>NC_138891.1:86839161-87503367 GCF_965194825.1 Balaenoptera physalus
ACAATTTTGGTGTTTTTAATCTAACACTCAGCTGAAAGTGTCTAATAGATCTAGCAAGAGTCTCTTGTGCCTTTTTAAAATGTAAAGCTTAGGAAATTTCACCAGAATCCCCAAACTGTAGTGATTAGTAAACTTCCCAGATTCCTTCATATCCATTTCCATTGAGAACTTTGTGGTCACAGGATAGAAGTAATGTCTGAAAGCGTTGTTCCAATTAATGACACAGAGAGTGCTGAAATATCAATGGAGAGGAACTTAAAGAAAACACAGCTAATTAATTTTCACTTGACCTCCCAGAGAGGGGCGTTTTTATTCCACTTGTACATATGAGGAAAGGAAGTTGAACAGCACTTGATTTGCACAAAGCCCAAGGTAAAGCGGGGGATCAAGAACATGTGACTGCTGGGCCCACAGCCAGCAACTTGCAAAACTTCACTGTCGTATTTCTAGGAAAGAATGCATTTATATTTATGAGGAAATCTGAACGACAACATTCCAATGTGCTCCTTCAGGAGAAGAGCGTGTGTCCAGAGAACATTAAAGGAAGAGATTAGCCTGTGGGTTTAGTCATCTCCCAACTTGGTTTTCTTTCCTTATAAGACAAAAAGAGGAATCTCATGAAAAGGCTACGGAGAGGGAGATGTCCCAAGTGTTCTCTGATCATGTTCTTTCACTTTTCTAAATAATATGTTGTATTCTTAGAACCCTTGTTCTGCCAAATAGCTCAAAGCATTTTGCAAACATTAACCAAGCCTCAGGACAGTTGTAGGTGGCCTAAATTATTATCCTCAGCTCTCGGATGGAGCAACTGGTTTGGAGAAATTAAATCTCTAGTGCAAGGTTACTCAGAAACTCCATGGTAGACTGAGGTCTAGAATTCATCATTCCTAGGCTGAAATCCACCCACCTTTCTGTAAGACCAATGTCATCCAACATGTCCTTCAACAAAATTTCCAACGGCTTATTCTTATTTTCATACCCAAGCTTTCCCCTTGTCTCCTTGGGCAAACTTAAAAAGCTGCCCATTACACCTTTTATAATCTTTCCTGTGATATGAAATCTAATGTTCTCACAGGTTTTACTTCCAAATAAACCCTGCAACCTTGACTTTATTCTCTCATCATACAAATTTTGCTCACACTAGGCAGGACTCACATGTATTCGAAGGCAGAAGCAGAATACCTGCCCCAATTTCCCTTTCTTGGGAGAATAGGTACACCAACTGTTATTAGCAAAAAGAAAATATGGCTCCATGATATTTGGATAGTACTTCGTAGTTTATAAAAGAGCTACATATAGCCTATCAGCTGAACTTCACTGCAGTCCTAAGAGTTTTACAGGTAAGGAAACTCAGTCAGGCTTAAAGAGGTCATGTGTCCAAAGTCACACAGCTAGGAAGCTGTGTGTGTGTGTGTGTGTGTCTGGGGAGGTGGTGTGGAGTGACAAGAACCCAGGTCTTCTAGGGCTCAAGCACAGAATGTTTCATCCTGGTGCCGGGGAATGAATTTTCTGTTCATACTGAAGAAATTAATGTTAGCAATACAGTCTCTGAAAATAATTCACCCTCAAAGAAAATTTGTAGGTTTGATAGAGTATAGTATTTTTCAGGTCTTACTAAGGAACCTAGAACCACTACGGGAAAAACAGAAAGACTGTAACAAATGTAAAGTAATCTCTTTGGATGCAGGGACCTGAGATTTGAATGACACTGAAATGCTCTGCCACATTGTGGGCAAAATTTATTCAGGTAACCTGTACAAGCTTTGAGGTAAGAGCTATCACCCATTTTTGAAAAGAACGTGTGTGTTCTCTAGATGCTGGGTGAAGTGTTCGAAAATATTAATTCACTCAAGGGGGTCAGTAGTGTTATCCAAATCATCTACATCTTTACTAATTTTTTGTCTAGTTCTAGCAATTGCCGAGAAAGGAAATATAAATTAGTTCTATCAATTGTGTTAAAATCTCCAACCGTGACTGTGGACTTGTCTATTTGTGCCTTTGATTCCGTCCATTTTTGCTTTGTATGTTTCCACTTCTTATTTTATGCCTTCCGGTAGGATAGACTCCTTTATCATTATGAAATGTCTCTCTTTATCCCTGGAAATACTTTGTCTTGAAGTCTATTTTATTTGATATTAATATAGCCATTCCATCCCTCTTATGCTTACTCCTTGGGTGGTTTATTTTTTTCTATCCAGTTAGTATCAACCTATATCATCCACTCAGAATCAATACATCTAAATTCATGTTAACATAAGAGCCTTTTGTGAATTTCATTAATTCGAGTAAGATATTGAGAGTAGGATCATCTCCGGGTGAATTAATAAGAGGAAATTTCTGGACCTAAAAAGTTAAGATCAGGTGTAGATGGCCCAGTTAACGGAAGTGGCCAGCTCCCTCGACCCACGTTGAAAGCTCATCTTCTGAACTCTCCATTTCTTTTCCTCTCTTTTCTCATTGAGACTCCCTCCAAGTCTTCTCACACTTTTGATTGCCATCTTTTTCTCTTTCTCTCTGAATATTAAACACTAGTCCATGACTTTGTCACCTCTGTCCAGGATCATTAAAGTTTTCTTCACCCGGACATCTCTGCCTCTCATCTCTCCAGCCAAAAGAGGCACCCAGGGAATCTCAGTGAGTCCTTTCTCCTGGGACTCTGCCCTCAATGCTCCTTTTGTTTCCTTTTTAACTCCTTGGTTTGGTAATCTTGCTTAGATGCTTCTTGAAATGGCTCACATTTTCATGCTGCCTTTTCCTCCTTCACGTCCCTCCATAAACCTCACTTTTTTTCTCGATCTCCCAGGTTTTTCCTCCTTTCCAGCCACGTCAACTCAACTAGATGTCTGTTTATTCAGTGTTTTGTTTATGTCTAAATCAGACAGTCAACGCCTTGAGGCTGGGGTTTCATTCTCAGAGTTCTGTGCTTTGCAAAATGCCATCTGCACTTACCACACTCTATAAATAATAATCAGGCAAAAGAATCAGTAAACTGGTGCCAGATTACTGATTAGCATAAGCACTCAACACGTCGAAAGACTTGCTGCTGCTGCTGCTGCTGCTGACACAAAAACTTTTTCTCCAAGAAAAACAGAGCAATGAAAAAGAATCTTGGAAAAGACACTTGGTCACAATTCCATTTGGACGAGGTAGAGGACAAACTGACTGTGGAAGGAAAGGCTCCCAGGACTCCTTCCCACCCTCTGTCTCATAAAAGAACATTCATGTGGACTGAGAGCTCTTTCAGGTCTTATTACTCCTCTGCACCCAGCCCCTGGCACAGTGCCTGACATGAAGTAGCCATAGAACAGACATAGTCTTGAATTGTTGACCTGAACCTAAAGAATTAGGGGGACATTTAGCTCATTCCAGTGCCTAGCTATAGAATTATTCTTTGAGACAGAACCTCACCCTTGACTAATCTGTAGACATATCCAATTGCTACAGGAACTAGACTACTATATTAAACCATATTTGATAGTCATAATTTGATGTTCAGAACATAGAGAATTACGTTCAACAGGCTCTGGTTAAGAAGGGATGTATATATATACATATACATATATATATATATATATATATATATATACACACATATATATATTTATATATAGCAAAGGAAAATATATGAAATATATATGAAAATAAATATATCTATAATTTCAACATAGTTCAATGAAAATATTTGATACTTAAAGGGATACATCCTCAGCTGCATAGAAAGCTCGTATTACAGAGGACTTGTACTGAGGCCCCCGGTGGGGGGGGACTGAAATTTCAGTTTATTGCCATTATATATCCTAGCTATATACCTAGGCATATATCCTTCTAGCTTGCTCTAGAAATACATGTACTATATCTTCCCATATGAGGTATGGAGTTGAGGTTCTCCAACTACTAAGGTGTAGTGTTCAGGTGCTCTGGGCACTGATCTCTTTAACACTCACATCCAACAAAGTTGAGAATGATCATTCATCCATTCACTCAGCACACATTTCCTGAGCTCCTATCAACCAGCTCCTTCATGAGTGAGATGTGGTACCAGCCCTTTAGGAGGACTACAGCAGGGCCCTCAAGTCCTGAATAACTTGGAAGGTTCTTATGTTGTAGCTTTACTTTGGGATGGAAAGTGAAGTTCAGGCTGATAAAGACATGACATTGATGGTCCAGATACCTTGCCTGTATCTTCTCAATTCCAAATATACAAGACTCCCCTCTCATCTGGGACAGACCTGCCACCAACTAAGCTAACAGACAAAGACCTTGAGGGCAGAGAAAAGGCAGAAGCGAAGGAGTACACTGAGAAAATAAAGTAGAGGGATGTGGAAGAGAGGAGGCAGAGACAAAGTGAAGTATGCTCTTGGAGGTAGGGTTGGTCCAGCATGGATCTTGTGGATGCTTCGGGGCCCAGTGATTGTAGAGATCTGTGCTCCCTTTCTTGGCCTGAGTGGGGTCTTGCAGCACCAGGCAATGATTTGCTAGCCTGGAATGATTTAGATCGAAAAATAATGACTAATTAGGACAGTTTCAAGCCCCTGGAGAGCTGGGGTATAGGCCTCTTGTTAGGAAGGGACGTTTAGGAAGATGATTTACAATACACATTTTTGGCTGTGTAAAGAGGATTTGCTCAAGAGGGCTCAGCTGCCTCTTCATTTAAGGGGCTCTGGATTTGTGAACTGGCTCAAGTCTAAAAATTGAATGAGGGGCCACAAGTCCCTACTGTGGTGATTCAAGTCAGAGTTCTATTGAACAAACCTAGAGTTTTTCTGCTTTTACAAATCAAATAAGCCTTTAGTAGACTGTCCATCTATTTAGTTCTAGGGACACCACAATTAACTAGCCAATGCCTTTGACCTCTGAGATTCAAACCCTTCTATTTATTGTTTTGGCTCTGTTGCCCATTATGGTAACTATATCCACCTGTCTTTGGCAACTGTCTGCACTTAGCTGGATCAACTTCAGTGTGCAGCAGAAGTGCTTTATATGTACTTCCCATTTCATTAAACAGAGTATTAAAAAGATGTATATTCAAGGGTTGAAATTTAATAGAATTAATATTTTTACTACTTCATCAAGGATATTCTTAAGTGCAACTGACATTTTCCTTTTTATTGTGAGTGTGTGGCAGTGAAGTCGATGATGACGCGTAGAATAGTTTGGTGATCCTGCTTGATTCTTGCTAACACACTAGCAGCTCTACACATTATTGATTTTTCACCATCAGTGGAACTATCAACATAGTGAAGAACGGCAAATAACATCACAGTATTATTACAAAAATAGGTTTGATCTTATGGACCTCGTAAAAGGGTAATGGGGACCCCCAGAGCTCGGTGGATTACATTTAAAATTCTTATTTTATTAAGTTTTCTGGTTGTTTTTTTTTTTTAATTTTTATTTTATTAAGTTTTTTGGTGGATTACATTTTAAAAACCTCTGCTCTACAGCGTATCAAGGAAGTTCTGGCATTTTATTTGGGATAGGCCAACTTTGCATCCAGAATTCAATCAAACAACCCAGGTTAGAGCTATTCCCAGCTGCCTGAGCCAATACTTTGAATCCAGAATCTCTATTTAGTGCACTCATCTCAATGAATTAGGCCATGTCCAACATTATAATCCTTCCACTCTGACCCATCACCCCTAGGATCCATTCCCATACATTTCCTCAAGGTTCTGTCAGTAAAAATGGGCAAAATTGTGCAATTATTTTTGTGTATGTTGCACCCTCTCATGGACCATCAACTCTGTATATTACCCTTGGGCCTACCAGGACTTGAGTCTGGTTCTAAGTCTAGAAGCAGTGAGAATGCATGAGGGTAGGTCTGGAAGGTCAGTAGTCTTCAAGGCAACTGCCTCAGGATTGGCCATTTCAGGTCCTTCAGGTGAGGGGAGACTAATCTTCTTAGAAATGAGAGGAAGGAATGCTCCTTCTTGCAAAGAAAACTCAGCAGAATTTAGAAGTTTACGGTCAGGATTTGCCCATATGTCCTCATTAAAATGTGAGTTGGCAATTTAAAGCCCTGAACTCACCCTTTTCTTCCCCTCCAGTTCTCCAGCATACTAAGAAGTATCCAACTAGCTCCATTACACTTCTTATTTTTACTACAATGTTCTATGACACAGCTGCTTTGTCACAAAGAAGCCTTGACTTCTACTGGCAATTGACTACATGTGTCTGCAGGTGATGGGTGATAACATAAGTGCTGCCTCAGTATGTCATGGGCTACCTGTGTCTCCTTTACCACTAGAAATAGGGTAATCCATGCCTTTAAATCTAATCAGATCAAAGAAACAATTCCAAAAACCCCAAAGCCAATTCAGAGAACTCACCCTTAAAGATATGCTTCTCTGAAACCACTTCCAGTATTAATTTCTGTATCAGTCAGGGTTTGATCAGAGCAGCAGAGCCATGAATGACAGAGAGTAAGGGACTTATGATAGGGATTAGGCCTTGCACAGTCATGGGGGCTGGTTAAGCAGTCTATTTAAGGCTACACTTCTGTATCTGATGTTAGGCCTGGGGTCACCAGGGGCAATAGTCAGGAAAGAAAATTAGACATAAACTGGGGAGAGTTGATATTCATTAAGTGCTTACTATTATGGGCCCTCTGCTCTTCTGGGCCCCACCGTGCTGTCCTTTGTCCAGCTGGTCACTACTGGCCTTTCTGGAATTCATGGCTAATGTCAGTGGGTAGCATAATGCTTACTTAGGTCTCTTTGGGCTCCTTTGGGGATAGTAACCATCCCTGGAAGTCTTGCCTCATCTGTGGATCCCTCTGGAGTTGAGCTAAGACATATATTTGGCCTTGGTCCAGGTGGTCCTCTATGCTGAGTATCATCCCACCCCAGGTTGGCAAATCCTCTTTGGCAAGTTCTCCAGATAGATTCTCAGCCACATCTGAGTTCTACGTGCCATGGGTAACTGAAGGTGGCTTAGAAAAGCTAACTTTATATGCTTTCTGTGCTCAACTACACTGTATCCCTTGGTTTGCATTAAAGTAACACATCCCATGTTGATCAAGAGTAGCATAGGAAGTCATCTCCTTCCAGAGCCCCAAGTGAGGAGCTAGAATAAAGATTCCTCTCCTCAGAATTCACTTGACTTATTGGGTGTTTCTGAAGTACCCCTGCTGTTTCAGCTCATGGTCTGTGTACATATGTGCGTGAACGAGAGTGAATGAGGATGAGAGAGAAAATGAGTTCTCTGGAGCCAGGAGTGTGCTGGTCATCTGGGTCTGTGAGGGAAAAAAAGGGCTCTGGTTTGTAGTGTTTGCTGATTTCTGTGGTGTAAATACTCCCATCATGGCTGATCTCAAGCTATCAATGATTTAACAACCTGCTCAGAAAATTTCCAAATTTAAAAAGTGACCTTGCTAGCCAGTATAAGCTGAGTCCAGAATCCAGCTGCCTGGAGCCTTCCTTTATCTACCTTTGTTCCCTTCTCATTTATCTATTTGTTTCTTCTCACAGTTTCTCAGCCATGAAGAGTGGGTTTTCTTTTCTTCCCAATATATCATATCCTCCTTCCATTATGGAGGGATAAGTCTCTTGGCTAGGAGAACCATATAATTTATCATCCAAACAAGGACGTTTTTTGAGAGTGAAAGGGGCACTCTTAATTATTAATCAGTATAACAAGAATAAACCAGGACTGTCCCAGAAAACTGGAATGCATGGTTATCCTATTCACGACCTAGTCTTCATAATCAGAAATTGTATCTTCTATAAAATATGGGAGATACTCTATCATCTGAGTTTTTCATGCTTCCAAAGAAATTCAGGAAATCTTCTTTCTCATCCAAACCTGGTTTTTAAGCCTGTTGCCTTGTTAAATAGGCCTCCAACGTGGAGAGCTACAAGGAAACATCCAGCTCTTTAATATTTTCACATCTTTCTCTGTCAATAAATATAAATCTCCTTAAAGGCTACTGAAAGGAAAGTCCTGTCTTTGAAGTCAGACTGGGATACCAATTCAGGTTCTGCCATCAAATAGTTTGTGATCTTGAGCAAGTTTCTTACTTTCTTGGAGTCTCAGCTTCATAATTTGTGACTTAGGGGATAGGTGGAACTGGGGTTTAATGGTGTTACCAGACCTTTCTGGTTCATCTGAGACTATCCTGATTTTAAAACTAAAATTCTGCATCCCAGGAACCCTTTCAGTCCTGGGCAAACTGGGATGGTTGGTCACCCTATAACCCAGCAGAATTGTTATGAAGCTCACATATAATGTAATAGTGCATCTCATTTAGATGGATTGCTGTCCTCAGAGTAGCATGAATGAGTGGTCAGTTTTGCTTTGCTCCATGTCTCTACAGTTCCACTTTATTCCCAGCTATGCAGGGATCACCATCTGTTCAGTGGATATATCTGTGGATGATGAGTTAGTCTTTTAAGTCATCTCAGTAGTATGATTATTAGGCAGAAAGTAAAAATTTTGAAGATTGATCTGATATAATTCATCTTCTCCTAGTCTAGTCCCCAAAATGACCCTTTAAAGAAAACCTCTGTAATCTTCTTGCTACGAAAAGTCCTTGCCAACGGTGGACTGATTCTTTTATTACTTCTGTTGGAATAATCAGTGCAATCAGAGAGGCAGAGGATCAATCAAGCTATACATTCTATCCACCGCTCTGGGGACCAGCATGGAATTGTTCTCTCACAAAGGCTTTATTTAGGCTAACTTAATAAGATCCTCTCTTCTTAAAATATAATGTGAGTTTAATGCTGATGACAAGGGTTGGACGGCAAGTGCAGAACCAAATCTTTTATGCCTTGAGAAGGTTCAGCTGATGTAGCCACTGCACAAGTTTCTCTCCCCAGGTCTGAGGTGTGCAATCCTAACAGATAGGAAATAGCTCTAGAGAGGCCTGTTTGGTCTCAGGGACTCATTCCAACTCTGATGCCTCTACCACAGCTGCCCAATTATGCCAGGCAGAATAAATGACACTAGTAGAGGCAATGCTCAGGCCGACATCAACCTTTTTCCATCTGGAAAGAACTGAAATCACCAGCTCATTTTTGGTAGTTTCCTAGGGAGTAAAAGTTGTGATTTAAGAAATTGTGACTTGGAACTCAATTTAGGACAAAAGATGCCTTTTTCCCAATTACACCAGATGGTACATACACAGCACCTTCATTACCAGCTCTTCAAGCACACATCCCTTTTCTAAGTTGGCAGGCCCTAGGTGGTTGGAATTAATAAACCCAATTCTTCCTGAAACATTACATGTTCAATGTGCTGGCTGGGAGGGAGGAATTAATGAGTCTCAGTTCTTCCTTTAATTCCACTCTGCTTCCCCCTACTTGTGAGTAAGTTACACTGGAGGTAGCAGTATGAAAAGCAAGGATTAGGAACCATCACAGTACCTGGCACATAGTAGGGGTAGTGAATGAGACGTGGTTCCAGCCCTGGCTGTGTCATTTGCTAACTGTATGACCTTAGTGTCATTTTACCTCTTTGGCTCTATTTCCATGACTCTAAGTGAGGGGTTGGATTGAGTTATCTTCAAGGCCCTTTCCATCTCTAAAAGTCAATGAATTGTATGCTTCCGCACCTTTTCTACTCTCTCCTTTTCTTTGTTTGTGCTCCTCTCTGCCTCTCCCTAGAAACTAAGTAGGCTGATGGGATGACTCTGGTTAGGAACGAGGTGGGGATAATGAGTAAGACTGGCTAGGAAAAAACACAGATGTTTCTTTCCTCCCCTTTACTCAAGTCCTGCTCTCAACAGGAGCCTCCCCAAGACACCATATGGCTTTGCCCTCTTATGGAGGCTGGCTTAACAGGAGCCACATTAAAACCTAATCCCTAATATGATAGTATTTGGAGGTGGAATCCTTGGGAGGTAACTGGGTTATAAGGGTGGATCCCTCATGATTGGGATTAGTGCCCTTATAAAAGAGACCCCAGAAAGTTCTCTCACCCCTTCCTGTCATGTGAGGACACAGTGAGAAGATGGCCAGCCACCTATGAACCGGGAAGGGGCCCCTCACCAGACACCAAGTCTGCTGGCACCTTGATTCTGTTGCTTTGATTTTTTAATGCACACATACATACCCATGAAAATATAATCAACTTTAACCTTCCATATTAGCATCTTTGAAAGGAGAAGGTGCTTCTAGAGCTAAACTTTATGCAGCATGAATTCCATCTCACACTGGAGCTTTCTTGTGGTCCATGTCAGTCTGTGATTTACTCAAGGCTTCCTTCTCAAAATGCCATCCATGGTGATCTCTGGGAATTGACCATCAGGTCAGAGGAAGATTTTAGAGACCAATCTATTATTAGCAAATCAGATATTGACTTCACAAAGGTTTAATAAATTAAAGAACCTCCTCTGTTGCGTTCTTTCTCTTTTTAGTTCTTCTCTTGTTTAACTTTTTCCCTAATTTTGTTGTGTAAGCTTGCTTTGCAGGGCCATGTCAGCTGTGGCTCTGGGACAGAATGTTCCTTTTCTAGGCAGAGATGTTTCATCTGGAGCCAAACCTGACTTTCCTTTCAGCCATAATGTAAGCATGAAAGTATGAAAATTAACAGCACAAATAAGGTTTTCTTGCTTTCTCTAGCAACGTCAAAAGCCAGGAAAGGCAATATCAGAATGCAGTCATTCATCCTCCTTTTCTAATCACTTGATTTCAATTTCTCTTCCAGAATAAACATTTGACATGTTTCTTCATTAGTGTGGAGCTGGAGAAAGGGCAATAACTTTGGCTCAGGTGGGTTAATACTGCTTTACCCTGGCAGTTCTGGCTTGTGGAGTTTAGTGTTGGGTTTATGATTCCTACTAGGCTATATGGCAATGATTAAATAAAGAAGGTGATGAGGTTGCTGAGTGATGGTCCAAGGTTGGATCAGCCAAGAGCAGACATCACAGGCCAAAGCAGAGGTGTGCTGGCAGAGATGTGCTTAAGACAAAACTGTGCATCTACTGGCTATACTCACGCGCAACGGCTGCCACCACCTCACCCACCAGAGACCCTCTGGCTCCTGAGAGGACTGCTGGGACAGACAGAAGGGCTGGAGAAGCCTAGACTCTACTCATGGGGAATGCAAACAGTTGGCTTGCTGACAGTCAGGGTGGAGAGAGCCTTGCACTGGTGGTTGTTGCCTTGCTGCACTCCCCAATCCGAATGGGGTGAACACCCTGGCCCTGCCCACTCCATGCCATAGCCTGGTGGGAGATCAGGGCCAACCAGGCCATGGGAAAAGACTCGGTCTACTCTCACTTTGCCCCAGCTTCTCCCTCCCAGATTCGCTTTGCTGTACAACAGAAACTAACACAGTATTGTGAAGCAATTATACTCCAATAAAGATCTACTAAAAAAAAAAAAAGACTCAGTCTAGCTACACAGAGATAGTCCAGCAGGGGCAGGCCTGGGGTGTGATCCAGGTGAGGTGGTGGCAGCCATTGCCAGCACATGCTGGAGTGGCACCATGAGAGAACTTGCAGTTCTTCTCCCAGCTGAGCGAGAGGGCTCCAGCCCCACGCACTCCACGCTGTAGCTTAGCGCTGGATCGGGGGCAGACAGGTCTCAGGAGAAGACTGCTACAGAGGCAGCCCAGATCTCTGGCGGCAGCACAGCCACCTCAATTCCTGCAGCCACAATGCTCCAACCCCCAGCCCCAGGCCAGCGAATGCTCTGGCTGTACCCACTCCACATCACAGACTTGCACTAGATCTAGGACGAGCACAACAGGGGAAGGGATGTGACCTTGGGCTATGTCTGAGCAGAGCTACGGATGCCTACACAGGTGACACATCAGTCCTCTGTAAGAACTGGGCCTCACTTCCTTCAGCACTCCCCACCGAGGGGCAGGGCATACACTCGAGGGGAATAGAACCTGATCGAGCTTGACCCTCAGGGCTTCTACTCCTACAACTGGGGACCATACCCCACCCCTGACAGGGCAGTGACTGCCAAGGAGCAGAGAGGAAGTCCCACCTCACACCCTGCACAGGCTTTAGGTCTCCCAACACCAACCAAATCCCCTATCAAGGTGATAACAGCCAGCATACCCTGAGGAGAGAAGATATGGCTGGTGTCCATATCAAAACCAGACCTCACACCAAAGACACTGGACACACACAGTCTACACAGGGACTCTCCCACATAAAAACACGCCTTCAAAACCACACTAGATTGTTGTTTCTCCTAAATTCAGAGACAGAGAAAATTAAATAAAATTAAAAGGCAGAAGAACTGGTTCCGATTAAAAGAGCAAGAGAAATCCCCTGAAAGAACAAATAATGAAACAGAGCTCACCTGTCTACCAGATCCTGAGGTCAAAAAGGTGGTAATAAAAATGCCAACTGAATTAAGAAAGATTATCAATATAAATGCAGATTACTGTAACAAGGAACTAGAAACTATAAAGATGAACCAATCAAAAATAGGTAATTCAATTTCTAAGGTAGAAAGCAATCTAGAAGCAATAAATAGCCAACTAAATGACACAGAAAAACAAATAAGTGATCTGGAAGATAGAACAATGGAAATTCCCAATCAGAACAGCAGACAGAAAGACAAATGAAAAAGAAAAATGAAAGCAACACATGAGACCTATGGGATAATATAAAGTGTGCCAACCTATGCATAATAGGGGTCCCAGAAGGTGAAGAGAGAGAGAAAGGGATCTAAAATGTATTTGAAGAAATTATGGCCCAAAACTTCCCAAACCTAAAGAAGAAAACATATATCCACATATGGGAAGCACAGAAGGACCTAAACAAGATAAACTCAAACAAACCCACACCAAGACATATTATAATTAAAATGGCAAAAGTTAAAGATAAAGAGGATCCTCAAGACAGCAAGGGAAAAACAAAGAGTCATTTACAAGGGAACCCCCATAAGGCTATCAGCCAATTTTATTACAGAAACTTTGCAGACCAGAAGGGAGTG
Organism: Balaenoptera physalus; assembly: GCF_965194825.1. Classification (NCBI taxonomy): domain Eukaryota; kingdom Metazoa; phylum Chordata; class Mammalia; order Artiodactyla; family Balaenopteridae; genus Balaenoptera; species Balaenoptera physalus. The sequence goes on from NC_138891.1 coordinate 86,852,061, forward strand.
GCATGATATATATTCAAAGTCCTGAAAAGGAAAAACCTGCAACCTAGGTACTGTACTCAGAAAGATTATCATTTAGAATATAAAGAGAGAGAAAGAATTTCTCAGATAAGCAAAAACTAAAAGAATTCAGCAATACAAAATCTACCCTACAACAAATATTAAAGGGTCTTCTCTAAATAGAAAAGAAGCACGAATCTATAGGAAAGGTAAAATCACAACAGGAAAGGCAAATATATAGTAAGAATTGAAGGTCACTTAAATAAGCCAGTATGTAGATGAAAAAATGATTTAAAAATTGTAAAAGCAATTATAACTACAATTAACAGTAAAAGGATAAGCATGAAGCTTTAAAATAGGATATCAAAATCACAAAATATGGGGGAGGGGAGCATAAAAATGTAGATCTTTGACAATGTGTTTGAACTTGAATGACTATCAGTTTAAATCAAACAGATATAGTTATGGATCAACAGCTATGAACTCCATGGCAACCACAAATCAAAAATATATAATAGATTCACAAAAACCAAAAAGAAAGGAACTCAAGCATTACAAAAGAAAATCATCAGACCACAAAAGGAAAAATAAAAAGAAGAAAAGAACAAATAAGAACTACAAAAACAACTAGAAAACAAGGATTAAAATGGCAATAAGTATATATCTATTAATAATTACTCTAAATGTCAAAAAACGAAATGCTCTGATCAACAGACAAAGAGTGGCTGACTGGATAAAAAAACAAGAACCTGCAATATGCTGCCTACAAGAGAGTCACTTCAGGGCAAAAGACACATATAGATTGAAAGTTAGGGGATGGAAAAAGATATTTCATGCAAATGGAAACGACAAGAAAGCAGGGGTAGCAATACTCATATCAGACAAAATAGACTTTAAAACAAAGGCCATAAAGAAAGACAAAGAAGGGCATTATACAATGACAGAGGGATCAATACAAGAAGAGGATATTACACTCATTAACATATATGCACTCAATATAGGAGCACTGAAATATATAAAGCAGATACTAACAGACCTAAAGGGAGAACTTGACAATAATACAGTAACAGTAGGAGACTTTAACACTCCACTGACATCAATGGATCGATCATCCAGAAAGAAAATCAACTGAGCAACAGAAATGCTAAATGATACAATAGAACAGTTGGATTTAATTTATATCTGCAGGACACTACATCCAAAAAGAGCAGAATACACATTCTTTTTAAGTGTGCGTGGAATATTCTCTGGGATAGACCACATACTAGGTCACAAAACAAGCCTCAACAAATTTGAAAGTACAGAAATTATATCAAACATTTTTTCTGACCACAACAGTATAAAACTAGAAGTCAATTATAGAAAGAAAAATGGAAAAATGGAACAAACACATGGAGACTAAACAACATGCTACTAAAAAACCAGTAGGTCAACATTAAGATCAAAGAAGAAATCAGAAAATACCCTGAGACAAACAAAAATGAAAACACAAATTTACAAAATCTATGGGACTCAGCAAAAGCAGTTCTATGAGGGAAGTTCATAGAGATACAGGCCTTCTTCAAGAAATAAGAAAAATCTCAAATGAACAACCTAATCTACCACCTAAATGAATTAGAAAAAGAACAACCAAGGCCCAAAGACAGCAGAAGAAAGGAAAAAATAAAGATTAGAGAGGAAATAAATAAAACAGAGATCAAACAAATAATTCAAAAGATCAATAAAATCAAGAGCTGTTGTTTTTTAGAGATAAACAAAATTGACAAACCTCTAGCCAGGCTCACCAAGAGGAAGAGAGAGGACCCAAATAAACAAAATAAGAAATGAAAGAGGAGAAATAACAACTGATACCACAGGAAAACAAAAAATCATAAGAGAATACTACAAATTGGAAAATCTAGAAGAAATGGACAAATTTCTAGAAACATACAGCCTGCAAAGACTGAGTCAAGAAAAACAGACAATTTGAAGAGACTTATCATTAGAAGTGGAATGGAATCTGTAATAATAATAATTAAAAAAAAACAGCAAACAAAAGTCCAGGACTAGATGGCTTCACTGGGAAATTCTACCAAACATACAAAAAACTTACACTTATCCTTCTCAAACTACTCCAAAACACTGAAGAGGAGGGAACACTCCCAAATTCATTCTATGAGGCTACCATCATCCTGATACCAAAGAAAGGGAAAGATATCTCATGTTCTTGGATTGAAAGAATTGATATTGTTAAAATGGCCATACTACCTAAAGCAATCTACAGATTTAGTGCAATCCCTATAAAAATACCCATGACATTTTTCACAGAACTAGAACAAATAATCTTAAAAATTATATGGAACCACAAACACCCAGAATTGCCAAAGCAATCCTGAGAAAAAAGAACAAAGCTGGGTATAATTCTTCCAGACTTCAGACTATACTACAAAGCTACAGTAATCAAAACAGCATGGTATTGGCACAAAAACAGACACATAGATCAATAGAACAGAAGAGAGAACCAAGAAATAAACCCACGCAGCTATGGTCAGTTAATCTATGACAAAGGAGGCAAGAATATACAATGGAAAAAAGACAGTCTCTTCAAAAGTGGTGCTGGGAAAGCTGGACAGCTACATGTAAATCAGTGAGATTAGAACATTCCCTCCCACCATATACAAAAATAAACTCAAAGTGGTTTAAAGACTTAAATGCAAGACATGACACCATAAAACTCCTAGAAGAGAACATATGCAAAACATTTTTTGACATAAATCATAGCAATATTTTCTTAGATCAGTCTATCAAGGCAAAAGAAAGAAAAGCAAAAATAAACAAATGGGATCTAATCAAGATTAAAAGCTTCTGCACAGCAAAAGAAACCATCAACAAAACAAAAAGACAACGTACGGAATGCGAGAAAATATTTGCAAATGATGTGATGGACAAGGGGTTAACATCCAAAATACACAAACAGTGCATACAACTCAGTATCAAAAAACAAACAACCCGATACAAAAACTGGGCAGAGGACCTAAATAGACATTTTTCCAAAGAAGGTATACAGATATATACAGACACAGATATACAGGCACATGAAAAGATGCTCGATATCACTAATTATTAGAGAAATGCAAATCAAAACCACAATGAGGTATCATCTCACACCGGTCAGAATGGCTATCATCAAAAAGTCTATAAATAATAAATGTTGGCGAGGGTGTGGAGAAAAGGGAACCCTTGGACACTGTTGTTTGGAAGGTAAATTGGTGAAACTGCTATGAAAAACAGTATGGAGTTTCCTTAAGGAACCAGAAATAGTATTACCATATGATCCAGGAAGTCCACTCCCGGGTATATATCCAGAAAAAAACAAGAAGTCTCATTCGAAAAGATACACGCACCCCGATGTTTACAGCAGTACTGTTTACAATAGCCAAGACATGGAAGCAACCCAAGTGCCCATCAATGGTTGACTGACTTAAGAAGATGTGGTATATGTATATACAGTGGACTATTACTCAGCCATAAAAAAGAATGAAATATTGCCATCTGCAGCAACATGGATGGACCTACAGAATACTATGCTCAGTGAAATAAGTCAGACAGAGAAAGACAAATACCATATGATATCACTTATATGTGAAATCTAAAAATTAATACAAATGAATCTAGATATAAAACAAATAGATTCACAGACACAGAAAACAAACTTAGTTACCAAAGCAGGGGAGGGACAAATCAGGAGTATAGGATTAACAGATACAAACTATTATACATAAAATGGATAAGCACCAAAGATTTACTGTATAGCACATGGAATTACACCCAGTATCTTGTAATAACCTATAATGGAATATAATCTGCAAAAAAACCCAAAAAAAACACTATGCTGAACACCTGAAACTAACACAATACTGTAAATCAATTATACTTCAATTTTTTAAAAAGTGAGGAAGATGCAGAGGTGACAGGTAGAGAAGGCAGCTGGAAGGTTGGGGATTGGTTACCTTCAGCAAATAAATTAGTTGGCTGAGCAAGTATCAATAGACAAGTATATTGAGGAGAGTCAGATCCACATTTTTCACCATCTTTTCACTTTCACAAGATTTTCAAACACGGAAACTGGGAAAACTAAAAAGATACTGAGGTGTTGGATTGAAGTTGGAAGTACTGGTATGAACTTATGAATTTTTAAATACATATATATACATAGATATAGAAAAGTTATAGATATATGTAGCAATGAGCACATCAAATCCCCAGATTTTGGCTTTTAAATACCTCCTGCACTAAAAGGAGCCAGGATGCCTTCGAGGAATGGGTAATTGTAAGGCTAGGGCAAGGAAAGAACAAGATGAGCCTGAATCATCTTGTTGTGACAGAAAGTAAAGAAACGCCCAAAGAATGATAGGGACATGTCAGTAGGATAAAGAAGTCAGCTTGAAGGAGTTCGCACTGGCCAAATCTAGGACAACTACAGCATCAAAATAAATGATGAAAATATTGGATTGAAACTCAATGAATAAAATAAGAATCCATAACTTCACCTGATACTAATAAATGAATGTATAAGTAAACAAATGAAAGAGAAGTTCTTCCTTACAGTAGAATTCCAACTGTAAAATGTGAAGGTTTGATGAATAGTATATTGGTGTAATATTTGAATATCTCCCCACAAAATAGTAATTAAGTACAAAGAAAAAATGGTGACTTCACAGTGGAGAATTTGGCAGACCCAAATTTGGCCAGAGGATCAAGACTAACATCACCAGCAGTGGGACAGATTGGTATAATACAGCCTCCTAATGCGGTGCAGCACCATTTCTCCTAGTGTGCGCCGAGAAGGCAAGGATTGAGTCAGAGGAAACATCTGACTGATTCAAGTTGAGGGTCATTCTAGTGAGTGAAAAGTCAATGCTTCTTTAAGACTGTCAAGGACCCACAGCCAGGGAAGGAGGGAGGAAATGTTCCACACTGAAGGAGAACAATGAGATAATGGGTGTTCCTGGAGAGGAATGAGGAAAAAGAGACGATGGGACAATTGGAGAAATTTGAATGGGGTCAGTGGATTGGAGGCTGGTGTTGTGTTGACGTTGATTTTCCAGAATGGAAAGGTGGTACCACAGAAGAGTGTTCCTGTTTTGTGAAAGTAGACAGGGAGTATTTAGGAGTCATGGGTCATGATGCCAGAAAAAAAGACTCTCTCTCTCTCATATATATATATGTATGTATATATACACACTTACACACATATATTTGCACACAGACATATATACACATATAAGCAAATAAAAATTATATATATTTCTCTATAAATATATACATATATACACATATATGTAGATACGTATGTGTGCTAGAGTTACTAAAATTAGCCTAAATAATGGAGCCCTTAGGGGAATAATCAAGAAATGAATTGGTAACTTCCAATATTTTCCCCATCTTTACTTGTTGTCATTTGGATCAAATGCTCACAAAACCTCATGGACCCATTCTACCTCCTCAGAGTCCCTGAAATACCCCTCTTTGGTTGTCATGTTAGAATGAAAAGCTATGACACTACTCTAGTCTTTCATTTATCTCAATATCTCAACGATCACTCAAAGCCATGAATAGCATTGATTCACACAGCAAGTATTCAAGGAGCACTTACCATGTGCCAGCCTCTGTTCAGGTTCTTGGGCACATCAATGAACAAGAGGTAAGATCTCCTGCCCTTATGGTGCTTCTTCGTTAGGTGGTGATGTATGTGACATAAGGACAATGGTCTTCTGGTTGGTACCATGTCACTCAGTTAAGACCATGCCACAACAGTGTTGAGACAGACTGTTCTCATTCTGACTGAAAGGGAAACTGTTCATACTGTGGTACAGGCAAAACATTTGCACCAAACCAGGAAACCTCGAGAAACTCTTTTGTAACATAACGAGGTTTCCTTGGTGACCTGCATGGGCTGCACCTCTTCTTCACACTGGGGGAATGCACATGACCTTCAAAACAGTCAGATGCTTCTCAGCACCAGCTGTCCCCTGAGCAGAGCCACATGCTCTGGTGTGTCTGAGGCAAATACATGTTTTCTGGGCTGAAAATCAGAACACTATGGCTTCCTCGTTGTAACTTCCAAATACATGGGCACAGGAGAGATGAGCACAAAACCTTCCAAGTACTTGGTCACTTCTGTCTTGACCCGAGGGTGGCTCTGACGGGTCCTACTACTGGGGCTTAATGTGCTACCAATTAAGGAGAAGCAGCACGTCTATGCCTTGGGCCCTGGACAGATTGGCAGTGCCAGAATGCTTCTTCTTCTCAGGGTCAGCTTTGGTAGGAGCTTGGGCCTTGCCCTTGAGCCTGGCCTCCCCGTGACCCAGCCTGACATTGGTTTAGCCAGCCTTCCTCTGCATGAGAAATGCACGTTAGGGAGATTGCAGCAGGGGAGAGGGGTGCTGGGTGAGAGACTCAGCTAAAGGTTTCTTTACCACAGTGTAGACATTGTGGTTTTGTTGGAATCATATCCAGGTTAATGTGCATTTGGTTTTATGAAAAACCCAGGGCCATTTGCCCAGAAGTGAAATGAGTTGACCCAGCTCAGCCACAAATGATATTCTGGCTAGAGATAAGCTCCTGTAGGGAAGGGGAAAAACCTCCCTTCTCTAACTTTAAAGGCTCTCGAGGGTTTGGTGGGGTAAAAGAGGAAGAACGCTGGACACCTGGGTTCTGCTGCCGCTCTACCACCAATGAGCTGTGTGACCGAAGGCCGGCCAGTTCGCCTCACTGTGCCTCAGTTTCCTCACCTCTAAAATGGGTGGTGGGGGGGAACTGATGACCTCTCAAAGCCCTTCCAGCTCAAACATTCTATGATTCTACACAGGACTGTCTACAAAATTTGCGGGGCCCAGTGCAAAATGAAAATGCAGGGCCTCTTGCTAAAACTTATTAAGAATTTCAAGACAGCAACGGCATAACATGAAGCCAAGCACATGGCCCTTTTAAGGACGGGGCCCTGCATGCCTGACCAGATAGCTCACTCAGTAAGCCATCCTTGATTCTACAGGTGGCCCCTCACTACCCTTTTTTGATCACATATGATGGAGCATCTGCTTAATATCATGAGAAAAATATGGGCTTTGCAGTTAGAAAGACTTGGTCTTTACCAGAAACTAACACAACATTGTAAATCAACTATACTTCAATTAAAAAAAAAAAAGAAAGACTTGGTCTTTAATCTTGGCCCTATATACTAGCGTGTGACCTAGGGTTCCTCACCTAATTGCTCCTTGCCTCAATTTCCTTGTGTGTAAAACAGATGCATCACATCCACCCAGCAGGAAGACTGTGAGCACGTGTTGGGATTCAGTAAACAGCATCCCCAGTGTTTCAAGGTACCAGTATGCACATTAAACTGAATTCCATCTGAACGAGGGTTTCATGAAGCTGTTGTTTTTTAAGGCAAGGTCATGTGCTGCTAGAGAGACTGTCACATTCAAAACAGACTTTCTTTTTGCCAAAAAAAGTCACGAGTGGTTTTTTTTTACAGTAACTGCATCTGTGGTGCTCTGCTCCTGGACCACACACTCTACAATTCAGGAAGTCATTCCATTCCCAACTGTAAATGATCTCTTGGACCTGTTACTTTTTTCACTTAGCTCCCCATCCTTCCACTCGTTTCCCCTACTATTCAGGACTGCATATGGCTTTTGAGAAAACCATTTGAGTTTCACATTTGTTTCACGGCTATTCTTGTTCTCATTTGCTTTTACTTCACATGTATCCACACGTGCAGTTTTCCCCTAATCTCCCTCCTGAGGTCTCTCTCTGCGTTAATACACTGGAAGCAGAAGTCAGCTTCCACCGGGGGAGGATATATCATTCATTCACACATCCATCACTTTGTTCATTCACTCACTCATTATTTTTTGAGCACTTACTGTGTGTGCTGGCCATGTTGCCAGACACTGGGTATATAGAGATAAATTATGACCTTTGAGAAGCTTAAGAACTGATGGGAGAGACAAATGAGTGAAACTTGAAATACAAGGTAAATACTTTTATAAAGGCTGCAGGGCCTGGGCGGGGCAGGGTGGGGGAGTAGGACTCCCGTGAGTTCAGTTTTCACCTGGGTGAGCCAGAGGAGGAAACATCTGAGCTGGGTCTTGAAGGGTACGGAGGAGTTTCCCAGGAAAAGATGTGCCCATCTGAAAGGAATCCTGGGACCTCACTGCTGCTTTGCCACCCCTTCGCTTGTCTCTTGTCATCTCCCTGACACATTTTTTTCAGGATTGTCCTCATGTAACTCCAGCTTCACAAACAGGGCACGCCTGGGCACACGGTTTCCCCTCCTGCTCTGGGGGATAAGAACGTGTGGAGGTGAGGCCCCTCCACCCTCCTCTTTGCCTCAGTCACGTGATTCCTCACTCCTGCTTTCTTTCCTTCTCTCTCGGAGGAAGAAGTCTTTTCTCGTTCCAAAGCCAGCCCGTCCGCCGAGACTCCAATCCTATCCCACCTCCTCCAAGACTTTGCTTATTACATTTTCTCTCTCTTTTGGGTAGGAGCCCAAGCTCCTACCAAAGCTGACCCTGAGAAGAAGAAGCATTCTGGCACTGCCAATCTGTCCAGGGCCCAAGGCATAGATGTGCTGCTTCTCCTTAATTGGTAGCACATTAAGCCCGAGTAGCTTCCAAATCTCCTACTTTCGAGCTCCTTTCCCTCTGTCAACAAACAAGTTCCAGTCTCACACAACCTAAAAACAAACACAACCTTTCTGAACCCTGCTGTGCCCTCAAGCTATTGTGGTACCAACGGCCTTCCTCTCACTGACACACTTGGTGAGGAAATCGGTTTCTTCTATCTTAGCCATTACATTCTCACTGCTCCTTCACTCCTTACCTCCTAGCAGTCTGGCTTTCAGCCCCTCTACCCCACGAGTCTCATCCTCAAAAGGCAGCAGACCACCTCATCAACAAATCCACTGGCCTATCTCCAGCCCTCATTCTTACCCTTCCTGCAGTGTTGAAGCCCTTGAAATGCTACTCCACGGCACTGTGCCCCCCTTCCCCTTCTCCGGCCCGGCCTCCCTCGCCAGCCCCTCTCCTCTTCTCTTGTCACAGACCCCACCCCTCAGTCACCCTATACTCCCTTGGCCTCAGCTATATGACTGACTCCCAAACTCCGTCACTGGGCTCCCCTGCTTGTCTAAGCCTCATGCTCACCTTTCCAACTGTCTCTGTTATATTTCTATTGAGGTGGCTCATTGACACTCAACTGCTGCACTCATTATCCTTTCCCCCAAAACTTTATATTTCGCTAAGTGATGCTGTCATCATCCCAGCACCCAGAATCAGGATCTGAATATTATTTATTCCTACTCCTCTCTCTCCCTTGTTTCATTTTGAGTTAGGTACCAAATCCTGTACCCCATCCTTTTGAAATCGTTCCTGACATCTGTGTTATTATCAAAGCGATGGCTTTACCTTACCCTTGGACTACTGTGGTTGCCTGATAATGCACCTCCATTCTTTCCTGACCCAGGCGAACTAATCTTTCTAAAGCTTCCCCATGATGGGTTGCAATCCCCTTCCTTTCTGTATACCCTTACATTTGTCTCTGGATATGAACTGAGTATTTTTTTCTTATTGGAGTATAGTTGCTTTACAATGTTGTGTTAGTTTCTGCTGTACAGCAAAGTGAATCAGCTATACGTATACATATAGCCCCTCCATTTTGGATTTCCTTCCCATTTAGGTCACCACAGAGCACTGAGTAGAGTTCCTTGTGCTATACAGTAGGTTCTCATTAGTTACCTACTTTGTACATAATAGTGTATGCATGTCAATTCCAATCTCCCAATTCATCCCACTCTACGTCTGTGTCTCTATTTCTGCTTTGCAAATAGGTTCATCTGTACCATTTTTCTAGATTCCATATATATGCATTAATATACGACATTTGTTTTTTCTTTCTGACCCACTTCACTCTGTATGACAGTCTCTAGGTCCATCCACATCTCTGCAAATGGCACAATTTCGTTCCTTCTTATGGCTGAGTAATATTCCATTGTATAGGCAGAACACTCTTTGACATAAACCGCAGCAAGATTTTTTTGACCCACCTCCTAGAGTAATAAAAATAAAAACAAAAATAAACAAATGGGACCTAATTAAACTTAAAAGCTTTTGCACAGCAAAGGAAACCATAAACAAGACAAAAGACAGCCCTGAGAATGGGAGAAAATATCTGCAAACAAAGCAACTGACAAGGGATTAATCTCAAAAATATACAAGCAGCTCATGCAGCTCAATATCAAAAAAACAAATAACCCAATCAAAAAATGGGCAGAAGACCTAAATAGACATTTCTCCAAAGAAGATATACAGATGGCCAAGAGGCACATGAAAAGATGCTCAACATCACTAATTATCAGAGAAATGCAAATCAAAACTACAATGACTTATCACCTCACACTGGTCAGAATGGCCATCATCAAAAAATCTACAAGCAACAAATGCTGGAGAGAGTGTGGAGAAAAGGGAACCCTCCTGCACTGTTGGTGGGAACTGAGTATTTTTTAAACGACCTCTGATTTTTCTATTCAATTCAACAAATTCTTGATTGGTGCCTAGTATGTGCAAGTCCCTTGGTGAGGAGCTGCAGAAAGGAAGATAGAGTCTCTGCCTTCAAGGAGCAGAATCCAACTTTAAGAGAAGACCATTGGGAATAAGATGGAGAATGAGGAGAACTAGAAAAGAAGAGAAAAAAAGCAAAGCTGCTTTCAGGAGGAAGAGATGATAGTTTGTGCATGTGAGTAAGTGTGTGTCTAGAGTTGTGAAAAGTAGAGGTGGTGTTTAGGAAGATTTTAATTGGGAGAAATGAGAATAGACGCTTCCAGAGGAAGAAAATTTCAGCTGTGGTGTAAAGATGGGAAATTACCATGCGTGTTTGGAAAATGGTTAGTAAACCAGATTTGCTGAAGCATAGAAGTCTAGTGGGGTCTAGTCTAATTTAATCTACTTGATAAATATGAAAATCCATGTATTCCTTTAGGAAATATAGAGTAAATGTTATAATTCAGGACTTTGGCTTATGCTTACATAAACATCTATTTGAGTGCTGTGTATATTTGGTGAGAAACACACACACACACACACACACACACACACACTGTGTTGGGTAGTGTGGATATAGAGACCTTGCTCTTGAGAAACTCACTCTCTTGAGAGGAGGGGATAATTGCAGCTCTGTGTGGTAAACACCATTAGTACTAGTAGTAAAGATGTGTGTGGTGCCTCTGGCAGCCAGAGGCAGGGAAGGAAATTATGCTGGCATAGATTGTAAGGAAAACTATACAGATAGATAGCATTTGATTTAGGCTTTCAAGAATAAGTAGAGGGCTTCCCTGGCGGCGCACTGGTTAAGAATCTGCCTGCCAATGCAGGGGACACAGGTTTGAGCCCTGGTCCGGGAAGATCCCACATGCTGCAGAGCAACTAAGCCCGTGCGCCACAACTACTGAGCCTGTGCTCTAGAGACCGTGAGCCACAACTACTGAGCCCATGTGCCACAACTACTGAAGCCCATACGCCTAGAGCCTGTGCTCCACAACAAGAGAAGCCACTGCCATGAGAAGCCCACGCACTGCAACAAAGAGAAGCCCTTGCTCGCTGCAACTAGAGAAAGCCTGAGCTCAGCAACGAAGACCCAACCCTGGGGTAGAGTATGACGGTCCTAGAAAGAAGTGGCAAGAAATGAGGTTGGAAAGATAGATTGGTGTTAACTTGTGAAAGGTCTTAAATGCCATATAATATAATGGAGATTTCTAGGAAGGTAAGAGTTTTATTTTTATTCATTTAATTGGTCTCCTTTTATTCAATGGTACTCATTTATAGCATAGTTCAATAAAAAGCAATAATGCTTACAAGTGACAAAGGAACATTTTCTTTATGGAATTCTAAAACTAAGCTTTGAGGTTAGCTGAACAAAAATCTTCTTATGGAAAAGAGTTCATTCCTATGTATTCCTTCCTTGATTACCAGCTAAATTCCTCTGCCCCCTGCAACTCCTCCACCTCCACCCCCACCGCCACCCAAGGCACCCAGGGTTATCCACTGAGCTTTCTGCTGAGCTGAGCCATGAAGTACAAGGGCTGAGCTCTGGGTAAAGGTGGACCAGGTCCCTCTGAGACTATAACCAGGAACTCATCACTTGTTTAGCTTACAGCTAGGTATGGGTTCTCAGGAAAGACTGGCTCTGGTCCAGGACCAATACATGATGTTTGTGGACAGAAGTCTGGGGATCACTTTTTCTAAGCCATACTCATGTTGGAAAAACTGAGTACATACTAGCATTACTTAATTCAATACTTTCCCCCCACACTCTTGCATTATGAATTCCTACCCAACTCCCAGAATTGGGTTTTATCACCACTTCATGATCAAGAGGTTGATAATTCACTGGAAATCACTCAGGAAACACAGGACATCCTAAGCCTAGTTTCAACCTCCTCAACTAAGGTATCTTCCCAGACATTATCATCCAAAGTATAGGGGATTAAGAACGTTATAGGGCAGACCCTTCATTCAGATCAAACAAGGCTGATACCAAAGACTCTATACTAGTGGTGTTCAAAACTCTGAGTTCAGAGGACATTTTCAAACACTGGAATTTTCGATGGCACACCTAAAGGAATTAAATGGAACCCATTGTCATCATCATACTACAGTGGCATTTGTACATCAAAGTAAAAAAGATACAATCTGGGGAGACCTTCAAGATGGCGCAGGAGTAAGACGTGGAGATCACTTCCTCCCCACAAATACACCAGAAATACATCTACATGTGGAACAACTCCTACAGAACACCTACTGAATGCTGGCAGAAGACCTCAGACTTCCCAACAGGCAAGAAACTCCCCACGTACCTGGCCGTGTGGCTGACAGGGTCTTAGTGCTCCAGCCAGGTGTCAGGCCTGTGCCTCTGAGGTGGGAGAGCAGAGTTCAGGACATTGGTCCACCAGAGACTGCCCAGCTCCACGTAATATCAAACGGCAAAAGCTCTCCCAGAGAGCTCCATCTCAATGCTAAGACCCAGCTCCACACAACAACCAGCAAGCTACAGTGCTGGACATCCTATGCCAAACAACTAGCAAGACAGGAACACAACCCCACCCATTAGCAGAGAGGCTGCCTAAAATCATAATAAGGTCACAGACACCCCCAAACACACCACTGGATGCGGTCCTGCACACCAGAAAGACAAGATCAAGCCTCATCCACCAGAACACAGGCACTAGTCCCCTCCACCAGGAAGCCTATACAACCCACTGAACCAACCTTAGCCACTGGGGGCAGACACCAAAAACAATGGGAACTACGAACCTACAGCCTGCAAAAAGGAGACCCCAAACACAGTAAGTACAGCAAAATGAGAAGACAGAGAAAATCACAGCAGATGAAGGAGCAAGGTAAAAACCCACCAGAGCAAACAAATGAAGAGGAGACAGGCAGTCTACCTGAAAAAGAATTCAGAGTAATGATAGTAAAGATGATCCAAAAACTTGCAAATAGAATGGAGAAAATACAAGAAACGTTTAACAAGGACCTAGAATAACTAAAGAGCAAATAAACAATGATGAACAACACAATAAATGAAATTAAAAATTCTCTAGAAGGAATAACTGAGGCAGAAGAACGGATAAGTGACCTGCAAGACAAAATAGTGGAAATAACTACAGCAGAGCAGAATAAAGAAAAAAGAATGCAAAGAACTGAGGACAGTCTTAGAGACCTCTGGGACAACACTAAATGCACCAACATTTGAATTATAGGGGTCCCAGAAGAAGAAGAGAAAAAGAAAGGGACTGAGAGAATATTTGAAGAGATTATAGTTGAAAACTTCCCTAATATGGGAAAGGAAATAGTCAATCAAGTCCAGGAAGCACAGAGAGTCCCATACAGGATAAATCCAAGGAGAAACACGCCAAGACACATATTAATCAAACTATCAAAAATTAAATACAAAGAAAAAATATTACAAGCAGCAAGGGAAAAGCAACAAATAACATGCAAGGGAATCCCCATAAGGTTAACAGCTTACCTTTCAGCAGAAACTCTCCAAACCAGAAGGGAGTGGCAGGACATATTTAAATTGATGAAAGGGAAAAACCTACAACCAAGATTACTCTACGCAGCAAGGATCTCATTCAGATTCGATGGAGAAATTAAAACCTTTACAGACAAGCAAAAGCTAAGAGAATTCAGCACCACCAAACCAGCTTTATAACAAATGCTAAAGGAACTTCTCTATGCAGGAAACACAAAAGAAGGAAAAGACCTACAATAACGAACCCAAAACAATTAAGAAAATGGTAATAGGAACACACATCGATAATTACCTTAAACGTAAATGTATTAAATGTTCCCACCAAAAGACAAAGACTGGCTGAATGGATACAAAAACAAGACCCGCATATATGCTGTCTACAAGAGACATGCTTCAGACCTAGGGACACATACAGACTGACAGTGAGGGGATGGAAAAAGATATTCCATGCAAATAGAAATAAAAAGAAAGTTGGAGTAGCAATTCTCATATCAGACAAAACAGACTTTAAAATAAAGACTATTACAAGAGACAAAGAAGAACACTGCATAATGATCAAAGGATCAGTTCAAGAATAAGATATAACAATTATAAATATTTATGAACCCAACATAGGAGCACCTCTATACATAAGGAAAATGCTAACAGCCATAAAAGGGGAAATCAACAGTAACACAATCATAGTAGGGGACTTTAACACCCCACTTTCACCAATGGACAGGTCATTAAAATGAAAATAAATAAGGAAACACAAGCTTTAAATGATACATTAAACAAGATGGACTTGACATTTATAGGACATTCCGCCCAAAAACAACAGAATACACTTTCTTCTCAAGTGCTCATGGAACATTCTCCAGGATAGATCATATCTTGGGTCACAAATCAAGCCTTGGTAAATTTAAGAAAATTGAAATTGTATCAAGTATCTTTTCCGACCACAATGCTATGAGACTAGATATCAATTACAGAGAAAAAACTGTAAAAAATACAAACATATGGAGGCTAAACAATACACTATTTAATAACCAAGAGATCACTGAAGAAATCAAAGAGGAAATCAAAAAATACCTAGAAACAAATGACAATGAAAACATGACAGCCCAAAACCTGTGGGATGCAGCAAGAGCTGTTCTAAGAGGGAAGTTTATAGCAATACAATCCTACCTCAAGAAACAAGAAACATCTCAAATAAACAACCTAAACTTACACCTAAAGCAATTAGAGAAAGAAGAACAAAAAAAACCCCCAAAGTTTCCAGAAGGAAAGAAATCGTAACAATCAGATCAGAAATAAATGAAAAAGAAATGAAGGAAACGATAGCAAAGATCAATAAAACTAAAAGCTGGTTCTTTGAGAAGATAAACAAAATTGATAAACCATTAGCCAGACTCATCAAGAAAAAAAGGGAGAAGACTCAAATCAATAGAATTAGAAATGAAAAAGGAGAAGTAACAACTGACACTGCAGAAATACAAAGGATCATGAGAGACTACTACAAGCAACTCTATGCCAATAAAATGGACAACCTGAAAGAAATGGACAAATTCTTAGAAAAGCACAACCTTCCGAGACTGAACCAGGAAGAAATAGAAAATATAAACAGACCAATCACAAGCACTGAAATTGAAACTGTGATTAAAAATCTTCCAACAAACAAAAGCCCAGGACCAGATGGTTTCACAGGCGAATTCTATCAAACACTTAGAGAAGAGCTAACATCTATCCTTCTCAAACTCTTCCAAAATATAGCAGAGGGAGGAACACTCCCAAACTCCTTCTACGAGGCCACCATCACCCTGGTACCAAAACCAGACAAAGATGTCACAAAAAAAGAAAACTACAGACCAATATCACTGATGAGCATAGATGCAAAAATCCTCACCAAAATACTAGCAAACAGAATCCAACAGCACATTAAAAGGATCATACACCCTGATCAAGTGGGGTTTATCCCAGGAATGCAAGGATTCTGCAATATACACAAATCAATCAATGTGATAAACCATATTAACAAATTGAAGGAGAAAAACCATATGATCATCTCAATAGATGTAGAGAAAACTTTCGACAAAATTCAACACCCATTTATGATAAAAACCCTCGAGAAAGTAGGCATAGAGGGAAGTTTCCTCAACATAATAAAGGCCATATATGACAAACCCACTGCCAACATTGTCCTCAAGGGTGAAAAACTGAAACCATTTCCACTAAGATCAGGAACAAGACAAGGTTGCCCACTCTCACCACTATTATTCAACATAGTTTTGGAAGTTTTAGCCACAGCAATCAGAGAAGAAAAAGAAATAAAAGGAATCCAAATCAGAAAAGAAGAAGTAACGCTGTCACTGTTTGCAGATGACATGATACTATACATAGAGAATCCTAAAGATGCTACCAGAAAACTACTAGAGCTAATCAACGAATTTGGTAAAGTAGCAGGATACAAAATTAATGCACAGATATCTCTTGCATTCCTATACACTAATGATGAAAAATCTGAAAGAGAAATTAAGGAAACACTCCCATTTACCACTGCAACAAAAAGAAAAAAATACCTAGGAATAAACCTACCTAGGGAGACAAAAGACCTGTATGCAGAAAACTATAAGACACTGATGAAAGAAATTAAAGATGATACAAACAGATGGAGAGATATACCATGTTCTTGGATTGGAAGAATCAACATTGTGAAAATGACTATACTACCCAAAACAATCTACAGATTCAATGCAATCCCTATCAAACTACCACTGGCATTTTTCACAGAACTAGAACAAAAAATTTCACAATTTGTATGGAAACACAAAAGACCCCAAATAGCCAAAGCAATCTTGAGAAAGAAAAATGGAGCTGGAGGAATCAGGCTCCTGAACTTCAGACTATATTACAAAGCTACAGTAATCAAGACAGTATGGCACTGGCACAAAAACAGAAATATAGATCAATGGAACAGGATAGAAAGCCCAGAGATAAACCGACACACATATGGTCACCTTATTGTTGATAAAGGAGGCAAGAATATACAATGGAAAAAAAACAGCCTCTTCAATAAGTGGTGCTGGGAAAACTGGACAGCTACATGTAAAAGAATGAAATTAGAACATTCCCTAACACCATACAAAAAAATAAACTGAAAATTGATTAAAGACCTAACTGTAAGGCCAGACACTATAAAACTCTTAGAGGAAAACATAGGCAGAACATTCTATGACATAAATCAAAGCAAGATCCTTTTTGACCCAGCTCCTAGAGAAATGGAAATAAAAACAAAAATAAACAAATGGGACCTAATGAAATTTAAAAGCTTTTGCACAGCAAAGGAAACCATAAACAAGATGAAAAGACAACCCTTAGAATGGGAGAAAATATTTGCAAATGAAGCAACTGACAAAGGATTAATCTCCAGAATTTACAAGCAGCTCATGCAGCTCAATATCAAAAAAACAAACAACCCAATTGAAAAATAGGCAGAAGACCTAAATAGACATTTCTCCAAAGAAGATATACAGATTGCCAACAGACACATGAAAGAATGCTCAATATCATTAATCATTAGAGAAATGCAAATCAAAACTACTATGAGGTATCACCTCACACTGGTCAGAATGGCTATCATCAAAAAATCTACAAACAATAAATGCTGGAGAGGGTGTGGAGAAAAGGGAACTCTCTTGCACTGTTGGTGGGAATGTAAATTGATACAGCCATTATGGAGAACAGTATGGAGGTTCCTTGAAAAACTAAAAATAGGACTACCATACGACCCAGCAATCCCACTACTGGACATATACCCTGTGAAAACCATAATTCAAAAAGTCATGTACCACAATGTTCATTGCAGCTCTATTTACAATAGCCAGGACATGGAAGCAACCTAAGTGTCCCGCGACAGATGAATGGATAAAGAAAATGTGGCACATATATACAATGGAATATTACTCAGCCATAAAAAGAAACGAAATTGAGTTATTTGTAGTGAGATGGATGAACCTAGAGTCTGTCATACAGAGCGAAGTAAGTCAGAAAGGGGAAAACAAAGACCGTATGCTAACACATATATATGGAATCTAAAAAAAAAAAAAAAAAAACATGGTTCTGAAGAACCTAGGGGCAGGACAGGAATAAAGACGCAGATGCAGAGAATGGACTTGAGGACATGGGGAGGGGGAAGGGTAAGCTGGGACAAAGTGAGAGAGTGGTATGGACTTATATATACTACCAAATGTAAAATAAATATCTAGTGGGAAGCATCCGCATAGCACAGGGAGATCAACTCAGTGCTTTGTGACCACCTAGAGGGGTGGGAGAGGGAGGGTGGGAGGGAGATGCAAGAGGGAGGAGATATGGTGATAAATGTATATGTATAGCTGATTCACTTTGTTATAAAGCAGAAACTAACACACCACTGTAAAGCAATTATACTCCAATAAAGATGTTTAAAAAAGAAAAAGAAAAAAGAGTCATGTACCACAATGTTCACTGCAGCTCTATTTACAATAGCCAGGATGTGGAAGCAACTTAAGTGTCCATCGACAGAGGAATGGATAAAGATGTGGCACATATATACAATGGAATATTACTCAGCCATAAAAAGAAATGAAATTGAGTTAATTGTAGTGAGGTGGATGGACCTAGAGACTGTCATACAGAGTGAAGTAAGTCAGAAAGAGAAAAATAAATACCGTATGCTAACACATATATATGGAATCTATATATGTATATAGTGTATATGTATATAGTGTATACATATATACACTAATATGTATAAAATGGATAACTAATAAGAACCTGCTGTTTAAAAAAATAAAATTCAAAAATTCAAAAAAAAAATATTTTAGCCCTCTTTTGCTGTGTATTACTAACTCTGCCCTACCCCCAACTCTCATTTCCTTTAGTTGTAGAGGCTCTTGTGAGTGCTTCTCTATATGTGACTCCTCCTTTTTTTTTTAAAAGTCAGTGCTTCTGTGATGTTTCCCCACCTCCTGTTAACATTTCTATTTATTCATTCTAAAAGCCAGAAGTGTTCACAAAATGCTAGCTGATCAATTGAAAATTATTGTTTATTCCTTTAGTATTTGTGCTAGCTATAAATGTACCCTAGGCATTTTAATTTCAATTTGGGGGCTTATTTTGGAGAACAATTGTTATTTTGTCAGAATTATATTTGCATCTTATTTTTTTCTTTATTCTTAAATCTGATTTTATGATTGAAGACAGAAAGTCATCTTTTTTTAAAATTAATTAATTAATTTACTTATTTTGGTTGTGCTGGGTCTTGGTTGCAGCAGGTAGGCTCCTTAGTTGTGGCTCACCAGGTCCTTAGCTGCAGCAGGTAGGCTCCTTAGTTGTGGCTCCAGGGATCCTTAGTTGTGGCATGAGAACTCTTAGTTGAGGCATGCCTGTGGGATCTAGTTCCCTGACCAGGGATTGAACCCCGAACCCCTGCATTGGGAGTGCAGAGTCCTGTCCACTGTGCCACCAGAGAAGTCCCCAGAAGGTCTTCTTAAAGGACTGCTTTCCGCCATAAAAATATTTATTTTAGCAAGAGCAAATAAAGATTTAAATGAGAGGAGCCTCCAGTTGACCGTCAACTGATAGTCACAATAAAATTTAAAAAAAAAAAAAAAGGTTCTGAAGAACCTAGGGGCAGGACAGGAATAAAGACGCAGATGTAGAGAATGGACTTGAGGACACGGGGAGGGGGAAGGGCAAGCTGGGACGAAGTGAGAGAGTAGCATTGACATATATACACTACCAAATATAAAATAGTTAGCTAGTGGGAAGCAGCCGCATAGCACAGGCAGATCAGCTCGGTGTTTTGTGACCACCTAGAGGGGTGGGATAGGGAGGGTGGGAGCGAGATGCAGGAGGGAGGAGATATGGGGATATATGTGTATGTATAGCTGATTCACTTTGTTATAAAGCAGAAACTAACACACACTTGTAAAGCAATTATACTCTAATAAAGGTGTTAAAAAAAACATACAATCTGTGTCACCCAAGAGAAAGGTCACAATTAATTAATTAGAATTTTATTTATTTATTTATTTATTTTTGGCCACGTTGGGTCTTTGTTGCTGCATGAGGGCTTTCTCTAGTTGTGGCGAGTGCGGGCTACTCTTTGTTGCGGTGTGTGGGCTTCTCAGTGCAG
The DNA here is from genome assembly GCF_965194825.1 of Balaenoptera physalus. Classification (NCBI taxonomy): domain Eukaryota; kingdom Metazoa; phylum Chordata; class Mammalia; order Artiodactyla; family Balaenopteridae; genus Balaenoptera; species Balaenoptera physalus. The sequence goes on from NC_138891.1 coordinate 86,872,285, forward strand.
TGGCTTCTCTTGTTGCAGAGCATGAGCTCTAGGCGCATGGGCTTTAGTAGTTGTGGCACATGGGCTCAGCAGTTGTGGCTCGCAGGCTCCAGGGCACAGGCTCAGTAGTTGTGGCACACGGGCTTAGTTGCTCTGCATGTGGGATCCACACGGGCATATGGGATCTTCCCGGACCAGGGCTCGAACCCGTGTCCCCTGCATTGGCAGACGGATGCTTAACCATTGCGCCACCAGGGAAGTCTAACAATTTAAAAGTTAGACAATTCTCCCACCATTTTGCTCAGGAAGAGCAAAATGGTGCAGTATATGCCACAGATTAGGATTACCAGATAAAACACAGGACACCCAGTTAATTTTGAATTTTAGTTAGTGAATTTTTTTTAGTATAAGTCTTTGTCCTATGCTAAATTCACTTATCTGAAATTTAAATTTAACTGTGCATCCTCTATTTTTATTTGCTCAATCTGGCAACACTACCCCAGAGAGAGTGTGAGATGGGAGTCTTCATTTATTCAGTCAGCATCTGTGCCCATGGGCTTCTCTGGGGTAAACAGCTTGCCTCTCTGGATATGACTGTTGTTAAAGATGCATACAACATGGCCCCTTGACCCAAGACAACTACATCAGCTAGTGTTCAACTGAAGAAATCATGATCTGCTTTCATGCTGGAGGGGGTGAAAGATTATCTGAAATGGACTTACTAAGAGATGTTGGTCTCTGATGCGGTAACTTTCTTAAGCACTTTTTTCATTTGACATATTAATTGAGCACCTGAACTGTTCTAGGCATTTAGGTCAGAATGAGGAACTGAATAGCTTCTTGTTAGAACAAGGGAGTAAACATTCCTGTTCTTGTGATGCCTACATGCTCATGGGGGGAGATTTTCCATGCCAATTTTAATATCTTTCATTTTTATTCTAGAGTTGACCTGAGTTAGATGTGACTCTATGTATTGGCTTTACGACACTTGAGTACCTTGTAACTATTTGAATACATCTGCTTACTGCCCTGATCATGTTTTCTTATATATTCCTGAGGCAAAATTCTTGCTATACCAGCATCTCTTATAGTAGATTTTATGAGAAGAGACAGCAGTAAATACTGGTGTAAAAGAGAGAAAGCTTTCAGGAGCATGATTCTCCTGAGAACTTTTTGTTTCTTGGCAAGTATGCATCAGTGTATGTGTGTTTTTGTGAGTGTATCTGGGGGCACAGATGATGTGTCTCTTGAAAATGTCGGGCGTAGACAGACTATCTCCTTTCTGAGTGAACCCTAATTTTAAAAAACATTTTCTTGACCAGTTTAGTCACAAAAGCAAACACTTGCAAGAGTCCAGTAACAACTTCTTGGGCAGAAAAGATGGCCCCGGCTCGGAGCTTGGTTCAGCGGCAGACGCTGAAATGTGGCTTGGCTCTGTCCCTTGGCTTAGTACTAGGGTGTTATGTTCCACTAGAGGCCCTGGTATCTTTTCAGAAAGGCGCCAAATCAGGCACAGACTTGCTGGCAGCCACAGCAGAGGGATTTTACTGATCCATGCCCGGATCTCAGGAGGTAACTGGCAAGAGAGAAGAAAGCAAAACAAGCAACCAAATCCCTATACACCTTGTAAATTTGACTTGGAAATTTTGCCTCAAGGCTGTCAAAGAGCAGGAATAGTGATTTCACTTTCTCCAAGGTCAGTTCTTAGGCACAGAGTCTTTCATGCAGAAAAAAATATATCCAATTATCTGATTATCAACTTTTTTTTTTTAAAAGTCTTGCCATTCCCAGGGTCAAGTGACTCTGCGCCTTGAAGATAAATTTAGGTTATGCCACTCCTGGCCAAAACTATGCCTTCAGGTCACATGACTTGCTTCCAAGTTAGGGGCAAAGCCTTGAAATCATGTGCATCTACTTTGCTGTAAGACGTTTCTTTGATAATTTGAATCTCTTCTGCCAGGGATAAGTCGATTTGTCTCCATTCTGTCTGAGGTTGTGAAGCTGGGATTCCACTGGCAAGCTGGAATGTAGATTAGGTTCTGCTTGGCTTCTAACTAAACCAGGAGCCATTAGAGAGTAATGTGGGTACAGCCTCTTGCTGCCCTCTGGTGGAGAGTGGGTATTGAGCAAGCCATAACTGCGGACTGTGGATTTCCTCAGCAAATGCTGTTAAGGTGTCTGTGTAAAGGTCCGTGGGGAATAATTACACTTAAAGCTATTAAGTCATACTCTATTGTGAAGCTAAATGTTATAATAAAATATATATTGAATGGAGTTTGAAAGGTTGCTCTATAAGAGTCTGATTTCTCAATAATGGGTGCTTTAATTCCACTCTCTTTTTACTTGTTTTTTGGGAACTCATTTCTCATCTTTTTTTCTCTAAACTCTTCCTTTTCTTCAATCATCACTTCATGTATCTTTAGATAATTATAAGATTCTTGTAAGGGGTTATCTTTACACATTTCCATAAAGTGAAAATCAGCATTTGACCCAAGAAAATTGTAATTCTTATATATGCTCCAGATCTTAAACTGGGATTTATACCTACACGTTCAGATCAAAATCCAAACCAAAATTCACTTCAGGAATTCAAATGAAACATGTTAGTCTTATATCTTCTGAAAGTTCCTGAGTACAAGTCAGAGGCTGTCTCCTTAAGGCTTTTGCGTGCGTATTACATTTTGAAAGAAAATGTTTGTTTTTTCAACAGCCCTAAAAATGCCAACATTTTCAAAAAGTATAGTCAGGTAGAAGCATGCTTTTTAAATTAAAACCTGTGACAGGATGCCTTTTAGAATCAAGGAAAATTTTTGGAGACTATCGTATGGGTTATTAACACATTATGCATATGTATGCCTAGCCTTTCAAACGTGTTCCCGTGACTTCTAGAGCTATTGTGTTTCTTGAATTAAGAACTTCTTGATGCCAGGCTAGTATCTGGTTCTTATTGAAAGACTTTTTTATTCATTCAGTATTTACTCAACAAGTATTTACTGCGCACCCACGTGCCAGCAGGAGGGAGGATATACAGCCCTGCATGAAAGTGCTTACAGAACTCGGTACAAATGTCTCAAGAACAAGGCAGACCGTGGGCAGTCAGTATCATAAGAGAGGTAGAGAGAAAGTGAGATGGGAGTTCAGAGATGGAAGAGATAAGTTCCAGATTTGGGGGGAGGTGAACAAGGGGCATCGGAACTAGGAATTAAAGGATGAATAGGATTTGTACATAAAATTATTCTAGATGACAGAAATTTATTCTAAAGGAATTTATTTGGAAGTTTATTCTAAAGGAAGAATTTTTCTCGGGAAAATAAATTATACATAGCTAATACGTGCCATGGAAATGACTTTCACCCACTCAGGTGACTTTTGAAATGTAAGAATTATTAACAGTTCAAATACTGTCAATTCTTGATCAACCTCTGTCCTTTACGTATGAGAAAAATTCTGCTCTCCTCCTCAAAATACTCTTCTCTCTTCTGACCAAAAACAGTAAAATAGGATAGGAAGAATAACTCTTTTATTCCTTTTCTCTGTCCCTATCTTTTCCTTAACTCACCAAAGCTATTCATTTGATAAATACTGTGCACTTTATATGCCAGATACTCTGCTAGGTCCTGGAAGGCAGCAGTTAACAAGCACACATGATCCTTTTTCTGAAAAAGCTTTTACTGGATGGAGACAGCCAGTGAAGGGATTCACCTCAGGTGAGGGGAGAATCGCCTTATGCATTGTAACTGGAGGAATGGAAGATAGGATGGTGGAGGGACAAGTAAATTTGTAGGTTTGGCATTAGTAAGTTGAGAGAGTTCTTGTCTGAGGACTTCAGTTTTTTTCCCCATAATTACAGAAAATTCAGAGAGTGGAATTAATAAAGGGTTGGACTTTGGCTAGGCAAATGTGATGGAAGTGTAACGGGGAGAGGAGATTGATAACATTGGCGTGCAATGGACTGGGAGAATCTAAGCTGTATACAAAGAAGGGTGAAGGTGGAAGGGTACTGATGTGAAGACAGTAAGAGGTTAAGGACTGGTGATCCAGTAAGGTTTAAGATCAGATTTATAAGAAATAACTTGAGTAAGAAAGTTGAAAAGATAGGACGCTATCATCAGAAAGAAAAATGTCTGAATTTATGGTATCAGATATGGACTAATTCTGGATGGTGGCAAGATTTGGGATATGATTTGAGAGCATGTGACTGAAGTGAAGTGAATGTGAAGGTTACTGGAGCTAAGGACAGTGAAGGAACTGGGATGACAGAGGACTTGGGATGGAGAGGAACTAAAGTATTCAAGATCACTACATCTGTGAAGGGGAAAGTGAATGGGAAAAACATCTCTTCCCCATCTTAGGAGTCCCTTGCATTTCCCCCATCATCCTAATCTGACACCCCACCACTGTATCTCCCTCAGAATCCTGGGTCTTAATGTGATCATGCCGCGTGGGGACCCCTTCCCAGGCCTAGAACCCAGCTCTCCCCTCCACCTTCTTGCTCCCGCCATGCCAGGGGCTCACTGCTGAGAGATCCTAGCTCCCACTTCCCACCTGGTAGAGAAACTAGTTCTGGGAACATGGCAGGATGTAAGCTCCCACTCTGAGTGCCAGAGCTTGTTGGGGGTGAGGGTGACCCAAGCTGAGGGAAGATGTGCTCCTGCTGTTTTAATCTTGACGGTGGAAAGCACTTTTCTGTAACAATCCTGGAATCCATAGTTGTCCTCTATAGAACCAATGGCCGGGACATCATTGGCCGGAACCAATCACATGAGTGATTGGAGGAAAGCGGCTTTGGGGGGCTGGCTCTGGTTCCTCATCATCATGTTTTACGTTCACTTTATGGGCGAAGATGTTCAGTTTCAAACAATGCACTTAGAAATGGCTTTTCTAAATTAGGAATTGTCTGTATTAAAATTGTATGCTGGTCCCTAAATACTTCAGAAAACAGAGTGGCAAAAATAATGCTATCTATCAATGGGCATTTTTTCTTTACATTTCTATGAGCTTCTAGGAGTTGAGACAGATTGATTGTCAGCAATGATGCTAAAAGAGTGCTTTGAGTTTATAATTTAGATATTTTAACATTTAAAAATATTATTTTTCATGTTATGGAGGTCATTTGTGTTCACTGAACACAATTCTGAAAATGAAAAGAATGGAAGATAAAACTTTTGTACTCTCACCAACCAGAAATAAAAATCATTAATATCTTGGTACCATTTTCACTCCAGATATACATTTCTCTTTGCCCCTTCCCCAACTTGGAGTCATATAAAGTTTTGTAATCCCTTCCATTCATTTAATATAATGTGAGCATTTCCCTGTGCCATTGCCTATCTTTAAAAAATGATTGTGGCAGAGTCTTCTAGCTGTTCATCAAAATCCATTTCCTTCTCCTTGGGCATGCAGCTAGACTACATTTCCAGGCTCCTTTGCAGTTACGTGTAGCCAGAATAGGAATGCATGTGATGTGTGCTATTCCTGGGCCAATGCTTTTAAGAGTCAGGTGTGTCTCCTTTATGTTATCTCTTCTTACAGCTAGATGCAGATGATGACAAGGCCCTAGGGGAATTCAAAGTCAAAGGATGGAAGGAGCCTAAAATTTTGAATAATCATGTATTGAACACAATGTGGGTGAGAATAAACATCTATTGTGCTTGAACCATTATATATTTGGGGGTCTGTTTGTTACAGCAATTTTGCCTACTGTTTTTCATTGTATGGATGTACCTTAATTTTTTAAGAGATATGTTTCTTGTTAGCCTGCAATAGGTTATTGAAAATGGACCCAGTGACTGAATTGGGTCTCTCTGTGTCCACACCTCTTTGCAATATGTCTTTACTGCTTTTTCCAACAAGAGCTCGTGTCTGTTTCCCCATTTCTTGAATTTATGCTGCCCTTCTGACTTGTTCTGACCAATAAAGTGTGATGGAAGTGGCATTTGGGGACTTCTGAGTTCAGACTCTAAGAGGCCGTACAGCATCTGCTTTTGCTCAGGGTGGATCCATCTGCTGCGTAAAGAAGTCCAGGTTATCCTATTGGAGAGGGAGTCTACATGGGGAGATGGGTCCCAGAGGATGAGATGCCATGTGGAGAGAGAAACCACATGGAGGAGAACCAAAGCCCCACACATATGTGTGAGCCTGGCTAATGCCACGGAGAAAGAGAGACCCAGCCATCCCAGTTCACCCTCAGTCGTTTGAGCCATCCCAATGGGAGCGCCAGACTTGTAAGTAAGGCCATTGTAGGTCTTTTAGACCCAGCAGAGCCCTCCCAGCCAACACTATGTGGAGGAGAGACAAGCCATCCCTTCTGAGCTCTGCCCAAACTCCTGACCCATAGAACTGTAAGTAATAAAGTGATTAAGTCGTGAATATGTTGACTGCTAACCAGCAATAAATAACTGATACATGGATACTTATGTTTCTAAAGTTTTGTTACTGTAAATGACACTGATAAGCATCTTTGTACCAGCTTCCTTGTTAATCAAGAAATTTTGTGCTGCTGAACTTGTTTAAGTCTGGAAATTGAGTAAGGAGTCATGTCTCCTCTTCATTTTGGTGCTCAGATTAGGTTTCTGGTCCCTGCTATATAAATGAAGTAATATTTTAATAGGCTGCTATCTATTCAATTCCTACAGACACCATGATCAATTAGCTACTACTAAAGATTCCTGCTAGTCAAAAAATTCGGTTAACATTTTGTCTCTATTGCCCATTATAGTAAATGCACTAACCTTGTCTCTTGTCTCTTGTAGTTAATTGTTGCCACTTGGCCTTTGTCATTCTGGGATCCCATCGTTTTGACTGAAATCATGGAGCCGATTTCAATGGCGGTATCTTCTACCATCACCATAGCCTACAGAAGACAGCCATCACAGAACTTTGTGAGGACACAAAAGTAGCCCGTCATTAATGCCTTTCTCAATGCCTCAGTGGGGTGAGTGACCTCTCAGAGGACATAATGGGGGTGGGTGGGTGTGCAAGTCAGATTATATATGCACCCCATCATTCCAATCTCTCTGAGTCTTTGCATTCCTCCTTCTACATTGTGCCAGGAAAAATCTGGTATTTTACCTTCAGTGAGTATAGGCTATAGTTGAGTTCAAGTTTCAAGCAACCAAGAAAATCATTAGACACACTTCTAACTGTAAGATCTTTTAATTTTTTTGGTTGCACCATGCAGCATGCGGGATCCTAGGTCCACAACCAGGGATCGAACCTGCACCCCCTGCAGTGGAAGTGTGTAGTCTTAACCATTGGACCACAGGGGAAGTCTCTAACTAAGATCTTTAGTAACTGTAATAATGACCCATATCAATACATTTGGTCTAATCCAGTGTTTTATATTCCTTCCTCTTTTAGTCTAATAACTTAAAATCCCCTATTATTTCCATTTCTGTCAATTAGCAACATTTTGCAATTATTTTGGAGTAAACCATCTCCTTCCATGTCAGACTTTGTACTTGTCCCCTTGGAGCAAACTGAGGTCTGAACTGGGTTAGCTCTAGAGGTGATGAGAAGTAGTTGGAGTGGGTCTTGAGGTTATTATGGGGTCTTAACACAAGTTCCCTCAGACACAAGAAGGCAAGCAACTCCAAGATTCTCAGCTTTTCCCAAGTCAAACTAGATGGTTCCTATTCCAAGTCTCAGAGTTCTTCTTACCAGTCAGTGCCCTAACTTTCACATACAAGATTTTCAAATCTATGAATTCAATTCTGGTTGAAATTCTGTAACCTACAAAATTAAATTCTGGGTCAAGGTCAGCCCTGCAGCTATAAGAAATAGGTGATTCTTTTAGAGCCACTATAGAAACTCTCTGATTCTCCGTGACTTGAGCTAAGAGTTAATGATCTGAGCTTGTCATTTCTTGTAGAAGCATCACTGCTATCATAACGGTCATCTGGTCCCTCTTAGGGCCACAGAAGGCATTTCATCACAATCAACCACAGGTGATTAAGTATGATGCCACAGCGTATCATGGATACTCAAATCCCATTTCCCCTTGCTAAAGAGATCACTATGGTGTTCAAAGCTAAGGACAAGCTCAGAGCAACCTCAGAATCCCATTTTGAGGGGCTGTTTCTTAGGACCACTTCTTGTTTAAGAATCATGTTAGTAAAACAGACTCATACTAAGTATTTCACCAGAGAAAATTTAATATAGTGAACTGGTTAAATAGATGTTTAAGAACTTAAAAGCACACATGCAACACTGAGGTAACACAGAGGTAACTGCTGAAAGCAGTTACAAGCCCTGGAGCTGGGGAGGCAAGGAGAACACTAGAATTTAGATTTTTGGAGGAAGTGATCTGCAGAACTGGGACTCAGATCTTTGACAATAGAACATCATCCAGGTGCTGCCAGTACCTTAGAGGGGTCAATTAGTTCTCCAGTGTGTAAAAATGAGTCAGGGACTAGAAGCAACTGTCATTACCTGGGATGAAGAGCTGTTGCCTGGCAACACTACCAGGAATAAGAAAACAAACAGGAACCTCTCGCCTCCTCCTGCCTTCCAATCTCCCTCTAGTGGTCCATATGGGTATAACCACCAGCCGGCAAAGACCGTGTGGCTTTGCAGAATCCCAGCCCCGCATCACAAAGTATAGAAGCATGAGATTAGAGCTGAAAGACCATAGCTGGATGGGCCAAAAAATGTATGTCCGAATATGCTGGTGTATGCACGCACACTCACACACACACACACACACATCCTAAGAGTTTGATACACACTTAACATTAAAAATAATTTTTTCTTATTACAATAGCAACATGTATTTCTCTCCTTTAGAAAGTACAAATAAGCTCATAGAAGAAAAAAGATCCATCCTACTGCTGAAAAGATAATCATTGTTAACACCTTCATTTAGATCCTTCCAGACCTTTTTCTCATGTGTGGAGGTATATTTTTGCATGTAATCACATTGTACATAGAGTTTTCTAAACTGCTTTAGAAAACACCTTAATGTATCGTAAACAGTTGCACACATCAATACATATTTATTTATTTACAACAGTGGATTCTAAACTGTTCCTAGGAAGTGTCTTATGAGGTACTTCTAGGAGCCTGGGCAGGAGGCCTTTATGGGAGGACCCTGCGTTCTCCCTTGTACCCTTAACCACTACAATTCTGCTTTTACTGTTTTTTATATTTGATTTCTGTGTTAAGATTTTGTGGGGGAAAAAGAATTCCACTGCCAAAATATTAGAAAACCACTGATTCATTGTGTGAATATATCATTTTCCATTTTCATGATTACAACAACAAAGGATCACTTTGTATCTGAATTTTTGTCCAAAGTCCTAGTAACATGAGACACCATGCTTTTACTCTGTCTCTATGACAATACCTCGAAATTATTTTAATCTGTATTTTTTGAATTGCTAATGAGATGGACAAGGTTCTATTTCATGGTCATTTGTGTCTGTGGCAGTCTTTCTTTGCAAATTTGAAATTTTAAAAACGTGGCCGTAAATCCTTACTTTCTCCCTAATATACAGAACACACGACTCTTCCATATCCCCCAGTTCAAGGAAACTCTGATTTTAAATATCCACTGCTCGCCCAGAACCCATCTCCCTGCCCTCCCCTCTTGGTAATGATCCTCCTTCACTGACAACATAGGAGCTCCCTCATCTTTCTGTTACCGTACCCCAAACATAGCCATGTCTAAAGCTATCTTGATTTTTCTTCCTGGCTCAGAGGATAAAGGCTTTTTGATCTTTAAGACAACCCCTCTACCTAAGCTCTTGATCCCACCTTTGCTTGTCTCCTCTGGGATGATGCTCACAAACTTTGTTGAATGAATAATTCATCAATTCTCTTCATCAATTCTCTCACCTTTATCTCTTTAGTAGGTCCAGCTTGTCACTCTTTTGGCCCCATTTCTCTTAGCCTGTTCAGGTGATGAAATCACTTTCTGTCTGTGATGGTCAGTTTTATGTGTCAACTTGACTAGGCTGAGGCACCCAGTTATTCAATCAAACATGAGTCTAGGTGTTGTTGTGAAGGCATTCTGTAGATGTGATTATCAACCACAATCAGTTGACTGTATGTAAAGGAGATTATCCTGGGTTATCTGGATGAGCCTAATCCAATCAGTTTAAAAGACCTTGAGAACACAACTGTGGTTTCCCTGAGGACAGGAAGAAGAAATTCCACCTGTAGACTGCAACTTCAGCTCCTGCCTGAGTTTCCAGACTGCCATTTACCACAGCCTGCGCTATGGACTTCAGATTTGACTATTCAACCCCTACAGTCATGTGAGCCAATTTCCTTTCAAAAGTGTATATACATCGCCTACTGGTTCTGTTTGACTGGTGGAACCCTGACTGATACACTATCCTTAAAATGAGAACAAAACAAAACTATACTCTGCTTGATCCTACATCTCTCTGTCATCACATAAACTCTGTCTTCCCGTCTCATCTAAGCTGCTAAAAACGTTATCCTATATTCATCATCTCTACTCCCTCCCTTTGTAATTACCCTTTGAGCTACAGTTCCATTTATTCAACTGGCGAATTGGACATACTCTTGTGGGCAGCCCATGGGCAATCTCAAACTCAGTACATAAAAAGTTATCTCATTATTCCTATTATTTAGGTGTATCTAAATTTGTTCTTCTTTTGGATGCCACATCTCACACTCAAGGCAAAAGTCTGGAAGTCATACTAGACATATAAATACCTAAATACTAGACATCTAAATAAGTCATACTGTCCATCTTCAGTGCCAGTGTTTGAATTCAGGCCTTCATTATCTCCTGCCTCAGCTTTTGTAACAGATCCCCTTAGGTCCCTTCCTCCAGTCTTATCTTCAAATCTGTTCTCCAGAGCGCTTGTCCTCTGATGCAAGGTGCCAAAATTGCCCAGCCTAAATCTCAGTGACTCCTTTGTCACCTCCAGAAAGGGATCCCTAAAGCAGACCACCATCACAAGGAGCTTTTGAAAAACCCAGATCAGAGCCCTACTCAGACCTAATGAATAAGAATGTCCAAAGTGGAGCCTGAAAATTTTCTAAATATTTTTAAAAGACTATCCAGGTAATTATGATCAGCCAGGTTTGGGAATCACCAGCCTTCAGGGTAAATCCAAATTCTGTCCCTGATCTGACACCACTACTCCCAGCTTCGTCCCTCGGAACACATCATGCTCCAGCAATACTGACTCAGCCAGGACTAATGATTCTTCCAACCCATGCTGTTTACCATCTCTCTGTCAGGAATGTCTTCTTCCCTTATCTGCCTGGGAAATTCCTACTCGTCCTTCAAAAACTCTATTCAAGCATCATCTAGTCTCTTATTTAGCCAGTAAATATTGACAAACTAGTAAAATTGTACACATTAACTATGTGCAGTTCTCTGTATACCAATTTTACCTCAATAAAGCTGTTAAAGCCTTATTCAGGTCTTACTACACACCAGGCTCTGAGCTAAGCATTGTGATATAAAGATCAGTAAGCTACACTGGTAGTACTGCCTTCGGTCAGCTCACATGCCATTGGAGAAGGAGACATATAAATATACAAATTAATACAACACAGTGAGGTAACTTCTGTGAGAGTCTGTGGTAGCCTGAATAATGCCCATCCCCCAAGACAGCCACATCCTAATCCCCCAAATCTATGAATATGTTTACTTACATTGCAAAACAGATTGTGTAGATATGATTAAGTTAAAGACTCTGAAATGAGGAGAGTATCCTGGGTTATTCTGGGGGGCTCAGTGTAATCACTAGGGTCCTTTTAAGATGAAGGCAGGCAGGAGGGTGAGAGAGAAAGAGAGGCTGGAGGGAGATTGGAAGATGCTATGCTACTGACTTTGAAAATGGAGGATGGAGACATGAGCCAAGGAATGCAGGTGGCCTCTAGAAGCTGAAAAAAGCAAGAAAATGAATTCTCCACTAGAGCCTCAGAAGGATCCAGCCCTGCCAACTTTAGTCCAGTGAAATCCATTTTGGACTTCTAACCTCCAAAAATGTAATATAATAACTGTGTTGTTTTAAGTGACTATGTTTGTAGTAATTTGTTACCGCAGCAATAGGAGGCTAATACAGAGGCCAGCACAGGGCACTACGGTTGTACATAAAGTCGTCGCTACATCAAGCTATGGAGTGGGAATGGGATGCTCAGGAAGAATTACCTTGAGGTGATGACGCCAGAGCTGAGGAAGATTGTGTTTCAGGGAAATGGCCCAGATAGAGAAATTAATATGTACAAAGGCACACACAGAGAGCATGCAAAGTGTTTCAGTTTGGCGTGGCTATCTGTATTAAACAGTAAAAATAATATCAACAATACTAATTCTGCTAAGAGTAAATACTGTTTGTATGCCAGGCACTATTCTAAAGCACTTTTTAACTGTGAGCACTTTACAAGTTTGTATTATTATCTTCATTTTACCTGTGGGAACACTAAGATTTGGAGGAGTTAGGTAACTTTCCTGAGATCATAGAGCTAGTATAGGGCAGATCTAGAATCAGAACCTTGCTGGTCTGTCTTCAAAACCCACTAACTGCCTCTCTAATATGTTGCGCAGGGGGCCTTAAGTAAGCTGGCATCAGGGTAGCTGAAGATAAATGAACTATTAGAAAGCTATAAATGAGGTGAGGATCAGGAAAGCTTGGAATATCGTCTTGTTTTGGACACTGACAGAAGATGGGGCTGATGGAGAGTCAGACGGCCTCCCAGTTTCTATGATCGTGGTTTTGCTGCTGCTCCAGGTAGAGCCTTCCTCGACTAACTTAAATTACTTCTGCGTTACAAATACGCACTTTGCATAAGCCTCTTTATTTCATGTCTTCCTTTTCCGCTAATGGTTGAGGTGGAGATGGGGGTGTATGCACCAACTCAACTGCGGGCCTCACTTTCCACATCTGTAAAATACCTTTTAATAGTTCCAAAACTGGTTGTGCTTCAGAATCCCGTGGGGAAGCATAAACACAAGGCGGATTCCTCGCCCCACTCCGAGATTCTGACTGAGTAGTACCGGGATGCGGCTCCCCCAGATTCTCCCAGGTAATTCTGATACGCGGCCAGGTATTTGAGACCAGGGGCTGGATGACTCTGGGGGTTCTTCAGGTTCACCGTCCTTGGTCCACTATTTCGTGAAGGACCCTCCCCTTTCCCCGCCCCCGCCCCACCCCTTGCCCTCTACCTTCCCCTGACGTCGGCTCATCGCCCCTCCTTCGGTCGCTCCACTGGGCCGCGCCCAGGTCCGCCTTTCCCAGTCCCTCTCCTGCCTCCCAAGATGGCTGCGCTGCTGCCGGGCCCGGAACCATGGAACCGCGTGAGGATCCCTAAGGCGGGGAGCCGCAGCGCAGTGATCGTACAGGACCCCGGCGCGGCGTTGGGTGAGTGAGGCGCCCGGCGAGGGGCGCAGGCTTTTCCGGAGGAGGTGTCAGGCAGGAGCACGTGCGCGGGGTGGGGGCGGGACTTCCGGAACCCGCGGGACGCTGCGCAGGGCCGTGGCCAGAAAGGGCCTGGGCTCTGGAGTTTGCTGAGGAGTCTTGCAGGGCATCTGGCATCGCCGTTCCTCGCTGGACCCACCGAGTCTACCGCAGGGCCTGGCTGGGGCGCCGAAGGCCCAAGATCCAGCCCCGCACCGAAATGGGGAAAGAGGGCGGACGCAGCTAGCGTCAGGAAAAATTGCTGCCTGGGGACCCTGCGTTCACTCAGGCCACCAAGTGCCGTGGTTACCCCTCAGTCTTTCTCGACCTCTGCCTCTGAGAGGCTGCGGGTCGTCACTCAAGCACTCTGCACTTAAACCGCAGTCTTTCTGGATCCCCCGTTTCTTATCTGTAAAATGGGGTTAGTTTTCCCTATCACCGGGTTGTTGGGAGGATCTAATGATGTCATTTAGGAGAGTGTGGTCTAAAGTGTTCTATCAATGTATGGTGGCATTGCCGTTATTAGGCAGTAGGGCAGTACACGCTGGGCTCAGAAGCCAAACTGCCTGGGTTGGAATCCTGGCTCTTCTCTCTGCTGGAGCTGGGGTGAGGAGTGGGGAATGTCGTTGTTTAACCTTTCTGGGCTTCAGCGCATTTTCAAATGGGGATAAAAATAGTACTTGCCTCACAGAGCTGTTCTGATGAAAGAATTAACATTATAGGTAAAGCATTTGGAACAATGCCTGATACAGTAAACACTCAAATGACAGCTGTTATTATTAAATACTTGTAACTTATCTAATCATCACATCCCCCTCCCCATCCATCCATCCTGCTCAGTTTACAGATTAATCTTACCCCTTCCTCTATTCAAAGATTCTTTAACAGGATTCTGTTAGGCGTGGAAATTCACCAAGTCTCTCCCCACCCCAAAGGCAGCCCATTCTGGCCTCAAATAGTTCGTATAGTAAGAAAGTTCTCCACGCTGTGTGTAAGTCTTCCTTTGTGTTACTGCCACTTAGGATGCTACTGCTACCCTTAGAGCCATAGAGAACGCATTTACTCCATCCTCTATTCACAGCTTTTTCAGACTAGGAGGCTGTGACCTTGTTTTACTAAATAAGCACCCCGTGTTCAGTCAGACATTCATTATGTAATATAATTTCCAGTTGTTATAGTGATTTCTCTTCTGAATATATTCTTAAAGTGGTAGAGAACTATACAACATGTCCCACCTTTAAGGTACTTGAAGTGTTAAGTGTACACCAAATGACTGGCTGCAGAGTATTCGTATGAAAGATTATTAAAATCATGATAAAATGTTGTGTAAAGATGTACATTCTACTTTAACACATGTTCTCTTAATGATTTCCTGGACTTGATATCATCTGTCACTGTAAGATCACTTCCTTCCTGTGTCACTTATCACATACTTGGAAACATTAATTATGTTCTTACAGGTGAGGCTGATTATGTTAATTTGTTCTTGATTTCCTTAAACATAAGGAAAGATGCTTCTTTCAGTGTATTTTTTATAGAATATACTTAATGTAGAAATGCATATTAAGTCTTACGAAACACCTCTGCTTTAGACCTTTGCATTGCAGCTGTAATTAAAGAATGCTGTCTCGTTACATTGTCACTGAAGAGCCAAATCTTAGATGCAGAAACAGATGTATTATGTGCAGTCCTTTACAGCAATCACAACAGAATGGGCCGCCACAAGCCCCATTTGGCCCTCAAACAGGTAAGGAGGGAGCCCTGTGTTTAATACTCAACATGTTTACTTGATGAAGATGGAGATCACACTGCCATTTAGTATTTTGTAACTTAATCGCAGTAACTTACTTGTGATTTATAGGTCATCTTGCAATTGCATGTGGGCTTTTTTTTTTTTTCCCCTGAAAGCATTTCAAAAAAGTTTATTTAAAAAGGAACTATGTTGGATTCTTTCCCAGTCTTGTTTCTGGTAGGTAGGTAATTTTTTGTTTTTATGGTTATTTTTTATTTATTTATTTTTCTTATTATAGGTAGGTAATTTTTATGAAAAATTTTCTTCATTATATGCAATCTATAATAAAGTACCATGCCTTTGCCTAGTTTAAAGATTGAGTAATTTGATCAAGACAGAGTTTTGGATTAAGAAACAATTTTCCTGACCATAATCAAAATTCCCAAATCATAAAAAGAACAAAGTTGCGGTCTATTTATTGTGGGGTATATAATCTAATCGGTAATATATTTAATGAGTATATAACAAGTTGTGTAAAGTGGTTTTGTGTAACTTTTGGAGTTTAAGACAAAATTGGGCCCTCCAGCTCAGGGACTACACCACAGAGTAGAGCCTCCTAACCTGAGTTCCTTATGTGTCCATTCGTTCATTCATTTTATTAATTCTCCAAGTATTTTTGAAACTTTCTATGTGCCAGGCACTGTGCTTCGTGCTAGGTGTACAGGGTGAAAAAGACAGACATAGTCTCTAACCTTACAGATTCATGCTCTCTGGTTAGTTTTCCACTCCCATTACTTAAGGCAAAAAAGATGAAGATTTTTTCATCAAAGAAAGATTTGGGATCATGGTCTTTCTTAAGTTTTCTTCTCTGGGGCAGCTTTTATCTCCTTCTGAGTCTTTAACGCCAAAACCAAACTTACCATCTCAGATTGAACATACGTATTTCTCCTCCCGGCTTCCAAGTTGCAAATAATTATCCAGTCAGAAAAATTTGGTGTTCTGTTTTCTCTGCTGCTTTCTTTTACGTAGCTCTCCTATCCGGCCAACTGATCAGTCAAAACTTTCTCTGCATCTAGTCTCTTTTTAGTTCTGGCTGCCATTTCTTTTTTCAGACCTTGTCAATTTTTAGTTGTCTTGCAATTCTGACTGATCTTTCATCTTCCAGTCTTTCCTCCACTCTGGCATATTCATGTGTACCAAAGCCAGGTTAATCACCCTAAAACACAGCTTTAATTTTTAACGGTTCTCCATTGTCTCCTGAATAAAGAGGAAGCCTCTTAGGTTAACTTACAAGATCCCCCGTGATCTGGCCTCTTCAGTTTTCCTTAACTCAGGCTTCTCTCTGGTCTTCATCTTCATATATTTTGTATTTCAGACAGCCTGAACTGTTCTGAGTTCTCCTACTCACCACATTCGTTCCCTCCTCTGAGCCTTTGCTCACCTGGTCCTGTATGTTTACAATGCCCAATCCCTCTATCACTTGATCCCTTATGTCTGTGGCACTTACAGACTGTTGAAATTTAGTACTTAATAATTTACTATCTTGTTTTAATAGTTTCACTATTAGAAATCATGTTGCTTCAGAAAAATATAATCTTGAGAATAATCTTATACTTAACCTTGGTCCCCTTTATAGCATCAAGCACGTCCTGGCATGTAGTACAATAAATTCTTAGTCATAACCTGATTTGAGAAATTTATTTGGCTGGATAAATTTCAAATTTTTAACCAGAAGCAATTGCTTTGGGCTATGGGTTTCTTTACCCTTAAAAAAAGGTATTCTTTGGTATTGAGTGTATTTCCATACTTTGAAATTTTGTATTTCTTTGTTTTCCTGGTCACATCAGTGGCTTTGTCTGTGTCACACATAAACATGTGAATTTGAGCTGCTCTTCCCCTTTCAGGTTGAACAATGTTTAAAACGCTTGAAAAACATGAATTTGGAAGGTTCAATTCAAGATCTCTCTGAGTCATTTTCTTCTAAGTAAGTGGTCCAGTTGCTTTGTAATGGGCTTTTTGGTGGGCTGGGAATGGGAACCCAGTGTCTTGCTGTGACCTTGCTTTAGACTTTCTTCACTTACTGTTAGAATATAAACAATTATACCTTAGCTGTACAAATTTGTTTCAACAAAGGGCCCCTGGTATTTTGTGGTAATCTCCCTCTGTCGGCCAGTGGGAGGGAATAGTGTGCCACTGAAATCTGGGTCATGGTAGATTATTTTGAAACATAAGTGTCAGTCAACTTCAGTGAGTCATTATTAAACATAACTACCTCAAATTGAGCTTAAAGCAAGTCTGCACTTGAAAATTGCTATATAAGTGCTTTATATTTAAGAATGAAAGTAATGTGCTTCTCTGTTTTTGCCAAGTGAAAATCAGCCTGTAAATCCCAAAGCGTGTGTCATCCCTAGCCAACCAGTGGTGGAACTGGTGTTGATGAAGATTTTGGGAGCCTGCAAGTTGCTACTTCGCTTGTTGGACTGTTGCTGCAAGACATTTCTGTATCCTTGAATCAACTAAAGTACCTTCTTCTGAATTGGAATTGTTGGGATATATTTAATAGTATTTCTGTTTGAAAGCTAGGGAGTCTGTAGGAGTTATAAATTATGGGAATTCTTAAAATTTTGCTCTTTGGCTTCCTTTTCCTGGGATTTGCCTGATATAGCCATTGCCAGAGACTTCTGTCTCTACCTAGTATGTATTATCCTAAGGGCACTGACTGTTAGAAATTCTTAATCTTAGAAACTAAATTTATTAATGAGACCTCTAGCAGAGTGTGTATTACTTTATTTTTCCTCTAGCAGAGTGTATATTACTTTATTTTTAAGCTTCCATGACTTAAATAGAACATGTTTTAAGGTTTTAGTTCCTTCAAGAAAATTCTTTCTACTTCCAGTCTGTTTTTTTCATAAATGTAACTTAAAAAAACCTAAATTCCTTTGATTCTGTTTTCCAACTTTAACTTGATTCTCCAGCTTGACTGTGAAACACCTAGGTTTGCAAGAATTCATTATTTTAAACCTTGTGATGGTTGGGCTGGTGAGCAGGTTATGGTATGTATGTATGTACCTTTGAAATCCTTCATTTCTCTAACTCAGACTAAGTTTCTCATTAGTAGTTTTCATATTTGCTTTCCCATGGGATGCTGAAGGTGCAGGAATTCTGTTTCTTCATTTGATCAGAGTTTATTTGGGGTAGATTGGGAAGCTAAGTGTTGATGGTTATGTCAAAGGATTAGGCTTTGAATCTGAATCCATGAGATCACCTCAACACTAAACAACTAGGCAAATGAATTCCTAGGATTAGCAGCTGGAATTAAAAAAAAAAAAAAAAAGGTTCCTCTAATCATTCAGCAGCTGGGCCATTTAAAATGAAGGTGTTCCTGAGCAGTCTGTATCATTTGTTTCTGCCATTAGGTTTCTAATTTTTAATGGCAATGACTTTCCTTATGTTTTCTAGATTCCTTTCTTCCACCTGAACCACCACTGCTTTTCGAGCCATAGTTAGTTGATGGAAAGAACACTGATAATACTAGTTGCAAACCAAAGAGCCCTTCCCTTGCAGCTCACAATATATATTATGAAACTTATTTGATGGATAATTGGATTCAAAATCTGCCCATATTTATAAGGAGACCTATTTTTGGCCATTTTAAACAATTGGGGTGATTAGCTCTAATTTGAATGAAAACCAAAAAAAAGAGAGAGAAAATTCTCTCTAAACCTTGCTTTGATATCTTAACCTGGATATCTCAAGTACTATTTCCAATCATCTTAGTTTTTATTCTGCTTGTTTTTAGCACTAACAGTGTTAGAATTACTAATCATATTATTTTAAAATGTCAAACCTTCATTATTCCTATAATGAAAATAGCTTTGATTTTTGCTGATTATAATAATACATGGTTATTTTAAGAAACTTTAAAAAATAGAAAAAATGCAAAGAACCTGAAATTTGCCTAAAATCCCATCGTCTAGATAAAACCACACTTAAGATTTTGAGGCACATCTTTTGAGATATCTCTCCATGTAGTACTTTATTTGGTTTTATATAGCATTTTGTACTTGCATTTTTCTGTTTAGGCTGGACTAATCTAGCTCTTTGCAAGTATCCGCTTTAGCGTTTTTTTTATCTATAGTGGCAGATTGACAGGCATTATTTTCAGCTTTGACTCTCTTATTATTATATAATCTGCAAATGATAATTACTAGCTAATTCATGAGATCCTACTTCTTTCTCTAGGGTTCTCTATAAAGATGTTTTAAAAAGGCTGGTTTCTTTATATGAGCCATTGTTTGGATTACTTCAAGAGGTCTCCAGGATTCAACCATTGCCTTACTTCAAAGGTTTTACCTTTCCTTCTGATATTGCTGAATTTTTAGGAGAGCCCTACTTTGAAATCTTTAAGAAAAAAATGCCTACAGCTTTTGCAGCTAAAGGAGTAACTAAACTGCTAAATAAACTATTTTTAACAAAAGAGCAATCACAGAGGTCCAGTGAAGAACCATTACTTGGAATTTCCAAAAAAGCTAAACAAATGAAGATCAATATTCAGAATAATGTGGATCTTGGACAGCCAGTAAAGAATAAGAAAATCTTAAAAGGTAATTTGCTTTGATATGGCACATACTCTAAAAAAACAAACAAACAAAAAAACTTTTGAAATTACAATGTAGTCATGCATTGTGTAGGAAGAAATTCAGCATCTTTCTTAATTTTAACTCTGGTTATTCTTAGAGAGGTATGGTAATACCTGTGTTTTCTCAGCTTGAGCATATAAAGTTGTTTCTGTTGTTGCTTCATAGTTCTTTGCTTGCTTAATTCCCTTTGTTTCTCTTGTAGTAATTTGGCAAGAAATGTAGTCATGCACTTAAGAATTTGTTGATTTGAAAATAGTATGCCTAAGTTTTTGTATCTGTGATCTTTCCATCTTCACAGAAAAGTCATCAGAATTTGACGTGAGGGCTTTCTGCAAACAGCTGAAACACAAAGCTATTCAGGTTTGTCTGGCTTATTTTAATATAGCTTATGATTTCTGCTAATTTGTAGAGTAGATGCCACTTACCAGTGGCACAGACTGAATCTTCTGTTTTTATCCCCAGCTCTAAGAGTAGTGCCATCTTAATTCTCAGTGTGTTTCTGAATGAATAGAGGCATTCCCAAGGGATTTGAGTGCATCTAGTTTATTCAGTTAATACAATGCCTTCAGAAACATTTTACTAAGAGTTTTGCTAGAATTTTAAAGTGATCCTAGGCTCCATCATAGGAGTGGATTGTACTGCAGCTTAAGAGTATGGGCTTTACAGTCAGACAGAAGTGGTTTGAGTCCTGGCTTTGGTTTGTACTAGCTCTGTGACTTATGTAAGTATCTTGGCCTGTCCATACCTCTGTTTCTAATAACAGTATGTACCTCATAGGGTTGTGCCAGTTTTAGTTCATGTAAAGTGTTCAGCACAGAGTCTAAAGTGTGATAAGCATTTAATTGGTGTTAGATATTGTTAGCTACTTTCATCGTCATTATCGTCATCCTCATCCTTTGTCATGAGGCTTCTATTTCTTTCTTCCTGTCAGCGTTCGAGCTTTAACATGATTCCTCTCCTTGGCCAGTGTCTGCTAATTCTGTTTGTTCTGGACCTCACATGGATAAGTACATCAATGTCATCCTCTTTCATCAGTAACTTCTTGACTTCTTTTACCCTTTCTCTTTTCAAAATTGCTTTCTTCTGGGTTCCTTCATGGGTTATTTCTTCCATTCGATTCAAGAATTCTTAATCATTTCTAATGAGTCAGTACTTTCTTGAAGGCTTACAAGGATTCCAGTTTGCATTTATATTTTGTCCGATTCACAAGTTCCAGAGGAAGATACCATCATCATCATACTTACATTGCATTTACTCTTTGCCAGGCATTGTTCAAAACACTTTATATGTGTTAACTCATATAATCCTTGCAAAAGCCCTGCGAGGTAGGTGCTATTATTACTGTTTCCATATTTCAGATGAGAAAATTAAGGCACAGAAAGGACAGGAAATTTGCGCAGGCCACACAGCAGATATGGGGCAGAACTGGGATTTGAATGCAGGCAGTTTGGTTTCATAGTCTTTGTCCTTTATCGTTACACCAGTCCTCCAAATAGTTTCGTCAGCTCTCTCTTAATAACTATGGCTCTCTGTGACTCTTGAAACTTTCTGCAGTCCGTCCACCTGTTCCTAGGTGAGCTGCTTCCAGCATCCCTCTTATTCATGACCAATGACTACCATATTTTTAGCGTTTAGCACCAATATGCTTAGCTTGCTTTTAGGTCAAACTTTTATGGATCACCAACACAAAGTATTGATAGGTCTCTGCTTTCATATTTTCTACTGCTTTATGTTCTTGAGAGTGAGAAATTTGGAAGAAGGTAAGTTTTGAACAGAGGATGGAAGCAGACCTAGTAGGTGGCATATTTCAATAAACAGTAAAAGTTGATAAAATTCAAACTTGACTTGATATAGAAAGATGAGGTTGAAGAGACCAAAGGTGCCACATCAAAAGATGGTTGAACTGGAGTTGGAAATGTTGCTCAGTTAAGCATTTTTAACATACACTCAGCTATCATCCCCATTTTCACATGTTTTCAATAACATTTATGACCCATCGTTGAGGAGGGTGACTCAGGATATAGAAATAAATGAAAAACAAGTTGTGGTAGTCCAGTATTAGAGGAAGAGGGCTCTTCAGTGGTTTTTTTTCCCACTAGATAGGCTTTCACCATAATCATGTGGAGTTTTATTCATATGTATAGGTTAAATAAATAGATATGTATGCAAATATTTATATTGTTACCTGTGTACAGCTGAATTCAGCTATAGATGGGATCTGTTGTAGCACAGAGGGGAAAAAATCTTGTGTTTGGAGCAGTGAATAAAAACATTTTTAAGAAAAAGGAAGGGAATTCCCTGGCCGTCCAGTGGTTAGGACTCTGCGCTTCCACTGCAGGGGGCACGAGTTCAATCCCTGGTTGGGGAACTAAGATCCCACAAGCCGAGCAGCATGGCAAAAAAAAAAAAAGAAGAAGAAAGGAAAGCATAGTGAGCTGAAAAAACTTTTTTTCCTTCTTTTAAAAAGACATATTTTCAAACTTTTATAGTCTGTGAGTCAACTTCTCTCTCTTGTTATATAAGTCAGTAACAAATCCAATATATTTTTCTCATCGTTCCATATTTCAGGAGAACAGTTTTGAGTTTAAATGTTCTCAATCCAAACTAAAGGCAACCAAACGTTCTCGGAAAGCAATAGGAACTCCCTGTGTAAAAAGTCTTGTGCAAAGATTCCGAGAAACTGAGACTTTTGTACAACTTTCTGAAGAGATCCAAATGGCAATTCTGTGGTGTAGGAGCAAAAACCTCAAGGCTCAGACCACCTTTCTGGGTAATAAACTTCTTAAAAGTAACCGGCTTAAACATGTGGAAGCTCAAGGCTATAGGTAGGTACATTACAAAAATTATATTTCTTTACTTTTTCTATTATCATATAGGGCAAAAGTATATATATTCAAGTTAGCCTTTTTAATGTCTAGTAGTGTAAAATTGAGATCTACTCAAAGTGCAGTTTTGTTAAACCTGTTACGATACTATATAGTCGATTGTGTTAGTTGGGTACCTAGGCTAACTTTGTTGGACTGATGAACAAATTGGACTTAAGAACGTGCTCTCGGAATGGAACTCGTTTGTATGTAGGGGACTTACTGTATCTATTCAGGGCTTTATAATGGTTCCCGTGGGTGAATCACAGTCTAAAATTTGTTAAATTTTCTTTAAAAATTTATGGAAAAGATATTCCTATTTTAGTAAAAAATATGATATATATTGAAGGTTTTATATCAAGTTTTCATTAAAAGCTGTTGGGGAAGTTAAGGGTTTTTACATTATATTCTAGAGTAGAAACTCAGCCTAAGATGGAGGTGTTCTGTTCAAGACTGCATGTAAAGTCAGAGGTAGATGAGGCAGAGATGATAATTAAAAGTTAATGCAGAGGGTAAGAAACTGGTAGTTATTTGATTAGACCATTATTTTGCACCCCACAAAAATATAGTGTTCTTTCATTCTGCCCTGTTTTGCGGTTTCAGTAATATATTTGTAGTACATTTGAAGTTTATTTAAGGTCCACAATAACTCTGTGAGGTAGGTAGTATTATTCATATTATATAAAAGAGGAAATAGAGGATTTTACTCAGGGTATTAGAGCTGGAGATCTAGAACTCAGTGCAGATCCTCTGATCCTTCTGTTTTCATTCTTCCTATTTCCACTTCAATTGGGAAGTACACCTACCCTCTCCTCAATTAAAGATTACAGCTTATGGTAAGACAAAATGGTTTGGAAACAGAGATCATGAATTAGTACATTAAAATGGGCTTCCTCAAAGTTCTATATTTGTTTAAAAAGGAAGAGGGTAGGGTAGGAGGTACAGGCTCATGCTAATCTTTTGCAGTCTATCACGAACAGGCAGTTAGCAGGGTACCGATGTACCTTGTGGCAGTGTACCCTATTCAAAAGCAAAACACCTAAAATAACTGGCCATTTGAGTTCCAAATTCCCAAATTTGAAGATGATATATGAATCACAATTAGGGTAGCTCAAGGCTGTCATTATGTCTATGCCAGGAGCCCTGTTTTCTCATTTTACATAAACTCCCTCTTCACTTGTAGTCCTTTTTCTTTGTTCATTTCCTGCTGTAATATGAAGCTGTTAATCCAGAAGTGGGTTGATGCATCCTAGCAATTTTTCTATTTGTGATTCATCTTTTCCCCAGTTCCATTCCTATTATATTATGAACAGATTAGCAATTATCGGGGAAGAGCTCTGGCACTAAAAGATGAAGGTATCTCACCATTCAGTTACCTTGCTGCTTGTAGGAGCTACTTTACTTTGGAAACATAATGGGGACACATTTGCTCACAATCTAAATCAGAGGGAAGTTGTGCTCTGAAAACACAGACTTGGGTTGAAGCTCCTATTTCCTTATTTTTCCTTATAATTCTGGAGTTGTACACAGGCATAGGACTTATAAATTATATATTTTTCAATTGGAAGTTGGTAAAAAGGAGACAAAAGTTTCTGAGAATGTTTTTCTGCATCTTAACAATCTCCAATTTTTCCTCTCTCTGTCTTAAAGTTTGCCAAAGAAACTAGAGTGCATAAAAACATCAATTTGCAACTGCCTTCTTCATGGCTCAGGTAGCAAAACTTTGAAGGATCATCTGAGACAAAGAAGATCACAGAATAAATTTTCATTGAAACGAAGGAAACCACAGAGAAAGTTGCAGTCGACTCTTTTAAAGGAAACCCAGCAGCCCCCTCAAGGGACTCAGAGTGCTACCGATATCATGAAAGGGAGACTCTCACACCCTACAGTTCATACACCTGATCTCTACCCTAACAATAAGCAAGTGTTGAGTAGAAGAGTTTAAAGTCCTGTCATACAAACTAAGGAGAAACAAATTCATGAAAATCTTATAGAAAGCAATGAAAATGAAACTGATTCTTGGACAACGATGCAAATAAATAAACATAATACGTCAGGAATCACTAAGGGGACAGACGACATTGATGATATTTTTGCTTTAATGGGAGTTTAGATGCTCATATGTGAGACTTTTAACTGGTTAACCAACTGCTCCAGTGTTCTAAGTAGAACAGCTGAGATCTGGAAGTAGTACCATTTGGACTCAGAGGAGCTGCTTAAGTGCAACATTGTAGAGCAGTTCATTTTCGTTCAGTAAACACTTGTCATAGCTTTGTGTCATTTAACTGACAAATATTTGACTAACAGTCAATTTTTGACTTAATTAGGACCTGAATAATTAGGTTTGCAAAACCTACACTGTGCCTTAGGTAAATGGGGAGCATGGGTGGGGAGTAGCAAGGAATCACCAAAAAGGTCACTTTAGCCTTCATGGCTCCATTGTACGTAAGTGCTCTTCTGAACACCAAGGTTTGTAGCTTTTAACAGTTCTGCCGTTTTCTGTATGTTAGAATTATCATCGCGGTTTTGCCACTATTACCAGGGAGTGGTCACAACCATTATTTCACTTCATTTGTTAACCTTACCGCATAGGAGGGCATATTAAAATGCTTCTGGAGTTCTACAAAGTTTGTGGGGGCTTTTGTTTATTTATTTATTTGGGTGCTAGCGACTGAGTACAAATAAAATTTTTTCCAAAAAGGATGTAAAATGACTTATGGTTATACACAAAGTAGAAATAGGTGAGAAAGTTAGATGAAAAGATAAAGCTGAGACACAAAATCAACCAACCCAATGAGGCTAAAAATAAATTCTTAATTTGGTGCTGATGTTGTCATCTGATTATTTGTATGTTGCTCATACAATTGCTCTGAGAAGGTAAATCTTACATATTTTCAAATAATGATGTGAAGTTTGAGGTATCTTTCAAATGTTCTAGTTTTCTAGAATTAGGTTAATAAGCTATTTGTTCAGCAGGTTGTAGGCTTAAGTTTTCTGTTTATATACAGTAATTTATAGAAAAATGAAACAGTGCCCTAGTATATACTGCATCCTTCCTTTCCTCATCCATCCTATCATTTTTAGCATCCTTTTTGTTCTTTATCTGGCCTTGTTCTTTCCTCATCTGCTTTCTGTATATTTTCCCACTTAACCTACAATACTGTATCAGAGGTTCTCACACTGTAGGATGTTTTGGGAATCACTTGGTGGGTTGTTTAAAAATGCAGGTCCCTTCCAAAGAGATCGATTAATATTGGGTAGGTGATAGGACCAGAAGCCTGCATTTTTATTAAGGGGCTCAGGTGATTTTGATGCAAGTATCCCGAAATGCAAAGTTAGATAAATGCTGGTTTAGCTTCCTTTTCTGAAGCCTTGCTAAATATCCTATTTAATTCAGAGTTCTTAATCAATCTCTAGCCACTTTTTATTGTTTATATTTCTCCTGGTTTCCTACCAGGTGGTAGAGCTACTTAGTGCTTTAAAACATGGACAATACCAAGGAAGTCTCATTCATGACAAGTCTAGAAATAGCCACCAGCTTCTAAGATTTAAGGTCCGGTCTTGCGTCTACTTTATTTGCATATGCCTCCACTAGTTGTGTGGAGCTAGTAGGTTTCCCTGGGCTTAGGTCCCTCCATCTGAAGTGGCATTATTGTCCAAGAATCATAAACTTTTACAGCTGGAAGAGGCTTTGGAGATCATCCTTCACTGGAAAAAACAGAGTGGTTCAGTGAATTGTCTAAGGTAAAACTGGATTAGACCATAAGCCTAGCATTTTTTTTCTACTTCATTAATGTTCCTTTGGAATATGTTTCTTTATCTCCTTATCCCATCTGCCCCTTAAAATTCTGGGAAAAATGTAAAGAGCTTCATGTGTCCATAAAATGATAATTTATATATAAGGAACATAGTATTCTATATGTTAGTTTTTCCAAACAACTTAAATTCAAATGTTTTAAAATTTTAAAAGTGAAATCTTAAATATACAAACCCATAACTTATCCAGTAAATTAGATTAGAAAATACTGTTAGCGTCATCATAGTGAATACCAATTTAATCACTTCGGGTGGCATTAAAACACTCTGGTCATTTTAAGAGCAGTGTGGTTGACCTCCCATATGTCACTTCAAATCCTCTTGGCCTCTTACTTGAGCCACTAGTATGGCAACCAGTTTCAAGCAGGACTGGGCAACTGCACCTTGCCTCCTGGCTTCTGACAAGCTACAGGAACTGCTAGGCATTTGGGCATATACAACTTGGGAGAGGTGTGGGGCCGTCCTCTAACCCCCCTTCAAAGACAATTCAGAGGCACATTTCATAAGGGTCCTCAAGATCAAGCCCTAGTACTATGTTGTTTCCAACTCGATGCATCCTTGATTGGCTTTCCTGCCATCTGTTTCATTTCCCCTTCACTCCTGTTCCCTGGGATCACATCCCCAGTAAACTATTGGACGCAAGCTTTTGTCTTGGGCCATGCTTTTAGGAGAACCAGAACCAAGGCTAAGACAAGCAGTAAAAAAACACTGGCAGGCAGAAAGATGACTTTTAAGAAATTCTGTTATATATTTTACTTGGTGAATGCGTATATTAAAAGTTTTTTTTTAATTTATTTATTTTTGGCTGCATTGGGTCTTCGTTGCTGCACGCGGGCTTTCTCTAGTTGTGGAGCACGGGCTCTAGGCGCATGGGCTTCAGTAGTTGTGGTGCACGGGTTTAGTTGCTCCGCAGCAGGTGGGATCTTCCCGGACCAGGGCTCGAACCCGTGTGCCCTGCATTGGCAGGCAGATTCTTAACCACTGCACCACCAGGGAAACCCTTAAAAGTTTTTTGTTTTGTTTTTTTTAAGCTTAAATCACTGCTGATTAGAATAAACCAGCACTGCTAACTATAAAACTGAAAACATATCCAGAATTGAATTTTCTAAAAAAGTCACAAAGTTGTTTTACAGAGTTAATTTTTTATCCAGTGCTATTGCTGTAACATTTTAATATTCAGCCTCACTTTGAAAAGCTAAGCCACTTATATGAATAGGTCAGTAGCATCTTCACAAAAATATTTTCCATTAACATTAGTTCAAAGTAAGGCTTTGTCTTTCCATTCTGAATCTTAACGAACCAATTATAAACTGTCCGATCAACATTTTTCTCTTGCCCTTTGCAAATCACTTTTCTCACCTAAAACTTTTTTTTGGTCTTTCATTAGATAAAATGTTACTTCCTCCATGACAGGATGTTTTCTGTGATAAATGTACCTGTGAATTTTGCTATATACTTAAGTTGGTTTTGCTTTACAAATACGTACAATATGCAGATGTCCTTTTCATATTTTAATCTTCATAGCTTCTGAGGTAGAGTTATAAAAGAAGTTCAGAGAACTCAAGTAATTTGCCCAACGTCCAACATATAATAAATATGAGAACTGGAACTTGAATTCTGGTCTTCTGATTCTGAACCCTGTGAAGGTGACTGACCCCAGCCTGAAATAACTGGTATTTCCACTATGCACCGACTGAAATTTTATCAAGAATAATTTTTTTTATATTCAAATAAGGTCTCTAAAAAAAGATAAGTTATAGCCATACATATAAGAATTTATCTTCAACCTACCTATTAGTGCTTAACAGAAAAGTAGCCCCTTTTTTACCTAGTCCATTGTAATATTTTTTAAAAATATACATAATAGACATTCCTTTAAAAGACAAAAACCCAATAAATAATATGGCAAACCCTTGTCTACACGGTAGGAAACAGATGTTCATTTTATGGACCTCTATATGCTCTTGTTTGTCAGTTTGTTAAAATAGGAAAAACGGCTGGTATCTCTTCTAATGAACAGCATAATTCAATCATGTATAAACCTTTCCCCCGCTGCAGACACAAATTCATTCTTGCTTTGGGAATATGCAGGTTTTAAAGCTGAAGTGATCCTTCTGCAAGTTACAGATACACAACATTTAAAACAATGTTGAAATTCTAAGTCTTTAACTTCAGTTGGCATAGACAATTTTGAATCTTCAGCTAAACTGGAAGCCATTAGTCTTCAGATTTCCTGTTATATTTGCTATAAAGCATTTCAAGAGATGGATTCCAGAATAGGTCACAGCACTGTGAAAAAAAAAGAAAAAAAGCAAAATCATTTTCTTTCTTACTTCAGAGGTAGTAACAGATCTGAATTCATCTAACTCAAAATCTGTTTACAAACTCTTGTGAGTTCCATGTATGAAACAGAATGTCTTAATCTGTCCTACTTTTCCTCTCTTCCCCCAGCCTCTTGAAGTATTCTAAATCTGGAGATCCACATTATCGGATCTATGTCCTTCATGGTTCTAAAAATTTCACATCTACTGTTTTGCCTTTTATTTTCCAGACTAAAAGTGTTTTTTTGTTTGTTTTGTTTTGTTTTTTATTGCAGTATAACTGACACATAACACTATATTAGTTTCAGGGGTATAACGATTTGATATTTGTATATATCGCAAAATGATCACCACAATAAGTCTAGTTAAATCCGTCACCATTTATAGTTAAAAAATATTTTCTTTTCTTGTGATGAGGACTTTTAAGATCTTCTCTCTTAGCAACTTTCAAATATGCAATATAGTATTACTGTAGTCACCATACTGTACATTACATCATCCCCATGGCTTATTTTAGAACTAGAAGTTTGTACCTTCTGACCTTCACCCATTTCTCTTACCCCCAACCTCTACCTCTGGCAACCACCAATCTCTCCTTTGCATCTATGAGCTTGTTTTGTTGTTGTTGTTGTTTTAAATTCCACATGTAAGTGAGATCACACAGTACTTGTCTTTCTCTGACTTATTTCACTTAGCATAATGCTCTCAAGGTCCATCCATGTTGTCGCAAACGGCAAGGTTTCCTTCTTTTTTGTGAATGAATAGTATTCCACTTGTGTATACACAATGACCCTTGAACAACATGGGTTTGAATTGCATTTATCCATTTATATGTGGATTTTTTCGATGGTAAATACTACAGCATTACACCTGGTTGGCTGAATCCAGGGATTTGGAGAAAATGTGGATATAGTGGGTCGACTATAACTTATACTTGGATTTTCGACTGGGCCAAGGGTCAGAGCCCCTAACCCCTAACACTATTCAAGAGTCAACCGTATAATACCACATTTTCTTTATCCATTCATTCACCGAGGGGTACTTAGGTTGTTTCCATATCTTGGCTATTGAAAATAATGCTGTAACAAACATGGGAGTGCATATATCTTTTCGAATTAATGTTTTCATTTTCTTCAGATATATATCCAGGAGTGTAGTTCCTGGATCACATGGTAGTTCTATTTTCAGTTTTTTGAGGAATCTTAATACAGTTTTCCTTAGTGGCTGCACCAATTTACATTCCCACCAATAGTGCACAAGGATTCCCTTTTCTCCACATGCTTGCCAATACTTGTTATTTCTTGTCTTTTTGATAATAGCCATTCTAACAGGTGTGAGGTAATATCTCACTGTGGTTTTGATTTGCATTTCCATAATGATTAGTGATATTGAGGATCTTCTCATATACCTGTTAGCCATCTGTATGTCCTCTTTGGAAATATGTCTATTCAGATCCTCTGCCCATTTTTAAAATCCGATTAATTAATTAATTAATTAATTTATTTATTTATTTATTTTTGGCTGCGTTGGGTCTTCATTTCTGTGCGAGGGCTTTCTCTAGTTGTGGCAAGTGGGGGCCACTCTTCATCGCGATGTGCGGGCCTCTCACTATTGCGGCCTCTCTTGTTGTGGAGCACAGGCTCCAGACGCACAGGCCCAGTAGTTGTGGCTCACTGGCCTAGTTGCTCCGCGGCATGTGGGATCTTCCCAGACCAGGGCTCGAACCTGTGTCCCCTGCATTAGCAGGCAGATTCTCAACCACTGCGCCACCAGGGAAGCCCCGATTTTTTTTTGTTATTGAGTTGTATGAGTTCTTTATATATTTTGGATATTAGCCCCTTATCAGATATATGACTTGCAAATATTTTCTCCCATTCAGTAGGCTGACTTTTCATTTTGTTGATAATTTCCTTTTAAAACTAAAAGCTGTGCAGAAACTTTTAGTTTAATGTAGTCCTATTTACTTATCTTTGCTTTTGTTGCCTTTGCTTTTGGAGTCAGATCCAAAAACTGATCACCTACACCGATGTCAAGGAACTTAGGGCCTGTTTTCTTCTAGGAGTTTTATGGTTTCAGGTCTTAACATATTCTTCTGCATGTGGCTGTCCAATTTTCCCAGCCCCATTTATTGAAGAGACTGTCCTTTCCCCATTGTATATTCTTGGCTCCTTTGTAAACTAATTGCTCATATATGCATGGGTTTATTTCTGGGCTCTCTATTCTGTTCCACTGACCTATGTGTCTGTTTTTATGCCAATACCGTACTGTTTCATTACTATAGCTTTGTAACACAGTTTGAAATCAGGAAGTGTGCTGCCTCCAGCTTTGTTCTTTCTTAAGATTGCTTTGGCTATTCAGGGTCTTCTGTGGTTCCACACAGCTTTTAGGACTGTTAGTTCTATTTCTGTGAAAAATGCCATTGGAATATCTTCTGTTTTGCTTTTTATTTCCCAGACTAAAATTCTGATTTCTTTAATTTGTTCTTTTTGTCTCAAAGATTCAATTACCATGATAATGTAGACCTTTTTTCATGATTTTTTAAAAAAATCGTCAGCATTATTGTGTCTATTATTAGATCTATCTTACTGTATCATCCATATCCTTTCATCCATCTGTCAGCATGGAAGTGAACACATGGTTTCTTGGGATACATGGACTTTTATGGAAACACTATGACGTTTATGGATACAGGTATGGTGTATACCTGTATATAAAACAGGTAAAATATTTTCTGCTGTATTGCTAATTCTCTTTTTGATAAAGTACAGCATTTTAGACTTTTTGACCAAAGCTGCCTACTTGAGAACAGCCCATAATGATTCTCAGTTATAACTGAAGTTGCACATGTATGGTTTAAAGGAGCGATACAAGTTGGATAGTCCACACACTAACTATGGCACCGTGAACTGATTTGCAACATTTCTGTTAACTCATATGATTTTCTTGTCCTTAAGATTCAGTTCTCATTTGCTTGAAAACCACAGAAACAATTATATTGTGCCTACTTATATATTTCTTCCATACCATTTATAAAAACAGACTGATCCCAGCATCAATCTTTAGGGGTCTTTCACCAATTTTATTTCTCTTCTCAGCTGGGGCAGAGTTCAGACATGAAGGTTAGCACTTAACTTTTGCCAACAGGCTTAAAGGCCAAACCCTGTTGGACTACATGTCTACCCACACTTCCACCTTTCTCCTACCAAGATCATACAGGAAGACAAGGAAATAAAACCTGACTTACTTTATAATAATTATTCTGTGAGTAGGCCAAATTCTCTTTTGGAGGGATGTACTGGGACTTGGTCAAGCAAATAAAAGCAAGCAGTATAAACAACTCTACTTTCTGAATTGGGTTTTGAGAACTACAGAGTACAACCTGACAACGTCCTGTATGTTGTCACTGTGGTATGGTGAATGTTGAAGTTCTTGAAAGCCAGCAGCCTCCTGCGTGTGTCTCAATTCTTAAGACTTTGAGTGCTGTGTGGCTTCTGCAGTGCCTCAGTCACTTAGTGATACAGTGGCACAGTGATTCCAAGGTCATGCAGCAGAAAATGCTGGCACATCTAAAGAAGGGTATGCCTCTAAAAAGTACTGAGAATCTGATAGTTTGGGTTGTTGGCCTAACCCTGCCATTCACTGACTGACTGACCTTTGGGAAGGAAAGAAACTAACATTTATTATGTGGCTGATGTGTGTCCATCAGTCACAATGCATTTTATTTAATCCTTCTAACTGTCATATTTTTTTACTCAGAAAATGAAATAAGTTGCTTAAAAGCTACTGCCAAGAAGTAGAGGAACCATGCAAAACCATGGCTGTCTGACCGTGAGGTCCATGCTTTTTTTTTTTCATGCTCTTTCTATTTCAGCAAATACCTCTCTGTAACTTACTTCACTTCTCTGACTTGTAATCGTATCTGTGAAACAGGGATGCTTACTTTGTGGATCAATTAAGTGTTTTGAATGATCTAGTGACATAACCTCCCCCAAGACCATCTGTTTTCAGATAGCTCTAGTTGTTCTTAATGTCAAGCCACAATCTAGCTCAATTGATCTGGTAGCGTACAGCTTATAGCAGTGTGAGACTACTGTTTGATCATTCCCTTGTTTTGAACACTATAATTCTACTAATGTAGCTCAAGAAAACATTGTCAATTTTTCCCCAGTCCCATTATACTATTAAACTCAGCTTACAGTCAACTAAAACATTTTTTTTCAATAAATGCTGCTGTTAGGCCATAATTTGCCCATCTTATGTGTGTTTTGCCTTTTTAGATGAAGTCTCACTTCCTTCTTATTAAATGTTTAAAAGAAACAGATATATTTCTATGACAATGCTCAGGGCTCTAAGAAGAATTAGGATTTCATTCCTGCCCCTAGGAGATTCCACTGTATATATGGGACACAGACAAATGAACAGGATAAATACTTGAATGTAAGACAAGGGGGAAAAGCATTTTGTAGGAAAGAATGAAGATGGATTTAGACTGGCATGTTCATAATTACAAACAATTTAATTGTGATCTGAATTTGTAGGAAGAAGAATGACTGCTTAGAGGACAGTTTCATATACAACTAAGTGCTACTTGGTTTCATTATTTTCTCATAGAAACTATCATAGTGCCTCAAAGAAGTTAGAGTCAGAAAATCACAGGGAAATGGCACTGAATTTTTGCTAGTATATAGGTTACTTACTGTACCCAAACTGTACACTGAAAAGACAAACTCATGTTTCATTGCTAAACCACATCTAATATCTCAAAAATTGCTGCTCAGGAAATAACCATCCTGTCTGCTACTGATGCTTAATTCTAACTTATACGAAGCATTTCTTCTTTGCACATCGTCCTTTAAAAGGAAAATTCTTATCCTTCACAGCCTGAATGAGCTTTCTACCATAAAGATGAGTTGTTTTTCTTTAGAATTGAGAAGGAGATGGTAGTATCTTTATTATGGCTGTTGTTTAGGTGATTTAAAAAGTAAAACGTTTTCACTTCTACTGTGGTCTAGGGTTGAAATAGGCTGAGGTAGAAAGATCATGAAGATACTACAGGGAAGATTCAGCAAGAATCTGCAGAAAAAAGAAAGAATAGAGGGAAGAAAAAAATGAAAGTGTTGATGGGTTGTACCAATAAATTATGGTGCATAGTCTTCCAAACTCCTCTAATTTTAAGTGATACCTCAGCTACACTGATTTAATACTAAAGGTTGTTAGTACATAAAGTTATATGTTAGTACATAAAGACAATTCAACTCTTACCTTACAGGAAACAACTGAGGAAAACATCCTTGTGTTTTAGTGTCAACAAATTTCTGGATCTGAAGGACTTGTTTTAAAAGATGTCCCTTGGAAGATTTGTCAATTTTTGTCAATACCATCTGTAGGAAAACAAATATTTAAGCATTAGAAATAAAGTACAGGTGACCCTTGAACAACATGCGCTTGAATTGCAAAGGTCCACTTATATGCAGATTTTTTCAATAATAAATACTACAATATTACACGATCTGTGGTTGATTAAATCCACAGATGTGGAACTGCCAATATGGAGGAACCCCGAATAGGGAGGGTTGACTGTAAGTTACACTTGGATTTGTGACTGCAAGCAGGGTTAGCGCCCCTAACTCCCACACTGTTCAAGGGTCAACTGTTATTTCTTAATATACAGTTTTATACATTAGTTACAAATTTCAATAACAACTAGGTGACCTATGCAAGTTTCTTAATCTCTCTGTACTTGTTTCTTCATCTATAAAATAAAAGCAATACCTCCTAAAGGAGTTGCTGAGAAGATTAAATGAGTTAATGTATGCAATATATGAAGCATACACTGTATAAGTTTGCTGTTTCCGATGCTTTAACTACACAGGGCCATAATATCTTGGATTCAAGACCAGTGAAAAGCACCCTGGAGCCATATTTGCAATTGCCATATGCCAAATGTTTCATACGATCACTATATATCTTGTGGTCTAAGATACAGAAGTGAATATTATTAGGTTGATCCATATAAAACCTCCAACTTATAATCATTTTTGAACTACATAATTGTTCTGCCTTATATGTAAACTTTAAAGGAAAAATTAGACATCAGGCTATTTGTAGGTTGTAGCCACTATAGTTATATTCCAAGCTATATCAATATATAGTTATATTCCAAGTAAGCCTAGATTCTACTAGGTTCAACAGTAAATACTTTGAATAATTTA
Source organism: Balaenoptera physalus (assembly GCF_965194825.1). Classification (NCBI taxonomy): domain Eukaryota; kingdom Metazoa; phylum Chordata; class Mammalia; order Artiodactyla; family Balaenopteridae; genus Balaenoptera; species Balaenoptera physalus. The sequence goes on from NC_138891.1 coordinate 86,907,231, forward strand.
CTTACTCAAAGACAATTATCAATACATACTAGAGGAAGGTCAATGCATGGATGATTACAAAATCAATTAAAAAGTAAAAGCCTGATGTATCTGTCAGAGGTTTTCCTAGGGAATTTCTATAAAATTAAATTTCCTGACTAATCATTTATGCTTTTCAGTTATAAAAAAATTAATGATTGTAAATCAACTATACTTCAATTAAAAAAATATTAATGGCAGAAGGAGTGAGAAGCAGAAAGTGAAAGTCTTTTTTCATAAAAGCAAATATGCTGATATTTAAAAGGAGACATAATTCCTCTATCACAACTTCTTTTCCAAAGAAGAAAGGTTAATATTTCCTTAAAGTTAAAACTGAGAAAAATATATGATTCCACAAAATGGTATCTATGATATCAAATTAGGAATACTATCACTATCACTTAATATAACCGGTTGGGCAATATTTGGGCTTTTTTTTTTTTTTTTTTACTACATAGACTATGTTTATCAATCCTTTGGCTCCTCATAACCATAAATTATCTCTAATGTTTCACAGGGCCTTTGCAAACCCCAAGAATTCCGTAACCCCAAGAATACAAAAAAGTTTCTGACTGGTAACATGGTTTGATTTGCATTAAACTCCAAAACCACTACATTTTAGTGGTTTTCAGACATTGTTTTGAAACCAAATTATAGTCAGTGGGCTCTTTTCCTTAGAGAGGAACTTTCAGACTGCCATTTTATCTGGAAAACCTACAAAGCAAAATAAATGTGGATACCAACCTACCAATCTGTATTCTATTCTAGGGTAAACAACAGTAACAACTGGTAAGATATTCTCATAAGAAATTTTGTTTTCCTTAAGAATATAAACATCCTACTTATGTGTGCTGGAGCCTACTATATTCTTGTGATGTTCTTAAATTCCAGATTAGTTTCGCAAATTTTTCAGTTGCAGTTTTGTTTACATTCTGATAAGTACTATCTGCCAAGCTGCTGTTAAGGAGCTACTAATGAGTCTTAGCAAATATTTATATTGTCATTTTAAAAAAACCAAAAAAACAAAGAAAAGCACTTAGGAACACTAAATGAACAGTTTAGAAAACTTTTACTTTGACTATAATTTTGAAAACTTAAAAGCTAGGAGAAGGAAAAGGGAATAAAAGTACCACAGAACTTATTTTAATATTAATGGCTGATAATTGAAAAGATTGTTTAAAAGGTACTCCTTTATCTTTTGAGGAGGCAAGACCTACTCTTTCATTAAAAAGATGTACACATGTGCACATGCACACACACACACAGACACAGAGGGAACTTGTATTTCTAATTGCAACTATGATTCAAAAGAAATACCTACCACATAAGGTAATGCAAATTCTTCACACATTTCTATGGCAATGTTGTCAGTTTTTTGAATTCCAACAACACTATCCACTAACAAAAATGTTCTCATCAAACTATAAGAATGCAGAAAAGAAGATTAACAGCAATATAAAATATACTCATTCATTTCTTCCCCCCAACCTTCACTATACTAAGAAATTTTACTTTGAATAATTATCAGTTCAAAATTTAAAAATTTCTTTAAGCAAAATGAATTCTCAATTCACTGTGAAGTCCATCCTACAGTCCAACAGGTCTCAATGTTGTTTACATTCAGTAACTAAATTCATTAATATTAATTTATTTCAATAGCATATATTGGACATAAGATATTCTGCCTAGAACTGGATACAAAGATGAATGAGCCCCTTCCTCTAAGAGCTTGAACTCTAGTGGCAGAAAGAAACAGGAACCCAATTAACTATAAGTTACCATAAAAATGTCTAAATTTTCAAATATTACTTTAAGACTAACAGATAACAGAAACCAAACACGTTATATTTTGTATTTTCTTTTGCAAGTATTTTATCTTAGTTTCTATGTAAAGCTACAACAAGCAAGGTACTTGTAAACTTGTACCTTGTTTCAAAAGGTTAACATTAATTTTTCTATATATTGTGCAATGCTTGAAACATAGACCTGCTACTTGACTACCTATGGTGACAAAAAAAGGTAGTATTTACAGAGGCTGTGATGTCAGAAGTATTTTAAGGATAATCATAATTTACTGAAGTTTATTTAAATCTGGTAACTACCACATTAACCAACAATTTTCATTTTTAAAAACAGCCAGCTTAGAGTTTGGTATAAAAAAATTAATAAAGTCTGCTGAATTACTATTGATAGTCTCAATTTAGGAAAACAACTGAATTTAAGTTTAAGCTAACTTACAGGAAAATACTAAGCAGGCAGTATATACCTTGCTCCTAAATACTGTATTGTAGAATATTATGAGAATAAAGTGGACTTTCTAAAAAAGTCATTTGATAAAACTGAAGTGTTCATCATGTGTAGAATGTCCTAGTCATGAGAACGTTTGGGGATTCAACATAACAATTATAAGAAAAATGTTTTTCTTACTTCTTTCGTTCTTTTAGATAGGTTTCTACCATGTCAACAAAATCTTCAGGTGCTCTATAGCCATAACCTGGCATGTCCACCAATGTAAAATATTTTCCAACTTTGAAAAAATTCATTTTCTTTGTGTGGCCCTGATAAAGTAAATGGAAAAATAAAAGCTTTCTTAAAATATGTCCTTTATATATTTCATGACTCAAAATATTTTCTGTTCAATTAACAATTACTTATTAAAAACATAAAAGTATTCTGTATATAACCCTATGCTGATGATGATACAGGAAAAGAAGACAGAAGACAAGTGGCTGGAGATAAGCTTAGATGATACTACTTCTTCCCTCCAATTCATTTTTTAAAGAGAATCTATACAATTTAAGAACTTTAGATTCCATATTAGAAATAACGTAGGCAAAATATTTTCGAGTCTTTCCTATTTCATTAGCTCCCTCTCAGTGAAAAAGTTATACTGTTCTAAATAGTACGACTGCATTAGTCAATATTCTCTGATGAACAATATAACTCCACTTTAAAGAGGAATGAATTATGGCACAGATAGGTTAAATTAAATGCTTACTATCAGTCATACAAGTTTGCCTAACACCTAGATGCAAAGCCTGATAGTTTATTATGCCTAGACTATAACTTTCCTAAAATCAAGATGTTTTGCATGTTTTATTAGATGGGTTTAGTGCTTTCATTAAGCATTTTTTAAAAAGCATGTACAACTGTAAAATGTGCAACTAAAACTGATGTAAAGATGATAAAAAAAAGTGGTTTATTCATATGGTTTCGTGTCCATGGACATTATTAATCAGAAAAGGAAAGATTAACACAAATAACTTTAAAAGTCAATTGTTTAGAACTTAGAAGAAATATTTTCAGAGGAAAGATTTTATAAATGATGCTTAGGTTGCCAGGCAGCTTTTGTGTCTACCTACAGGAAAATAATTTTAGAATTACAGATTAGGAATGTCAAGAATACATTTCTTCCATTGTCCTCTCACAGCAGAAAGGGAACAACCCTACCTAGAAGTGAGAGTTTAGCTGGGGTATTTGGCGAGGCAGGGCAGGAGGGAGTAAGGCTAGGAGGGTTAACAAATGACTACAATTGGCAGGGATGGTATCAGGGAATCAACCATAGGAAGAACTGCAGAGCAAGAGAAGACCAGTGAAGCCTCAGGGAAGGGTTCCAATGCAAGGAAACAGGGGCAGTGAGCATTGGGTTGGTGCGAACATTTTGCCAAGAATAGATAATAAGGTGAGGGGAACTGAGGTGAGTTTTGAGGAGAGGATATCTTAAATACTGGTAGAGTCTGCATTATTGAGAAGGAAGCAGAGGAAATTAGAAAATGACAGAAAGCTAGTACAGCAGGCTGGCTGGGATATTAGGCACCTAATTTGGCCCTGGGTAAACTGGGAAGTGCCTGATGGGTGTACATATATGAGTTAGCAAGGCATAAAAGATTACAGGAGGAAAAAATAATACATTTTAAAGCTGTTTTCTTTAAAATCAAAGTAGAAGTAGATGATCATTCTCAAAGAAGCAAATATAGAATGACACTAGAACAACTCTTTGGAAAAGACTGGACTAAGGAAGATTTCCCCAAGATACTGGCAAGACTACTAAAATAACTCCAGATACACTTTCTTTTCTTCAGAGAAATACACAGGCATTAATGAAATGTCTTACATTAGTACTTGTGTGAAAGAAATCACTTTTCTAGGAACATGGCAATGACGGTTTCTTCTACCCCCCCCCAACATTTATTATTCATCTTAGTCAATTCAGAGATAGTTAGATATATTTTAAATTTTAACATACCGGTTTTTTGGAGACTCTAACTTCAACCTCTGGGGCAAGTGAAAATAAAGCCTTTATTAGAGAGGATTTTCCAACATTGCTTCTGCCTATAAAACACACCTTATACAAGCAAAAAGAAGATAATTGAGTACTAGTTTATATATATATTACTATATAATGTATTAGCTGCAAAAATCTGTGAATACTACTCAGTCTTGCCTAACCATAAAAAGTGGCTTATGGTTAGTCAAACCTCAAATTCTAATAGCTACTATCTACTAAATGATTTCAATGTGGCAGGTACTGTTTTAAAAGCACTTAACATATTTTCTTATTTACTTTTTACAATATCTCTATGAGACTGAAAATATTCGTATCCTCATTTTACAGGTGATAAAACTAGAGGCAGAGACAGGTTAAAAAACTGGCCCAAAATTATAAAGCCAGAAAGTGAAGAAACTGGAATCTGAACTCAGGGCATCTACATCCAGAACCTGTGCTTTTAATTACACTATGCCACTCAAGAATATCTGCAACATTTATTAAGAATTCCATATTTACAAAGCTTTTTTGAAGTTAAAAACTAGACGCGTTTCAACAAAACTGGCTCTACATTTGGAACCCCATTTCCCCACAAACTCTCAAAGTACACCACAACACCATTATAATTACTCCTTTCTCTTGACCGTTCTTGTTCCAATTAAGCTTTTCTCCTTTAGTCTGAATGTAGAAAGCAACAAAATATTCCTAATATTAACCATTAATACACATGGCTCGTCTTTTTAATACAGTATTGAAGAGAGTACATTTCCAATCAGTGCTTCTAAATGAGGGCGGTACCGCCCCCTGGGGTGTTTTAGAAATTTGTAAGCGCATTTTTGGTTATCAATAGGATTGGGTGGCATTTAGTGGGCAGGGGCCAGCAATGCTACATATTTTGCAAAACTGGGGTCAGTCCTTCAGAATGAATTGATTTGGGTCCTGCAAAAATTTCAAATGCTCTCCCAGATTAAATCCAATGATAATATACCGATAATAAAACTGAATTAAAAAGCCAATTACACAAAAAGTCCAGTAATTTAGAAAATTGAAAATCGATGCTATCTCAAAATCATTAAGTGATTTATGTACTCTTAAATTATTACAGCAGTTCTAAATATATTAGCAGAAAAGTTTCAGTGCAGTGGTACCGTTATCACAAGTATGTAAGGAGGTCAGAGCCTTCATTTAACAGACAGAACAAAATAGTAAACTGCAGGACATGAATAAAATGCACACTCACTGAACTTCACTTAAGTTGTTTTAAAAAATCTTATACATTATTGCCATCTATATATAAATTTTTTTTTGCCACAATAGGAAATTTAGATTGGGTGAAAATTACGTACTGATTAAGAATCACTTCATTTGTGAAACTACTATACTTTTCATATTCTTCACTTTGTCTAATTTGTCTCGGCATATATTCTCTACTGCAATTAATTAGAAAAAAGATAGTTAATTTTTTAAACGCCTTTTAAAGTGCTTTATATTCACTATCAAAATAATTAAAACTATATCTGCTTACTTTGTTATAATAATGATATGCGTCCACAGAAAGTTAGTAAATCTCTCCGGTTTGCTGACAAGAAAGAGATGACAGCAAAATCCCAGCCCAAGTCCTCAGCACCCGCATCCGGCTGCCGTTCTCACCTCAGGACGGCGGAGGTCCGGGGCGTGGTCGAGACGCACGGCGGAGCTGAGGTACTCGATGCGGTTCCGCGAGGAGGCCGTGAAGACGCTCTCCGCCCTCGCGATGTCATCCAGGCTCGGGTCGAAGATCTTCAGGTGAAGGTCGGGCCTCGAGCCCGGGACGAAATGCCGCTCGAGTTCTTGCAGTGGGAACACAAGCTTCGTCAGTTGCTTGCTGGGCAGCCGTAGAACCTCCGCGAAGGCCTGGGACGTGCAGTAACCTCGTCTTCCGCTCCCCAGCTCTGCCCCCACCGCAAACAGCCGGCCCACGTCAAGCCGCAACCGGCGTGCTGCCATTTTCCTCTCCTAGAAGCCCCGCCTCGGGCTTTCGTTCCGAAGGTCTGAACTGCGCGTGCGTGACCCCGCTCCCGTTACGCCTGCCGGGAATTGTAGTCTCCGCTGGCCTCGCTGGTTCCCGCTTAAGCTCTTCGCGTACAGAGAGCCGGAGGCAGGTGTTGCTTCTCAGGGGGAAAAGAGTTCGCTGGGTGCCTTTCACACTCTGGCCCTGACACCTGTGCCTTTGACTTGTATGTCGCTGTGGGGAGGCTGTTTAACGATTTTCAGAGGTGAAGAGACATATCTGGCTGTGTGAGCCTTGAGGCTCAAATTAAGAAGAAAACGTGTGAAGCTCTGGTGGATTTCAGGCCGGTTTGCTCTTCACAGTTTCTGGTTGTCTCACGGACGTTGACGTTGTACAAATCACTAGGAAAAACACTTTCGCAAAAATGAAAAGGGCTGGTGAGAAATGTAGTTGAAAAAGCGCCTGTTCATATTTCATTCAGCCTTCTCTATAGTTGCAGGAAATGTCATTAAATTTTAGAGATTTCTTACAGAATAAAAGAAAAAAACAGTTTGCACAGGTGTTCGAGTTGTTTCATTGAAGTTACGTAATGACATCTTATTTCAAAAGTTTCTTTTCAAAGCAGTTCTAACCGATCACTGCTGGAATGGGAGATACAGGGATCATGATAAAATGAGTATCTGTAAGATATTACTGCTTAAAAGACGATTGGTCTTCTAAAACCTTAGCAGCAAACAGCATACCAATGTTAACGCACGGTCTTTTGAGCGATTCCCCAGGTTGTTCAGTGACTAATAAGGGCAATTCTTGAATTAGTGTTACACAAAAGTTAATGAACAGGACCAACGACTTGGAGAGTAGCCTGACCTGCCGGCCGTCTAATTTTTTGTTGATCTTTGCATTAGGCTTTGAGGCTTTCCTCCTTCCCCTAGTCTCACTCCTCCAAAGAAAACACTTCATTGTAAACATCCAGACATTTTGGATATATATAGTACCATGTATGTATTTTAACTCAAAATACTGTTCTAAAGCCTTTAAAATTTTTTAAACAATATATTTGGAAGTCTTTATATCAATACGTACCGACCTACATGATTTTTTTTTTTTTTACAAAAAACAAACTAACCCTAAACTACCATAAAAACACAAAGTCCTCATTCACTCCAAGCACTAGTTAGATATGAGAGGGTGGCCTCTTCTCTTGTTATCATTGTTCACATGTGGTTTTCACATTGTCATAGTGACATTTTCCTACATGATTGTTTTTAATGGAGGCATATTATTCCGTTTATTTCTCCAGTGTCTTATTGATCACTAATTAGGTTTTGTTATTACAATGCTACAGTGAGCACTCAAGAATAGATATCTTTGTACACTTGTGGAAGTAGCATAAATTCCTAGAAGAGGACTTGATAGGTGCATAAGGTGTGTGCACTTTTATTTTTCATATTTCTGTAGAAAAATCATCTAAAGAAATTGCAACAAATTACTCCCTAATAACAGAGTATTCTAGCATCAAAACAGGCATTATAAAAGTAGGGTATTATAATGTTATATAATATTGCCATACATAGATGAAAAAATAAAAAAAATTATTTTTTGTTTTAGTTAATATTTTCCTGATTATTAAAGAGGATAAACATATTTTGAGATTTTGTTTGGTCATTTGTATTTATTTGTTGTAAACATCATGTTTTCTATTAGGTTATTCACTTTAAAAAATTTGATTTGTAATAACTGTTTCGTTATTGAGAATGTTGATCTCTTGTCTGTCATGTTTTAAAAATATTTTTCCCAACTTGTTTACTTTTGACTTTCTAATAGTACTTTTGATTGTACAGATTTTTAATTTGTAGGTGGCTAAGCTGAACAGTCTCTTATGTATTCTAAGCTTTATGTTATGTTTAGAAAAATTTTCTAAGATTATAAACAAATGAACCTCTCTTTTCTTCTAGTAGTTTAATTTTTTTTACAGTTAAATATTTAATATAATTGCAATTTGTTATAATGAAAAGAGTCTGCTAGGAATTCAGCTTTATTTTTTTCCAAATGGTTAGCCATTTGTCTCAACAATATTTATTAAATAGTCTATCTTTTCTTCACTGAATGTGTATGTGGGTACATTTGCAGACAACTCTGAACTTTGAAAGTGCTTTCATATGTGCCATTTCATTTCTAACTTTGGGGTCCCAGGTGTGGACATAAACCCGAGCATGAAGGACTTTTGCCAATTCTTACAAGGGTTTGAGAGGTGTTCAGGGATTAATAGACATAACAGTACTCGTTTTGTAATCCTGCATGAGGCATTCATAGCTGTGAGGCCCGCTAGTCAGAGGGAAAAAGCTAGAAACCGGAGGAATTAGTGTAGGGGAAATATCTCCGTGTGGAGCTGCAATGGAAATCATAGGGTACACAGGGAATTGTCAAAGTCCAGGAAAATCAGGCCAAATCAGTACTGAAGGGAATCCAGTCTGGTGGATGAATGTTGTAATAGTATTACCTGTTTTCTGGCAATATTCTGCCTCTGACTGTGGGCAGTATCTCGGTTCCAGGTGGTCTGTCTGCATGAAGTAGTACCCTAGCTAACGGTTTTGGATTGGGAGTCAGGATCCTCCCGGATAGGCAGGGTGTCAGGGATACCATTCAGAATAGGATTTAAGTCCTAGTGGGAAAAAGGAGTGTGAATTAGGAAACCAAGCAGCTACTTAGTCATGCAGATTCCATAGACATAACAAGGATGTGAGATAGGGCTTGAATTGATCTAAGGGCATCTTAGCACTCCTCCCAGAGAACTGTGGAAAACCCACACTTTGTTTAGTTCCACAGCACTGAGGTCAAGACATACTCGCTAAGCTGTGGTACCCCAGGGAGGCTGATAAATGAGGACTGTATTCATGGACTGTACTGTTCTGTACTCCTTCCTGTATAATACTGTAGTGTACATTATCTCATACTGAGAGTGATAAGGCACCCCTGGTCAATTCCACCATTTGTTCATTCATCAAATATTCATGCTAGGCACTGTACTAAGAGCTGGAGGTATAAGACAGTAAATGAAACAAAAAAGTTTCTGTTCTCATATGTTATGGTCTTGAGACAGTAAGTAAAATAAGGGTATATTAGATAATGAAAAATGCTTAGGAAAAAGCTAAAGCTGGGTAGGGAGGTTAGATGTGTATGTGTGTAGAGACATAGGAATGTTGCCATTTTAGTGTGATCTTCACTGATAAGGTGACTTTTGAGCGCAGATGTTAAGGAAGTGAGGGAGTAACCATATGATTATCTGGGAGAAGTATTCCAGGTGGAAGTGTGAAGGCTCAGAGACAGGAGTGTGTATGGCTTGTTTGAAGAATAGCAAGGAGGCCAATGTGGCCAGGATGGAGTAAAAAAGATGGATGCTGGCAGTGACTCTAGCCAGCTTTGGCTTCGATATAGACATTTGAAGTGAATGTATGCATAAGTTATTTTTAGCTGGTTGGCATCCCTTGTGTAGGGAGGACGCTCCTACATCCACTCTATGTGGTTCTAATGGGCCCATCAATTAAAGAACTCCACTCTTCTGGTCGCAGGAGGTGGGATTTGGTTATACATTGTGTGTATTATGACAATAACGATTACTTGGGTAATGTGCAGGTGATCGCAACCAAGCCAGTCATTATGTTAAAGTTGGACAGGCAGCTGGCTCTACCATTAAACCTGTGTCATGATGTTGGAATGTGAGGCCAACACTCATGATGGCTGATGGCTATTCTTCACTGCTACATGAAGGATACCTATGGGGATTTAAGAGGGAATGAAGCTAACACAGAAAGAAAAACAGTATTGAGAGGTGGGGATGGGAGGTGGCGTGACTCCTGATGACCTGTGTTGAATATCATGTTCTCTGTCCCTCTGCTGTCCAATCACACAAGTCAGTATGCTCCTCTCCTTGTTTACTGAAACTGATTTGACTTGGATTTGATGGCAGCCAAGAGTCCTGTTTAATAGAGATTTTAAGATGATGTGTGGTTCCTTGTGTAAATTCAGAGCCCTCAGACTACCATGCAGGATAGCTGGAATGTCCTATGTAAATTTCAACCCTATTATAGAGGAGTCATGGTAAAGCTTTAGGGCTTAGATTGCCTGTGGCTGCAGGTTAAGCAGGGCCAAACTATTACCCTGCCTTAATGTAACAGCTGGACTTTAGGAGGCTTAAGAATCTTCCTTCCACTCAGGATATTTCCTCATCCAGTGGATATTCATGATCTTTGGTAAAGGTCAGTAATCTGGTTATGTTATGAAAATTAGCAGAGTTCAGGATGTGTTTATAGTCATCCTTCTGAGAAAAAGTACCTTCTGTTTGACAGCTTAGGAGGTAGTTCACCACAAAGTTAACAAGATTTTACTATTTTAATATGATTTGGAAAGGTATTACATAGTTTATACACACTCCTTAGAATCAGCTTTCATTGCTAAAACCTATCTGACCTAAATGCTATAGTTATACTGTCATGTTTATCTAATAAGAATGGAAGGAACATAGGTAGAACAGGGGTGGGATCTTACCATTAGGACAGGATCATCTCAGTTATTCCTTCAGTGATGTCTGTCTCTATAACGAACCTTTATAGAATTCAGAGTGATCTCAATTTATGTCCAAGTCCTGTAAGTGTTAAGTTTAGAGAATCCATCAAAGACATGAAGAAGGGAAACATTGTAGGCAGAATCGGTGACATCAGAGAGTTAGCAAGCATAGAATACACATAGATTAACTCTCATCCTAGGCTAGAAATGGTTTGAAAGCTCTAACAGAAGCAAGGGCAGAGATTCTAGGAAAACGCAGAGAGAGGTAATGGATTAGGTCTCAGTGTCCAATTTACACAAGACCTTTTCCTACCATACTTTCCCCCTTGTTTTAAACAACAGTAATTAACGTTTATTGATTGCGTGCCATGCCAGGAGTTGATCTGGGTGTCAGGAATCAGAAAAACATGGTTACAATCTAATTTGGATCTCAAAGTCTTGTATTAGGAAGACACGTATGAATGAGAGTAACATGGAAGAGCTTTCCACATGTAACTTAAATTGCTTGAATTGTAATAACTACTGTCTGAGTGAATGCTATAAACTAAAAATGCATTTAATTTTACTTTTTAAATTTTTCTGTGCAACAGCTGATTAAAAAATTAAACTACATATCACCTAACATGTTGACCCAAATTTACGGCACACATATGTAACATGATGTATGATTTGTCCACCTAATTTCCTAATTAGGTTATAAATTGTTATTCTTGAAATTTATTATTTGACCATCATTCAAGAAACAACAGAGACATAATTCTTATAATCCTCTTCTTTGGGAGCTCATCAATCACTTAGTTTCAGTTTATATTTCATTAATGTATCTTTAGAGAATATCTCTAACAGAGAGATTTTTTTTTTCCTTCAGAGAAGCTTTTTGAGCCTTCTTTTAAGGTTATGCCTACTGTACTAACAGATTTCTAGAAAGATCTGGAGATTAAATATCAGACCTTGATCATGTGTAGGAGGTGAGTTCTTAGAATGATTTGGATTTGGAGGAGGAGGAGTGTAGAGCTTCACTTCCTTCAAGGCTGTTTTTCTCAATAAAGAGAAAAACAGTTGTTTTATGTAGTCAGTTGTTCTCACTTGTAACTGCATATTTGCTCTCTCTGCCATACTAGTGCTATTAAAATATTTTAGCACTCTCTTCAACTTGTATTTTTATATTATTCAGTTTTTATTTTTGTTGTTGTTGGAAAAAAGCATTTTGCTGTTCTCACAGATAATTCATTAACATTTTAATTCTTATTACCTATTAGGCAAGATCATTTTGATGGGCAAGTTTACATTCTATCAATAGTATGCCTCTAATTTATATCTTCATTGCCTTACTGGAAGTGAATGGTGTGTTCTCTGGCACCCTGAATAGATGAGATGACATTCCAGAGGCAGAGATGTTGAGATAGATTCAGGTTCTTTAACTCACTCACAGGTAGATTGTGTCAGTGGTCCCCAAGACTACTCCCCAAATTTGGTGATTCACTAGGTGGGCTCACGGAACTCAATATATGGGTGTACTCATGGCTATGATTTATCCAAGTGAAGGGATACGAAGCAAAATTGGTAAAGGGAAGGGCACTCAAGGTGAAGTCTGGAGGAAACCAGTCACAAGCTTCTACGAGTCGTCTCCCAGGGGAGTTGCACAGGATACACTTAATTCTGCCAGCAGTGAACTATAACGACACGTGTGAAATGTCCACTGGTAACATTCACCTGAGCCTAGGACTCCAGTGTTTTATCATGGGCTGGTCATATAGCACATAGTGCTTGTGTGGCTGACTGTGGTCACTGAAATTCCAGACTCACAGAAGGAAAGCAGATGTTCAGCCTAAACCACATTGTTTGTACAAACAGTTTAGGTCCACTGAGCCACTGTTATCATTTAGGGGACGTTTCCTAATCAAGTTCTCAGATGCCAATCTTGCAAGCAAGCCTTTTTAAGGATAGCAGTCACAGGCCTGCTATGTTAACTCTTTTCTGCACATAGATTAAAAGGTTAAAAAAATTTTTTTTAATGAGGAGTTTCTTATCTGCACTTGTTGTGAGATCATATGCTTGTAGAAAAGCTATATTTCAGGTTTTGCTCTAAATACAAATGACTTTTCTAGAGATTTTTGAGAAAGGTGGGACAAACCTGCTCTAGTCATTTGAGTGAAACATGGCAAAACTAGAACTCTTTATGCTGAAGGAGGTTATAATCAACATTGCTGTGCCATCTACCTGTCATGAAGTATGGAGACCCTAAGAGCAGTGCAGTTAACATTAATGGTTGAATTGGTATGAACAGCAGAGCCTAGGGTAACTAAGTGAATCCTGGGGTATTTAGCTGCAGTTGAGTGCAGTTAGGTTCTGGAATAGTCCCTCCAACCTCCTTACTCACCCTCCTTCATGAGCTGGACAATACATTTCAAAGAATGTTTTGTGATTACTTTTAGAAAGGATGCTTGGATAGAAGTACAAGGCAGTTACCTGATAGGCAGATCTCATGGGTGGAGGGCATAGAAGGAGTGGCTGAGCCCAGAATGTAATGCAAGATGGTCTTCATGCTGTGGGGTACCCCTCTACTGCCCAACTACTACAAGCTAGGGCTTAATTCACTCTTCTCACCCTGTATCTGTATCTGTTATTTGCCAATGTAGCTAACTGATTTTACCATGATAATATGAGCTCACGAACTTACATTACAAACCCACAAGCCAAAAAAAAAAAAAGATAAAAGTAAAAAAAAAATCATTCTAGAGGTAATCAGAGTGAACAGATCTGGTAGACAAAGAATTTAAAATAAAACCAGTAAATATTCACAGAGAGATAAGGGGGAACATGAAAAACATGAAACAGGAAGCTTCAAAGAAGAACCAATTGGAGATACTGGATATGAATGTATTATTGTTGAAGTAAACATCTCAATGGATGGGCTTGATAATTGAATAGCAGAATGAATACAGCCAAAACAAATGGTGAGCTGGATGATCAAGTTAAAGAACAGTCTAGGAAAGTGCTGGGGACGGGTAATAAAATGAAACATAAAAAAATTAAGAGTTGTGGGGAGTAGAAGAAGAAATGTTAGTATCAGTATTATTGGAGTCACTGTAAAATAAATGGAGAAAAGTTAGTATTTTAAAAAATAATTATTGAAAAAATTTCGAGAATGGGAGATGTGAAACCTCAGTTTGAAAGGGCTCATACAACAGAATAGATGAAAGAAACTTTATGCCTAGTCATATTAAATTAACATTTTAGAGCACCAAGTACGAAAAGCAAATGTTAAAAATTTCCAGAGGATAAATGCAGGTCAACTACCAAGCAATAGGAGTCAGATTAAATCTTCTGGGTAGCAGCACTGAATGCGAGAAAATAATAAAGTAGCATTACTAAAGCACTGGAGAAAATGAACATCAAGCTCAGTATATTTTATTGTTGACTAAATAAGCAATGACACACAAAAGCATATTCTAACAACCCAGAACTAAAACTCTAGTCTAAACCACTGCTACTCTAAGTGCAAGTCCAAGAAGTGTTTGTTATCCATCTGGATGAGACAAGAAGCATATGCAGGAATATAAATGAATACACCGTTTCCTTTTTTTTTTTTTTGATAATATCTTGTTAGGGAAAAAAAAAAAGTAAGCTGGACTAAACTGTGTGCTTAGAAATACAGATGATTTAGACTCTGGCACAAAGTTCTTTTTTCTAAAAATATCAAAACTGATATCAAACAGTTTGTAGACTAGTGCTGGTTCAGGGACCATATTTTGAGTAGCCTGTTTACAGAGGATATCATTATGAGGTGTGTGTGTACTGGAGGTGCACAAGACCATAGGAAAATGAACATGAGCTTGGGTATTTGTCTTGGCTTCATAGTAGAAAGAAGTTTTAGATATTGATAAACTTTAAAACTTTATAGAAAAAATAAGCATAAATCCGAATCTTATTAAGTTGGGCTATCCACTGTAAGAATAAAAACAGGATGTAGATCTTTTAAAATAGAATAAGAAAATGGAATTCTTCTAACGGGAGTATTAGAAAAAGATGCGTAAATTTTAAAAGTATGGTAAATAGATAACTGGAAATAAGATGGCTGAAATATGATCTAATATCACAGCAATATAATAAATATAAATAGTTTAACCCATAAAATGATACGATTCTCACATTGGTAAACAACAAAAACAAACACAATGAAAATGCAACGTTCAAATTCATTAGGTAATTCTATATGCTGTCTTTGAAACAAAGTTTAAAATAAAATATGTAGCCTTTTAACCTCTTTTAAACTATTGGAAGCAGACAGATGGGGTGGGCCTGAGCCAGGAGGTAGCTGAGGTGATTAACATCTTGAATATAAGGAACTTCAATATATCAACAAAAATTATAGTTAACTCAAGTAGAAAGAGAAAAGGCTAGGCAAAGCACATTAATGGTCAGTTTACTGAGGAGGAAAACTGAATTGTATAGAAACAAGAAAAGGATTTATGACATAATTACACAATGGCTTATGAATTATATATGTTTTATGACTCTTTCAAACATAGATAGACCATCAAGAGAAGACTCAGACTTACATAATAGTAATTGAATTTGACCATCTCTGATATTTTGCCAACATTTGGCCTTATACAAATCATAGGTTTATATTTTAAAACTTTTTTGCTTTGCAGTTCTATTTGTTAAGGTAGGAGGATAAAACACACTTTATTTAACAATTTGTTAGCTTGACTTATAACTTTAAAATATTTAGACATGTGCTATGTGGGCCTCCATCTGTACTCTCATGTGGGCCTAACAAATATTAGGAGTGGACTGATAAAGGAGAAAGAATAATAAAAGAAAATCATAGCAGGCCTTTGTACCTATTGTGGAAGACTATACAAGCATAACACTGGTTAAACAGTGTATTAATTTTCTGTTGCTGCTGTAACAAAATACAGCAGTTTAATGGCTTAAAACAACTTTTGTCTTACAAATTTATTGTCTTACAGTTCTGGAGGTCAGAAATCTGAAATGCCTTTAACTGGGCTAAAATCAAGGTGTCAGCAAGGCTGTGTTCCTTCTAGACGCTCTAGAGGAGAATCTGCCTCTTTGCCTTTTCCAGGTTCTACAGGCAGCCTGCCTTCCTTGGCTCTTGTCTCCTTTCTCCATCTTCAAAGCCAGCAATGTAGCGTCTTTCATCCCTCTGACTCTGAGTTGCTTCCTTCCCTCTTTCCCCTATAAGGGTCTTTGTGATTATAATGGACGCAACTAGATAATCCAAAATAATTTCCCCATTTTAAACTCCTTAACTTAATCACATTAGCAATGTCCTTTTTGCCATAAGAAACCTATTCACAGGTTCTAAGGATTAGGATGGACATGTTTGGGGGAAACATTGTTCTGCCTACCACAAATGGAGAGTGGGAATGGGAAGGCAGGTAGAAATTGGAGCATTTGGAGGAATAGTTTCATTTTTTACTTTATATAACTTTGTGCTACTGTTTAAATTGCTTTCGCAAAGAAGATACTACTTTTATAATAATAACCATTAAAAGTATATTTTGATCCCTCTCCATTTTTTGTTTCTTTTTATAGAAAGTATATTTTATATCATGCATCTCTTTGCCTTTTAGGAGAATTATTTCAAATGGCCTCTTAAAGTCATTGTGTTTAATCCCATTTAATAGAGATACAAATTGGTGTATATAGAGCATAACTGAGTTACTTAATTTTTATACTTGAATAAAGGGACAATCTTTTGGAAGAAGAATAACAGTGGAATAAGAGACTATAAATAAGATTTTTAAAAAGATTCCTTTCAGCATGTCACTTCCCCAAAACTAGTTCCAGTCTGTGTATTGAGTCTGATTCTCAATAATACTGATACCCCAGGGCTCAAGGAGTTGTTATTTGCTTCCAAATGGGCCCAAGTTAAAATTTAAGTTAAATACCTGATGACATATTCCTGGGAAAGCTTAACTCTTTTAGCGGTAGTAATAGTTTATTTCTCTTTTTTCTTGATCCTCTCATGTCAGCAAATCAAATTTAAGCAGTCATAAAATGCATTATCTTAGAAGAGAGATTATTTAATACATGCACAATGAACAAAGATAAAAGCAGCCTACCCTTCACATCACTGCCCACATCCCTTCTCCCAAATGTATCTCCCAAGACATTCTAATGGTCCGGGTTTCCTCCCTCTGGATGGAGGTGCCTCACGATAGATACTGTGGTGATG
Organism: Balaenoptera physalus; assembly: GCF_965194825.1. Classification (NCBI taxonomy): domain Eukaryota; kingdom Metazoa; phylum Chordata; class Mammalia; order Artiodactyla; family Balaenopteridae; genus Balaenoptera; species Balaenoptera physalus. The sequence continues at coordinate 86,924,277 of NC_138891.1, forward strand.
ATTTGCTTTGGAAGATGGAAGCGTGGCTGCTGTGTTCCCACTGCCGTTGGTTCTGGGTTTTCATTTTGAAAAATTAGGGTTTATATATCAACAGGTGGTGAAGCTCATCTCTGATTCATTCTCCCCAAGGTTGGTGCATCTCCAGCAGGAGCTCAGTCATAATTGGCTTAGGACAAATTTGTTAGAACCAGGGCACCACTTCTTATAGGTATGATTGCTTTATCATGTTCACCTAAGTAAAATATAGAAACACTAAACCAGATAGATCTTATCTACTTCCTTTTTTTGATACAGAGCATTCAACATCCAAACAGTCTCATAACCTTCTCCCCCACCGACAAATGTGAGATGATCATAAAAATATTCCTTAGAAAATTCCCCTAGACATACTTTCAAGTCATACTAAACCACTCCAAAATTATTGGCAGTATATTAAATAAGATGAATTAAAGCATACAAGAAAGAAACGTCACTAGTAGGAAAATAGTCACAGAAACATAATTTAGACAGATATTAATACAGCATAAATGATTTCAAGGAAAAATAATGTAGGACTTATGACTTTTAAAATTCTTAAATTTGATGTATGGAATATCTGAGCTTTTATGTTTCATTAACATAGTCAAGTCTACAAGTGACCAAAATAAACAAAGATTTTAATAGAGCAGATTGTGGAAAGTTGTGATAAAATGGAGCAGCTACCAAATGCAAGGGTTCTTCAGCTTCTGGTATCTGTTTATCTTTTTGCTACTGCCCGCAAGTTAAATTTTTAAAAAAGTGCTTTTGAATTAAGAACTTTAGTCTCTCTTTTTTTTTTCTGATCCAGTACAGTGGAGATTGGTAGAATGGCCAAGTTAGGAAATTTTTTTTTTTAAAGTTAATTTAATTAATTAATTTTTTTATACAGCAGGTTCTTATTAGTTATCTATTTTATACATATTAGTGTATATATGTCAATCCCAATCTCCCAATTCATCACACCACCACCCCCACCCCCACCCCCACCCCCGGCCACTTGGAAATACTTTAAAGGAGGAAACAAAAAGACTTGATGATGGATTGTGAGAGATAAGGAAAAGTAAAGAATCAAAGGATGGGACTTCTATATCCGGTAATGGCAGATAGAAATTTAGACCAACCTTCTCACTGAAGACAAGGAGAAAAGCTAGAAATAGTAATAATAATAATAATAATAATAAATCTGTTGGAAGGTATCAGAGAACTCACAAGGTGATGCAGAATTACCTGGTCAAGATCCAGAAAAAGAAAGAAATACAGATTGGTGAGGCTAGCACTTGTAACTACTTTTACCTTGGGGATATTTGTTGATCTAGATGAGCTGGCTGAAAAGTTAAGTAGTGCTTTACAGTTTCTTGGGGCAGGAGAGGTAGGGAGGCAAGGAGAAAGTAAAACCATTCCTCACGTAGACTGCAACCCAGCTTTCAGGCCCCTGGTGGCCTAGAGAATCTGTCCTTAACATTGGATTAAGATGATGCCAGATTGCTATGTTCAGATTCCTGGCAGAAGTAAATGAAAATCTTCTCTGGAGAAAGATAAAATCATACAGGGCCTCAAATTATTTCTACACTTTGGAAAACAACACACAATGCCTGGCACATGAGGAAACCCGACATCACAGAAAGAAAACAATAGAAAAAATAGATAATAGAGATTTATTCACAGCCACTCTAACATTGGAATTCTCAGATACTTTAAAACATTCTTTTTATGTTCAAGGTGACAAAAGACAAAATCAAAAATTTGGGCGGAAAATGAGAAATTAAAAAATGACAGCAGATTTGAAAAAAAGAATCAAATAGACATTCTAGAACAGAAAAAAAAAATGCAGTAATCAAAAACTAAGCAGCAAAACTGAAGTTGAACCCAGGAAGTTCAACTTTAGGGACCATGGTCTTAACAGCTACTCTGAAAACTAGGAAAAAAATTGTTAACATTCTTAAACTTCCAAATTTAATGAGAGTTTAACCAACTTAAACTACATTCTGGTTAATCATTGAAAACATTATACGATGTCATAAAAGATAGACAGTATGGTCAAATATGTAGTTTGGGAACAAAATTTTAAGCCACTGATATAATAAAACCATGGTCAACAGAACATTTGTCATTTCCCTGAAAAAGTTCCATTGAAAATTGAATGAAATTGTAGAGAGATACCAGCTTCTATGAATGATATAATTTTCATGTTTCATATTCTTTTACCAGAAAGTTGCACAGAAATAATTTATTAATTTAATACTGTCTAAAACTTTTAAGGTGATCCCATTTAGCTCAGTCTGGAAAATTTATTTTTAAAAGTTCCTGCTCCTTCTTGACTCTAGTAATTAGGGCGTTTTGGAAATTAGATACTATGTGTCTCTTTTCAGAATACTTTGCCTGGATATTGGTTTTAACCAAGGTATATGACTTGGCTTTTCATTCTTTTCAATTCATTTCTGTATTCTTCTGGACTTCCCCTTCCCAGTTGTCACTCATAGATGAAAATAACATAACTTCCTCTGAAGTGTTTTTTTTTTTTTCTTCTCTGAGAATTGCCAGTTTTACCCGAAGTTGCCAAAATCGTCACCAAGATTCACCAAGGGGTGCGTAAGGAGAATTAGGAGGCTCAAACACTGATTGAGGGGCTGGTCAGGAGTTTGGAAGGAGGGGGAAATGGGTTGGGTAGGTCCCCAGCTGTCCCTCCCCTTTCTAATGCCACAGAAAAGGGATGTTTCTCTGGCCAGCACTCCTGCCACTCCCCCATATCCAAGTTCTCTTTGGGAAGTGAAGTAACATGTTAGAATGTTAACATACTTTGTAATCAAAATCTCAAAGTGTAGCTGTTACTGAATTTGCTAACAAATTTGTTTGTAAAAACATTAGCTTTGGTTTTACCAAATTATCCCCAGGGGGCAGCAGAGAGTGATCTTACTGCAAATAGTGATTAGAGGCAGAGCACAGAGTTTCTCCCTCTCTCTCTGTCTCTGTCTCTCTGTCTCTCCGTCTCTGTCTCTCCCTCTCTCCCTCCATCCATACGTCCATGTATCTCTCTCTATCTCTCTTCAAAACAAACTATTAAGTTGTAAGAGTGCCCAAATGGAAGAAAGAATGAGTGAATAGATGAATAGATTTAGGAAGGGTGATAAGTGTGGGAGATGTATTAGAGTCAAGACAGAGTTAAAAAATAGGTAGTAAAGTAATTTGCCACATAATTAATAGACAGATTTGGAGTGAGATTTCTTGGGCTTGAATCCTATCTCCATCACTTAATTAGCTGTATGACTGGACAATTTACTTAACATCTCTGATTTTAGTAAACTGTAAAATGGGGATAATAATGTTTTTACTTCATAGGGTTGAGAGGGTTAAATGAGGCCATATTTATAAAATGCGTAGAACAGGATCTTAACTATTTACTATGGACACAACCAGTGAGGTCTAGGATTGATATTTTAACAAAATATAAATATATAAAATGTGGTTACTAATTTCTCTGTTCTGGTTTTACTTGTTTATTTGATATTGCATACATTTTATTTTCCAATATTTATTTCTAAATTTTCTTTTTGTACAATTTATGAACTTATATTGAAAAATAATGATTAGCTCTTATCTATCTTCTAACTTTTAAAGGAGAATTATGGAGGTATAGCTTATATTCAAAGTGAAAATTTTCAAGGTAAATATCAATGACATAGTAGAATGTAAAAAATAGAAATATACATTTTGTGAGGCTTTTAAAAAATTTTTTATTTATTTATTTTTGGCTGCGTTGGGTCTTCGTTTCTGTGCGAGGGCTTTCTCTAGTTGTGGCAAGCGGGGGCCACTCTTCATCGCGGTGAGCGGGCCTCTCACTATCGCGGCCTCTCTTGTTGCGGAGCACAGGCTCCAGACGCGCAGGCTCAGCAGTTGTGGCTCACGGGACTAGTTGCTCCGCGGCGTGTGGGATCTTCCCAGATGAGGGCTCGAACCCGTGTCCCCTGCATTAGCAGGCAGATTCTCAACCACTGCGCCACCAGGGAAGCCCTGTGAGGCTTTTTAAAGTTACTCATCAGTACATTTAATGATTGTGCATGGCAGAAGATCCAGGACTTCAGATGGGTCTTCAGAGCTTGGGTCAGGGAAGATTGCAGAAAAGTGAATTAGAGAATAGGGAAATTGGAAATGGCTAGGAGACCAGCCATTTTATGCAATCATAGATTGAATTATAGTGGCTCTGTGGTAATTCATTAGCCTTAGATCTCTAACCATTGTACCATGAGGGCAGGGAGGAAATAAAATAAAGAGTGGCGCATTGTAGAGTTCGAATTCTTTGAAATTCTTCACATTGTTGGGCATTGTTCTTTCACCTCCATGAAATAGTTACATTAGCAACTGGGTGGCAGTAGGACAGGGTAAACTGAGGGACTTGGGATTAAGTGTTTAGTAGTGTGCATGTGAGTTTGTGTGTGCGTGTGTGTATGCATATGCAAATGGAAGGGTAAGTCAGGCCACATATCTAAGCCAGCATGTTCACAGAGAGCAAAAATGACAAGGCAAGTAGGCATTGGCCCATTACCGCAAGGATACACATCCAGAAAATTCAGCTAAGGAAGGAGGAGCAGGCAGGTACTTCAGTTATAGGCAGTCAAGACTCAAATCCAAGAGGTGAAAGAGCAGGCAATGGAGAACAAGGGGTCAGAAATAAAAGGCCATTAGAGTCTGTGCAGTAAATATTCAAGGTCCATGCAAAGCCTTTATATAATGGGGAGGGGTCCCAAGGGCAAGATGACAACATCTTCTTGACTGGTTTCAGTTGTGGCTAAGCATGACTGTGACACGAGACAAAGATATACACCTGACTGGAAGAAGTTTACTTCAAAAGCATTTATAGGCAGATGAATCTTTTTTTTTTTTTTTTTTAGTAAATCAACAGTGCAAATTTGGGGGCATTATGTCTTAAAGCAGCTCTAACTTATTAAAGCTTACTAGGCCTTTTTGTCTTGGCTACTACAACGTTAACCTGCATAACATTGTTCTGTTTGTCTCTGTGGGCACTGATTCGTAATTGGCAGTACCGAAGAGGAGTTGGAAGACTGGTGGAGTAAAAGGTTTTGAGTTTCTGGTTTGAGGGGTACCTTTCTCTTGATCTTGTTTCCATCTTTTGCTCTGCTTTTTGGGACCCAAGGAGCACACCTAAGGAGAATCCTTGAGATTTTTCAGAGACCTGCATATACAAGACAAGCACATTTTTCTCTCATTCTGTTGACTTTCACGGCTTATGTTTGGTGGATGGTTATGATGACAAACTCTTGGTCTCTTTATTGTTTTTCTAAATACTTGCTCTGCATAAGAGGTCAAGGTGGGAGTTGGGAGGTTGGGGGATGGGGTTTTGGGATGGAGGGGATGTAAGAGTGTGAAGAGAAGGTCTCATCCCGCCAAATCTACTTTGAGAATTCTATGGTTTTTCACACCGTGCACTTGACTCTTAAAATGCTGATTGTGCATTGTGGTTGGACCTGAGATGAGGGCATAGGACTGTGTCTATTTAAAGTTGTTGCCTGAAATTTCAAACCAGAGGAGTTAACTGGAAAGAACAGAGGGCTAGTGAACTTGAAATGTGAGTTTTACTCCCAGCTTTGTCACCAAGACACTTTGGGACCTCAGGCAGATCATGTAACCCTTCTGTGCTTTAGTTTTGGCTGTGTCATTGAACAGGCATTAACATAAATGATCATCAAGAATTTTTGATGACATGAGAAATTGCTCATATCAATATAATATTAAGTGGAAAAATTAGGTCATAGACTCAATTAAGAAACTTGCCTAGTATCATCAGATTAGTAATCGTCCAGCAGAGACTCAACCCATGGTCTTTTTAAGTATTCCATGCCCTCAAGCACCTGATTTCACTGTCTTAAATTGACTCATCGGAAGGAAAGCTTGAGAAGGGGAAGAGGGGAAATATATATAGTTTACTCTTTGGCAAGAGGCAAGATGGAACTGCTAGCTTAAAGAAAAAAAATGCATGTTATTTAATTTTTTTCCTGTTTGCAATGTTTTCTTCCCCTTCCTGGGGAGTTTTGCCTTGGGGTAGGAAACTCTTAGCACATAGAGGAGTTTTTTCCTCCCAAACATAATCTAAATACCTATGAATAGTCACATTAAGGCAGGTGTTTTTTTTGTTTTTGTTTTTGGTAACTCTAAATTCCAGACGTGTGGCAACTAAAGATGAGTATTTATTTGTAATTTGGTTCAAATGATCATTCTAGCTCTTCCAACATGAAAATGAATGGGAATAAGTACTGAATTGTGATAGACAGTATTATGCTCCCCCCAAAGATGTCCGTGTCCTAACCCCTTGTAAATGTGTAGCCTTACACAGGAAAAGAGACTTTGCAGATGTGATTAAGTTAATGTTTTGAAATGCGGATATGATCCTGGATTACCTGGGTGGTCCAATGTAATCACAAAGGTCTCTATAAGAGGGAGGCAGGAGAGTTACCACCAGAGAAGATATAACAAAGGAACAGGGGTGGGAATGATGCAGCCATGAGACACAGAATTCAAGTGACCCCTAGAAGCTGGAAAAGGCAAAAAATAGATTCTCTCCATGTGTCCAGAAAGAATACAGCCCTGCCAACACCTTTATATTAGTTCTATGAGATCTATTTTGGACTTCAGACCTCTAGAATGGTAAGATAATTAATTTGTGCTGTTTTAAGCCACTCAGTTTGTGGTAATTTATTACAGTAGTAATAGGAAAGTAATATACTTATGATGCTTCTAGAGTTGTATGTGACTCCCATTATAGACAGTAATCACATAAGAATTTTCAAGGGAAAATCTTTTATTCTAAACTTGATTACTGAGGCTATACACCTCTTCAAACTGGAGATAACTGCTAAAAGTTATGATGACTGGGAAATTTACAGGATGGGTCAAATATAGAGAAATATCCTATTTTGCTTTTTAAACCAAATTTAGACAAATCAGTTTATCTTGGGCACGTTCAATGCCTTACTGTAAAGTTTATCTGTGTACAGCAGAAGTGAGAAGAGGACCAATGAGCTGAAAGATAACTCAATCAATCCACTTCCTCCGTCTTTGCTTCAGTGCTTCATACAGGAAATCTATTGCTGTGTCAAGTTCCAGAGAAGTTTCTTCTGTTCCAAGTTACTAATCAGGCTGAAACACATAGAGTTGAAGGAAGGGGCTAGGAGGAAAGAAGTGTCGTGCTGCTAACGGGCTAAGAGGATCCAGCACGGAGAAGTGGACCAAAGAGAGCCTCACCATGTCCGTAGCTCCTTTTACACCTGTGTGGAGGAACAGTGCTGAGTGAAGGGCAGAAAATAAGAAAACAGAAATGCTCTGCACTTGGATAACTTCAGATCTTCAGCTACCACTGATTTTGACTCTCTTCTTAGTTGCAGGTGGGTTTGAATTCACTTTGGGAGGGTGACAGGAGAATGACTGGTGAGAAACCTGGTCTAAGCTTTTCCTGAGCTTTCTTTGCCTTTCTTATGGAGCAGAGCACGATAAATGCAATCTGAGATATGGGGGACGGGGTTTCCTTCTAAATTTACTTCACTTTATTATTCTTATTTTCCTCTTTGTCTTACTTATTTTATTTTGTGTCCTACTACACTATACATATCTCTATAATTTGCCCCACTGCCCATTTCCTTATTCCCCCTCCCCCTTTTTTGAACGAGACAGAATTAATTTCTAGTAGCAATTCAAGTCACCTGAAAGAAGTGGAGCTATTTTCGTCTCCCCCTCTTAAAAAACTTAAATAATAATCCCAACCTATTTATGTCCATATTGTTAACAGTATAAATTAGGAAAGTTTACTGCTTTCTTGTCACTTTCGATGACCGGGCACTTTTAAAAATATAATACGTTCAGGAGTTTGGTGGTGCATCTGTGATGTAGGTCTGTATTTATCTTTAACATGTGTGGGCTGTCAGAGACAGTTTCTGGGTTAGAAGACACGTTCTTCAACATCTAGGTTCCTGCAGGAGTTGTGGAGAACTTGGGGCTATTGCGGGGCTGTCCTGGTTTCACTATAGAGGGTTGGTAGGAGTGGGAGGGAGTTTTCAGGTTTCACTTTTAGTAGATGGAAGCAGCTGCAAGGAAACATTTGGTTTTAAATTTTATAGTTTGGTAATTGAAGGAAGAAAAGTATTTTTTCTCATATAAATGACTTTAAAATACTGTCTATCTTCCAGCAAAACATCTGTTTTTCTGCACGTTAATCTTACTGGTGAGCACACGTAAAGTAACTATACTGTAGTACTGTACTTTTCTATGGAGCATTTTCACATACTTTTTCTCCTCTGATCTGCACAGCAACCCAGTGAAGCAGGCATAGAAGACATTTCTCCATCTTACAAAGGTAGAAACTGGGGCATAGAGAGGTGAAATGATTTGTCCAAGGTTACATTACTAGTATATGACAGTCACACCCAGTAATAATATACATCTGTAAGTATCACTAAACATTTGGATGGGCAGTTTTCCTCAATACTTAGCCATTATGCTTTTCACTAACAAGTGCCACTAAGCCAATACTTAGTTATAAACTGAATGGAGTATTTACTCACTTAAAAAAAAAAAAATCAAGTGATCTGAATCTTTCAATAGTTGAGGTCTTGTTGTAGAAAGTTTTTAAAGAAACCTGTGCAGGACCCAACTTGGCAGGGAATGTCAGCTAGGCAATGAGCTATTTATGTCAAGTTGCACTATGACTTTTGGGTAAAAGAAAAAAGATCAGGATTAAAACATAATCAATAATTTTGAATTTAATGCTTTAAAGGTTTGGATTTTAAAACTGTTTCTAACCACAACTAGGCGATACTACAAATATCAAATCTCTGAAGTCTGTGCTTCTATAATTATAATGTTATCAGAACGTTTAGGATAAAGATATGGAAAAGCAAATTACTTTATATGCAGTGATTTGGCATGATAAATTCACCATGAAATAATTCAGAATAATGATATGCAAAGCACTTGGGGCATGAGTTTATATCTTTATCACTAATACTTCGTTGTTATTAATGCTGCCAAACAGAAATAACTCACTTTATTATACAAGACAAACTCACAAAGGAGAAAGAGAGCTAATGACTTCACTGTAAACAACATACTATTTTTAAAAATCCACTTACTTTTTTGTTTTACTTATTTGTTTATAAATTCAAGCAGTGTGGTAGTTGATAGACAAGATTTATTAAGAAAATACCTGAGAGGGAAAAATAAAAACAATGCTAATCATCCACTGCAGAGTAAAGCTCTCCAACCCTGTGTCTGGTCCCCTTCCCTCAAACTCCCTTTACCCCACACCACTTCTTCTTTTTTATTTTATTCTATTGTCTTCTAGATTTTTTCTTGTGTTCAAATTATATTTTGATGTCCCCATTAAAATCTTTTATAAAAGATTCTATCATTTATAAAAGTCACAGATATTGAGATTATGAGTTACTGAAAAGGAATCCTCCACCTTTTTTCTTCTTGGGCTAATTTTGACCATTTGTTATTATCTCCCAGTAGGGGGCAGGCAGTAACAAGAAGAGGAGATGATAAAAATCAAGGCAGGGCTGTTTGGTAGCTTCAGCGGTTTGCAAAACACCGAAAAAGAGATTAAAAGCAATTGAGAAAAAGAAGGTGTTTGTCCTCATTAATTTCAGTCTTCTCTTCCTTTTCTAATTTGTGATAGCTGTGAATTTACACATTATAGTAATTTTTAGGTGTGGTTTCCTCTAAACATCCATGCTTAAACAATTAATAAATGAACCAAAAGTCTTTATATAGTCTTGTATATAGAGTGTGTGTCTGTGTGTGTGTGTCTGTGTGTGTGCGTGTGTGTGTGTGGGAATAGGGCCTAAAAATTGTTAGCAATCTAAATTAGAGAGATCAAGCTAAGATGAAACAAACGGAGAACATTTTCAGTCAGTCTTGAAATTGTGTATGAATCTAGTAAAAATCCAAAGATAGGAGAAATTATGGTGGGTTGGACTTATTGAAGCCTTTATGGAAGAGATGGGTCTTGAAAGGTTTGGATAGATGCGGAAAGGCAGAGATAGAAAGTGGGAGGAGGAGACGTGTAGCATGATCAAAGGCAAGGTTGTTCAGGGAGAAAAAGAACTCTTAGCTTCATGGATCAGAGATTGGTTGTTATATGATTGCGGGAAATAAGGCTGAATTTCAGGGGTCCTTGATCTCTAAACAAAGAAACTTGGATACTGTACACTAGTCAGGAAAATAATATAATAAAACAATATTTTGGAGAAAAATGTGGCATCGGTATCTCACTGAGTGGGAGTGGCACTTGGTAAAGCTTTATTCTGAAGCAGGGGCAAGAGCTCCTACCCTTGAGTTTACATTTTAGGAAGGCCCATGATATTACTGAGAGACATTGGCAGCTGAGAAGGGAAGTTTCTTTGCAGAGGAAGATGTTAAATTCAGTATAGAAAGGGCAAACACATAGGATGAAAATCCCTAAGAGTACTTGGAAGTATAGCACATCCAGAATTTGTGGATGGAGGATCCCACAAAGAGAGTACACATGAAGAGATAAAAATAATAGAATAAACTCTAGAGATTTTTGGATTTGGGTCCTAGGAGTGATAATTATTTCTTCCTCTCTATAACAGAGAGTAAGATCTGAGAAGAGATGGGAAGGGAGACAATCTGCTGTATAAATGGAATGCTTCACTTTTAATAAGAGGATAGAAACTCTTCTGAAATTGCAGAGTAAGATGAGAAGTTGGATGTAAGGATGCTAATAGGTTGAGGATAGAAATAAGGAAATGGGAACAAATGAGAGTTCCACAGTAGATAAATTCCTTCCCAATAAAGTCATGAGTATTTCAGTTAATGGTGCTAGTTAATAAGATAATTCAGTTTTCATTTGGTTTTATGTTGTATCTGAAAAATCAATCTGTACAGTGATTAAAATGTAGTAACTTTTAATATATACTTTTGCCTCTTCCCCCTTGTTGTCATCAACACACATTTGATAATTCCTAAATGGGATTAGGGAGCAGATCTGTGGTTATGAAATGACTTCGGACTGTGTGATGCTAACTGCTCCTAAGAATCAAACCATTACTTTTTTTTATAGTTATAAACTTTAAAAGTTGAGTTTTGAGCAGAGAATGTTTATTAGCGAGGACCCTTGGAAGAAACAGCTGGAAAGTAGGACAAGGGAGCAGAGGGAGAAGTCCACCAGCAATCTTAACCATGACCCTCATCTGACCCCTCATGGGGGTCTCTAGAGTTAAAGTGGCTCCAGAGAGACTCTGCATTGAATCAAAATGGCTGGGGCTTTATACCTCCAAATTAGTCAACGGCTGCCCTGGGAAAAGTCTGACTGTGCGTGAGATAACTGAGGTGATCTCCGAAGATGCTGAGAACTGAAGGCTGTCTGCTGACAGTGCTCCTAGCAGCAGGAGCAGAAACTCATTCCTCGAATAGGATTCTGGGTACACATACTATCTCCATCATAGCTGCCATTTCCAGGGCTCTTCATTCCTCCCTGAATTTCTGAGTTTCTGTCTGGTGTTATTTCCCTTCAACCTAAATAATTTCTATTATCATCACTAGTAGTGTAGTTCTGCTGTTGAGGAGTTCTCTTAGTTTCCTTTTATCTGAATATGCTTCATTCTTGCATATTTATTCTTGCATATTTTTGCTGGATGTAGAATTCTGGTTGACTTTTTTTCTTTCAGCACTTTAAAAATGTTGTTTCACCATTTCTGATGAGAAGTTGGCAGACTCAAAACATTGCCCCTCTGACTATAATGAGTCATTTTTTTTCTGGCCGCTTTAAAGATTTTCTCCTTATTGTCAGTTTCACCACATATAATGTGTCTATGTATAGTTATTTTCATACTTATCCTGCTTGAGGACTACTGAGATTCTTGAATCTGTAAATTTATGCTTTACAGCAAATTTAGGGAAATTTTTAATCACTATTTTCTTCAAATATTTTATCTATCAACTTTCTATGCTACTTCATTGCAGGTCCCTATAGCTATTATAGGTTGTTTTTTTCAATTTTTTTTTCTCTCTGCTCTTCAGATTGGATAACTTCTACTGATATATTTTTAAGTTTGCTAACAATTTCCTCTCTCACTTCTCTTAAGGCCATCCACTGAATATTTTATTTCAGATATTGTATTTTTCAATTTTAGAGTTTCCATTTATTTTGTAACTTGTCTCTTTTCATTCTGTTGAGATTTTTTGTTTTTTCATTCATTGTGAGTCTATTTTCTTTTATATCACTGAGCATAGTTTAATATTTACTTTATGGTCCTTTTCTGATAATTGCAGTATCTGTGTCAATTTGAGGTTGATTTTCCTTTAATGTTTTTTTTTTCTTCTAAGAATGGGCCACATTGCCCTGGTTCTCTGTAGGGTGAGTAATTTTGTTTAGATTGTGAATATTACATCTTAGAGTCTATATTCTGTTATATTACTTTGTTGATTTTTTTTCCCCAGAAAACATTTACCTTGGTGGAACTCAAACTAAAAACTCTCTCAGACAGTATTTTATTTCATTATTTTTTTAAAAAAATTTATTTATTTATTTATTTATTTAGGCTGCACCAGGTCTTAGTTGTGGCACGCGGGATCTTTGTTGTGGCATGTGAACTTTTAGCTGCGGCATGCGAAATCTTAGTTGCAGCATGCATGCAGGATCTAGTTCCCCGACCAGGGATTGAACCCGGGCCCCCTGCATTGGGAGCATAGAGCCCTACCCACTGGGCCACCAGGGAAGTCCCATCTCTTGGACAGTATTTTAAATCTCGGTGCTTTTACTTTTAGCTAGTTGGCTTCAAGTGCGCCCTGCCATGTGGGGCTTGGGGTCAGCCAGAGAGGTGGGTACAGTTTATACACAGAATTTAGAACTCTAGCTCTCTGTCTCTCTCAATTTCAAGAGACCAAGGCTGCCCCGAAATTTATCTTCTTGTTCTTCAGAGAACTGTGGGTTTTCTATTAGAGTTTTAGCTGTCCAGTGTCATGCCAACTGCAGCCTTTCCTGGGACTAGAAGTGGTAAATATGGGAAACTTTCTTTCTTTCAAGGATTGATACCTCTCAAGAATCTTCTTGCTTTTTCTACTTGCCAGTGGCTTCAAATAGTTGTTTTTCTATTTTGTCCAGAATTTGTGGTTGTTATGTGTGGAAGCTTACTTGTCCATAAACAAAGTAGAACTTTCTTCAAATCTATGCCTTTTTAATATCATTGTGTTTTTACCAAGTGATATTGATTTGGTTGGTTGTATTGTCTTGGACATTTAGATCAAATGTATTATATTATTAAATGCCTTTTTGTTTTCTAAATTTCATCCATGCCTTGACTATTTTGGTGCTTTTCATTTTTCTCAAGAAAATCTCACTCCCCTTTCCCTTGTTTTCTAGATTCTTATATATCTCTGTATTGGACTTAAAGATCCGTCATGAGATATAATTCTAACCGCTAGCTATGTCATCTTTAAGAAATTACTTGCCCCCCTTTAAACAGTAATTTCCTCATTTGTGAAATAAAGGAGATGCATGACACTATTGAGAAGTACTGAGTTTTCAGACAGGAAGGATTTTAGAAACCTTCAAATTAAATTCTTTCATTTTATACATGGGCAAATAAAGCCCAGAAATGTTTGAGGAATTCCTAAAGACATAACCCAACTTTTTAGTGGATGAGCTGAGCTTGGAAATCCTCCATAGCACCAAAAATAGAGGGGAAAATGGATGTGGCAAGCATATGTGGGAGAATCTATGGTTTTTTAGATGTGATGTACTTGAAGTAACAGCAAGCATTCAAGTGAAGAGAAATAGCAGCTTAAGGGTTGAGATTTTTGTTTAGGAAAAATAAGTCAAGGCTAGCATGTGGGCTAGTTTTTCTGTCAGTCAATAAGTAAGTGGGTGTCTGCCATGTGTCAGACACTATGCTTCATGCTGCAGATACTTGAATAAGACAGACATTGATCCTGCTCTCATGGACCTTAGAATCTGATAAGAAAGGTAGATATTAACTAAATCATCACAAATAATTAAACAATATAAAATGTGTAAAGAGAAGTATAGGGTGGCATGGAAATGTGTAATTGGTAAGTCTGATCTGGTCTGAGGGTCAGGGAAGACTGCCCTGTGGAAGTGAGGTTTAAGATGAAGATGAGCAGAAAATAGCTAGGCAAGGAGGGTTGAGGGGATGAACATTCCAGAGAGTCAAACAGCCTGTATGAGGGCAGAGGGAGCTACACTGTGACTGAAGTGGTAAAACAAGGAGAAAGCAACTATGTCGAGGTCCAATTCAAATTCTGGAGGTGGGAAAGGATGGTGAGAGAAGGTATAAAGAGAAAGAGGGGCAGGCGAGACTTGGGGCAATACCTTTATTAAGGTGCCTGAGGAGACAGGCAGGCTTGCAAATGAGGAGACAGATAGAGAGAAGCACAGGGTAGTGGTAGAGGTGAAGGAAGGGGTTTTAGAGGGAGAGGAAAATAATAGCATCAAAATACGCCAAGCAACTCAGGAACAGAAGCATTGAAGAAAGGTCTAAAGTTTGACTGTAAAGGGCCTGGTGACCTTCAAAATTGTGGTTTGAATGGAAGGGTATAAGAGCCACAAATTGCTGACATAGAGGATGGAGTGGGTGGGGGGGAAATTGAGGCTGTGGGCTTAGACCACCAATTCTATGTTAATTTTCTATCAACATAGGGGGAGCCTGAGTATGTTCAAACTGTGTCATTGGAGAACAGTCAGTGATTCGGTAAAGATGTTTTCCCAAACAGGGTGTTCGCATATGCAGTTTTAAATTGTTTAGTGATTTCTTTTCTTTGTCTTTGCTATTTTGTTACTTTACCATGAAATACTATGCCATCTTTCCCTACAATTTATCTATTACGTAATATGGGAGTATCTGGTTATAGGATTTATTTTTGTGGTATTGACAATCTTTGAAAACATGTTCAAGTAGTAAATAGTGGTAGATTCAAAATTATTAAATCTAGTTGTTTTTATTCTCCAAAATAGCATTCTCTCTGCTTTTTTTGGCTCTCTCCTACATGTTACCCAGAGGTTGTTCTAAGCCAGTAATTTTAAGCTAGTTGCCAGACAGAGTCACCCGCAGGGCCTAAAATATTAAAGATACAGTGGTGGTATCTTAAGCCTACTTAATCAGACCTTTCAGGGCATCTGGACTTTCACAAATTTTTGCAGGTTATTCTGATGGGAGCTAGGATTAAGAACACTGTTTTAGGTCTTTCTTCATTACCCAAACTAACCCTGTTGTCCCAGATCTACAGGCTGCTATAGATCAGATTCTGCTCACCTTCAGATTTACCCATCATCCAATGTGGACTTTAACTTCCCCAAATGATAAGGTTTCTGAGGGCTAATGCCTTGCCTTATTCATTCTACCATCCCCAGAGCTCTGCACAGCTACCTGAAGCTGAGTACGTATACTCAGAAAACGTCTGTCAACCTAAACTTCCTCAAAATGTCTCTTGTATCTGTAACCACTCTTGCCCTTTATGCTTCTCTCTCAGAAACCAAGTGTCAGTCTTCAAAAGCAAGCCTCCACTTTGTGTTTGTCTCATCTCCTCCCCCTACCTCTAGGATCCTGCTTTACCAGTTAGCCTCCTTCATTCTTGTAACTTCTAGCGCTCCCTCTTTCTGTCTACAAATATGCTATGTTCTCCTCTCTTCTTAAATACCCTCTCAGTCCTCATAGTTCCAGATATTGCCCCATGTCTCTCTTTCAGGTTTGACATGAAAGGATAAAGCCACTGTCCCATTCTCCCATACCTTCAAGGTCAAACTTCTTGAAAGAGCAAGTCTACATTTGTTGACAATTGCTTCTGCTTGGCCCCTTGCAGTCTGTTCTGTCCCTCCCACTGTACCATAACACTACTTTCTTACAGCTCCTAAATGTCTCTGATGACCTTGTTAGCAAATCATAAAGCCTCTTAGTCCTTACTTTAAGACTTTTCATACATGATTTGACCTTGATTATTTCTGTCTTGAAATCTCTTTCCCTGGCTTCAAGACACTGCATTTACTTTCTACTTTTCCTCATCATTTCTGCTAACTTCACTTCCTCCAACAGATCCCTAATTTTAAATGTTTTCAAGACTCTGGTTGTGGCCTCTTCTCTAATTTCCACAGAGACAGCAATTTGGCAGCCCATGGGCTGGATCTGGCTTGAAGAGAATTTTGACTGGTTCATGTAATATTTTTAAAAATTTGAATTTGTTGCCAATATTTTTAAATTGGGAGATTTTACCCAAAAATCCTGAGATAGCGTCTAGGGTTGCTGTGAGGATTAAGCTAAATGATGTATATAAAGCACTTAATACTGTGTCTGAATTTTACAAACATTAAAAAAAAATCGTATCAATAATTATTTTGCAGTTTCCAAAGCTCTTTCATAGATATTATTTTATAACTTATTTAATTGGCCCCTACAGATTGACTTTTTGGTTGTTTCTAGTTTTTTTTCTTGGAATTAAAAACTATGCTGGAATTAATATCCTAGAACATAAGGCATACCTTGGAGATATTGTGGGTTCAGTTCCAGACCACCACAATAAAGTGAATATTGCAATAAAGTGAGTCACACAAACTTTTTGGTTTCCCAGTGCATATAAAAGTTATGTCTACACTATACTGTAGTCTATTAAGTATGCAATAGCATTATGTCTAAAAAACAATGTACATACCTTAATTTAAAAACGCTATTACTAAAAAATGTTAACCATCATCTGACAACACAGGGTTGCCACAAAACTTCAATTTGTAAAAAACTTAGTAAAGTGAAGCACAGTAAAAGGAGGTATGTCTGTATCTTTGTATATTTGATATGCATATATATTCATGATCTGTCCACTGAACACACTGACCCTTGTGATCACTGATACATATTTGTACAACATCTTCCATGAGTTAGGGAACAAATCTGTCTTCATTAACTAGTTTTGGACTATGTGATGGTAACTGCCTCAAAAAAATTAGCCCAACAATATGGCTTTTATTAATACTGTGTCCTAATAAAATGATGCAGACTTTGTGACTATCGTCACACACACAAAAATTATTCCCAGAAATATGGTTTTTATTAGCATTGTGTCCTATCTATATTTCTTTTCCAAATAGCTAATTAGTTCTCCTAGTATCATTTATCAGTGGTATAAATAATCATCCTTCCCCTTACGAATTTAAATGACCACTGTTATCAGATACTAAATTCCCATATGTGTAGATAAAGCAGCTGAGGTTCAGAGAGTAATCTGTGCAAGATTACAGAGGTAATAAATGGAAGAGCCAAAATGTTAGTTGATTTTCTTACTCTAATTTTGGTGTTTTTTTTCTATTTTGTCTCTGCTAAAACTTTGGGTTTTTACCCAATATTTTGTTTACTGAACACCTAATTAGGTGTTGCCTGCTACTAAATTAATGTATTTTAAAACATAAATCACTTTCATAAAGTGTAAGAACACGAAATATATGTTGTGATACCAGGATCAATTGTTGACATTATTATGTTAAAGAAAGTAAGTATTCTTGTGTTTCTTTGTACTTATTTTAATTTTCTTGTATAGTGACATATATAATATATATTGCAAAGTGTATGATATATGTGCATTTTAAAGAACAATTATACAGTGAATATCTATGTAAATTAAGACATAGACTGTTGCCAATTCTTCCTCAATTATAGCTCCCAAACTTTGCTCTAAAGGTAGCCATTATCTTTTGGGATAATCATTCTCTTTGGGGTACAATCATTCCCTGTTTTTTTTTTACATTTTACCATGTACATATGTAGTCCCTAACAATAAAACTTATTTTGCCTTTTTTTTTTGGTATTGTGCATAAATGGAATCATACTATGTATATTATTTTATCACTACATTTATTTACTCAGTATTATGTTTGAGATTTAGCTATATTTAAGTTTGTAGCTGCTGTTCATTAATATAAATAATTTTTATCATACAATTTCAGATGTTTACAAAATAGTTTTTTTCCCCTGGAAAAATTCTGCTGCAGAAATAACAAATATGATTTAAAATAAAAAATTTCTTATTTTGCATTTCAGTTTCTTTCCTTTTTTGGAGGCAAGGATCATGTTAATTGAAATATTAAGCTATGAGACAGATGAAGGAGATAGTTTTAATTTTAAAAGGCATGTTTCATTTTATATTGCCAAAATGGCAAACATTTATTTTGCTTTTCTCTTCTCTTTCCATAGGAAAATACATTTGTCTCAGGGAAAAAATCCTGAAATCATTATGGGAGACTAGATTTATAGCAAAAGCTGAAACTATCTTTTTTTTAGCCCTGGTCTTTCTTCAGATCTAGTATATTCCCTCCAGATACATGTTCTCTGCACATAAAAGTACTTTTATTTGGAATGTTCTCCTCTCATTCTCTTTCTTATTATCAGCTTCTTGTTCATTGGGCCATGTATTAATCACCTATTACTGCATAATAAATTACCCCCTAACAAATATTTATACTCTCACAGTGAGCCAAGAGTGAGTGAGAGAGAAAACACCAGGATAGAAGCCACAGTCTGTTTATAACTTAATCTTGGCAGTGACATTCTATCACTTCTGCTGTATTCTATTTGTTAGCAGTGAGTTAGTAAATCCAGCCCACACTCAAGAGAAGGGGATTTTACAAAGACACAAATACCAGGAAGGGGGAACAGTAGGAGCCATCTTAGAGGCTGCCTACCATGCCTCAGTACTAGGATAAGTTACTCAAGGTACATTTTATGTACTTTTCATTTATTGCTATTGCAATTTCACATAATTATTTGATTATTTGGTTAATGTGTATTGTCCCCATTAGATTGAAAGCTCCATGATAAATGGGCATTTATTGAGTGCTTAGCTATTGTAATTGAATAAATAAATATTATTAACGCAGCTTCCAGCTTCCCTCCACCAGTCCAAAAGCTCTTATATATGTGATAGGTGGTCACTAAGATACCATCTCAATGAAAGCTAGTGAAAGAAGGCAGAAAAAAACCTATTTCTTTTCTTCCAAAATTTCTCGTAAAATTAGTGCATTACTTTTCAGGTAGCTTTAGTAGAGAAAAATATCACATGAGTCTGTTATTCCAACTATTCCTGTTTCCTATTTAGAAAATAAAATTGGGGGGAAAATTGGCTATGCTTTCAATTATTCTTACAGGGGTAAGAGTACTTTTAAATTATATATCAGAAAAAAAATTGTACATTAGGATCCCTTCCCCCAAAGTTACAAAGTTTATGGATTTTCTGGCCAATTATCATGGACTTCCACTAGTTCCCAACATGAAAATCATTGCATTAGAGGCAGAAATAGAATTAGACTATTTGGATGACAATTCATCTTATTTTCAGGACCTCTAAAGAAAACAATTCAATGTCTCTTCTTGCTTGAATCCATTCATAACTCTAAAAACTGTTGGGAAATAATACTTTTATGTCTAACCTATATCCACAAAATGCAGTTTTATAAAACACAATACAAACATACAAACTAAAATGTTAAGGTTGATATTTTAAGCTTTCTGGAGCCAAAAAGTTATAGTAAAGTTTTCTATACTGTATTTACTTCACCATACTGGTGATTAGAAAAAGTTATGTGCTCAGTATAGCTAAATAAAGTTCTTCTGGCAATGTAATTTTAATTTTCTTTGTGTGATTAAGATCTCAGTCTCAGAGTTGCACTTATTTTAAATGAAACTTGAATCTTTAGGAGAGATGTACGGTTTCCTTTTTACTGGGTTTAAAACCTCAGTTTGTAATGTTCATTGGATACCTTTCACTAGTTATTCCTTACTTATTAAGTAAGGATGACAGTCTATGTTTTGCAGAGGAGAGAACTAGAGTAAATAAATTCATTTAATTATTTATAATGATTCAGGGAAGAAGCAGAGTAAGAAGTAAAACTCATATCTCTCATATTTTTCTGCCATTGCTTAATCCAAAATCATCCAGTTCCGTATTTATTATAACTTGCAGAGTTTTGAAGTTTGAAAGCTTGAAACACCAAATATTTTCCTTGTGTAAAATATCAGAATATTCCCACAGATTTCAGTGTATTGAAATATATCCAATATATTTCAATGTATTCTATGTTCCTTCTTTTAAAGAGTTGATAGTAAGTTCATTAAATGTTAAATAACAATAAAGATGACAAGATGCAAAGACCATAATAAGCAATAAGAATGACTTCTAATTAGTTCAATACTAGCATAGAAGCCTCAAGTTTTGGAGAGAAATATCAGAAGACATGTAAAAATAAAGCTATTCTACATTATTCTCTTTTACAGCTATATGGTCATTTTATTAGAGCATAGCCAGATACTTTAAGCTACAGTTTTGCTTCAATTTTAGAATTCTTTTAGCTTAAAATTCATTTGATCAGACTCCTTACTGCTTGTTTGTATTCTCCCAAAACCTTGCCAATGAATGAAAGGGCAGAAAAATCTTTAATTTTTTGTTTTCCATCTTCATACATTAGAAATTATACTGACTATACTGACTATTTAAGTATGGCATAATCCATGTTCTATTTTGGTTAATAACAGTTACTGAATCAGAGGTTTTTATTGAGAATGGTGAAATTATCAGAAATGCCTATCTAACTTTTTTAGTCAGTAGAGCCCAGCAGAGCACAGGATTTTACAATAGATAAAAACTGTTAAGTAGCACAAGAAAACCATGCGCTGTCTCTGAGAGCCTTTTCCACTCACTGGAGGAAGCCTTTGGAGTATGGGTTTGCACAGTCAATGCCTATACAGTGTCTATTGTGTGGGTGGTATATGCTTGCTCAGGCATATGACAAGGACGATTTGGGAAAGAAAACTCAAAGCGAGTGCTCAAAGTGACTAAGAGGTTTCGTTAGTAGTCAAATCACAAAACATCTTACTTCTACTGATGATTTTGACTTAGATGGAAAAGGGTTTTTTTTAGACATTATTTTCAGCACCAAGCGTTTTTCATTTGTATTTTCTTCTATGTTTATTTGTGTAGATGCATGTTCTAATATTATGTGTGTTACAACCTGATGTTTCTGATATTATTTTTAATTAAATCTAGGGATAATTTATGTACAATTAACTGCGTCCATTTAAAAGGTACATTTTGATGAGGTTTGACAGTTGTATATACCTGTGATCATCATCGCAAACAAGATACAAAACATTTCCATCATTCCCCAAATATTCCTCCATGTATATTGGTAGTCCATCCTTGTCTTCATTCCCATATCTTCAGGCAACCACTGATCTGCCGTTTGTCACCATAAATTAGTTAGCATTTTACATTAGTCGTACTCTTTTGTGTAGTGTGTAGTGTACTCTTTTGTGTCTGCCTTATTTCACTCAAGGGAATGATTTTGAGATTCAATGTTGTGTGTATTCCTTTTCATTGCTGAATAGTATCCCATTGTATGGATAACTAATCTATCTATTTGCTGACTGGCATTTGGGTTGTTTCTAGCTTCTGGTTATTTGTGAATAAAGCTGCTATGAACATTCATGCACAAGTCTTTGTGTGGACATATGTTTTTATTTCTCCTGGGTAAATACTTAGGATTGGAATGGTGAGGTTATATGTGGGCATATGTTTGACTTTTGAAAAACTGCCAGAAATTTTCTAGTGTAGTTATACTTTTTTACATTCCCATTTATAATGTGTGAGAGTTCCAATTGCTTCACATTCTTGCCAATATATATTATCAGTCTTTTTAACTTTAGCCATACTTACAGGTGTGTAATCATTATCTCACTGTGATTTAAGTCTGTATTTCCTCTACGATTACTAATGTTGAACATCTTTTTGTGTATTTATTGGCAATTTGAATATCTTATTGGTGAAGTGTCTGTTCAAGTCATTTGCCTGTTTTTTAATATTGATTTTTAAAATTACTGAATTGTAAAAGTTCTTCACATATTCTACATAGCAGTCTTTTGTTAAATACATGTATTATAAATACTTTCTCCTAATCTGTGGTTTCCCTTTTCATTTTCTTAATGTTCTTTTTCAAAGAGCAAAAGTTTTAAATTTTGATAATGTCCAGTTTATCAAATTTTATTTCATGGTTTGTTATTATGTATTATAAGAAATCTTTGTATATGCCAAAGTCACAGAGATTATCTCCTATGTTTTCTTCTAGAAGTATTACAGTCTCAGCTTTGTACATTTAAGTCAATAATCAAATTTAAGGTAATTTTTTGTGTATGGTATTAAGTAGTGGTTAAAGTTCTTTTTTTCGTCTTACATACGGATATCTAGTTGTTCCACCATCAGTTGTAAAAAAGACTTTTCTTTTCCTTTTAAATTGCCTTAACATTTTTGGTGATAATCGATAGACCACAAATGTGTGAGTCTATTTCCGGACTCTCTATTCCGCTCTATTGAAGTATGTGCCTATCCTTTAGCCAATGCCAGACTGCCTTGATCAGTGCAGCTTCAGAGTAAAGCTTGAAATTAGGTAATATGAGTCTCCCAGTCTTATTCATTTATTAACTGTTGCTTTGGCTATTGTAGGTTTGCACTCCCATATAAATTTCAGCTTCTTAATTTTCACAGAAAAGGCTACTAGATTTTTTTTAAAATTTATTTATTTATTTTTGGCTGTGTTGGGTCTTCGTTGCTGCGTGCAGGCTTTCTCTAGCTGTGGCGAGTGGGGGCTGCTCTTCGTTGCGGTGCGCGGGCTTCATTGCGGTGGCTTCACTTGTTGTGGAGCATGGGCTCTAGGCACGCGGGCTTCAGTAGTTGTGGCATTTGGGCTCAGTCGTTGTGGCTCGTAGGCTCTAGAGCGCAGGCTCAGTAGTTGCGGTGCACGGGCTTATTTGCTCCGTGGCATGTGGGATCTTCCCGGCCCAGGGCTCGAACCTGTGACCCCTGCATTGGCAGGTGGATTCTCACCCACTGTGCCACCAGGGAAGCCCGGGGCTACTAGATTTTAATTAAGACTGTGTTGAATCTGTAGACCAATTTGAGGAGAGTTGACCTCTTGAGTCTTTCCATCCAAGAACAAGTATTTATCTCCATCTATATAGGTATTCTTTAATTTATCTCAGTAATATATTTTGTAGTTTTCAGTGTATAAGCCTTGTGCATCTTTTGTTAAATTTATTCCTAAGTTTTTTCTTTTACATTACTATAAATAGAATTGATGTAAAAATTTTATTTTCTAATTATGTGTTGCTAGTATATAAAAATATAATTTTTTAAAATATTATTTTAATACTATGACCTTGCTAATTTCAATTAATTCTAGGAGCTGTTTTATAGATTTCTAACAATCATGTCATCTGCAAATAAAGACAGTTTTATGTTTCTGTTTCTGATCTATATGCCTTTTTTTCCTCTTGCTTTATTGCAATCGCTAGAACCTGTAGTACAAAATTGAAAAGAAGTAAGAGCAGAAATTCTTGCTTTGTTCTTGATTTTAGAGGGGAAATATTTCGTTATTAGTATGATGTTAGCTATAGGATTTTCACAGATGCTCTTTAACTGTTTGAGGAAGTTTATTTCTATTCCTAGAGTTTTAAAAATCATGAATGCATGGTGAGTTCTGTCAAACGCTTTTTCTACATCTGCTGAAATGATCATATGTTTTTTCTCCCTTATTGTGTTAATGTGGTCAATTTCATTGATTTTTGAGTATTCAATCCACATGCATTCTTGAGAGAAACCTTATATGATCACGTTGTATTACAAGTGCTAGATTTGATTTGTTAATACTTTGTGAAAAATTTTTGTGTCTTAAAGTTTATAAGGGTTACTGCTCTCTCCTTCTTATTTGTAATGTGTTTGCCTGGTTTTGGTGAACAGTTTATTCTACACTCATAAAATGAGTAGGGAAGTGTTCCCTCCTTGTGTATTTTCTGAAGGGGGTTTGTGTGTAGAACTGATATTTCTTCTTTATTAAATGTTTGCTTAAATTTGTCAGTGTAACCAATCTGACGGGAAGATTTTTATCAACAAATTTAATTTCTTTAATAAGTATAAGGCTTTTCAGATTATCAGTTTAATCCCAAATGAGGTTTGAAAGCTGTGTCTTTCAATGAATTTGTCCATTTCATCTGTTACTGAATTTGATTAGCATAAAGTAGTTAATATTTGCTTGTTATTCTTTTCATGAATGTAGTATCTATGTTAACGTCCCTTCTTTCATTCCTGATATTTGTGTTCTGTTTTTTTCTTGATAAATATGGCTATTGGTTTATAAATATTGAAGAACTTTTCAAAGAACCAGCTTTTTTTTTTTTTTTTTTTTTTTGTCACGCCACGGCTTGCAGGATCTTAGTTCCCCGACCAGGGATTGAATCCGGCCCCTGGTAGTGAAAGCACCGAGTCCTAACCACTGGACCACCAGGAAACTCCCAAAGAACCAGCTTTTGATTTTGCTAATTTTTGTCTTCCTTGTTCTGTTTTGTTGATTTCTGCTCTTCCTTTTATTATTTTCTTCTTTCTCTTTTGTTTTTAGCTTTTTCAAGTGGATTTTAGATATTTCTTGTTTTGTAATTAGTATTTAAAGCTATTAATTTTTCTGTAAGCATTGCTTTAGCTGCATATCACAAAATGTGATACTGTATACACTTTTATCTGTCCCTCTTCTTTCACTTAGCAATATGCCCTGGAGATCACTCCATAATAGTAATATAAAGATATCTCTCATTCTTTTTAGTAGTTTCATTATACTTCATTTTGTGGATGTCCCATAATTTAGACAACTAGTTCCCTATGGGTGGCTATTTGGGTTATTTCTAAAAGCCTTGCTATTACAATGTTGTAATGACGAGTCTTCTGTATATATATATTTTCATACTGTTGCCTGCATATCTTTGGGATAGATTCTGAGAAGTGATATGGCTGCGTCAAAAGGAAAATGCATATGTAACTTTGCTATTTACTGTCATATTTTCCATTATCGAATCGGTAACATTTTACATTCCCACCAGCAGTATATTGGCATGCCTATCTCTCTATAGTTGTGCAAAACAGAGTATGTTGTCAAACTTTTGGGTTTTGACTATCTTATTGGTGAGAAATGGCATTTCTGCACAGTTTTAATTTGCGTTTCTTTTACATAAATGATGCTGTGCTTCTTTCTAAATGACTAAGAGACATGTATACTTCTTTTTCTGTAAACTAACTTTCCGTATCTTTAGCCCAGCTTGCTATAGGGTTGTGTTGACCTTTATTTTTAACCCACCTTGAGCCAGCCACATGCCAGGGAGCTGTGCAAATCACTCTTTTAAGCACTGAGGATGAAGAATGAACAACATAGATGAAAATCCCTGCTCTCCTGGAGCTTACAATCTTGTGAGGGAGTGGTGGGTTTGGCCCATGAATTTTGGCAATTGTCTCAAATCTTCCTCCTTAGCTTAACTATTCCCATTCAGATCCAGCATTCATAATGCTTGTATCCATGTGCCATTATAATCCTGATTTTATGGACTTGCCTTTTGATGTGCTCTTTCAGACCGTTGTCTATCAGTATTTCTTCAGAAACATGGCTTGGACTTTCTTCTCCAACTCTCTCAATTTGGGTTAATTTGGGTAGTGTATTTATCCTGGTATACTTCTTAGGATCCAACCCTTGGTTCCTACTCACTGCAGGAAGAACTACTCGCACGAAAATAATTGGGCAATTGGAGCAGCTTACAAGTTGGGCGGCCTTGGCCAAATTGCTTCATCACTGTGTATATATATTTCTTCGTCTCTAAAATGAGGATGATAATACCTGTCAATAGGAGAGACTAAAATGAATAACATGTGCAAATTACCAAAAATCTGTTTCTAACGTGAGTGTTCAAAAATTATTATTTATCAATGTTTTGTAAAAGAAAATGGTAGCTAAGAGAAGTAGTGTATTCAAAATTTTTCCAGAAAAACACTGTGCACTGAATTTTACTGTAAAATGTTTCTCTTTGCTGGACAGATACGTCCATTGTAGATGCATTAGAAGTGTATCATTTCCTCGTGAAAACTTTTAGGAGTGTTGTGTCTTCCACAGTTAGAGCCCGCCAAGATCCAACCTCAATTCTAATCACACATCCAGTTTTTCTCACATAATGGCAATACAATACATAATGTGTAGTTCCTTGAAGATCCCATGGCTTCATGCCTTCTTCTAAATGTCATTCTTTGTGCAATTTTCTTTTTCCTTCTACCTTCCTGGAAAACTGATCTTCTAAGATCCAGCTCAAATATCATCTATTGTAGAGTCTTTCCTAATCTCTTACTACTGCACTCTTAGAATGAAACATCTCTTCTTTTTATCTTCTGGACATTATGTATATTGCTATCATCATACCAACAACTTTATGTTATTATTGTTTACATAGCTAATTTCTCGCCTGGACCTTAGGCTCATGGAGGGAAGAAGGTATTGTTTATTATGATGTCTCTATGCCTAGTGAGTATTTGCCAGGAGTTGATACCCTAAAAATGCTTATTCTCACTTAGAGCTCACCTGATAAAATTTGAACTTAATAGACAGTTGTCTATGTGATGTGATCTCAACAATGTTTAGGAAGCTCCTTTTTTTGCTCTATACCAGCATCCAACCAACACATCACTTCTAAACTTCTTCTACCTCATCACTGGTGCCTGAAAAATCTGTACCAGATAGTACAACACTTTTTCACAATTGGAGATAGATTAAATGCATATAAGCCTGGGAGAAGAAATACTTTGACTTGAATATAAAGACAGGAGGGTGGTAAGGGGCACTCTGGACTGAAAGTAGGAGTATGCCAAACAGGTAGGAAGATCAAGTCAAAAGGTCATACTGAGACAAATTTTTCTGAGACTTTTGCTTGCCTGTCATAATTTACGTATTTATTGGCAACTGCAACCCTAAAATAGCCCAAAGGATGTGAAAAAATGTGATTTTAGGTAGGAGTCAGAAATACTAATGCATATTCCTCTCTTTACTCCATATGTCTTTTCAGAATGCATAAGTGCAGTAATGGAAGATCTTGTTACATCAAACAACTCATTAATGCAGGAGATGGGCAAGGACAATTACAGTTGGGGTAATGCTCACCTTTTAATGATAATATTAATAGAAGAATGCTTGATGCTTGTATAGTTTTTATGTATAGTTTTACTTTTTAACCCCAAGGTAGGTGTATTAGTCAGGGTTCCTGAGAGAAACAGAACAGGATGTACACGTGTGTTGGGCATACATCCTGTAGAGAGAGATTCAGAGAGAGATAGAGAGAGAAAGGTTGTGTTACTTTAAGGAATCGGCTCACACGATTGCAGAGGCTTGGCAAGTCCAAAATATGCAGGGTAGGCCAGCAGGCTAGAGACCCAGGGAAGAGTTGCAGTTTGAGTCTGAAGGCAGACTGCTGGCAGAATTCCCTTTCCCAGAAGGTTATTCTTTTTCTATTAAAACCTTCAACTGATTGGATGAGACCCACCTACATTATGGAGGGTAATTTACTTTACTCAAAGTCTACTCATAAAAGATACCTTCACAGAAAAATCTCAAATAATGTTTGACCAAGTACCTGGGTACTGTGTCCTAGCCAAGTTGTCACAGAAAATTAACCGTCACAGTAGAAAAATGGGGAAGAAAGAGGGATGAACTATTCTTCTCAATTCTGGTTTCCAAATTCTTGAGAATGTACTCTGATTTGTCCTGCTGGGTGAGGTGCCTACCACTGGACCAGACAATTTTAATCAGGGTGTGGCATCTGGAAGGACTATCATCAGCCCAGATCATGTGAGGTGCCCATGATGGACGAATCCATTATGGCTAGGGAACGGGTGGAGGCTGTGTTACCTTGTACAGAATAGTTTTACATATAAAATGAGGTGTCACATAAATGGGGAATCATTGATTAACAGCTTATAAATGTAATTTTCAAATGTTCACATGTTTTTTTCCATATAGTGATGGAACAGCTTCTAATTTCTCTTTTTCAAGGATTTTTGTGTAATTTTAGTTATGGTTCATTGATTTTCTATTATGTTGTATACAAGTTCTTGTGGAGAAATAATAGTTTTCACTCCATTTAAATATCTAAGATTGATTTCACCTACTTTCCTCTGAATATTTTCTAGCTTCAACAATTACTTCATCTATGGACAGAAAGCAGAGCACTGTAACACCTCCTGCAGAAGGTAGTATGCTGTTTTTGGTTTTTGTTTGTTTGTTTGTTTTTTTGAGGCCAGTACTGAAGCATGGAATGTTGACCTTCCTTAGAAACATAGTCGATGGTCTGGACCAAGTGCCAGCCTCGTGCCCAGTTGAAGAATATGGTGATCTGAATGCTGTGGGATGAGGGACCTGAATGACCTCACCCATCTACCCCTAAAACAGTTCAATTCCACTGGAAGACTGTGGAGCTTTCTCTATCAGGCACTGTGCTGGGCTTTGTGGGGAACATAAAGATGAGCAAGATGAGCAAGACGATCAGAGAGCCCCCAGGGAGCTCAGTTTTGTGGGGGAACCCCGACAGGAGCACAGTTATCACACAGGCAGAGGAGGTAAGCACTCACATCGAGTGTACTAGGAGTGTACAGAGGGAGTGATTAAGCACCAAGGCTTAGAGAAGGCCTCACAGATGATGTAGCATGTGAATCAGGTCTTAAAGGTAGAGTATCTTAACAGAAAAAGAGCATCGCGTAGGGCACTTTAGAGAGTGAAAACGATGTGAGAAATGACATAGAAATGGAATTGTGCTCGGTGCTTTTTTCTGCAGTTTGGGGGAATGTAGTGGGTGATAAGATTGCAAAGTGAGTCAATGTGAAAACGAGGGCTTTCAAAGCCAATACGAAGACATTTAAACTTATTCTTCAGGCAGTGAGAGATCTCTGGAGGGTTTTAGAGTTGAGGGAATCACATCTGTGTTGCAGAATGATGTACTGGCTGCAGTGTAAGGTATGAACTGAAAGGAGAAGAGTTTTGAGACAGAGAAAGAAGTTAGGAGGCCTTTGCAGCAATCCAGGTACATGGCAATGAGGACTTAATCTAGGTTATGGTTGTGAGAAAAGAAAGGAAATGCCCCAAAGCTAATAAGAATTTGTCAGTGTGCATAAGGCTGGATGAGACTGGAAGATATTTGTAGACAAAGGATGCAGAAAAGATGGGATGTGACTGCTGGTTTGGGAGCAGAGATGAGAATCTACTATCTTCTCAGTGAAGCAAGAAGTGAAATCACCCTAGCTGATCACAGGAGCATATGGACAATATATCTGTCAGACAGGTGCCAAACCCACTGAGTGTTGTAGAGGTACTGGCCATTGTGTAACTTATCACAACAGGTATGAAAAAGGAAAAAAGAGGATGAAGAAAGGGTGAAAAAATAACAATAACATAAGAACTATCATTATAGGTGTAGGGTGATTGACTGAAGTTTATAGAATGTAGGAAGGTGAAAGAACAGAGACTATCTGCAGTGCTTGGAATCCTCACCATCAGAGTTACTTCTTTGGATACTGAGCCCCTGTTCAAATACATGTTTATTTGATTAGCACGAACTTTCTTTTACAAAACTGAGTCAGATATTGAGGTTAAATATTAGGCAAAACATTAAAGCCTTATACTGCTTATAAGCTAAACTTCCAAATCCCAAGAACACCAGGACATTCACAACTTGCTGTCTCGCCAGTCTCTTATTTTTCTGGTTTTATCTTAATCACGATTCCCTTATGCACATATATGCTTCCCACACCCAACCTCTAGCAGTTCTCTCACAAGCCATGTTCTTGCTTCTCTCCAAGCCTTTGCCAAATTGGAGTTTCTCACTATGAGGGGATGCCACTTGGAGTGATGGAAAGAGCATGGATTTACCTGCCCTCTTAGATCTGCATTAAAATCCTCCCTCTTCCTTCCTCTAGTAATATGATCTTTATTTGGCCATGAAATGCAAAGGGTTGAGTACATCACAGAGGAGGCAGATGGCACGAAAAGAGGAGAGGAGAAATATTAAATGCAAAGTTTAGAAAAAATAAGCTTCATCCACATAAAAATTTTGCCATACCACAGCTGGTTCTGTTCATGTTAAACTGATGAAATCAATGACACTCTCCTTTGTTACAGGTGACTTGTGACAGATACACCTAATCACCTGTCAGCAAACCCCTTTCTGTCAGGGACACGTCAGCTTATGCGAAAGTGTGAGCTTCTACATTAGGAGATGCTTGCCGGTCTTAATTTGTACTTTAAAATATGGAAAAATAGGTCAATGCTATATTTAATACTGATAATAATATTGAACGTATGGAAACAAAATCTGTGAGCAAGGTTCACAGCAAACTGTCAGGGAGTATATGTGTGAATGAATAGGAAGGAAGAGGAACTCATTGAAAGGCCATGTTTGATACTATTACATGCTTGCAATAAAATTCTTTTTATAGAAAATTTACAGAGGAAAATAATCCTTGTTTTTGCATTGATTTGTATTTATATACTATAGTACTTTTTTTCTAGAAAAATACTTCTAAGCATCATCATTTTTCATTTTTGTGAGGTGGTCCAACTAAAGAAATTACAGATTATTTTAAAATCTGTTTATTTATTTATTTATTTTTATTAGTTAATTTTTATTGGATTATAGTTGCTTTACAATGTTGTGTCAGCTTCTACTGTACATCAAAATGAATCAGCCATACATATACATATATCCCCTCCCTTTTGGATTTCCCTCCCATTTAGGACACCACAGTGCATTAAGCAGAGTTCCCTGTGCTTTACAATATGTTCCCATCAGCTGTCTATTTTATACATAGTATCAATAGTATGTGTCAATCCCAATCTCCCAATTCCTCCCACCCCACCCCTTTCCCCCTTGGTATCCAAACATTTGTTCTCTACCTCTGTATTTCTATTTCTGCTTTGCAAATAAGGTCATCTATACCATTTTTCTAGATTCCACATATATGCATTAATATATGATATTTATTTTTCTCTTTCTGACTTACTTCACTCTGTATGACACTCTCTAGGTCCACCCATGTCTCCACAAATGACCCAATTTCGTTCCTTTTTATGGCTGAGTAATATTCAATTGTATATATGTACCACATCTTCTTTATCCATTCCTCTGTTGATGGACATTTAGGCTGCTTCCATGTCCTGGCTATTGTAAATAGTGCTGCTATGAACATTGGGGAGCATGTGTCTTTTTGAATTATGGTTTTCTCTGGGTATATGCTCAGTAGTGGGATTGCTGGGTCATATGGTAGTTCTATTTTTAGTTTTTTAAGGAAGCTTCATATTATTTTCCATAGTGGCTGTATCAATTTTCATTCCCACCAACAGTGTAAGAGGGTTCTCTTTTCTCCACACCCTCTCCAGAAATTACTGTTTATAGATTTTTTGATGATGACCATTCTGACCGGTGTGAAGTGATACCTCATCGTAGTTTTGATTTGCATTTCTCTAATAATTAGTGATGTTGAGTATCTTTTCAGGTGTTTGTCGGCCATCTGTACGTCTTCTTCGGAGAAATGTCTATTTAGGTCTTCCGCCCATTTTTGGATTGGGTTGTTTGTTTTTTTGATGTTGAGCTGCATGAGCTTCTTGTATGTTTGAAGATTAATCCTTTGTCAGTTGCTTCATTTGCAAATATTTTCTCCCATTCTGAGGGTTGTTTATTTGTCTTGTTTATGGTTTCCTTTGTTGTGCAAAAGCTTTTAAGTTTAATTAGGTCCCACTTGTTTATTTTTGTTTTTATTTCCACTACTCTAGAAGGTGGATCAAAAAAGATCTTGCTGCGATTTATGTCAAACATTGTTCTGCCTATGTTTTCCTCTAAGAGTTTGATAGTGTCTGGCCTTACATTTAGGTCTTTAATCCACTTTGAGTTTATTTTTGTGTATGGTGTTAGGGAGGGTTCTAATTTCATCTTGTACATGTAGCTGTCCAGTTTTCCTAACACAACATTGTAAAGCAACTATACGCCAATAAAAATTAATTAATAAAAAAAAGAGTGAGATCGATGTAGGTATACTGATATGGTGATAGGTCTATTATATATCAACAAAAAAGCAAAAGACTTAGGACAATATACACAGTATGATATGCAATATACCTCTCCATTTATATATATATATAAATTAAAATATGCATGTTTGTATGTAATACATACTTAAGTGTGCATATTTACATCTGAAAGACAGAGCAAGTGCTTTTCAGTGTTGTTTTGTAGACTTAGGAAGTACATCTGAGGTGTTAGGAAGAATAAAGGAAATTTTTATTCTTTACATAAATAAATAAAATCTGTTGATTTAACTGATTTTGTGATTCTCTGAATAAAAATTAAACAAAATAATTTCCAACTTGTTCAACCTGATTGCGATCTTAGCTATTTTTAATGAAAGTACCATATCTTTCCACATTTATGTTTGTCTGAATTGCCACCCTTAAGGATAGGTGTTTAGTTCTGACGTTACTGATTTTTCACTTTCATCAAAACTTAGGAGGAGAAAACCACATCACTAATTATTCCATTTTTTTCCCCCTGAGGAGCATGAGTTGTATGATAAATCTAATAGTCTCTGAAGCCAAAAGATTAGATTTAGAAAACTGCCTTTGCCTTTTAATTTAGATTCTGCATTCTCATCTGTTTGTCTTATAGATATCAAATCTCCTGAATTAATTTCATAACACTTTAAACAATTTTGTCACATATATAATTCATGTTGTTTTCCTAATGATGCATAATACTGGAGGAAGTTGGTTAATCCTTGGATGGGTTTAATACTTTATGTATATTTCATGAATGTTAATTTCTTATGTAAGTCTAATATTTCTGGAATAAGACCACAGCAAAGTAATGTTCAAGTACAATTTCAGGTAATATGCTGTGAATATATTTTAACACTGAAATTCTTTATCAAGCTTTTCTCTTATTATTCTCTGTGCTTGTGCATGTGTGTCTGTGTGTGTGTGTGTGTGTACAGTTAACACTTCACTATCAGTACTAGTGGGTACAAAGGCTGTGCTCTCTTGCCCTCCTGTGCTGTGGACAAGTATGCTGCTAACAACATGGGAAATAGTCCTCAGAGACAAGTTGCCCTGCTTCAGAGCCTTCAGGGGTGATACAAATGAGACCAAGGGAGGAAACTGTACCGACGAGAGAATAACCTGGGCCTCCAGACTTGACGAGAATCCTGCCCTTCAGATTGATCCAGTGGCCATCACTCATGATGGGTATTACAGGTGTCAAATGGTAACACCTGATGGGAATTTCCATCGTGGATATCACCTCCAAGTGTTAGGTAAGGAATGTCATATATTGTGGTGTTTCAGATAACCAGATTTTGGGCTGAAACAAATCTCTAAATTCCATGTCCCATGTGTTAAGACTGAAGCATTTCCCCTACATTTCTGCAGTGCCCCCTGAGGTGACCCTGGTTCAAACTGAGAATGGAACTGCAGTGTGCAAGGCAGTTGCAGGGAAGCCAGCTGCACAGATCTCCTGGACCCCAGAGGGAGATTGTGTCACTGAGCAAAAACGTCATTGGGGCAATGGCACAGTGACCATCCAGAGTACATGCCACTGGGAGGGCCGCCATGTACCTAATGTGTCCTGCTCTGTCTTCCACTTGACTGGCAACAGGAGTCTGTCCATAGAGCTGGATCAAGGTTAGTAATTCTTCTAGTTTTGTTTTTGATTTTCCCATTCTTTCAGAAGAGTTACCTTAAGAAGGAAAAAGGAGTGTGCAGAGAAATTTCATTCAAGGATGTCCTTTCCACCCTCCACTTTATCTCCCTTTCCTCCTTAAAGTAAAGAGATTGTCTGGAAGAATAATACAAAAATGTATTGTAAAAAGCCATATTATCGAATGCAGTTTATTCTACTTCTTTTTTTTTTTTTTCGGCCATGCATGCAGCTTCCGGGATCTCAGTTCCGGGACCAGGGATTCGAACCAGGCCATGGTAGTGAAAGCCTGAATCCTAACCACTAGGCCACTAGTGAACTTCCCAATTTATTCTTCTTTTAATGTTCTCTTCTGTACTACTAAACTGGCTTGTGTAGTGTACTTTTACATAAATACTTATGGTTTTAATAGAAGGATAACGGGTAATTTTAAACAAATAATTATTATTTTATTAGAAGAATAACGTTGCTCATAAATTATCTTCATGAATTTTCAGTCTGGTAGAATTTTCTCCTCCAGGCTCTTCCAGTGAAATTTCTTTAATGTCTTATAATAGCATCTATGATTCAGTTCATTACAGTTTAGTTTCTCTACTCTCTGCTCCCATCTACTCTTATTTCTTGTTATAAAAAATATTATTCTAATCAACATAACTCATATAGTTTAAAGTCTATGTCGTTCTATAAGGCTACCATGAAAAACGTTAGCTATCTCTCTGCCTCTCCAACCCCACCTCTCCATTCTTACACAACTCTCTAGAGACAAGTACTTTCAGATCTTCAAGTGTTTCTTCTAGTAATTGACTCAATTTTTATAAACAACATGGTCGTGCTGCTATTTCTTAATATAGCAAATTTAAACCTAGTGTACCCACTTCCTCTTATGGTAGATGAGGATTTAACTTTACCTTCTCTTCCCTCACCATTCATATGGAGTAAAACAGCAATTTTTGGTTAAATTAAATAGCCAGTGTTTACATTATTTTGAACATGTATGTTTTGTTAAGCTCTGAATCAAGAAATAAGTTCATACTTTCATTTTTTAATAACTTTTTGTTTTTCCTGGCCTTAATTGCTTTCCTTTTTCATTTCCTTAATAATGCATGTACCTATTATTAATTATCACTAACACTAAAAACAAAACAAAACAAAACCCTAGAAAACGCCTCTTAATACTGCTTTCCACATGGTCAGATTTGTTAGGTAATTTCAGTTCCATTTTTTTTTTTCTTGAAGACATTCTTTCTTGAGTTTTTACACGCTCTTGTTCTAATCTGGCCTGGTTGGTCACAAGACATGCTGCATAGCTATTGTCCTGGATGTTCTCTTTCCCTCAGTCCTCTGGTTGATGCCAAGTCTGTGTAATCTGAGTTCCTTCTGCCTTCTTGACATTTGTTTGTTTTCATCTTTCTTCCACATACAAGGCTTTCCTTAACTCCTTGGCTATCCGTTCACTTCAAAGTGAACACTAAGGAGCTGATTGGAAGCTATATTATCTGTGAGTGGGTTTGTTAGCTAGTAGGTTTCTATAGGGTGAAAACAGGTGATTGTTTTAAAATTGGGGATTCCTTATTTCCTTATGTACCTGAAGGTCTTTTCTCTGAGGCTATTCAGACTCTGCAGAAAATAACTCTCCAGTCTCTTGCCTGGGAGGGATAATCCTGACTATCAGTGTTCTGGGAGCAGGGAAGAGAGGGGAGTGTGTGTGTGTGTGTGTGTATGTGTGTGTGTGTGTGTATGACTGTTCAGAACTCAACTTTCTTTTAATGACACTTCATCTTCACCCTCCATTATGTCTGGATCCTTGACACTCTGGAGTTTCTCCAGTTCATCTTCTTTGGGCCACACTTCCTGTTTTCTGCTGGTTGGGGAAGGTGTGATGACCTGGTTGCATGGGGTGGGAGGAGACTTGGCAGCCCATCTGTTCTTAACACAGACCTTCAAGGAAGCTTCCAACTTTAGCTCCACAGTTCACTCCCTACATTCCCCCTTCCCTATATTTGGTCTTTCCTAGTCTTCCTGGAGTTCACTAAGGTTTATACTTATTTCACTCTGAATTATTGGCCATTCTTCTGTTCATTTTTCACCCTAAGAACAAGTTGAAATCTTTCATCTGCTCTTGTCTTCATCCATGTTCTCTTTGTCCTTTCAAGTCTATACTTTAAAAAACTCTCTGCTGGTATTTTAGTAAGTGTTAAGAAAGGAGAAGAGGAGAACGCATGGGTTTAAACCACAATTTTCTAATATCTATTCTTAAAGTTTTATATACATATTAATAGTTTAGCAGTATTTACTGAGAAGAGTAATTGCCACTGGTTATGTATGAAGTCCGGCCACCCAGTATTACAATATGATGTCATATTTATAGAATCTCAGAACTGGAGGGACTCTCTAGTCCACTCCCACCCAGTGCAGATATGTCTTCCTTGCAAGGTGGACCTTCACCTGTGCTAGTGCACTTCCAATAAAAGAGCCCATTAGTTTGAAAGAGAGGGTTTCAAAACAATGTTGTCGTTTTTAAATGCAAAACCAAACTCTTTTTCAAATAAAAATCCAATGTTTAAAAACAAAGTATTGAAGGAAGGTGGAGGGACTGGATGAGGCCTCCACTCACCTCTCTCTGCTGCCCCAGCCGCATTCACGAAACACCAGGAGCACAGTCTCAAAACCTCTCAGAGCTGGCAATTCCTTGGTTGACTTGTCCTCCTATCAGATTGAGCTTTGTATTGCTGCCAGCAGTCAGTGAATAGTTTAAAGTTGCTGCCATGCATTCATTTCAGTTTCAATGCCCTGGAAGAAAGGTGACTTCAGAATTAGGGTTATTTTTCCAAATACCTTCCTTACAACTCTATTTATTTCTGAATATTGGAGATGAGAAACACTCTATTACTATAACAGAGAGGTCTGAATTTCACATCTCTCTTACAGGAATTCACCACATGAATCCTTAAAGCAACAAAATACTGATACAAGATGATGTCTTGTTGAAAACTTAAGAGTCTGAAATGATAAAGCAATTTAATTATAACAATTATTTGAACTATAAATGGATCAAAATTTTTCAAATAAAATCACAGAAATGGTTTTCATGTACTGTGAGACATTCTTGAACCATGCTATATATATAATTTTTAAACAGAGTTTATTTTTTAGAGCAGTTTTATGATGATGGCAGTATTGAGTGGATAGTACAGAGTTCCCATATAACCCTTGACCCTACACATGCATGGTCTCCCTGTCTATCTAAATCTCCCGCACCGCGGTTGTACCTTTGTTATAATGAATGACCCTACCTTAACACATCATTATCACTCAAAGTCCATAGTTTACATTAGGGTTCATTCTAGGTGCATATTCTATGAGTTTTGACAAATGTATAAATGCCATTTATTCACCGTTATAGTATCATATAGTGTAGTTTCACTGCCATAAAAGTCCTCTATGTTCCACCTATTTATCCCTCCTTCCACCTTAACTTCTAACAACCCCTGATCTTTTTACTCCATAGTTTTGTCTTTTCCAGAATGTCATATGGTTGGAATCATACAGTATTTAGCCTTTTCAGATTGGTTCTTTTCACTTAGTAATATGCTTTTAATTTTCCTCCATGATTTCATGGCTTGATAGCTCATTTCTTTCTACTGCTGAATAATAGTAAATCATATATTTTTGTGTCTACATTTACAGATGCCAAAACATCAGCACCCTTAAGAATTTTACGTATCGTCCCCCCTATTTTTATTATCCTGGTCATCGTTGGATCCATTTGGCTTTTGAAAAACAGTGGCTGCAGGTACTGACTGATGCTTTCTCTTCTCCAGCTTTATTGGATTAGAAAAGAGTCAGAAAAATGGAATTGACTGGGTAGAAAAGGAACTCTGCTCAATATTCCGTAATAACCTAAATGGGAAAAGAATGTAAAAAAGAATCTATATATGTATATGTATAACTGAATCACTTTGCTGTACACCTGAAACTAACACAACATTGTAAACCAACTATAGTCCAACATAAAATAAAAATTTAAAAAAAGATGTTAACCTCAGTTCTCTCATAATCAATAAGTGTGTCCTGAAGATAACAGACTTGGACTATGCTAATGACGAGGGAGATTTTTCTAGGTTACTTAGACATGCAAGCATAGTGAATTAGACATGCAAGCATAGCCCACTTAGGGCAGGATCTTGGGAGCGACAGTGCATGCTATTTTCTATTTGAGAAAAGAATTATAATAATTCATTTCATACACCAAATATGAGGTGCCACATATATTCTATTACATCAAACTTCTTTGCATAATTTCACTTCCCTTTCCAAAATCCAGAATTATCTTATTTGGATGAATTAACTTACAAGCAGCATTCTTCACTCATTTCTGGTAGTTCATTTCTGATTTATTAAAGTTTCTATCAAAATGAACCACAATTGTCAATAGCATACTGCTTTGTTTTTCCATTTTCAATCTGAATAATAATGTTTTGACATTCACTCCAGCTAATTTTTATTTTTGCAGAAAACGTAAATTGAAAGAAACAGAACATACTTCAGTTGTTGAGGAGGTAAGATAAGATTAAAAAGAATATTTACAAACTTTTAAGCTATGTAGTCTGAAAATCTAGTCACATACTTTGTAATTTGCATCATTATTAGTATTTTAGTTGAAAAGTAAAAATTCTAACTTTACAGTGCTGTCAGGTGTACTTATTTTGTTAATTATCCACCAAGTACTATTTATATACACTCCAAATCCATACTTTTATTTCAAGAACTGCATCCTACAAAAGACATAATGTCTGCCTCATTTGGGCTGTAATCTTTGGAGAAGTTGAATTGGTATTTCCTCTCCCATTAAACCATCTCTAATTCTTGACTTCCTTTTTTCAATACCATCATCATTTCTCTCTTACCCAAGCTTAAAACCTATCCAGCTCTATAATCTCTTATAGCCAATAGCTTACTAAGTCTTTGACACTCTCCTCTGAAATACTTCTCATATCACTCCATTCTTCTCCACTCCTACTTTCAGACAACTGTTATCATGTCACACTGAGACTTAAATAATCAATAATTTTTTGATAAAATATTAGAAAAGTCTTGCTCTTATGTTCATGTAAGCCCAGAGACTACTATTGGTAGACACTAAAGCTGTGGGCCCTTGTTAGAAAAACATAGGTGGTTACTGATTTCTGGCTTTTTTGAATTGATTTTAACTTTGGGTTATTTCTTAGGATGAAATGCAGCCCTATGCCAGCTACACAGAGAAGAACAATCCACTTTATGATACTACAAACAGGGTGAAGATGTCTAAGGTGTTACAAAGTGAAGTTGATGGGATGAGTCTCCATACTGTATATGTTCCTGAAGTGTAGCACCAGGACAAATGAATCAAGATACAGTACAGATACTGTTTTGATTTTCTTGGAGTTCTGGAATGGAAGAACTATTTTGAAATTAGCTTTTCAAAGATTCTTAGAAGACAGAGACATTCTAGAGGATTTGCATTCATATCCTTATACATTTGAAATTTTAGAATTTTAGCTGTTACTAGGTAGTTCTTTGAAGAACTGATATTATTACAAAGAAAGCTCATGCTCATGATAAAATATTCAAATTGTTCAATACAGTAGATGATGAAAACTGAGTTACCTCAAGTAACTCCACAGAAGGAACAATTAACCAACAGTTTTTATGTAATCTTCTAGAAAATTTCTATGTGCATATGTCATATCTATATGTGCATGGTATATGTGTACACTTACATGTCCATTTACATATACATACACATATCCTTGTCAAGACACAAATGGGAACATACCATAGTTTTGTTCTGTACTTACAGAAAGCTAATAATATAATATATCCTGAAGATCTTTTATATCAACACAAGCAGAACTACCTCATTCTTCCTAATGGTTACAAAAATTTCCATTGTATGTAATGGAATTTAATTTAATTAACCACACTCTAGTGGTGGACATTTAGATTAAGTTTTGTTTGTTTTGCTATTATAAACAATACTACATAGAATGTTTCTTGTGACTATATCTCTTTGTATGTGTTTGAATATATCTGTAAGATAATTTCCTTGAGTGAAATTGCCAGGTCAAAGGGTTTGTGCATTTCTTTTATTGACTAATATGTCAAACTGTGTCAATTTACATCCCCTCCAACCCTGTTTGAATGTGCCTTTTCTGTTATTTTAATATCCGTAAAATGCCAACCTACTGTTAGCTAATATGATATAAGATTATAATAAGAAGTTCACTATTTAATAAAACTGAATTTATATTTTTCTTTCATGCTTGTGTGTGTGTGTGTGTGTGTGTGTGTGAGAGAGAGAGAGAGAGAGAGAGGGAGAGGGAGAGAGGGATGGAGAGAGGGAGAGAGGGAGGACAGACATGTGAGGACATTAGCTTCTTCTGAACTTATATCTCTATAGAGGTATTGCTATCTAATCCCTAATAGTTTTGCAGATGTGATAAATTGGAAATGTGTATTTTTATCGTGTGCACTTTATTGTGATGCATTTATCAAATAACAAATTTTTATAACCAGCTAAATATGCATTATGGAGGACTTGGGATATTTATAAAATATGATCTATGTGCTAAGGGAATAGCCATGGGATGACATGACC
Organism: Balaenoptera physalus; assembly: GCF_965194825.1. NCBI lineage: Eukaryota > Metazoa > Chordata > Mammalia > Artiodactyla > Balaenopteridae > Balaenoptera > Balaenoptera physalus. The sequence goes on from NC_138891.1 coordinate 86,964,537, forward strand.
CTTTTCTACATTTTTCTATGGAATAAAATATTGGGAATGTGTATATTAATCATTTTTAATATTATTAAATATATGTTTTAATTTTGAAAAATATGTCTATTTACTCCATAACAGGAAAAAATGATACTGAAAATTAAAGATTTTCAACATGGTAGAAATTAAAACAAAATCCGTTTCATTCTTTAATTGTGCCATTTGAAACGTTTAAGACAGCTATTTTGTTTTGTTAATATGTTTGTCTCCCTGAAGACATTTTGGTTCCTCTAGGCTTTATTCTTAAAAGGATTTTTAGTCTATTTTGGATGTAAAACTAATGATGACACCTGACACGTGATATTTTGTGTATATATGTACCACATCTTCTTTATCCGTTTCTCTGTTGATGGACATTTAGGTTGCTTCCATGTCTGGCTATTGTAAATGGTGCTGCAATGAACATTGTGGTGCATGTATCTTTTTGAATTATGGTTTTCTCTGGGTATATGCCTAGGAGTGGGATTGCTGGGTCATATGGTAATTCCATTTTTAGTTTTTTAAGGAACCTCCATACTGTTCTCCATAGTGGCTGTACCAATTTACATTCCCACTAACAGTGTAGGAGGGTTCCCTTTTCTCCACACCCTCTCCAGCATTTATTGTTTGTAGATTTTTTGATGATGGACATTCTGACCAGTGTGAGGGCGAATTTAAACTTTTAATAAGAGAATTTAAACCATTCACATTTGTTGTGATTACTTACATATTTGGCCATATTTCTACAATCTTACTTTACATGTCTCATTTACTATGTTTCCTCCCCCAGCTCTGTTTTATTTTTTCTTTTACTCTGCTTTGCTGGATTGATTATTTACAATAGCCAAGACATGGAAACAATCTAAGTGTCCATTGGTGGATGCATGGATAAAGAAAATGTGGTAAATACCTACAATGGACTATAATTCAGCCATAAAAAAAGAATGAAATCTTGCTATTTGTGACAACATGGGTGGACTTTGAGGGCATTATGCTGAGTGGAATAAGTCAGACAAAGAAAGATAAATACCATATGAACTCACTTATGTGGAATCTAAAACAAAACAAAACAAAAAAAACAAACAAAAAACCCCCAAACAAGTTCACAGATACAGAGGATAGATTGGTGGTTGCCAGAGATGGGGGGTAGGGGATGGGTGAAATGGGTGAAGGGAGTCAAAAGGTACAAACTTCCAGTTATAAAATAAATAAGTCATGGGGATATAATGTACAGCATGGTGACTATAGTTAATGATACCCTGTGTTGCACATTTGAAAGATGCCAATAGAGTAAATCTTAAAAGTTCTCATCATAAGGAAAAAAATTGTAACTATGTGTGGTGACATGTGTTACCTGGACTTATTGTGATAATCATTTTATAATATATTCAAGTAACAAATCATTATGTTGTACACCTGAAACTAATATAATGTTATATGAGTTAATTATGCCTCAATAAAAAATGAAAAGGCAACCTACAAAATGGAACAAAATATTTGCAAACCATATATCTATAGGAGGTCAATATCCAAAATATATAAGGAACTCATACAACCCAATAGCAAAAATAAAACAAAACAAAACAAAACCAAATACTCTAATTTAAAACTGGACAAAGGACATGAGTAGACATTTTCCCAAAGAAGACATAAATGGCCAACAAGTACACGAAAAGGTGCTCAACATCACTAGTCATCAAGGAGATGCGAATCAAAGTCATGATGAGCTATCACCTTGTACCTTTTAGGATGGTTATCATCAACAAGAAAAGAGGTAACAAATGCTGGCAAGGATGTGAAGAAAAGGGAACCCTTGTGCACTGTTGGTGGGAATGTAAACTGGTAAACCACTATGTAAAACAGTATGGAGACTCCACAAGAAATTAAAACTAGAACTACCACATGATTCACTAATCCTACTTCTAAGTATATATCCAAAGGAAATGAAACTATTATCTTGAAGAGATATCTGTACTTTCATTTTCACTGAAGCATTATTCATAAGAGCCAAGGTATGGAAATAACCTAAGAGTGTGTTGGCGGATGAATGGATCAAGAAAATGTGGTATATACATGTAATGGATTATTATTCAGCCTTTAAAAAGAAAGGAAATCCTATCATCTGTGACAATATGGATGAAGCTGGAAGGCATTATGCTAAGTGAAGTAGGCCAGAGAGAGAAAGATGAATGTTGCATGGTATCACTTATATGTGGAATCTAAGGGAAAAAAAGTCAAAATCATAGAAACAGAGTAGAATGGTGATTATCAGGGGTTGGGATGTTGGGGAAATGGGGAAATGCTGGTCAAAGGGTACACACTTTCAATTATAAGATGAATAAGTTCTGGGAATCTAATGTACAGCGTGGTGACTATAGTTAATGATACTGTATTGTATACTCGAAACTTGCTAATTTCAAGTATACAAAGAAAGGTACTATGTGAGGTGATGGGTTTGTTTTTAAAAAACTTCTATGACTGATGTTAGAAATGACAACCACCAACTCCCAAATACTATATTAAATCTCTGTCAGAGATACTAAAGAACAATTTTGAAAGGGTGTGAATTCCCCTAAAACTTAGGTGTAGTGATGAACTACAGAATATCCTAATTAATTAGAGGTATCCCTTATGGATGGATCATGTGTATAATAATACCTCAAATTATTTTATTCCATCCATGTGTTGCAGCTTCTGAAATTAGGCCAGTAAGGTCTGTAAGTTTGCAACCAACTTCCTTTCTATTATCCTAAATTTACTAACATCAAGATTTGAGATATAGACCCCAGTTTCATTTTTTTTTTTCAGCGTACTTCCCACTTTTACTAGGCACACCAGATACACACCAGATACATATTTTTAAAATGGGTTTTACAATGTATAGTTTTATCACCTCGTTTATAATTAAATATATTGTGAACATTTTATCTTTTACCACCGTTAAAATAATTGCATAGTATGGAGAAATCATAATGTATTAAGCACTCTTAATACATTGGGGGACTTTACATAGAATTTTTTTTCAAGGAGACTTTATTCTCTTTTCAAATCCTTGAGAAAACAGGTGCCCTTGTCTTATACAGCTTCCTATAGATGATAGAAACTTGTCCTTCAACTTACCTTTTTAACTTGCTTCTCTATACCCATCCAATCAACCAAGTAATCCATTTTATTTTCTCAACTCTTTCTCATTTGTTCCCACTTTAATATCTAGTCTCCTAGGGACACATGCACACTTCAGTTTCTCCAGCATCCTGTCTCTCACCTATGATATCTGCCCCTCTCTTCTTCTTTGCTCCCTTTACAGATACTTCCTTTCCTTTCCTTTTCAAGATATTATCTTAATTGATTTTGATCAACTCTATTCAGTGCTTTATACTCAGTTCCACACTGGGAGTAACGTTTAGTAATCTGAAGATAGAATTCAATTGTTTAAAGGAAACTATTAATAAGCCCTTGTTAGAGTTACATGTATCAAGAAACATAGGACTTGGGCACAAGATATGGGTTACTTTTTTTTTTAAGTAGTTTTTTGGAGAGGGCAGGGCAGAGGAAAGTAGTTGGTACTTTAAGGAAATGTTAGGGACCATCTATTCACTATTTCACTGTGTTAGGGAAATCTATTCACTATTTCAAGGCAACTAACAAATCATCATCTCTCAGGTGGGACGTTGGAAGGACAGCCTTTACAGGTCATGAAATTTGCATGACAAATGTTGCATGCAAATATGGGCTAATTATAACCTTGTATAGCAAGGCAGATGCCAGGTAGCATAAGAGCACATGCAGACAGTGTTAATTCTGGAGTCCCAGAAGCTGTGAGGTGGTCGTCCATCACAACCAGATAGGAATGACTGAGGAAGGCAGCAAAGCTGGCCATGCCAGCACTTACACATGGAACACTTCCTGGGCAACCAGGTGTGACGGGGCACAGGTCCACAGTTCTCTTTGTGCAAGTCATGCTCACAGTTCCGTCCATAGAAAGAGGGAGGGCAGGCAAAAAGGACCCCGGTATGCAGGTTTCCCCACACAGACAGCAGGTTCTGTTTAGCTCCTTACTGTCCTGGATTCCCATGGATGGTACAAACTGGGAAGGCTGATGAATTGCAGGCTCCTCCCAGGACTGAAGGCCGTCATCTCTGAAGGCCAGGTCTCCCTGTGATGGATGGGCAAGTTCACGGTGGCCCAATCCAACAACTAGTTCAAATGCTCTGGAAAAGGCCATGATCAAAATCACACTGGAAGAGAAGCACGCCATCTTCCTTCAGTCCATGTCTCACAGGTCAGTCTTAATAAACGCTTTGACTATAACCTTCAGGGAGATTCTCCTCCCTCAGCCACACCTGACTTTCAATTTTTTTAATGGAAATAATTAAATAATTATAGATTCACATGTAAGTGTAAGAAATAACACAAGAGATCCCTGTGCACCATTCTCAGTTTACCCCAATGATAACATTCTGCTAAATTATACTATATTGACAGTAACCAAGATATTGACAGTAATAAAGTTCACCAATTAAAAGAATCCCAACTTTCATCTTCAAATATGTAGAGGAATTATCTATCTGGTGACAAGAAGCTGATCCTGATGTTTTTCACAAGAAGTTTTCATTAATCGTTCCTTTGGATAATCAAACTGAAACCTATGTTAACCATTTGTTAATAGAACAAACCCAAAGGGAAGGATTATCATCTGTTCAAGAAGATGTGAGGAGAATTTATAAGCAGAAACTTCTGCCTACCAGTCCAGCCCCTCAGTCTTCACTGTCTCCTTCCACATAGAAAACCCAGGTTAACATTGCATTGAATCTGTAGATTGATTCCCCTACCCCGCCACCCTCTATTTTGTGGCAGAAGACAGCATATCCTAAAATGCCTTAGCCAGAAACAAACAGAGTAAAGAAGAAAAAAGAAATAAAGTGGAAATTATGAAGTAGAAGAGGGTAACATCATCAGCAGGGTGTGAAAGTGTAAGGGTGAATGTTTAGGCAGGTCGGGTGGAGGCAAGGAGGACCTGGCCTCTCCCACAAAAGGTCTGAGCTTGTGCAGTGGGCAGTGTTGTCCTCTGTTAGTTTGTGGCAGAGATGACATTCCACTAGGGCCATGTTCAGAAACAGCAAGGGGGCAGCTGCGCTGGAGCCAGGTTGGAGGTGCCTCAGAAATGCCAGATGCAGCATTATCATGGTACCTGGTCCCCTCCTCACCTGTGGAAGACAGAAGTCCAGGGCTTGTGCATAGGATTTCTTGGATGGATCAAAGTAAAATTTCCCCAGCTGGGCTTTAATTCCTGAATGCAGACTGACCTCTAGCCCCAGCCCAAGCTTTTTACTTGGAAGGGGGTCATATGAGTGGAGAACTATTTGTATTATGGTTTTTTGGAGTGTTTTAAATACTTTTAAATACTCTCTGCCTCAGTGTTTTTTGTATTAAAGTGCATACTTCTAGAGGAAGAGATCATGTTTGTCGTCTCTCATAAACGACACAACAAATTACCAAATATATATAGACACACACAGACACATGCACACACTCACACACACACAATACAATGCAAGGGAAGGAAAACTATCCATGAAAAGATCACAGTTTCTATCCGGGTTATATAGCTCTGTCATTAATCAAGTTAGCATAAGTTACTTAACTTCTCTACTTCTTTATTTATAAAAATGAATATACTGGGACTTCCCTGATGGTGCAGTGGTTAAGAATCCGCCTGCAATGCAGGGGACATGGGTTCGAGCACTGGTCCGGGAAGATCCCACATGCCATGGAGCAACGAAGCCCGTGCGCCACAACTACTGAGCCTGTGCTCTAGAGCCCGCGAGCCACAACTACTGAAGCCTGTGCACCTAGCCCCTGTGCTCTACAACAAGAGAAGCCACTGTAATGAGAAGCCCGCGCACTGCAAGTAAGAGTAGCCCCCACTCGCCGCAACTAGAGAAAGCCGTGCACAGCAGCGAAGACCCAACGCAGCCAAAAATAAATAAATAAATTAATTAATTAATTTAAAAAAAAAAGAATATACTGATACATACTTCATAAGAATCATTTTTTAAAATAAATTTATCTATTTTATTTTATTTTTGGCTGTGTTGGGTCTTCATCGCTGCACGCGGGCTTTTCTCTGGTTGCAGCTACTCTTTGTTGCGGTGCACAGGCTTCTCATTGTGGTGGCTTCTCTTGTTGGGAGCACGGGCTCTAGGCACGCGGGCTTCCATAGTTGTGGCACACGGGCTCAGTAGTTGTGGCTCACGGGCTCAGTAGTTGTGGTGCATGGGCTTAGTTGCTCCACGGCATGTGGGAACTTCCTGGACCAGGGCTCGAACCCGTGTCTCCTGCACTGGCAGGCAGATTCTTAACCACTGTGACACCAGGGAAGCCCCAAGAATCATTTTAACATTATCTGGGATATAACTCAAGTGATCACCATTGGATCTGAATAGTGGGTCAAATATATATGCTTCGCTGGAGAGAAATAAATGTATAAAAGCACAAACCAGGAAGTTCAGTCATTATCACCTCAACTCTCCAAACAGGAAATGCTTCTTCTTAAATTGCTCACGAGCCAGAAATACAGTGGAGTAAGACAGTAGGGGATTTCTCATCAGTGCTTATGGGAGCGATCAGGAGAAGAAAAAGACCACAGCTAGGTAATGGTATGGTGGAAGGAAAACAGAGAGGTAGGGATAGGAAAAAAAAAAAAAAGAAGGCGGGGACCCCCTTCAGAATATGTCTTCAGCTTTTGGGATACTTTTCACAATTTTTCTCCCTTTCACAGCTGGTAAGTCTGTTGGGAGTGGTGGGGGGAAGGGTGAAAGGTATTGGAGTGAAGTAGAGGAAACCATGATGAGAAAGATCCTTTAGATTGTTTTCCACTAGAATTTTTCTGTCTTTGAAAATGCTCAGTTTTATTCTTCTCTTTCTAGTTTCCTTGGCTAGCAATTTTATAACAGTCCTTGTCTGGGTGCCTAATGTTCTGCATTTCTAACATGCTTCCAGGTGAGACTGCTGCTGTTGGTCTGTAGATCATAATCAGTAGCAAGGCTTTAAAGAAGTCATGTTTTTTGAAAAAAGACACCTGTGATAATTCTTAGACTGCATCTTTGTGCCATTTGCAAAAACAAAGAAACAAACAGAAACCCCAAAAAGGAGTCTAAGAACAAACTCACACATAAACGTACATCTCCTTATAAGTGGGTATGTGTTATTTAAGCCATGTTAGGGGATTTTTATTTTTTGAAGCATTCCAGAGGCAGTGTGATATAGAACAGTCATGGTTGTTCCCTGTGCTCCCCCCTGCTGTCTGTGGAAGCTTTGGGTTTGAGTCTCTGCTCTGCCCTTCAGAGGTAGATTCCTCATCTGTACAACCGGGACAGCCGTTTCTCCCTGTTAGACAGTTTGTGAGTACTCAGTCTTGAAGTGCCTCTCACATAGTGGATGCTCAATGAAGATTAGTTTTCTAATCTCTTTTCTATCTAATCTTTTGAAGAATCTATTTATTTATAAATAACTACCATTTTTACATTCAAGATAATTTTAATTTCTTATCTTTTTATCAATTCTTAGTGCATTCTGACAATGCATTTTAATTATTACATTGTGTTACTGTACATAATTAAAACTAATAACACCATTTATTCTAAAAAGTGTTTTAAAAGTGCTTTTGCACTAAGGTAGAGTGATCTTCTTTCCAGTTATTTTGGATTATCAAGGAAGTTTTGATAGAAGAATACTGGGCTTTAGGTCAAAATAACTGACTTAAAGCTGTCACTTACTAAGATGACCAGGATGCTTTGTCTTTTACCCATCTTTGTATAATTCATGGCACCTATCACAATGTTTTAAATATACTAATGATGATATTTATTGAGAACTTATTACATGCTACATGCTCTTCTAAGTACTCTACATGCATTAGTGCATTTAGTCATAATAATTCTAAGAGGAATATTATTCTTATTTAAGAGAAATGAAACTGAGTCACAGAGAAGCTAAGTGATATGTTTCACTATATCTTAGCTGCAATATTTTTTTCACATTTTAATATCTCCAAAGTGGGATGTGTATCAGTCAGAGCAGCAGCAGTAAACAAACAGCACACTTTGAGTAACTTGAGGAGAGTTTTATAAAAGTATGCATGCTTTAAAAAGATGTGGTTTCCCTAACCAGTAAGAGATAATGAAGGACCTGGTGGCTTGCACCCTCTGGAAGACATTCTGCTCCTTGCCCTGAAGTTACACGATGAAGGAACCTGAAGAAAGCAGTGGTTTTGAGAGGGCTGCCTAGAGGACTATGGCTGTTGTAGTGGTATATAGGCAAACCCTGACACCACCACAGGAAAGATATAATACCCTGACCTCACTTTCCTCCCACCTCTGACCTACATTTACTGCCAATTCCTCCAATAAGTCAGCCTCTTAGGACCCAGAGAATGGCAGAAGAGATTGGAGACTGATCTGGAGGAGAATATGGAGGATATACCAGCACAAGATGCATCTTACAGTAGAGAATATGTCATGAGTAATTGGCAGAATTTTTGTTTCCTACTGTTACATAATTAATACATTACAAATTAGTATCATTCTTTTATTTGGTAAGCACAGAAACTTGTTCAAGGTTACACAGTTAGGAAACAGTTGTGGCAGAATTTGGACCCAGATAATCTAACTCCAGAGCCCATGCCCTTAACCAACATGCACTATAAGTAGATCCTTAATAAATATTCATGGATAAAACTTTGTTGCTTTTTTAATATTAAACTTGAACAATTTTTTTCTGTCCTCACCTATAGCATCTCCAGAGGTGACCCTTCTTCTGGGGAAGAATAAAACTTCAGTGTGCAAAGCACTTGCAGGGAAGCCAGCAGCACAGATTTTCTGAGCCCCAGAAGGAGATTGCATCACTGAGTATGAATCTCAGATTAACAGGAAAGTGACTGTCCAGAGCACATGCCACTGGGTAGGCAACAATGTATCTTATGTGACCTGCCTTGTTTTACAGTTGTATGGGAATAAGAGTCTAACCATAGGTGAGTAGGCTTGCAGCAACTGATCTGATTATCAAAACTTCTTACCAAACAAGTCATCACCTATTTATGTACTCGGTTATCTCCTCAGGAAATTCTAATTGACTTACATTGAATTTTTTCATTCTGTCTTCCATTTACTTTATTCCCTCTTTCATGTTTTACTTTGCCTTATGTCTTATTATTGGACTGAGGTTGATTTTCTCAGAACAATTTTCCACTTTAATTTTTTATCTGTTTATCAATTCTTAGTGCATTCTGACAATGCATTTTAATTATCAGGTTATGTTACCACTTTAGAATTTTTCTTTTCAATTGTGTCTAATCTGCTTTTTAATCCACCCACTGAGATTTAATGCCAATAATTGTATTTTTCATTTTAAAAGTTCAGTTCTTTCATTTTATTTTCTGTTTCCTCTTTTCCCTTTTTAACCTTGTTAACCTTATGTTATTTTATGGTGGTTTTGGTACTGTCCTATTATTTCTAGTTATTGTGTTGCCAATTCTCCTGTTGGTTGCTGTAAAAGAATTACAGAATTATAGAAGAAACAGTGACCCTTAAATGGTAAATGGGAGTGGGGAGAATTTAGAGAGTACTTTATACAAGGGATAAAATTTGAATGAGGCCTGGAGGATAGATAAGAGTTTAAAAAGTTAATTAGGCTGACAAAGTAAAAAGAGGGCATTTTATTTTACTTTCAGTTAATTTTTATTGGAGTATAGTCGATTTACAATGTTGTATTAGTTTCAGGTGTACAGAAAAGTGAATCAATTATACATATACATATATCCACTCTTTTTTAGATTTTGTTCCCATATAGGTCATTACAGAGTACTGAGTAGAGTTCCCTGCGCTATACAGGTTATTATTAGTTATGTATTTTAGATATAGTAGTGTGTATATGTCAATCCCAATCTCCCAATTTATCCCTTCCCCTACCCCTTTTTTTTTAAATGAATTTTTTCAGCATATACAAATTCAAATTTTCTTATATACCAATATTTAGGTGTTACTTCCTTTTATTTATTTATTTATTTAAAATTACTTTTTTTTTTTTTTGGCTGTGTTGGGTCTTCATTGCTATGTGCGGGCTTTCTTTAGTTGCAGTGAGTGGGGTCTACTCTTCATTTCAGTGAGCGGGCTTCTCATTGCGGTGGCTTCTCTTGTTGTGGAGCATGGATTCTAGGCGCACCGGCTTCAGTAGTTGTGGCACGCAGGCTCAGTAGTTGTGGCTCACAGGCTTAGTTGCTCCGCGGCATGTGGGATCTTCCCGGACCAGGGCTCGAACCCATGTCCGCTGCATTGGCAGGCGGATTCTTAACCACTGCACCACCAGGGAAGTCCCCCCTACCCCTTTTTCCCTTGGTAACCATAAGTTTGTTTTCTACATCTGTGACTCTATTTCTGTTTTGTAAATAAGTTCATTTGTACCATTTTTTTAGATTCCACATATAAGCAATATCATATGATATTTGTCTTTGTCTGACTTACTTCACTCAGTATGAAAATCTCTAGGTTCAACCATGTCACTGAAAATGGCATTATTTTGTTCTTCTTTATGGCTGAGTAATATTCCATTATATATATATATATATATATAATATTCCATTATATATATATATATACCACATCTTGTTTATCCATTCCTCTGTCGATGGACACTTAGGTTGCTTCCATGCCCTGGTTATTGTAAATAGTGCTGCAATGAACATTGGGATACATATATCTTTTTGAATTATGGTTTTCTTCAGATATATACCCAGGAATGGGATTGCTGGATCATATGGTAGCTCTATTTTTAGCTTTTAAAGGAACCTCCATACTGTTCTCCATAGTGGTTCTACCAATTTATGTTCCTACCAACAGTGTAGGAGGGTTCCCTTTTCTCCACACCCTCTCCAGCATTTATTGTTTGTAGATTTTTTGATGATGGATATTCTGTCCAGTGTGAGGTGATACCTCATTGTAGGTTTGATTTTCATTTATCTGATAATTAGTGATGTTGAGCATCTTTTCATGTGTCACTTGGCCATCTGTATGTCTTCTTTGGAGAAATGTCTATTTAGGTCTTCCATCCATTTTTCTGATTGGGTTGTTTGGTTTTTTGAGTTGCATGAGCTGTTTGTATATTTTGGAGATTAATCTCTTGTCGGTCATTTTGTTTGCAAATATTTTCTCCCATTCTGAGGGTTGTCTTTTCATTTTGTTTATGGTTTCCTTTGCTGTGCAAAAGTTTTTAAGTTTAATTAGGTCCCATTTGTTTATTTTTGCTTTTATTTTTATTACTCTAGGAGATGTATCAAAAAAAATCCTGCTTGCAATTTATGTCAGAGAATGTTCTGCCTATGTTTCCTCTAAGAGTTTTATAGTATCCTGTCTTACATTTAGGTCTTTTTTTTTTTTTCAAATTAATTAATTTATTTATTTTTGGCTGTGTTGGGTCTTCGTTTCTGTGCGAGGGCTTTCTCTAGCTGCAGCAAGCGGGGGCCACTCTTCATCGCGGTGCGTGGGCCTCTCACTGTCACGGCCTCTCTTGTTGCGGAGCACAGGCTCCAGACGCGCAGGGTCAGTAGTTGTGGCTCATGGGCCCAGTTGCTCCGCAGCATGTGGGATCTTCCCAGACCAGGGCTCGAACCCGTGTCCCCTGCATTGGCAGGCAGATTCTCAACCACTGTGCCACCAGGGAAGCCCCCATTTAGGTCTTTAATCCATTCTGAGTTTATTTTTGTGTTTGGTGTTAGAGAATGTTTTAATTTCATTCTTTTACATGTAGCGGTACAGTTTTCCCAGCACCACTTATCAAAGAGGGTGTCTTTTCTCCATTATATATTCTTCCCTCCTTTGTCATAGATTAGGTGACCATAGGTGTGTGGGTTTATCTCTGGACTTTCTATACTGCTGCATTGATCTGTTATTGTGCCAGTACCATACTGTTTTGATTACTGTAGCTTTGTAGTATAGTCTGAAGTCACGGCACCCGATTCTTTCAGCTCATTTTTTCTTTCTCAAGTTTGCTTTGGCTATTTGGGGTCTTTTGTGTTTCCATACAAATTATAAAATTTTTTGTTCTAATTTTGTGAAAAATGCTATTGGTAATTTGATAGAGATTGAATTGAATCTGTAGATTGCATTTTGACAATATTGATTCTTCCAATCCAAGAACATGGTTTATCTCTCCATCTGTTTGAGGGCATTTTAAATAAAGATGACTGAATATACGAAGACTTAGAATCATCAAATTACTTGAAATCACTTGAAAGAAATGCAGTGTGGGGAGAGTGGATGGTGACTAGGGAAGCGGTGTTAAGGAGTTTTAGGAGACAGACAGCTAACATAGAGGAGTCTAAGTGAGCTAGATGGTAAACTGTGGCAAAATGGAGAGCAATAGTCCATGTAAAGCATGTGAGAATGTATAAGAATAATTTAACACTTCAGGTCCAGCAGATGATTTCCATTAGAAAATGAGGGCTCAATATTGCCACATCTTAAAATTTCTCAAAAGAGCTTGACATCTAGATTTTTATGTAAAATTTTCTCATTTGAAAAATGTTGTTGTATGAGCTCAAAACAAATTCAAGTATCTGCAGTTTAGATTTGACCAGTGTTTCTAATCTCTCGACTAGATGTAAGTCTTGAAAAATAAACTAAGGCCCAGTTGTGAAGAGCCTTCTATGCCATTCTAAGGAATTTATATTTTATTCAATAAGCAATAGAAAGGCAACAGGGGTTCTCAAATAAGGGAATGACATGATATGGTTTTCATGGACTAGGATTAAAAGAAGTTAGTGGCAAGGAGATCAGTTTGCAGTCTATTTTAATAGTCTAGGACATAGATAATAAGGGCTAGACTTGGACATAAATAATGGTAATATAAAATATTTGGAAGGTATTTTGGTTGCAGGATCAATAGGATTTTTATATCAATTAAATACGGGACTTAAGTAGGAGTTACATGACTGGGTATTTTATGTCAGTAAATGTAGATGATGATGCCATTGCTTACATAAGGAATGCAAAGAAGGAAGTGAAGATGATTTGTTTGGATTCAATCTGTTTTACAGATGAGTTGGAAGCACAGGTTTGAAACATAGGAAGTTAAAGTGGGATTCATATTAGGAGTCATCATCTTTCAAGCAATGGATAAGCCAATGGGAATGAATCAAATTTTTTTAGGGAAGGATGTTGAGTTGGATAGAGAAGCAAGCACAAGATGGAATCTGGGGAACACCACATTTTTAGGAGTGGGCCAAAGAATAGAATCTAATAAAAGAGGCAGAATGCAGTCCATGGGGAAAGAAAATCTATGGAAACCAACAGAAGAGTTTGAGGGAGGAAGAAGCAAAAATTTCACGTTCCTTCAAGATGTCAGGTGGAATAGGAATTTTAAATGTTCTTTGAATCAATCAGTGGATCACTGATGACTGTCATAAAAGCAGTTTTGGGGGGTGGTGGAAAGAGTAGAGGAACTGTGTAGGAATGGAGAGGGCTAGCTTTTCAGGCAGCTTTTGATTATTTTTTTAAAAAAATATTGTGAATCATATCAGGAAATATCCCAAAATACCTTACTGATGTTCTTTTGTATAATATCATAATATTCATTTTCTAAGAATAAAACTCTTTAAATAATTTTAAATAGCACATTGGTCAAAAATATTTTGATCAGAATGCTAACATTTGATGTCTTATTTACAGACTCCTTTCCAAGGAACTTTTGTGGAACATTAGGCAAAATTTCACTAGAAATTCTTAAATTTTTAAGAGAAAAGCAAAACACCTTTTTCCAGATTCCTTTGCTACTCTAAGCAAAAAGCATTATTAGTATCAATAATACACTATAGAACCACCTGACTTGTCAGTAAGGAATGTACCTTTAAGGCATTACTTGTGCTTGTATTTAAAGGTCTTGAGCCTCCAGGTTATTCCACCCACTGGACTCTGCATAAGTCTCTCTTTCCTTCTGGGCATTCTGCCTGTTGTGGGATCCATTGCTTTCTGGAAGTTTACTGGATGCAAGTTATCTATTAGTTAATTAAAATGGACTGTGAATTCAAAGTACGTTTATTTAAATGGGAAATTCATAGGCAACAAAATTTGTGATCCTGCTATGCTACCCCTGTAGTCTCAGTATTCAATACTTACAGCAAACAGCAATAGCTGTCATTATTTGAATGTTTACTACTCTGCCAGGCACCATATGCCTCACATGTCACTTAAACTATTTTTTTCTTATTGACAAGGATGGAACTAAATATTGGGGGTAACTGACCATTTATGTGAAAAGCTTTTATGTCTTATATGCATGCATTTTTGGATATGTCAAGGTACAGCAGTGATCTTTGTGGGGGAAAAGAACATATAATAAAAAAAAGCAAGTTTCTCTTTCAAAGTGTAAATAGCTTTTTATTCACAGTTGCTTTGCCAACTAGAATTGTTAAATGAAAAATAACGGGACTAAATAAATCAAATCACATTTTTCTTTTTTCTACATTTTCCTCCTCCCTAACATTTTTTGGCACACAAATGGATAAAAGAAGAATAATCTTTGAGCTTTCAAGCTTGTTTTAGCTTAGCTCTAGTTGAAATGTGGTCCAAGGAACCCTTGCAGGAGGTCTTCAAGGTTGTTTATATTTTCATAATAATACTAATATGTTATTTGCTTTTGGTGCTTACATTCTCTTGCATGAGTGCACATTAGTTTTCTAGATGCTACGTGGCATATGTTGATAATATTGCCTTAATGGCTTATGGAGTATTTGTGTATTTGTGTGTGTGTGTTTCCAAATTTTTCTAAGGCAAATTCTTTGGGATTCTCAACAATTTTTAAGGGTATAAAGAAATCCTGAGACCAAAAAGCCTGAGAATTGCTGTTTTAGCCGATATGAAATACATATTAGGATCACTTATGACTGAATTAGTTTTAAGTTTGGAAAACATAACTTTAGAAAATTATATAAAATTATAAAATATTATCAAGTGTGAAAAAATAATGAAAATTCATAAGCTGTATCATTTGATTTACCTGAATTGATTGTAAATTACTGAGTTCCTGGCTGTGAGTCTCTCTCTCTCTCTCTTTTTTTTTTTTTAGAGTTATAACAGGTTCTGGTAGTTAAGACTAAAACTCATTCCTTAGCTTCAGAGCTTCCTCTCTTTCTTTGTTTTTGTCGTGTTTTATAAATAAACATTTAGATTTTTATTGGCCACTTTCTTTAAAATTAACACAAGCATAACTTCAGTTTTTGTTGACTACCAACAAACACACCTTCCAACCTTAATAACCTGCCTTTTGGACAAACACCATGTGGTTAAGCCAAACAGTCAGTCTGTGGTGTTTTGTTACTGCTGCCATAGCAGACGAGTACACTATGGGACTTGGTCTAACCTGCCTTAAGTATGGGTTATGTTTGATGTAAATACTTTCCATTTTTAGCCTAAATAAACACTTGAAGTATTCCATTTATCCCACTTATTCTTATCTTCCTAAATCGAATTGTTTACTATATCTTTCTCTTTTGTTTTCAAGTCTCCTGCTGTTTTTCAAGATAGCTTTCTAAGTCAATTCTGCCAAATATGTTATAAATCAGCATTAACACTTACTGTGGAAATATTTATCAGTGGTCCCTAAGGTGTATAATTTTCTCTTTAGTTTTTTTTTAAATAATGACATTTTATTTTTGTGAGATGAAACACATTTATTATAGGACATTCAGGCAATATAGAAAAATGTAATTTCTTCAAATTCCACCAGTCAAAACCACCAGTGTTAACAATAGCTGAACACTTTTCTATGACTATATGCAAAAAGAAAGAAAGACAGAAATTATTTTATAAAAATTATTTAATATAAGCATGTTTAAATAAAAATTAGTTACTTTAAATAAAAATTATTATGTTTATTGTTACTTTAAGCTAGTGAAAGAAGCAGAAGTCATTACTGAATGTGAGATAAAAATGTCTCTACCACATACAAAAGTGAACATTAATGTGAATTGTGATCTTTGAGTGATAATGCTGCATCATTATTGGTTCACTGATTGTAACAAATGTACCACTCTGCTGGGGATATTTGCGATCAGGGAGGCTATGCACGTGTGGGAGTAGAGGGCAAATGGGAACTCCTTGTACTTTCTTCTTAATTTTTCTGTGAATCTCAAACTGCTCTAAAAAAATTTAGCTTAAATATAAAAAAGTAAGCTCCTTTTCAGAAGCAGTATTTTCTGGTGTATCATAATGATGTATAAGGCAGCTAATAAACTAAAAACCAAAACAAAAGCACAGCATGCCAAGTAGAGAAAGTGTCTATTCCAATGAGTTTGGACTATTGCCCCCTACATGTTGAAAAAAAATATCCTTACCAGATGAGACACTCATTTCTAAAGGAGTTCTGTAAGTTAAAAAAAGATTGTGAAGAATATTAAGAGGATGATGTAACTGTACATTTTAAACCTGTATTTTCACTGTCACTGTGTCTGTTGACTCCCTGCCAACAGGGAGATAAGATAAAGACCAACTTTACACTTCTTCAAACAGCCTTTCTTCCCACTTTCTGATTTGTTGGTTATATATTATTTTTACATTTTGAAGGTTTAAAACACTTGTGTTCTTTATACATAATTCTCTCAAGTATTTAGTTTTAACTATATATTTAAATGGATTTATTGTTCATCAACCAATCATGATTTAAAATTTTTATTTATATTTTTTTTGGTGGGATATCACCATCTACAATAACCCATTGTAGCTCACCCTAGTCCAGAATATGTCTATCTCTCTGTCATGCCACTCACTGAATGTGTGGTAGGATCTATTATATCTGACAGTGTAATCATGGAGTTATTAGCAGAGCTAGTTTTCATTCTGAGAAAAAGAGATAAAAAAAAAAAAACCCTCTCAGGATCAAAATAAAATAAAACATACTAACAAAGTCTTATTCATAGTCACAACAATTTAGAGACTACTGATTAAATAATATATTGCTAAAATGTTAGAACAGTTATAGCAATTATAGCATTAACATAACCAACCACCTTGCCTGTGGTTCAGATGAGAAATAAGCAAAGAACAATTTCTTCTGAGCCATGATGTTTATGATAACCACAATTGACCACACTGTGAAAACCTAATATTTGGTTTGTGCGTATGTGGTATATTTCCATTCATGTGTTTAAAGCTATTAGATAAAATGTTTGTATTAGTGGTGGAAATATCTGTGATAAGAATCAACCTGAATGGGAAATTCATGTAAGTAACTATTTCAGTGTTAAATATGCACTTTAGAAAGGCAGGTAGAAGAGAAAGATGAGAAAGGCTGTCCAGAGAATTGGGGAAGAAGTGCAGGGAGGCACGCTGATTGTGGAGGGTGACAGACTACCTGGAGCCCCAGATAGGTCCAAGCAGAAGCAGCTTAAGCCATGTTGATGAAAGACTGTAAAGTCTCCAAAAGTGACCTTGAAAGTGAACAGATTTTGGCACATAAGAAATAGGTTACCTCCAATGCAAATAAAAATGTCTAAGTTTTGAGAACAAAGTCAGTATGTGGGATATAACATATGCAGGATATAATTATTATAAACATATACACAATTTGACAGAATTGAAAGGAGAAATAGGCTGTTCTACAATAATAGCTGGAGACTTCAATAACCCACTTTCAATAATGAATACAACAACTAAACAGATAACCAATAAGGAAACAGAAGACTTGAACAATACTATACACCAACTAGACCTAGCAGAAATACAGAACACTCCACCCCCAAAAAGCAGAATACACATTTTTTGTTGAGTGTACATGGGACATTCTCCAGGATAGACTATGTGTTAGGCCACAAGTCAAGTCTCAATATTTAAAAAGATTGAAATCATACGAAGTATCTTCTCTGACCACCATCACTGAATGAAACTAGAGAAGTCAAAGATATGTGGAAATTAAACATCATTTTTTAAAACTAGTAATGGGACAGAAAAGAAATCACAAGGGAAATTATGAAATACATTGAGATGAATAAAAATAAAAACATAAGATACCAAAACTTATGGAAAATGAAAACAGTGCTCAGAGGCAAATTTATAGCTGTAAAACCCTATGTTTAAAAAGAAGAAAATCTCAAATCAATAACCTAAATGTACACCTTAAGGAACAAGACAAGAAGAGCAAACTAAACCCAAAGCTAACCGAAGAAGGAAATTATAAAGATTAGAGTGGAGATAAACAAAATAAAGAATAGGAAAACAATAGAGTCAGTAAAACCAAAAGGTAGTTTTTTAAAAAGATCAATAAAATTAGCCAGTTGACTAAAAAATAAGAGACAGAAAACTCAAGTTACTAAAGTCAGGAATGAAAGGGACAGTATTATCAAACTTACAGAAATAAAAAGTATTATTATTTATAGAATACTATGAACAATGGTGTACCAACAAATTGGATAACGTACATGAAACTGATAAACCCTTAGAAACACACACATTACCAAAACTGACTCAAGAAGAAATAGAAGATCTGAGCATCCATAATAAGTAAAAAGATTGAATCAGTAATATAAAACCTCTCAACAAATAAGAGTCCAGGGCCAAATGGCTTCATTGGTGAATTCTACTAAACATTTAAGGGAGAATTAATGCCAATGTTTCTCAATTTTTTTTTTTAATAAACAGAAAAGAAGGAAACACTTACCAACTCATTCTATGAGGACAGCATTACCCTGATATCAAAACCAGACATAGACATCACAAATAAAGAAAACTACAGACCAATATTCTTTATGGATATAGATGTAAAAATCCCCATCAAAATACTATCAAACTGAATCCAGTAGCATGTTAAAAGAATGATACACCATGTTCAAGTGGGATTTATCTTAGGAATGCAAGGTTAGTTCAATACATGAAAATCAATCAATGTAATTCATCATTTGAGTAGACTGAAGGAAAAAAACCCACATGATCATCTGAATTGATATAGAAAAAGCATGTGACAAAATCCAACACTCTTTCATGATAAGAACACTCAACAACCTAGGAATGGAAGGAAAGTTCCTTAACATAATTAAGGGCATTTATAACCCCTCCCCCAGAGCTAATATCATATTTAGTGATGAAAACTGGAAGCTTTATCCCTAAGATCAGGAGCAAGACAAGAATGCCCACTTCTGCTACTTCTGTTTTTTGGAATTTCGACATTATACCAGAAGTTCTAGCCAGGGCAATTAAACAAGTAAAAGAAATGAAAGATGTCCACATTGGAGAGGAAGATATAAAACTATCTCTATTCACATATGACATGATCTTCTTATATGTAGAAGATCCTAAACGTAGTACTCCACCACCAGTACAATTAGGGCTAATAAACAAATTCAGCAGAGCTGCACAATACAAAATCAACATGCAAAAATGAATTGTATCTCTATGCACTAGCAATGAACAATCTTAAAAGAAAACTAAGGAAACAATTTTATTTACAATAACATCAAAAAGAATATAATATTGAGGAATAAACTTAATCAAGGAGTTGCAAGACTTGTACACTGAAAACTGTAAAACTGCCCAAAGAAATTAAAGATCTAAATAAATGGAAAGACATTCTGTATTCATGTATAAGAGATGTAGTAACTGTTAAAATGACAATACTCTTCAAAGACATCTACATATTTAATGTAATCTCTATCAAAATTCCAGTACCCTCTTTTTTTTTCCAGAAATGTAAAAACCTCAAATTCATATGGAATTGCAAGGGACCCCAAATAATCTAAACAATATTGAGAGAAAGGAATAAAGTTGGAGAACTGACATTCCCAATTTTAAAACTTCCTACAGGTTTACAGTAATTGAAACAGTTTGGAACTGGCCAAAGAATAAACATGTAGACCAACGGAAAAGAATTGAGAGTCCAGAAATAAAACCATTCTGCCATGGCCCATTGATTGTCAACAAAAGTGCAAAGACCATTCACTGTACATAAGAAAAGTCTCTTCAACAAGTTGTTCTGGGACAAATGGATCACCACATGAAAAAGAATAAACTTGGATCCCTATTTCACATCATATTAAAAAATTAACCCCAAGTAGATTTTAAAAACCTAAGTATGAGCACTAAAACTATAAAACTCTGAGAAGAAAACATCTTCAATCCCCTTAGATTTGGCAATAATTTTTAGATATGACATCAGGAGCACAAGTATCCAAAGAAAATATAGAGAAATCAGAGTTTACCAAAATTAAAAACTTTGTACACAAAGTTTTATGTCAAAATATACTATCAAAAGAGTGAAAAACAATGCATAGAATGTGAAAAAAAACTGCAAATCATATATCTGATAAGGTTTAAGTATTCAGAATATATAAACAATTTGTACTACTCAAAACCAAACAACCCAATTTAAAAATGGGTAAAAGACTTGAATAGGCATTTCCCAAGGTAGATATACAAGTAGGCACAAGCACATGATAGGATGGTCAATGTCACTAGTCACTAGGGAAATGCAAATCAAAACCACAATGAGATACCACTTAACACCCACTAGGATGCTACTACTACTACTACTACTGAAATGGAAAACAGGTGTAGGCAAGGTTGTAGAGGAATTGGAACTCTTTTTTAAAATTATTTATTTATTTATTTTGGCTGTGCCGGGTCTTAGTTGTGATATGCAGGATCTTTGTTGCGTCATGCGGAATCTTTAGTTCCGGCATGCGGGCTTCTTAGCTGCCACATGCATGCGGGATCTAGTTCCCTGACCAGGGATCGAACCTGGGCCCCTTGCATTGGGAGCATGTAGTCTTACCCACTCGACCACCAGGGAAGTCCCAGGAATTGGAACACTTATATATTGCTCGTAGAAATGTATAATGGTGCAGTCACTGTTAACAGCAGTTTGGTGAGTCTTCAATAAGTTAAACATGGAGAGGGAGATCAAGATGGTGGAATAGGAGGATGCTGCACTCACCTCCCCTGTGAACACATCAGAAATACAATTACACGTGGAACAACTCTTACTGAAAACAACTTGGAGACCAGTAGAAAGGCTCTTCTACAACCAACACTGTAAAGAAAGATCCCCGTGAAGTTGGTTAGGAAGGGAGGAGAAGCTATCAGGTCAGGACCCAACCCTTAGCAGGGAAACAGAAGAGGAGGGGGACATCGTGGGCTCAGGGATCCTCCCTGGGGAGCAAGGATTTTGAGGTACCCTAGCATAAGTGTCCAACACCGGGAAGATGAATCCTCTTTGAAAACCAGTGGGACTTACTAGAGAGCTGAAAGAAACCAAGATAACACTCTTGAAAAGCGCTGCACATGCTTGCTTACTCCCGGGAACAGCATGGAAGAAGCAGATTGAAAACTGCCGGGGCTCTGGTCAGCTTGCCAGGGCAGCCCCAGTGTGCACCCTAGCCACACTGGGTGCCTGCTGTAGCCCCTCCTGCTCTGGTCCTGCTCTCCATTAGGGTGAAGGCTGCCTTTACCAAGGAGAGTATGTACACTTAGAGGAAACAGAACCAGCTCAGACCCAACCCTGCCTTGGACAAGGGTGGAGGCAGCCTTTGCCAGCACACATGTTCTGGTACACCTTTAGGAGGAGCTAAACTAGTTCCAGGGTAGAGACTGACATTGCCAGCAGGAGCAAAATCAGCTCAGTAGTGAGGCACCAAACCCTCTGGCCTGACCCAGCCTCTAACCAAAGTGCACAATGGGGAAAAAGTGACCCAGCACTGATATGCAGTCTCAAGCCCTCAGGCCCTTTCCAGTACCCCAACCAAGGCAGAGACTGCCATCACACATGGGAAGAAACCCAGCTCCCTCAGGGCTTCTGCTCCAAACCCTTGGGCCCTGCCCCTGCCCCTGATACGGTGGTGACTGCCATTGGGCACAGGAGAAACCCCAGCTCACATCTGGCTCTGGCTCTACCCCTCCACCTCCAGTCCTACCTCCCACCCAGGTGGTGGCTGCCAGCATACCCTGGGGGTAGATGTGACCCATGCTCACTTCAGATCCAACTATCTCACAAAAGCCAAAAGTTACATGCATCCCAATGTTCACAGCAGCACTATTCACAATAGCCAAGACGTGGAAGCAACCTAAATACATATATACAATGGAATACCATTCAGCCACAAAAAAGAATGAAATAATGCTATTTGTAGCAACATGGATGGACTTAGAGATTGTCATACTAAGTGAAGTAAGTCAGACAGAGAAAGACAAATATCATATGATATCACGTATATGTAGAATCTTAAAAAATGATACAGATGAACTTATTTACGAAACAGGAATAGACTCACAGACACAGAAAACAAATTTATGGTTACCAAAGGGGAAAGCAAGGAGGAGGGATAAATTAGGAGTTTGGGATTAACAGATACAGATACAGACTACTATATATAAAATAGATAAACAAGAAGGACCTACTGTATATAACAGAGAACTATATTCAATATCATGTAATAACCTATAATGGAAAAGAATCTCAAAAAGTATATATTTAAAACTGAGTCACTTTGCTGTACACCTGAAACTAACACAACATTGTAAATCAACTATACTTCAATTTAAAAAATCTAAAAAAAAAAAAAGGAGGATTCTATATTCACTGTCTTTTCTATGCCACCTCACATCTACTCCTTAACTCACATGCACCTCTCTGCGCATAAAATGTTCTAACAAAAAGCACTGAAGTTCTCCCAGATGCCAAATAAAATATAAATTTTTAAATTCCTTGTTATTAATTAGCTTCTCTGTGATATTTGATGCGGTCTCTCCTCCCTTCTCATCTGTTTTCCTCCCATATTCACTTGGTTCTCTTATTAACTTTCAGCCAACTTCTTAGTCTTCTTTAATAGATACCTTTTCAACTACTCATTCCATGAAGGAAGGCATTTCTATGAGTTCCATCACTGACTCTCTTTTCACCTTTACCCCTGTTCCTTGAGAGATCTCATCCTTACCCATGGCTTCTGCCATTGTCTAATTCTTGACTCTTAAATCTATATTTTTAGCCCAGATTTCTCTCCTTGGCTACCCCATGATCAAAATCAATTTCCAATTGAAAAGGTTCATCTGAATGCATCAGAGACACCCCAATGTGCATATTTCTGAAACATAATTCCTCTCCTCTACTCATTCTGTAGCTCCATACCTATATTTTATGTCTTGATAAATGACCCAAGCCAGAAAATTAAAAATATCCCACAATAGCACTTTTTCTTATTTCCCATAATGAAAATCAGTTACTATGTTATGCTGATTTTACCTTAAATTCTTTCTTAAATCTAGACCTTTTTCTTTCTCCTGACTGCACTAATTAAGCACATGATCATCTCTCACCAGGGTTATTTCAGTGTCCTTTAAACAGGTCTTCTGTCCCCCAACTTACCTCCCTCCATTCCCCTATACTGTGGCCAGTGACTTCCAAATTGAAAAACATGCTGCTCCCCTATTTAAGTGCCTCCAGTGGCTTCTCTTTGCCTCATGGAAAGCTAAATCACTTTGGCCTGCTGCTCTCCTTGCCTTGTGTCTTGCTATTCTCCAGCCTGTACCCCGTGCATATGGGCCTCTTTGGGCTCCTCAAAAGTGTTATCCTCTTTGTCTTCTTTCTCTTTTACAAGTAATTTCTACTTCTTCATAGTATACTTCTTTCCCCAACTCTCTTCTTCCATTCCATTTGATCAATTCCTATTGAAGTTTTAAGACTTAGTTTGATATAATTCCTCTGGGATAATTTTCTCTTGCCCTGAAGTTTGGTTAGCTGTTCCTTCTCTGTGCTCACATAAAGCCTCATGCATGCCTCTGTCTGAGTACTTCTATAGCCCTTTAATTGACTGCCCACTTCTCTAACTCCCAGTATTGGGTAAGCTCCTTGAGAATGGGAACCATATCATTCATTTCTATATCCCCAGAGTTTGGCACAGTGCCTGACACAAATAACTGCAGACTTAAGTTCAGATCATCACAGAGTTCATCTCTATATATCCCACTCTATGCTCCAAATATGGTTAAAGTTAACTCATCTTCAAAACTTTGCTCATATTGTTTCTTTCCCTTGAAAAGTCTTTTTTTCATCTCTTAACCTATGTAATCCTGTTATCGGTAAGGCTCAGTTCAAATTCCACTTCACCTTGACCTCCCAGTTAGAGTTGATTAAGCTTTCTTATTCCTTAGATGATTTACAATCCGTAAGGCTCACTTAGTGCTGTTTAGTGTCTTGTAAGTTATCTTTTCATTTGTCTGCGTCTGACTCTCCAATTGGATTGTGAGATTTTTGAGGGATGTGACGTGTCTTCTTCTTCTTCCCTGACAGTGCCTAGGAGACAGTCTTCTAGTTTAGACCTTGAGCAGATTATTTACCAGGATGACATGACCTTTTGAGTGAAGAGTCAGACTAGTACTTAGAGTTCACACACTCTTTGGCTGCCATTTTCATAGGAGTAAAGACTTCAGAATGATGGTCCTAATTAGTCCCATTTTATCTTTTCAGCAGTTCTTGGGGCCATTTCACAGATGGATAAATGAAAGTAGGAAGACATAAAATACCCTACTAAAGGGGTGACAGCAACTCAGTAACAAAACCACTTCACTGTGTAGAAAGTACCATAAAATAGTGCTCAAAATATTTAAGAATAATGCCCCCAAAGACTAACATTTACACAGGAAGTTAGAAGGTACATTTCCTTTTTATAAAACTGGGAAGTTTTTACAATGCTTACTGTGCATTTATTCATTCAGAAAATATTTACTAAAAACATACTATGTTAATGACTCATGCTGACTCTAATACCATAAAAATAAAATATTAATATAATGCTAATTGTGTGTACAAAATGTTATCTAATTAGCATTTTAAATGAACTCAGGGTAACTCTTAGATTTGCTATTAAATTAAAATTGCCCTAAATTTGGTTTTGAAGAAAAGCAAGAGGAAGGGAAATTAACAAATGAGGTACTATACAAGATTATTTAAACATGCCTCAATTAATCTCATTAATTCTTTGCAATGTGATTATTACAAAAGTTAATAGAAAAGGAAACAGAATTTCAGAGAGGCAGGTCCTTTGGAAAAACCCAGTTGGCAGAAAAGTTTCAAATTGCAAATGGAAATGTGATTTTAAAACATCTTCTTTGTCCTATAAGACATTTTAATCAATCAAGCTATAAACAATTGCTATTCTTCAAATGTCTGGAGTTGGGAAAGATTATCTGATAAAGAATGATATCAAGAAGTAATAAATAATATAACAGTCTAAACTATAAAAAAAAATACCATGTACAAAAACAAAGACACCATTCCTAAATTCTGTCCTGAAAGAATTATACACTAGCAGAATTCAAATTGTAATTTAGAAGGGGTTTTGATTATGATAGTCTGTGAACTTTTAGGAATATTGTAAAAGGCTCTTTTAAACTATAGACTCTAATTTTTTCATTAGAAGAATTTTTCAAATGGCTCTTCACCCCTGTCTGTGTTGCCTATGCTTAAAGGTGTCAGAACCCTGAGATTTCCAGCATCAGGCTTACTGATCATTCTCTACGTGAAATTCTCTCTTTTCTTGGTTATCCTAGTCACTGTGGGCTTCATCTACTTCCAGAGAACAAATGATTGCAGGTAGGAGATGAAGAGTGAAAAATACAGACTCATTAGAAAGAAAACATTATTATAAGACTTTGTGTTTACAATGTCGTGGGAAAAGCTTGACCCATTTTTTGGCACACTGTTTGTGCCCCAGCTCCTTCTTTGACATAAAAGCCTTGTTAACAACTGAGATCCCAGGCAGAAATGCTTGCATCGCTGGGGCAAGAGAGTCTGCTTCATTGTAGTTTTTTCCTGAGAAAAGACCTGTCCTAGACCATCCTTTGAAAATTCTGTGGGGGAAATGAAGTTTAGCTGGGGCTCCTTCAGTGTATACCTCCCAGTTTCTATACTTCTGAAGGCTTGCATTCATTTCTGCTTAATTTTATATTTTATGTTTTTTCCTAGAGCAAGAAAATAAAAAAATCTGGAAGTTAATTTAGGCTTGATATCACAAAAAAGCAGCCAGTTGAGATCAGCCTTCGGGTTCAACATCTAGCTCAACTGCTCCTGTTACTGTTAGATACATTTGTGTTTAGAATTCGTGTGATAGGTGTCAAACCTGTTTCAAATTCTTAGTGTATATGTATATACACATGCAAAAGCTTGTCGCCTGCCATTATAAATGCCTAGGATGACTCATCTACTTTCCCCTTGCCCTACTGAGTTCTTATTTGCAAACGAGAAACAACCCTGCTTCTCAGCCGAAAGAGGAAGATGGCTCAGCAAAAGGCAAATAACAGTGCTGTGCAGTTTTTCTACACTCATTGGATTCTTTGGATGGTGCTTTCATCCTATCTAGTTGTTTCCTCTACCCACTTGAGATGTTAATCAACGTTGCAATGGCTGGAACCACTACAAACACTGCTTTCAAGTCAGCCCATAGCTGACCTCACATCCTTTTCTCGCTTGCTAGCAATTACTGAGGTATTTGTATTGCATGTTTGACCTGATCATTAAATAAATGGCCAGGAGTCGTTTTTAGCAGCACCTGCATTTTTGCAGAAGTTATAAGTTGATCCCACATAAGGAACTGTTAGAATCACTGGAGACAGTGCTGAATGTCACTTCACCTTTTAGAGCTCCAGTGTCTCAGTTTCTTGTCTGCACTACACAACGGGTTAACTGTGGTAAGAGTAAGAGTGCTTGGTGAAACTCTAACATATTCTAGGGCCACTGTAAACTAGAACCTTAACTTCATTGATATTTATGGCAATCCTATAGTAAAAAAAGGTCCTTTTAGTTAAAGGAAAATTTTATTGTGTAAAGTGGCAGGTGGTTTGGGTTGTTACTTTTATTTTAAGCAAAACTCTAAGAGAGAAAATGAATGCATACTACCTGGAGGATACTAACGTAAGCAGGATAGTCTAGATGTTGACAAACAACCCCCAAATCTCAGTGTATTCATACACAAAAATTTAATTGTTGCTCACTTCACATTCCAATGCAGGTTGGTGGGGCTAAGGCGGGTGGCAGGAAGAATTCTGCTGTAAGCTAGCATTTTATCCTATGGCTCTGCCCTTCTCAGAGTATTTTCCGTTCAGCTGGTGAATGGGAGAGAGATGGAGAGAAAGAGAGAGAGAGAGAGAGAGAAAGGGAGAGAGATGGAGGATTTTAGTAGTAATCGGTTCTGGTCACATTCCATTGGCTGGTGCTTGTTACATAGCCACACAACTTCTATGGAAGCTGAAAAATGTAGTGTAGCTACCTTGGAAGAAATAGAATCAGGTTTTGGGTACATATATTATAAATCCAGTCTCTGCCTACAGTAAACAGTAAGACAAATGCTAAGATTAATACCTACTCCATTAGTTAACTGAACATGAGTCAAGAAATAAATTAGTAAATAATGTCATGTATAACATATTTGCTCTTTTCTCTTTCTTTTTAAATCATAATTCCCTCACGTTTAAGACAGGGCATAAAATGGAAAAAAGCCTAGTACCACAATTCAATCACAGACTCAAAGATACTGTTGCACAGATTGCTAGCTGCCTGGTTCAATGCTCATTTTCTCTTTTCTCCTCACAGTAAATGATTGTATTCATGATTCCAGATTTTCTCTTCTCCCTCTACTCATGTAATTTGTCAATAACCTTAGAGTTCTTTTCATAAAGAAAGTGCATATTTTTCCACCCCATGTAATTTGCATTAGCCAATCAAATGAGGCAGAAGTGGCATGTACCAGTTTTGAGCCTAGGTCTCAAGAGGTCCTGCAAGTTTCTATTGTTACTCCACAAGAACATGCCTGAGCTAGTCTTCTGGAGGATGAGAAGCATGCAGAACAGAGCTGAGACACCCCAGGCTCATCCTCCACTTCACTGTTGAGGCCAGCCTACACAATCCAATAGTCGTCAGCCATCTCCCAGAAGTGAGAAGAAGCTCAGTCAAGATCAGAGGAGCTGCCTACCTGACCCCCCAGTTAATCATTTGAGC
This sequence comes from Balaenoptera physalus, assembly GCF_965194825.1. Taxonomy (NCBI): domain Eukaryota; kingdom Metazoa; phylum Chordata; class Mammalia; order Artiodactyla; family Balaenopteridae; genus Balaenoptera; species Balaenoptera physalus. The sequence continues at coordinate 86,992,569 of NC_138891.1, forward strand.
AATTGTCACAGTGGTTTTTGTGGTTGTTTGTTACAGAGCATTATTGTGACATTAGGTTTCTGATACACTGCTTAATAATATAACTCCAATTTTATTTAGTGTGGAGACATACTTAGCTAAAAGATATTTCTCAGTTTCCCTTGCAACTCAGTATGACCACCCACAAAAGTTTTCAAAAATGAAGTGTAAGCAAACATTTTGTGTGATATTTTTAGGAAAGCTCTTTAAAGAGAAAGAAGAGGTCCTCTTTTGCTTTTTCTTCTTATCTCCTGGACTGCAGCATTGGTGTGATGACTGGAAGTCCAGCAGCCAACATGGGTCTTAGGTAACATTGAGGATGGAAGCTACTCATTAAGATGGTGGAAAAGAAAGATGGAAGGATCCTGGTCCCTGATGAGCATGGAGTAGCCATAGACTACCTACCTCTAAACTTTTGTGTGAGAGAGAATAAGCTATTTTTTTCATGGCACTGTCATTTTGGGTTTTACTCCATGTGTAGTTGAACTTAATCTGATTGATACAAATATCTAGTTTACCAATCATAAGGTTTGCTGTCAATCTTGCAACATGGATTATGTTCTATTCATGTGCATTATCATGGCCTATTTTTGTTCTTCCCCTAGAGATTAGGAAGCAAGTTATATTCTATTCACGTGCATTGTCATGGTCTATTTTCATTCTTCCCTTAGAGATAATGAAACAGATGTAACTTCAGAATATAGTAATCATAGGTATGAGAGCCATCTCTATGACAGTTCCAGAGGAATTGCTGGCTGTGTAAGCTCAAGGAATGCTGTAGGCTTGTGACAGGAAAGGACGTGGGAATCTGGGGGTGTGCAAAGATGACCTAATAGTCAGCTAATCCCTAGACATGCGAGGACATGTCTGCATTATAGGATTGGGAAGATTAAGATACTGTTGTGGGCTCTTAGAGAGGATGTGAGCAGGAAAAACAGAGGAACTAAAATCTATGGGACTTTATTGTGTTAATTCTTTTTCCACGAAAAAGACTCCATCATTCCCTGAAGAGATTAATCCAAGTTCATGCTTCTTGTCTGTTCCATTCTCACTGCCAAGATTTTCTGGGCAGAGTAAAAAGCTAAGCTACTCCCTCTCAACCTCTTACCCCTACATAAGACAAAAAACTTTTTTCTTTTCTGAACACATATGTGCATACACATATACATGCACAACAAATTAATTGTGGTCCTAAACTGAGGGAAATTGGGAGCAACTTTTATAGAACACAATTGAGAGCCACTAGATGGTGCTTCAACTTAATTTTTTTAACATTTCCAAGCAAGCTAAAATCTAACCTCAGACATTAATCCTGCATTTTTTTCTTTAATTTTTCCGTACAACTGTCCCTCCATTTACTAATTCTTAGGTCTTCTTGGGTAGTTTTGAAACACTTACAGAAGAAAAGGAAAATGGTTTAAATTAAAATTAAGGAGAAAAAACTTTTTTTCAAACTTGAATTGTATTACCCCTATCACTTAATTTTAGTTGAAACATTTTGTTTATCAAACCAGATAGGGGTCAGTATTAATAGTCTTATTTCAGGGAAAGGGGAAATATGAGGATCTCTTAGCACTTAAATCAAGATTAGTACTCACTTATTTCTTAAACTGGAGAGTTGAGATCACTCGATTACTAAAAAACAAATAGCGGCTCAGTGTTAATGGCAGCAGATGGTCAGAGATACAAATAAGATTAGCTGGCCTTTTCCACTTCCTGGATCCAACCCCTTATCTCCTCCCCCATCATCTTTGAGAGGCATACATGGTATTCTAAAGCTGGAAGGAAGCTACAGAAAAAGTAGGCAAACTTCCTCATTTTACAAAAGAGGAAGCTAAGACTCTCAGTGTAAAGTGACAATTGGGTGTTACTCAGAAGCCAGATGGAGTGTGAAATTGCTTTGCTTGCTGATGAGAGCATTCACAAAGTGGACTTTACAGTTTGTTTTGTTTGGATTGAGAATTAGGGTTCAAGAGAGAATTTATGGGAGTCTTCAAAAGGATCACAAGATGAAAAAGGGAAACAACACATGAAATATTCATGAGATTAATCACTATCTTCAATGAAATATTGAATATTACTCTTGTTAAAGACTGAGTTTTGCCACATGCCAAGAACCTCACATGCCAAGTATATTGCATATAAACTGAGAAACAAGTGCAATGAGGAGATTTAAAAATTGCTCATTTAAATCTTACTTTAGTCTTTTCTACAATCTGGATGCAAGAAAAGAGACATGAGAGAAAAATTTGTCTTTTTAGGGAAATACACCAACAGTTTAGACAGGGAAGGTAGGGCTCAGGTTGTAGATTGCATTGGAAATACCAAAATAAAGGGAACTAAAATGATCAGCATAATTTAAAAAGTGTTCTTTCTGAGATCCAGTAAGAGGAATTTTGGAATCTCTTGAGGAATCAGGTAAAAGAAGAAATAGAACAGGTCTTAGCTACAACAAGAGAATTGGTTGGTCATAAATTCTCTGTGAAGGGATAGTTAAAGAATTTTAGAATTAAAGATGCCTCTCTGTTAATATTTAGTTAAAATCTGTTATATACAATAGCCTTCATGTGATTAACAGTGCTTTAGAAATGAAGGAAGAGGGAACTCTGCCCACATCCTGGGGGAAAGAGAACAAAGAGGGCAGCAGTTGGCAGGCGTGGTGGTGAGAAACCAAGGATGACCAAGAATTAGTTGGAATTCGAAGTTTAGGGAGAGAGATGACAAGAAGCCAGCAGAGGAAGGCAAGTACTCCATTAGGCATTTTCAGAATGCTGGAGAGGGTGTTGTACTTCCCCAAACTACAGTGGCCAGTTATTTGAGTTATTTTGCATTATTTTATTTGGACATTAAAGGAAAAGATTTTCCCAGAAGACTGGAACTCTTAGGGACCATTGGGAATTGCAAGGATGATTAGGAGAAGTTCACAGTCTACCAATAGAGATACTACTTGAACTCTGAACACTTAAACATATTATGTCCTGATAACAAGGAGAAGAACTCCAGAATCTTTGAAGGTCCTGGTTATATCTAGAGTCTGGCCTTCTCCTGCCTTCTTCCCAGTGGCTTGTAGCATGTAATTTTCTGGACTAGAAGAAAAAACAGGGAATCAAATAGGAATACTCAGAAATCTTTAAATTTCTAGAGAGTGTTCTCTTAGGAAGCTGCAAGCTCTCTCCATTACTAAACAGCCACAATCTGCCAGAAAGACAATTCAGCAGATGTGCCCAGTGACTCTGTGTAACCAGGCCCAGTGAGAATCAGGGCCCCCAGTTCTCAGACGGGAAGCAGCACCCTCTGCTATTTTTCTCTCTTGGATGTGTGTCCACCTGTACTTCCTAGACAGAAAACTAAGCATTTCCTTGTCAGTGCTGACCTATATGTTTATACTGAGAACTATAGTTCTGTCCATTGCCAGCTTCCCACATGCCCCCAGAAAGAGTTTATACCTGAAGTGGTATCAAAGGGCCAAAGGGCCCCCAATTTACATTGTGGAGGGCAGAATGGAATCTATACCAGCAGCGGACAGGGTATCTCTCTGAATTCCTAGGGGTTGGCATGGTGCCTGGCATTTCTGTGGACTGGATGGATAGATGGACAGATGATGGAAAAATCAGTCAGTCCTGGAAGCAGGGTCTAAAGGGCTAGGATCTCAAGGAGTTATTTAAATTGCTTATGCCTAAGGCTGCCTATGGCACTCACTTGACATATTCTGAGTAAATTCATTCCTTCATCCATTAAATATTCATTAATTACTTGATATGTGTCAGCCGTAACACTAAACTCTAAAAATAAATAAGTAAAATGTGAATCAAATAAAAATATGATCCTTGAAGATTTCATAGTAAGGAAGATAGACATATAAGAGGATCATTAAAACCCAGAATTGATGTATTGATAGAGGTATATACACAGTGCTATAGCAATCAAAGGAAGAAATACCCAATTCTGACTGAAGGTGTGGCTTGTAGTTAAGGAAAAGCATTGGATAAATTAGGAGGCTTTCAGCTGCTGCAAGAAACAGAAAGTAGGGCTCTGGCAGTTAATAAGGCCATTTACTATCTTATATATGAAGGCATCCAGAAGTAGGTCCAACCTCAAGTCTGGTTGCTTCAATGGCTCTACAAAGCCTTGAAGAACTCGGATTTTTGTCCTTGTCTCTGCTCTGTTATCATCAGTATTTGCTTCATCCTCAGGCTGGAAGTGAGAAGATGGCAGCCACCCCAAGGCCACAGCCAGACACAGCATGTCCAGAGGAAGAGGGCTGAGCATTTCTTCCTCAAATCCCACCGTACTCGTGAGGACCAAGAGCCCTTATATGTTTCCACTCTTGTCTGATTGGTCAAAGCTACAGATCCAATCTCTGGCAAAGGGGCTGAGATTATGCTTACACTGATGAGGCCTTCCAGGGATCTGGGCTAAAGTCAGTGCCTTTCACAAGGTATTCATGCTGGTGGGAGAGGAGTGAGTGGAGAGACCTGAACAAAACTGGGACTTTGTTAAGAAAGCAGAACTTGAGAATGCATGTGAAGCCTTGATAAAGGAGATGATAACAGTCACAATGAGTTCTAAAAAATGCACAGGAATGCTACATGTGGACAAGGGCAGGGAAGAGAGGACAGCATGGGTAAAGGCAGGGAGCTGTGACAGGGTGTGTCTCTTTCAGGGCAATGGGAAACTGCCTGTATCATCTCCTCACACAAGCCCCACATTTCATGAAGTCATCTGGGGACAGAAGATTGCTATTCTATTGAGAATGCCAGGATACTTTTGCAGATCCAGCAAAACCTGATGAATTTATAAACTTGTTTTCTGAACAGAATGTCCAAGTCTTCTGACTGATTCACCCAACACTGATTTTAAGATCAAACAAGGAGCCAAGAACATCGGTTATACACAGTGAAGAACCAAAGAGAGGCAGGGGACCTCAGGCTGGAGCAGCAGTGGGTCAACTGATTGATGTCCCTCACCTCTGAAGGGTGGGACTTGGTTTCCGAGCTGGGTGAAGCTGGCAGAGTTGAGGCACTTCTCCTTATTCTGGTGTCCCCTCATGAAATATGAAAATAATTCTTTATTTTTAAATTTAATTAAATTTAATTTTTTATACAGCAGGTTTTTATTAGTTATCTATTTTATACATATTAGTGTATATATGTCAATCCCAATCTCCAAATTCATCCCACCACCACCACCATCGCCCCCACGCTTTCCCCCCTTGGTGTCCATACGTTTGTTCTCTACATCTGGGTCTCTATTTCTGCCTTGCAAACTTGTTCATCTGTACCATTTTTCTAGATTCCACATATATATGTTAATATACGATATTTGTTTTTCTCTTTCTGACTTACTTCACTCTGTATCACAGTATCTGGGTCCATCCACGTCTCTGCAAATGACCCAATACCATTCCTTTTTATGGCTGAGTAATATTCCATTGTATATATTACCACATGTTTATCCATTCATCTGTCGATGGGCATTTAGGTTGCTTCCATGACCTGGCTATTGTAAATAGTGCTGCAATGAACACTGAGGTGTATGTGTCTTTTTGAATTATGGTTTTCTCTGGGTATATGTCCAGTAGTGGGATTGCTGGGTCATATGTAATTCTATTTTTAGTTTTTTAAGGACCCTCCATACTGTTCTCCATAGTGGCTGTATCAATTTACATTCCCACAAAAAGTGCAAGAGAGTTCCTTTTTCTCCACACCCTCTCCAGCATTTGTTGTTTGTAGATTTCCTGATGATGCCCATTCTAACTGGTGTGAGGTGATACCTCACTGTAGTTTTCATTTGCATTTATCAAATAATTAGTGATGTTGAGCAGCTTTTCATGTGCCTCTTGGCCATCTATATGTCTTCTTTGGAGAAATGTCTATTTAGGTGTTCTGCCCATTTTTGGATCGGGTTGTTTGTTTTTTTAACACTGAGCTGCATGTGCTATTTATATATTTGGGAGATTAATCTCTTGTCCTTTGATTCGTTTGCAAATATTTTCTCCCATTCTGAGGGTTGCCTTTTCGTCTTCTTTATAGTTTCCTTTGCTGTGCAAAAGCTTTGAAGTTTCATTAGGTCCCATTTGTTTATTTTTGTTTTTATTTCCATTACTCTAGGAGATGGGTCAAAAAAGATCTTGCTGTGATTTATGTCAAAGAGTGTTCTTCCTATGTTTTCCTCTAAGAGTTTTATAGTGTCTGGTCTTACATTTAGGTCTTTAATCCATTTTGAGTTTATTTTTGTGTATGGTGTTAGGGAGTGTTCTCATTTCATTCTTTTACATGTGGCTGTCCAGTTTTCCCAGCACCACTTATTGAAGAGACTGTCTTTTCTCCATTGTATATCCTTTGTCATAGATTAGTTGACCATAGGTGCATGGGCTTATCTCTGGGCTTTCTATCCTGTTCCACTGATCTATATTTCTGTTTTTGAGCTGGTACCATATGGCTTTGATTACTGTAGCTTTGTAGTATAGTCTGAAGTCAGGGAGTCTGATTCCTCCAGCTCCATTTTTTCCCCTCAAGATTGCTTTGGCTATTCAGGGTCTTTTGTGTCTCCATACACATTTTAAGATTTTTTGTTCTAGTTCTGTAAAAAATGCCATTGGTAGTTTGATAGGGATTGCATTGAATCTGTAGATTGCTTTGGGTAGTATAGTCATTTTTACAATGTTGATTCTTCCAATCCAAGAACACAGTATATCTTTCCATCTGTTTGTGTCACCTTTGATTTCTTTCATCAGTGTCTTATAATTTTCTGAGTACAGGTCTTTTACCTCCTTAGGTAGGTTTATTCCTAGGTATTTGATTCTTTTTGTTGCAATGGTGAATGGGATTGCTTCCTTAATTTCACTTTCTGATCTTTCTTGTTAGTGTACAGGAATGCAAGAGACTTCTGTGCATTAATTTTGTATCCTGCAACTTTACCAAAATCATTGATCAGCTCTAGTAGTTTTCTGGTGGCATCTTTAGGATTATCTATGTATAGTATCATGTCATCTACAAACAGTGACAGTTTTACTTCTTCTTTTCCAATTTGTATTCCTTTTATTTCTTTTTCTTCTCTGATTGCTGTGGGTAGGACTTCCAAAACTATGTTGAATAATAGTGGTGAGAGTGGACATCCAAGTCTTCTTCCTGATCTTAGAGGAAATGCTTTCAGTTTTTCACCATTGAAAATGATGTTTGCTGTGTGTTTTTCATATATGGCCTTTATGATATTGAGGTAGGTTCCCTCTATGCCCACTTTCTGGAGAGTTTTTATCACAAATGGGTGTTGAATTTTGTCAAAAGCTTTTTCTGCATCAGTTGAGATGATCATATGGTTTTTATTCTTCAATATGTTAATATGATGTATCACATTGATTGATTTGCATATACTGAAGAATCCTTGCATCCCTGGGATAAACCTCACTTGATCATGGTGTGTGATCCTTTTAATGTGTTGTTGGATTCTGTTTGCTAGTATTTTGGTGAGGATTTTTGCATCTATATTCATCAGTGATATTGGTCTGTAATTTTCTTTTTTTGTAGTATCTTTGTCCGGTTTTGGTATCAGGGTGATGGTGGCCTCATAGAATGAGTTTGGGAGTGTTCCTTCCTCTGCAAATTTTGGGAAGAGTTTGCGAAGGATGGGTGTTAACTCTTCTCTGAATGTTTGTTAGAATTCACCTGTGAAGCCATGTGGTCCTGGATTTTTGTTTGTTGGAAGATTTTTAACCACAGTTTCAATTTCATTACGTGTGATTGGTCTGTTCATATTTTCTATTTCTTCCTGGTTCAGTCTTAAAGGTTATACCTTTCTAGGAATTTGTCCATTTCTTCCAGGTGGTCCATTTTATTGGCATAGAGTTGCTTGTAGTAGTCTCTTAGGATGTTTTGTATTTCTGTGGTGTTGTAACCTCCTTTTTCATTTCTAATTTTATTGATTTGAGTCCTCTCCCTCTTTTTCTTGATGAGTCTGGCTAAAGGTTTCTCAATTTTGTTTATCTTCTCAAAGAACCAGCTTCTAGTTGTATTGATCTTTGCTATTGTTTTCTTTGTTTCTATTTCATTTATTTCTGCTCTGATCTTTATGATTTCTTTCCTTCTACTAACTTTGGGTTTTGTTTGTTCTTCTTTCTCTAGTTCCTTTAGGTGTAAGGTTAGATTGTTTATTTGAGATTTTTCTTGTTTCTTGAGGTAGGATTGCATTGCTATAAACTTCCCTCTTAGAATGGTTTTTGCTGCATCCCATAGGTTTTGGATCATCGTGTTTTTGTTGTCTTTGTCTCTAGGTATTTTTTTATTTCCTCTTTGATTTCTTCAGTGATCTCTTGGTTATTTAGTAATGCATTGTTTAGCGTCCATGTGTTTGTGTTTTTTACGTTTTTTATCTTGTAACTGATTTCTAATCTCATAGTGTTGTGGTTGGAAAAGATACTTGATATGATTTCAATTTTCTTAAATTTACTGAGGCTTGATCTGTGACCTAAGATGTGATCTATCCTGGAGAATGTTCTGTGTGCACTTGAGAAGAAAGTGTAATCTGCTGTTTTTGGATGGAATGTCCTATAAATATCAATTAAATCTATCTGGTCTATTGTGTCATTTAAAGCTTGTGTTTCCTTTTTAATTTTCTGTCTGGATGGTCTGTCCATTGGTGTAAGTGAGGTGTTAAAGTCTCCCACTATTATTGTGTTACTGTTGATTTCCTCTTATACCTGTTAGCAGTTACCTTATGTATTGAGGTGCTCCTGTGTTGGGTTTGATTATCGATACCATTACCATTTTCTTAATTGTTTGGGGTTGTTTATTGTAGGTCCTTTTCTTCTCTTGTGTTTCCCACTTAGAGAAGTTCCTTTAGCATTTGTTGTAGAGCTGGTTTGGTGGTGCTAAATTCTCTTAGCTTTTGCTTGTCCGTAAAGCTTTTGATTTCTCCATCGAATCTGAATGAGATCTTTGCTGGGTAGAGTAATTTTGGCTGTAAGTTCTTCCCTTTCATCACTTTAAATATATCGTGTCACTCCCTTCTGGCTTCTAGAGTTTCTGCTGAAAAATCAGCTGTTAACCTCATGGGAGTTCCCTTGTATGTTATTTGTCGTTTTTCTCTTGTTGTTTTTAATAATTTTTGTCTTTAATCTTTGTCAGTTTGATTACTATGTGTCTTGGCATGTTTCTCCTTGGGTTTATCCTGCCTGGGACTCTCTGCACTTCCTGGACTTGGGAGGCTATTTCCTTTCCCATGTTAGGGAAGTCTTCGAGTATAATCTCTTCAAATATTTTCTCAGGTACTTTCACTCTCTCTTCTCCTTCTGGGACCCCTATAATGCGAATATTGTTGCGTTTAATGTTGTCCCAGAGATCTCTTACGCTGTCTTCATTTCTTTTCATTCTTTTTTCTTTAGTCTGTTCTGCAGCAGTGAATTCCACCATTTTGTCTTCCAGGTCACTTATCCGTTCTTCTGCCTCAGTTATTCTGCTATTGATTCCTTCTAGTGTAGTTTTCATTTCAGTTATTGTATTGTTCACCTGAATTTGTTTGTTCTTTAATTCTTCTAGGTGCTTGTTCTTTAATTTTCTAGGTCTTTGTTAAACATTTCTTGCATCTTCTCAGTCTTTACCTCCATTCTTTTTTCAAGGTCCTGGATCATCTTCTCTATCAGTATTCTAAATTCCTTTTCTGGAAGGTTGCCTATCTCCACTTCATTTAGTTGTTTTTCTGGGGTTTTATCTTTTTCCTTCATGTGGTACATAGCCCTCTGCCTTTTCCTTTTGTATGTCTTTCTGTGAATGTGGTTTTCATTCTACAGGCTGCAGGATTGTAGTTCTTCTTGCTTCTGCTGTCTGCTCTCTGGTAGATGAGGCTATCTAAGAGGCTTGTGCAAGCTTCCTGATGGGAGGGACTGGTGGTGGGCAGAGCTCAGTAAAACTTTAATCTGGTTGTCTGCTGATGGGTGAGGCTGGGTTCCCTCCTGTTGGTTGTTTGGCCTGAGGTGACCCAGCACTGGAGCCTACCCAGCTCTTTGGTGGGGCTAATGGCAGATTCTGGGAGGGCTGTCACCAAGGAGTACTTCCCAGAACTTCTGCTGCCAGTGTCCTTGTCCTCACAGTGAGACAGAGCACCCCCCGCCTCTGCAGGAGACCCTCCAACACTAGCAGGTGGGTCTGGTTCAGTCTCCTACAGGGTCACTCCTCCTGTGTGTGCCCTCTAAGAGTGGAGTCTCTGTCTTCCCCAGTCCTGTCGAAGTCCTGCAATCAAACCCCACTAGCCTTCACAGTCTGATTCTCTAGGAATTCCTCCTCCCTTTGCCGGACCCCCAGGTTGGGAAGCCTGACGTGGGGCTCAGAACCTTCACTCCAGTCAGTGGACTTCTGTGGTGTGTTCTCTAGTTTGTGAGTCACCCACCCAGCAGTTATGGGATTTGATTTTATTGTGATTGCGCCCCTCCTATCATCTCATTGGGCTTCTTCTTTGTCTTTGGATGTGGGGTATATTTTTTGGTGAGTTCCAGTGTCTGCTTGTCGATGATTGTTCAGCAGTTAGTTGCGATTCCGGTGCTCTTGTAAGAGGGAGTGAGCACATGTCCTTCTACTCCACCATCTTGAACCAATCTCTGAAAATAATTCTTGCTTTTAACACAGTTGAAGAGAGGGTTTTGAGCATAATCCTTCTATATTTATATATGTCCTTGGGAAAGGTGCTATAGAAACACAAATTCTTATTATTCATTCTACCTGCTTTCCAATGGTCCTTATGCACACATTGGTATGTAGAAAAGATTGAATGAAGTAGCCTTCCCTGAAACTTTTCTTCTACCTAAGACATAGAGGCCCCACACAGGGACACCTCAGACATAGATTCCCATTTCCAATCATGTCCTCTCTACACTAAGCTTCCCACATATGGAGGAGAGCTCCTCAAAGGTATGGTAATCACCAGAGAGGAAAGAAATGATCACCTCTCTACAGGTAGAAGGAGGCCATGGGACTAATCAAGAGAAATTGCAAATTTAACAAGAGAGAGTGAAAAAAATACACAGGCCCAAAATTAGAAAAAAATAAATTTAAACAAGATACACTAATACAAATATTACGATTCTTAGGGGAGGAGAAATGAATCATTTTCCAAATTGCTATTATGACTTGCTTGTTGTTAAGAATGTGATCCTCCTGGAAAAAGTTGTATATGATTATGAGATTAATCATTTACCTTTTTCCTTAAGATGATGAAAATGCGCATCTTTTCAGCTTCTCTTCTATGTTACCTTTATGAAAACAGGAGCAAGAGACCTATTGAACAGGTGGTTTGTAGCTAACACAAGAGTTTTACTTTGTTTCCGAAGGGCATTTTGTCTACTCTGAAGCTTCCTGGGGTTCTATGGGGGCCACAGAACCTGGGAAGGAAGCAGGTCTCCTCCTTTGTTGGTGCTGTGTGGACAGGTCATGCTACTGGAAAGACGAATTTTATATGTTGCTGTTGACCCTTGGAAAGGATGGGAGCATCTCTGTAGACCTGAATAATGCACTGTGGGAGACAGGAGATGGACCAGGTTGTGTATTTTGTGTCTGAATACAAGAGCTTACAGTTTGTTTACAGTTCATGCACTCCCAGTTTAAGGCTTTTGACTCGAGGACACCATCTGCTACATAACACCTTTTAAAGAAAACTCACCCACAGACTTTCTCATATTCCATGTGATGGAAAATCACAACACAACACATTTACAAGATATTGAAAACCAAGGAACTGCCCAAGATGTCAGCTCCAAGAAACTACAGTAAATGTCTTGGGACTAGAAAGAATGATTAAACAACTAGCATTCCAGCAAGAAGCATCTGTCTTTTGTCATTCTCCCCAAAGCAACATAAAATATGCAGAGGAAGGCAGTCATTTCAGTGGGGGCGAAGGAGGTCAGCTGTTTGTAACATTTTCCACTGTTCCCTTACAACGAAAACCCAAATCCCATTACTTTCCAACTGCCTATCAGAGGAGGGTGTTTGCTGATGCGGCCCAAGGAGGCCTAATCTCTATCCATGGTTCCCCGTGGCAGCCCCTGCATCCTGGAGGATGATTAAATGGCAGAGCCTAGAGAGGAGCTGAATATGAAACCTTATCCCTATGCCAAATTCATTTTGGGCATTTAAATTTTGGGGTTTTTTTTTATTTTTCCTTTTTTTTCAGATTTCTATCCAAAACATGCTTTCTTTGGCAGCTTCCCCAGAGGACTGTGAGGTCATAATGCATAAACTATCCAACTCTTACCTCTGCAGGATGGTAAAACAGACTTAAGACTTGCAAACTGTAGCAGGTAAGGGCTCAGGCCAGCGAAAAGCAGCAGATACACTGGCAGTGCACACGCACATGCTGAAGGTTCACGGAACAATCCATCTGCAGGCTGTCATCAAGCCAGAGGGCGAGGCTATCTATGTTCAGCCAATCACTACAAATCTTTACTTCAATTCTCATAGTCGACAGTCTTCTTCTTTTATTTAATGGCTACTTTTCAAGGAAACTAGGAGTTGTCGAATTTATTACTATATTTCCTATTTATGGGTAAAAGATTAGGATAGTTCCACCCTACCTTTTCAATCTGGTCTTCCACTATGTTTACTTCTCTTATTCCCACCCACATACCCACTATCCAGCTTTCCCAGAAATTTCTCCCCAGCACTTCCTGGCTGCATTTTCTGCCTGGCTTGTGCCTTTCTCCTTTATGCCCAGTCCTGCCTTTCAATGCTACTGCACCTGTGAAACCTTTCCAGGTGCCTTGTTCTGAGCTAGGCATTGCTCCACCAAATTAATTCTTTTTATAGGACTTTTCAGATTGGCTTTATAGGCATTTGTGCACATGTGTCTCCAACACTAAATCGTGAGACCCATGAAGGCAGATGTCAAGTCTCTATTATTTTTATATCTTCTAAACTGCCTAGCACAGTGAGTTACAAACACTGAATACTCAATAAATGAATGCTGAATTTGAATTTACAAACTCAAAATAATAAAAGAGGTATGATTATTATAGGGATATATGGATATATTTGACTACATGAATAAAAGAAGCTTTATATGATGAAGATAAAGACAAATAATGGGAGAAAATATTTGCTACATATATAAGATAAAATATTACTACCCTGAACACATTAGTGCCAAAAAATCAAAAGAAAAAGACAAAAATCCTATAGATATATGGACATAGGATACGAAAAGCCATTTTACAAGACAGGAAATATAAATGTCTGATAAACATATGAAATGATATTCAACCTAAGTAAGAATCAGCAAAGTGCCAATTACTAAAAAATCTAAGATACCATTTTTTTTCACATATCAGATTGGTGAAATTAACAATTTTGATAGACTCAACTAAGAGACTTACAGGGAACAAGCCGTTTGTGATGGGAGTATAAATCATACAGCCATTTCAGAGAGCAGTTTGCAAGCATGACCCAGTGATTCTAGTTTTCAGTATCTATTCAAAGACTATTGTTCATGTGCACAAGGAAGTAAATATTACAACATGGTTTGTAATAAAATGGGAAACAAACCTCACTATCCTTCTTTAGGGGGATGTAATGCTATGTAGAAGCTGAAAAGAATGAAGTTGCCTCTGCAGAGAGGTCCCCTCTATCTAAAAAACCACCCCTGTCTCTATCCTTTTACCCCATTTTCTTTTTCTTAATTCCAGTCATTTCATATTATATTACTTATGCACATGTACAGTTGACTGTTATCTTTCCCCTAACATGTAAGACCAATGAGAATAGACACTTTGTTTTTCCAGTGCCATATATGCAGACTCTGGCACACAATAGAGGCTCAATAAATGATCATTGAAAGAATAACATAGGGCTATGTATAGCAACATGGAAATAACGTCAAGGCATATTGATTAAGGAAAAGCAAGTTATAGAATAATACATATAGGATGATATAATTTATGTAGAGTAAGTACAAAATTATTTTTTTCTTTTTTGCAATATCCTTCTAATAATCCCACTCTGTCCTCATCCCTTCCCATGGCAAGCTTGGCCACCCCAGGCTCATTACCTCAGAAGAAAGATATATTTAGGCAGAAGGTAGAAATGTCACATACATGTTTCTTTCTAAGGCTGGTTTTCAAAAGTGTAAATTCTCTTAGGGGAACAGAGAGAATTCTGAGTCTTCTCCTCCCACCTTACTCCACAACCTAAAAAACAAAACAAAACAAAAAAACAATACCCCACATTGAGCTGAGGAGAAGGGCAAATGAGGCAAGTGATGAGAGTATAGATTCCTTTGGGGGGGAACCTCTCCCCCAGGCAGAGCCCAGGAGGTGAAAGACCCGAGGGAGTTCAGGCAGAAGAGACCTTGGAAGTCATTGCAGGAATTCTCTCGCTCTACAGGCACTACAGATAAACTGATTCTTACTATACCAATCTTGATGTGGCAAAGGCAGTCTTCATTCTAAAGAGCTAGACGAGAGGGAACAAGGGTTTTCTCCACAAATGCCTATGGGACAGACGACTTAGAGGACCAGATGCTTCTCTAACTAACACCAAATTTAAATTCAGCCATGGTGAAATAGAGGACAGAAGGCGCTGATGGACTGAAGTAATTTTTTTCATGCTATTAGAACGAGTATGAATGAGTACTCTAAACATAAGTGATTTTTCTTTGCAACCCAGGGTAGAGGCTGAGTTTTACAGCTGTATCTACCTATTCCAGTAGATACATAGAAAAATGTCTGGAAGATTACAAGCATGCACAGAGGACTGTGGGTAGCAGTGAAGGGAGGAGTTAGCTTATCTGTAATGTTTGGATTTTGTACCCACAATGTATCCATGTACTCCGTGTAGTTAAAAATAAGAATTTCTGAAAGATTTAAAAAATAAAGAGTAAGACAATCCAATGTACTTTCTTGCCAAAAGGCAGGGTAAGACTTATAGGGATTTGCTAAGGCCATGGAGAGGGGCTGAGTTTGGAACTGACATGTTACTAAGGGTGAGCCCAATAAGGCTGGGGTGAAGCAGGTGAACTCTAACATATAGGAAGCTATGATTCTGCGTTTTTATTAATTCTCTGTGATTTCTCTGGCTTCCCTACATATCTGTTTACCAGCCTAAAAATACCGGATTTTATGAGAATTTGTAACTCAAGTATTAATCAAAGGCATATGAGGATAAAGATGAAACAAAGAATCCAAGTTCTGTCATGGATATTCCTTTTTAATTATTTGGGAAACAGTATAAAAATCTGATATTTATGACTGTCTCATACTTTTATAGCTGGTTTCAAGTACTTTAAGTTGTGTGTAAATAAAATTTCATTTTCTAAGAGTCCTTGCTTTAACCAGTATGGCTTTAAAATTAGTTTTGTTTTTCACTTTTGATACCTATGTTTTTTGAAGTACATGAAAGGTTTGAAATAATTTTAGTAAGTTAATAAACCTATAATTATAAAGCTACTGAACAAAAAGAATGTTTCATTTATAAATCACTAGTGTTCGAGGATTCCAAACTCCTAGCTCACTGATGCACACCTACGATGGTTTATTTTAAATAAACTATATCCTTTAACATTTTTCTTTCCATATCAGGACTCATTTCTCCCTGACAATTAAGTTGTGTCTTTGAAGACAGATTCAACTGGCCAGAATGAGGTAATCATTTCTCTCAGGCAATTCCTACTGGCAGTAGCCTTTTGTTGTATCTGATGCCCTTGTAATTTCCTTGTACCTACCATGATGTAGGATGCATATGGTAGATGATGCTTTAAGCACAAAAGAAGTTTATTAAGGAATATTGGGTGGCTCATGGAATCTCTGTGGCTGGAAAACCAGTATTGGGAAATGGCAGGCACGAACCAGTCTAATGAGGAATGGCACTGCTGCCACAGCTGCTGGTCCATAGTGGATGCTGTAGCTTACAATATACCACCATTACTGTTACTGGGTATTGGATACTTCTTCCACCTCTTATTGTCTTCCTATTTGCATCACTAGCCCTTGATTCAAGATCTTGGATGAACAAGTGCAAATCATGCCTGGGGCACTTGTTCAACAGCTGCAAATCATGCCTGGGGCACTTGTTCAACAGCTGCCAGAGGAACTGGCAAAGTAGGTTTCTTGTATTTTCTGAGTCTAGAGTAGAAGGAAATGCTCTGCCTCTCACCAAGACCCAGAAGATGGAGAATTTGCAAACATAGGAGGGGAGTTCAAAGGCCAAGGAGTTTCAGAAACCTAATAAATGTTTATCACAGGGATTAAAATGGAAGCGTTTTTGCACTTACTGACCCTGAGATGTTTATAAACACTGGCTGTCTGAATATTGGGTTTTAAATGCCTGAGTATATTAGTTTTCTATTGCTGCATAACAAATTACCCCCCCCCCAAAACTTAGCAGTTTAAAACAAAAAGAAGCATTTATTATTTCAAACAGTTTCTGTGGGTCAGGAATTCAGGGGCAGCTTAGCTGGGTGGTTCTGGCTTGGGAGCTCTCATGAGCTTGCAGTCAAGATGTCAGCAGGGGTTGCAGTCATCTGAAGGCTTGACTGGGGCTAGAGGGTCCCCCTCCAAGAGGGCTCACTAACATGCTGGCAGTTGATGCCTGGGGTTGACAGGAGGCCTCTGCTCCTCCCCATATAGATCTCTCTCTAGGGTTGTTTGAGAGTCCTCATTATATGAAAGCTATTGATGATCCAGGAGAGAGCAAAGCAGAAGCTGCAATGACTTCTATGACATTTCTGCACAATATTCTACTGGTTACACAGGTCAATCCTATTTAGTGTAGGAAAGGATGACACCAGAGCATGAACACCAGGAAGAGAGGATCATTGGTGACTGGTAATTACACTAAGCAAAATAGAAATTTGAGAATTATCTAGTTAATTTCATAATCAAAGTGGAAAGTCAAATAGATCCACTATCCATCAGACTCAGATATGTAGACACAAATTTGGAATAAGGTTATCACATTTATGTGATCTGAAGGCCCAAAACTTTGCTGAATCTACTAAGTTACAATGATTAAACAAAACCCAGAAATTGAAAGTGTCTCACAAAATAGATTCAAGAATTTTTTTCATTTGAAGCCAGTTTGGAATTTCTTCATCAAAAGATACTTTCTGTTACTCTTCCAAAGCTGTCAGAATAAAATGAGAAATTACAAATGTAAGGGGATTTGTTCTTCTTGGTGCATTATTTGGCTGGAGTTCTACCTGATTGAAAAGTTTTAAAATTATTTTAAAATATTATATTCTTTCCCCTAGTATTATGAGCAGTCATGCAGCTTTCAACATGGATGGTAAAAGATAAAGATCATCATTTTTCATGCTAGCGTAAGTCTTAGCTTGCCTCTCCTGAACTTGACTCTCTTTTTACCCTACTGCTCTTACAAGAGCCCTTGAGAAATGGGGAGAATTTTAACAGGTTTTTTTCCCTTCTTTGGCCCCAAGTGAAATTATGTGTATATATGTTTCAGGGTTTAAATAAGTATCAATGTGTTTAACATGGTTTAAAAGAAAAAAAAAAACCCACTTCCTAATAAACAATTTCCCAAGGGTAGAAAGAATGGTTTACTATCCTGATAAGGTGAATGGATTTGTAATCTAATCGTGGAAGGGCTCAGTACCCTTTACTGAGCTCAAGTGGGCTGCAAACTAGAGGTGTCCCTCAGCTGGAAGAAGGACACAGTAGAAGGTTCTATGAAGTTTGATGGTGGTTACAGAATACAAGGACATCTCCTTGAATGTAAGGAGTATTCAGCTGGAATCTGTATCAGCTGTGTGCTGGAGCCAGATCCTACCAGCTTGTGAGATTGATTATTAAATGTTCAGGATATTTGTGAGCTGGTTTTTCAAGCTACGACTGGTAGCTTGAAGTAGGCTATGATGGGAATACTTGCTCCATGCCATACATCAGGGCTCCTCCCTCCCCGCTTGCCAAAGAACCAGTTGTCATGGGCTGTATTGTGTCCACCCCCCAAAATTCATGTTAAAGTTGAAGCCCTAACCCCCGTACCTCAGAATGTGACTGTATTTGGAGATAGGGCCTTTAAAAAGGCAATTAAGTTAAAATGAGGTCATTATGACGGACTCTAATCTAATCTTACTGATGTCCTTAAAAGAAGTGAGAATAGGACACACAAAGAGATAGCAGAGATGTGCATGCACAGAGGAAAGACCATGTGCACGTGAGGACACAGTGGAAAGATGGACATTTGCAAGACAAGGAGAGAGGTCTCAGAAGAAACCAAACCTGCTGATACCTTGATCTTGGACTTAATAATTTCATTGATCTGCCAAGGCAGGTAATTATTAATGACTTTATCTATTTTATAATAAAGAGCATTGAAGCTCAAATCATTAAGTGGGGGAGATCCAGAGTTCTAACTCGGGGTTTTCCTACAATACTGTTACATCCTTGACCTTCTTCTAGAAATCTGGGAAGGGTAAAGGGAAGAAGTATAATTGTTCTAGGACCAGAAATCTCCAGAAGGAGCAGGAAAGTATCTACCAAGTTAGTGAAGAAAGATACTAAGTTCAAGGGAGGAATATCTGAGCAGATGGAAACTTCCTCACCAAGAGAAGTTAGGCTGACCTGAGAAATGGGTTTTGTATCTAAGTGTCTGCTCTAGAGCCAGGAAAGTATGTGCATGAATAGGAGAAGTACAGTATTGTAGGGGACAAAGGAGTGTTTTTATAAATTAGACCTGAGTCATCCATATAGTAGACAGGTCTATGGCTCTTATTAAAGGGCCCAAAGGCAATTGGTAAGGATTCTTCTTGGCTTGAGAGTAGCTAAAGGGGTAAAGTGTACTCCCCTTCAGCTTGACTTCACTCTCATTACCTTTTTTGAACCTCTAGTTCTTTAAACTAGTATTCTCTGTGCATGGAGAAGGGGCATTTAGGAATGAGACATTTGCTCTTCAACAGGATTGTATACTCCTAGAGAACAGGAACTTGGTCTTCTTCTTTGGTATGTTTCTTGACATACTGGATGAAAAAATATTACTTTTCAAATAAATGTGTTGAGCAGACATCTAAAGTGTCCGCTTAAAATAAAATTGGCTTCAAGTTCTGTAGTTCTACCTCTGTGGTCTCATTGCACAAACATATGTTTTAGATCTTAGGCTATTCAAGACATGCGCTCTGATCTATTATTTAAAACAAACTGAAATGTAAAATGTGCCCAAAAAGCTTAAAGAATTTGCCTGAGGACTGCAAATGGAACACATGCAGGTGGTAAGATAGCCAATTTGGGGACCCAGGAATAATCAGGAATTATTCATTCAGGCTTTGTGGCTCATGACCATGTAGGACCCTTTTTTCTTCCTGCTTTGCAACTTACCCTGCAGATCTGTATTGCTGTCTGTTTAACGGCAGTCTTCTATATCTGTTTTTCTAAGAGTAGTTACAGTTTTGAAGTTTGTGACACAGGTAATCTGTTCTTGTCCTTTACCCAGGCAAAGAAAGGTACAATCAGGTGAAATAAGAGAGTTGTTGAAATGCAGTGTTCAAGTCTTTCCTAGCTCAGAATACCCAAAATCAGGGTGTGAAGGAGCCCAATAAAAGATAGACCTCAAATCAGCTTCTGTTCCAGAGAAGTCCTCAAGATAGTTGTGACGGCTCATCCCAAACATGTTTGCTCATCCTTAATTATACACGCAACACCAGTCATGAAATACTTCAGATACCCCGTAGATGGACAGTTGATAAACAGAATATATCATTTTAACCAAAGATGTTTCTATTCCCTTTGTCTTTTTCACGGAGTGAGTATAAAGATGTAAAAGACTCTCGAGCTTTCATTTTCATGTGTCCAGCCTCACCTTTAACAATTTAATTTCCCTTTATTCTGTGAGTTATGAGAATGGGAAAAAATTGAAGGTCTGAGAATGAGTTCTGAATTCTCTTCCGCTTCCAGGTGATTGATAGGGATAAAAAACTAGACTTTGTTTATGAAATGCTGCCATTACAGAAACTTACATGGTTTAGTGGAAAGAATCCTAACTAGAGCCTGAATAACTGTGTGCTAGTACTGTTATCAGGTCATAGGTATTTCACTTTCCCATACCTTAGCTTGGTCATCTGTGAAATGAGGAGTTTAAATTAGATACTTCTTGCTTAAATTAATATGTGTAGCCTCTCAAATATTCTAGGCTTCTGTGGCACCTGGGTATAATCCCAGACCTTCAGAAGGAAAGGCACTGGACCCAAAGATCTGGGTTTTAGATCTGGCTTTATACATTTTGTGGTTTTATTCTCTCATCTCTAAGAAATGGAGAGTAGTAGCTGTCATTTGGCCACAGGTGTGATGTGCAATTAGATATTTCCTTGTGTAAGAAATTTATAAAAAGATCTATATAAATGGAAGATGAAGCCCCTACCCCCAAAGATTAAAACATTAAAAAACTAGATTAAACATGAAGTATCTATGTAGGAAAATGCAAATATAGATTAAAAGAATAAAGTAGAGAAAGAGCTTATGAATATACTACCAGGTAGCTTATTAAAGAGAAAATCATCAACACACTCTTGGAAAGATGCTCAATATTACTACTAATCAGGAGGATTAACCAAGATGGCAGAGTAGAAGGACGTGCTCTCACTCCCTCATGCAAGAGCACCAGAATCACAACTGGCTGCTGGACAATCATTGACAGGAAGACCCTGGACTTCACCAAGGAGGATACCCCACGTCCAAGGACAGAGGAGAAGCCACAGTGAGATGGTAGGAGGGGCGCAATCAGAGTAAAATCTAATCCCATAACTGCTGGGTGGGTGACTCACAGACTGGCGAACACTTATACCACAGAAGTCCACCCACTGGAGTGAAGGTTCTGAGCCCCACGTCAGGCTTCCCAACCTGGGTGTCCAGCAACGGGAGGAGGAATTCCTAGAGAATCAGACTTTGAAGCCTAGTGGGAATTGATTGCAGGACTTCGACAGGACTGGGGGAAACAGAGACCCCACTCTTGGAGGGCACACACAAAGTAGTGTGCGAATCGGGACCCAGGGGAAGGAGCAGTGACCCTGGGGGAGACTGAACCAGACCTACCTGCTGGTGTTGGGGGGTCTCCTGCAGAGGCAGGGGGTGGCTCTGTTTCACTGTGGGGACAAGGACTCTGGCAGCGGAGGTTCTGGGAAGTGCTCCTTGGCGTGAGCCCTCCCAGAGTCTGCCATTAACCCCACCAAAGAGCCCAGGTAGGCTCCAGTGTTGGGTTCCCTCAGGCAAAACAACCAACAGGGAGGGAACCCAGGCCCACCCATCAACAGTCAACTGGATTAAAGTTTTACTGAGCTCTGACCGCCACAGCAACAGTCAGCTCTACCCACCACCAGAGCCTCCCATCAAGCCTCTTAGATAGCCTCAACCACCAGACGGCAGACAGCAGAAGCAAGAAAAATTACAATCCTGCAGCCTGTGGACCAAAAACCACAGTTACAGAAAGATAGAGAAGATGAAAAGGCAGAGGGCTATGTACCAGATGAAGGAACAAGAAAAAACCCCAGAAAAACAACTAAATGAAGTGCAGATAGGCAACCTTCCAGAAAAAGAATTCAGAATAATGATAGTGAAGATGATCCAGGACCTCGGAATAAGAATGGAGGCAAAGATTGAGAAGAAGCAAAAATGATTAACAAAGACCTAGAAGAATTAAAGAACAAACAAACAGAGATGACCAAGACAATAACTGAAATGAAAACTACACTAGAAGGAATCAATAGCAGAATAACTGAGGCAGAAGAAGAGATAAGTGACCTGGAAGACAGAATGGTGGAATTCACTGCTGCGGAACAGACTAAAGAAAAAAGAATGAAAAGAAATGAAGACAGCCTAAGAGACCTCTGGGACAACATTAAACGCAACAACATTCGCATTATAGGGGTCCCAGAAGCTGAAGAGAAAGAGAAAGGACCAGAGAAAATATTTGAAGAGATTATAGTCGAAAACTTCCCTAACATGGGAAAGGAAATAGCCACCCAAGTCCAGGAAGCACAGAGAGTCCCATACAGGATAAACCCAAGGAGAAACACGCCGAGACACATAGTAATCAAAGTGGCAAAAATTAAAGACAAAGAAAAATTATTGAAAGCAGCAAGGGAAAAACGACAAATAACATACAAGGGAACTCCCATAAGGTTAACAGCTGATTTCTCAGCAGAAACTCTGCAAGCCAGAAGGGAGTGGCATGATATACTTAAAGTGATGAAAGGGAAGAACCTACAACCAAGATTACTCTACCCAGCAAGGATCTCATTTAGATTTGATGGAGAAATCAAAAGCTTTACAGACAAGCAAAAGCTAAGAGAATTCAGCACCACCAAACCAGCTCTGCAACAAATGCTAAAGGAACTTCTCTAAGTGGGAAACACAAGAGAAGAAAAAGACCTACAAAAACAAACCCAAAACAATTAAGAAAATGGTCATAGGAACATACATATCGATAATTACCTTAAACGTGAATGGATTAAATGCCCCAACCAAAAGACATAGACTGGCTGAATGGATACAAAAACAAGACCCATATATATGCTGTCTACAAGAGACCCACTTTAGACCTAGGGACACATACAGACTGAAAGTGAGGGGATGGAAAAAGATATTCTATGCAAATGGAAATCAAAAGAAAGCTGGAGTAGCTATACTCATATCAGATAAAATAGACTTTAAAATAAAGAATGTTACAAGAGACAAGGGAGGACACTACATAATGATCAAGGGATCAATCCAAGAAGAAGATATAACAATTATAAATATATATACACCCAACATAGGAGCACCTCAATACATAAGGCAACTGCTAACAGCTATAAAAGAGGAAATTGACAGTAACACAATAATAGTGGGGGACTTTAACACCTCACTTACACCAATGGACAGATCATCCAAAATGAAAATAAATAAGGAAAGAGAAGCTTTAAATGACACAATAGACCAGATAGATTTAATTGATACATATAGGACATTCCATCCAAAAACAGCAGATTACACGTTCTTCTCAAGTGCGCACGGAACATTCTCCAGGATAGATCACATCTTGGGTCACAAATCAAGCCTCACTAAATTTAAGAAAATTGAAATCATATCAAGCATCTTTTCTGACCACAATGCTATGAGATTAGAAATGAATTGCAGGGAAAAAAATGTAAAAACGACAAACACATGGAGGCTAAACAATACATTACTAAATAACCAAGAGATCACTGAAGAAATCAAAGAGGAAATAAAAAAATACCTAGAGACAAATGACAATGAAAACACGACAATCCAAAACCTATGGGATGCAGCGAAAGCAGTTCTAAGAGGGAAGTTTATAGCTATACAAGCCTACCTAAAGAAACAAGAAAAATCTCAAGTAAACAATCTAACCTTACACCTAAAGAAACTAGAGAAAGAAGAACAAACAAAACCCAAAGTTAGCAAAAGGAAAGAAATCAGAAAGATCAGAGCAGAAATAAATGAAATAGAAACAAAGAAAACAATAGCAAAGATCAATAAAACTAAACGCTGGTTCTTTGAGAAGATAAACAAAATTGATAAGCCATTAGCCAGACTCATCAAGAAAAAGAGGGAGAGGACTCAAATCAATAAAATCAGAAATGAAAAAGGAGAAGTTACAACAGACACCGCAGAAATACAAAGCATCCTAAGAGACTACTACAAGCAACTTTATGCCAATAAAATGGACAACCTGGAAGAAATGGACAAATTTTTAGAAAGGTATAACCTTCCAAGACTGAACCAGGAAGAAATAGAAAATATGAACAGACCAATCACAAGTAATGAAATTGAAACTGTGATTAAAAATCTTCCAACAAACAAAAGTCCAGGACCACATGGCTTCACAGGTGAATTCCATCAAACATGTAGAGAAGAGCTAACACCCATCCTTCTCAAACTCTTCCAAAAGATGGCAGAGGCAGGAACACTCCCAAACTCATTATATGAGGCCACCATCACCCTGATACCAAAACCAGACAAAGACACTACAAAAAAAGAAAATTACAGACCAATATCACTGATGAATATAGATGCAAAAATCCTCAACAAAATACTAGCAAACAGAATCCAACAACACATTAAAAGGATCATACACCACGATCAAGTGGGATTTATCCCAGGGATGCAAGGATTCTTCAGTATATGCAAATCAATCAATGTGATACACCATATTAACAAATTGAAGAATAAAAACCATATGATCATCTCAATAGATGCAGAAAAAGCTTTTGACAAAATTCAACACCCATTTATGATAAAAACTCTCCAGAAAGTGGGCGTAGAGGGAACCTACCTCAACATAATAAAGGCCATATATGACAAACCCAGAGCAAACATCATTCTCAATGGTGAAAAACTGAAAGCATTTCCTCTAAGATCAGGAACGAGACAAGGATGTACACTCTCACCACTATTATTCAACATAGTTTTGGAATTCCTAGCCACGGCAATCAGAGAAGAAAAAGAAATAAAAGGAATACAAATTGGAAAACAAGAAGTAAAACTGTCACTGTTTGCGGATGACATGATACCATACATAGAGAATCCTAAAACTGCCACCAGAAAACTGCTAGAGCTAATTAATGAATATGGTAAAGTTGCAGGATACAAAATTAATGCACAGAAATCTCTTGCATTCCTGTACACTAATGATGAAAAATCTGAAAGAGAAATTATGGAAACACTCCCATTTACCATTGCAACAAAAAGAATAAAATACCTAGGAATAAACCTACCTAGGGAGACAAAAGACCTGTATGCAGAAAACTATAAGACACTGATGAAAGAAATTAAAGATGATACCAACAGATGGAGAGATATACCATGTTCTTGGATTGGAAGAATCAACATTGTGAAAATGAGTATACTACCCAAAGCAATCTACAGATTCAATGCAATCCCTATCAAATTACCAATGGCATTTTTTACGGAGCTAGAACAAATCATCTTAAAATTTGTATGGAGACACAAAAGACCCCGAATAGCCAAAGCAGTCTTGAGGCAAAAAAATGGAGCTGGAGGAATCAGACTCCCTGACTTCAGACTATACTACAAAGCTACAGTAATCAAGACAATATGGTACTGACACAAAAACAGAAACATAGATCAATGGAACAAGATAGAAAGCCCAGCGATTAACCCACGTACCTATGGTCAACTAATCTATGACAAAGGAGGCAAAGATATACAATGGAGAAAAGACAGTCTCTTCAATAAGTGGTGCTGGGAAAACTGGACAGCTACATGTAAAAGAATGAAATTAGAATACTCCCTAACACCATACACAAAAATAAACTCAAAATGGATTAGAGATCTAAATATAAGACTGGACACTATAAAACTCTTAGAGGAAAACATAGGAAGAACACTCTTTGACATAAATCACAGCAAGATCTTTTTTGATCCACCTCCTAGAGTAATGGAAATAAAAACAAAAATAAACAAATGGGACCTAATGAAACTTCAAAGCTTTTGCACAGCAAAGGAAACCATAAACAAGACGAAAAGACAACCCTCAGAATGGGAGAAAATATTTGCAAACGAATCAACGGACAAAGGATTAATCTCCAAAATATATAAACAGCTCATTCAGCTCAATATTAAAGAAACAAACACCCCAATCCAAAAATGGGCAGAAGACCTAAATAGACATTTCTCCAAAGAAGACATACAGACGGCCATGAAGCACATGAAAAGATGCTCAACATCACTAATTATTAGAGAAATGCAAATCAAAACTACAATGAGGTATCACCTCACTCCTGTTAGAATGGGCATCATCAGAAAATCTACAAACAACAAATGCTGGAGAGGGTGTGGAGAAAAGGGAACCCTCTTGCACTGTTGGTGGGAATGTAAATTGATACAGCCACTATGGAGAACAATATGGAGGTTCCTCAAAAAACTAAAAATAGAATTACCATATGACCCAGCAATCCCACTACTGGGCATATACCCAGAGAAAACCGTAATTCAAAAAGACACATGCACCCGAATGTTCATTGCAGCACTATTTACAATAGCCAGGTCATGGAAGCAACCTAAATGCCCATCAACAGACGAATGGATAAAGAAGATGTGGTACATATATACAATGGAATATTACTCAGCCATAAAAAGGAACGAAATTGAGTCATTTGTTGAGAAGTGGATGGATCTAGAGACTGTCATACAGAGTGAAGTAAGTCAGAAAGAGAAAAACAAATATCGTATATTAATGCATGTATGTGGAACCTAGAAAAATGGTACAGATGAGCCGGTTTGCAGGGCAGAAGTTGAGACACAGATGTAGAGAATGGACATATGGACACCAAGGGGGGAAAACTGTGGTGGGGTGGGGATGGTGGTGTGCTGAATTGGGCGATTGGGATTGACATGTATACACTGATGTGTATAAAATTGATGCCTAATAAGAACCTGCAGTATAAAAAAACAAAGAAACAACTAATACTAAACTTTCATTGGGTTATTTGTATGGAAATATGTTAATATAAATGTTTCAGACATTACATGAAATTTCTAAAAATCTTATATTTGTATTTGTATGGAAATATGTTAATATAAATGTTTCAGACATTATATGAATTTTCTAAAAATCTTATATTTGTATTTGTATGGAAATATGTATGGAAATTTGTTAATATAAATGTTTCAGACATTACATGAAATTTCTAAAAATCTTATATGTTCTGGTATAATGTTATAAGTAATAATCCTAGTTATTACTTTAAAATGTATATCTCAGAAATAACTAATTTTCTTGTCAACTGCATTATTATGAACTTTCATCAAATCTTTAACAGTGGTCATTTTTAAGTCTTTTGTCATTTACAGACAGTTCTGGGTGTACTCTGATGCTTTTGCAAATATGTTCCTATAAAAGGCTTTCATCTTCAAGAAATTCATGGAAAAGACTCTGACAAGTACAGGTTTCTGGTAACTGACTGTACTGCTGAACTGAATGAATAAGCATTTTCAGAACTCTAATGAAAAACTGATGAACTCATAAAAGTGCTAACAAAAGATCAAGATGAAAAAAAAATTAATTACATGGGACTGAGTGAACTGATGAGGATGAGTATAATTTTTGTGACTTTCTGTCTGAATTAAAAAAACAAAATCCCACAAGGACTCAGAGGCAAAGAATATACAAATCAATTTTCACTGCAAAGTAAAGGAGCTGTTACAGTGGAGGATTGCTGGACTGAATGTCAATATTATGACATAGTATGAGTGTGTTTCATGTTTGGTAATTGCAATCATTGTTGCTTTTGTTGTGGTCATCCATGTACAATGCTTGGTGTCAGTCTATTTATCTCTTGTAAAAATAAAATACAGTGTGTGTGTGTGGAAAAAAAAGAACAGAACTGAACCTAAAAAAAAAAAAAAAATTACTACTAATCAAAGAAATACAGGACTTCCCTGGTGGTCCAGTGGTTAATACTCAGTGCTTCCACTGCAGGAGGCATGCGTTTGATCCCTGGTTGGGGTAAGATCTCACATGCCATGCAGCGTGGCCAAAAAAAAAAAAAAGAAATACAAATAAAGACAGCAATGAGATACCATTTTCCTGTCATTAAGCAAGAAATTGAAATATTCTATATCAAATGTTGGTAAAAGTACAGGAAAATGGACACCACAATACACTGCTGGTCAGAATATTAACTAGTATAGACATTTTGAAAGGTAATTTGACAGTGTTATAATTTTAAACATGTATATCCTATGATCAGTAATTACTTTTTCATATTTATTCATACGCCTAAGAAGGCTTGGTCAAATATATTCATTGTAGCAGTATCTATAAGAACAAAATATTTAAGACCTGTATGCAGAAAACTATAAGACACTGATGAAAGAAATGAAAGATGATACAAACAGATGGAGAGATATACCATGTTCTTGGATTGGAAAAATCAACATTGTGAAAATGACTATACTACTCAAAGCAATCTACAGATTCAATGCAATCCCTATCAAAATACCAATGGAATTTTTCACAGAACTAGAAAAAAAAATTTCACAATTTGTATGGAAACACAAAAGACCCTGAATAGCCAAAGCAATCTTGAGAAAGAAAAACTGGGCTGGAGGAATCAGGCTCCTGGACTTCAGACTATACTACAAAGCTACAGTAATCAAGACAGTATGGTACTGGCACAAAAACAGAAATATAGATCCATGGAACAGGATAGAAAGCCCAGAGATAAACCCACGCACATATGGTCACCTTATCTTTGATAAAGGAGGCAAGAATATATAATGGAGAAAAGACAGCCTCTTCGATAAGTGGTGCTGGGAAAACTGGACAGCTACATGTAAAAGAATGAAATTAGAACACTCCCTAACACCATACACAAAAATAAACTCAAAGTGGATTAAAGACCTAAATGTAAGGCCAGACACTATAAAACTCTTAGAGGAAAACACAGGCAGAACACTCTATGATATAAATCATAGCAAGATCCTTTTTGACCCACCTCATAGAGAAATGGAAATAAAAACAAAAATAAACAAATGGGACCTAATGAAACTTAAAAGCTTTTGCACAGCAAAGGAAACCACAAATAAGATGAAAAGACAACCCTCAGAATGGGAGAAAATATTTGCGAATGAAGCAACTGACAAAGGATTAATCTCCAAAATTTACAAGCAGCTCATGCAGCTCAATATCAAGAAAACAAACAACCCAATCAAAAAATGGGCAGAAGACCTAAACAGACATTTCTCCAAAGAAGATATACAGATTGCCAACAAACACATGAAAGAATGCTCAACATCACTAATCATTAGAGAAATGCAAATCAAAACTACAATGAGGTATCACCTCACACCAGTCAGAATGGCTATCATCAAAAAATCTACAAACAATAAATGCTGCAGAGGGTGTGGAGAAAAGGGAACCCTCTTGCACTGCTGGTGGGAATGTAAACTGATACAGCCACTATGGAGAACAGTATGGAGGTTCCTTAAAAAACTAAAAATAGAATTACCATATGACCCAGCAATCCCACTACTGGACATATACCCTGAGAAAACCATAATTCAGAAAGAGTCATGTACCACAATGTTCATTGCAGCTCTATTTACAATAGCCAGGACATGGAAGCAACCTAAGTGTCCATAGACAGATGAATGGATAAAGAAGATGTGGCACATATATACAATGGAATATTACTCAGCCATAAAAAGAAACGAAATTGAGTTATTTGTAGTGAGGTGGATGGACCTAGAGTCTGTCATACAGAGTGAAGTAAGTCAGAAAGAGAAAAACAAATACCGTATGCTAACACATATATATGGAATCTAAAAAAAATGTGGTTCTTCAGAACTTAGGGGCAGGACAGGAAAAAAGACACAGACGTAGAGAATGGACTTGAAGACACGGGTAAGCTGGGACGAAGTGAGAGAGTGGCATGTACTTATATATACTACCAAATGTAAAATAGATAGCTAGTGGGAAGCAGCCGCATAGCACAGGGAGATCAGCTCGGTGCTTTGTGACCACCTAGAGGGGTGGGCCAGGGAGGGTGGGAGGGAGGCGCAAGAGGGAGGAGATATGGGGACATATGTATATGTATAGCTGATTCACTTTGTTATAAAGCAGAAACTAACACACCATTGTAAAGCAATTATACTCCAATAAAGATGTTAAAAAAAAATAAAAGAACAAAATATTTGAAATGATTCGCTTGTAAGACAATAGGTAATTGGTTAAATCAAAGATAGCACATTCATACTGTGGAGTACTATGCAACAGTTAAAAAGAATGAGGTGGATATCTTCATGTTGACTAATACACACTGTAGAGTAAAAAGCTAGTTAAGGATAAATTGTATTATTTATGTATGAATATACACTAATGAAACTATTTGTATTAAAGAAAATGCAGAGAAAAGAGTTCTGAAGGAATATATGATGAACTGATAACAGTAGTCAGTTTTTGGACTGACTACTATTTTGAGAAGGGAAGTGCTAATGAAAGGGGTTTAAACCTCATAGGGTTTAAACTTTTTTCAAGTAAGAATGTATTCATGTATTATTTAGAAATTAAAGAGAGTTAATTTTTTTCCAATGGAAGAAGATAAATTAACTTAAGCATTTTCTATTCATTAAACTAAAAATCTAACTCAAGTTATTGTCTTCCAGGCAATATTATGTAAACTTTCATGCATACCCCATGTTCTAGAAATACCACCCAATTCACTGGGTCTGAACTCTTAAAGAACTCAGGCTTTCATAAGCATTATCCTTTGATTTACCCAATAATGCAGCCAATTAGCTATAAAATTTGATTTGTAGAGTGTTCGGGAACTATTACTCAGACTCTTAGTAAAGGTAGTTCTGGGATTTAAATTATTATGGAATTATTCCATCTTATTGAACTTGAAAGCACAAGGTCACAGAAGGTGGTAGCATTTCTCCAGAGATGGATAATTATCTTAATCATGGCTGTTACTACTGTTCTGTGTGGAGGGACTAGTATTCTGTTTGCCTTTGCATATAAAGTGTTCCCTCAAAGAGAACTGCAGAATTCCAGAACCTAGTTGTAATTCTTCCACTGGATTCTTTATTTATTTATTTATGGCTGCGTTGGGTCTTCGTTTCTGTGCGAGGGCTTTCTCTAGTTGTGGCAAGCGGGGGCCACTCTTCATCGCGGTGCGCGGGCCTCTCACTATCACGGCCTCTCTTGTTGCGGAGCACAGGCTCCAGACGCGCAGGCTCAGTAATTGTGGCTCACGGGCCCAGTTGCTCCGCGGCACGTGGGATCCTCCCAGACCAGGGCTCGAACCCGTGTCCCCTGCATTGGCAGGCAGACTCTCAACCACTGCGCCACCAGGGAAGCCCCCACTGGATTCTTCTGAAGGTTATTCATTCCATTAGAAGTAGTGATTTGAGAAAACAAAAATACATACTTAACAATTGTTGTTACTTTTAGAAACAGAAGAAATACAGAATCTGAAGATTGAGGAAACACAAACTTTGCTTCTCTCAAAATCCTGGAAAGTGGAGTGAGAGGATATTATTATGTCCATTTTGCACATTAAGAAAATAAGACTTAGAAAAGTTAAGAAATTTGTCCAAAGCCACACAGCAAATAATAAGCACAATTTAGTTATTTTTCTTGACTCAAAGTCTAACACTTTTTCCACTCCACTATCATCCTTATCATCTTGAAACTAGGATCTGAAATTTGAAGATACATGTCCAAGTTGATCTACTGAGTCAACTAATATTTCACCTAACATTTGTTGAATGCTTGCTATGCATCTGTCTCTGTTCCAAATTCTTTCATGGTATTCACTTAAATCTTTACAAATGAAGAAAGGGAGACATAGAAATTAAAGAGTATTCTCATGCCACATCACCAGGAAGTGGTAGAGTAAAATTTCAAACCTCTAATCTCTGGCTCAAGTAAGTACTTTTCCCATTAACATTAGGGTTCTAGTACTCCCAAGGAAGAGCTCTCATCAGCAGATGATGCAATCCTTGAACAAAATTTACCCCTAAATAGACACAGGCCCTTCGGTCTTGTTAACTACCTTGTTGTGGACACTTCTTAAGCAAATCAGTGTAGGTTAGAATGTTTTTATATATGGCTGGGAGACATCTGGTCATATTAGCAAAACGAGCTATTTCTAAATAATGTCATGTGTGAGCCAACAAAATATCCATTCTTTCACTCCTTTTCAAGGGGCCTCCCAGCCTCCTCTGTCAGAATGAGTGTTAGGGCTCTCCTCACAGTGACCCAGTGTAATTTGTTTTAATAATGTCTGAGCACTCTGAGGTAATGGTCTCATGACCTCAACTAGTACTTTTAAAAACGACAAAAACATGAATAAGTAGAACATTTTTATTTCTCTTTTTTTTAAAGTTCAGAAGTAACTGGAAAGTGGACTATCCAAACACTGAATTAGGATGCATCTTAACCATGAGTCTCGGGAAAGTGATTTGAATGAAAATATTCAGGTACAGGGCAAATTTGAAAATGTCAGACAGCTGGGAGAAAGTAAGAGCTAGAAAAAAAATCCTAGACTGGTGATTTATATAAACCATGGCGACATTATTTATGAGTGTTTTTTGCATGCCAAAAACACTTTGCATGTGGTAACTAATTCCATCCTTATAAAAATCCAGTGAGGAGGTTTGTCTTATTAGGTCCATTTTATAGATGAAGAAATCAAAGCTAGAAAGTGGCAAGGCTAGAATTGAAATCCAAATCTATCTCCCTCTTTGAATATCAGTGCCCCTTCTCCACCAGCTCCCAGGACTGAGGGCAAAGGCATGGAATCCACACTAGTGAGTTTCTGAGTGTTGTTGAAGAGGGCCCAGGTTGCAGATTTAGGACAGATTCACATTCTTCCAGAATGGAATCTTGTGAGTTGTCTTCATTGTCTCATCTGAGATATAAGTTCTCAGGTCAAAAGAAGGCAATGCACTCCAATGATGAGCAGACCTTTGCTTTGTTCACTTGGAGGGGGCATGTTGATCTCAGGGAAAATTTTAAAAATCATGAAATGTTTCAAAAAACCAGAAGATGTAAACAGTAAAAGGCAAACACCTCAGCCATCTCCTAGCTTGAGAAATAAAACTTGACAAACCCAGTTAATGCTCTCTGTGTGTCCTATTCAGATTTCACCTCCTTCTCTTCTCTCCAGAGATAACCACTGTCCTGAATTTGGGGTGTATCATTGTCATGAAATTCACAGTAGCTTCCACATAGGTATGTATCCTTATAAAATATATTATTTAATTTTACATATTTTAAATTTTATATAAATGGACTCATATTTATGTATTCTTCTACAATTTCTGTGTTTTGCTTCTCATTATGTCCACAATATTTATCCATGTTAATGCCAAGTAGACAAACTAATCACAATTTCACAATTTGTGGTGCTACCATTTTTACTTTTCAACATTCAAATGAGCTTTCTGTGAAGACCACTGTGGTTTAAAGCCATCAATGTCACTTGTAGCAAAGTTTCTGTAGATACTTTCATTTTAGACACATTTGAACTTCAACGTAATTTTTCTTTAGGACAGAATAATCTTTATGTGATTAGCTCAGAAGAAGTTTTTGCATGTGATCTAATTTTATGTGGCTTTTTTTTTCATGGCCCCAAGAAATGAAAAAAGAGGTGTTTTCTGTAAAGAAATTAAATTTTAGTATCTTTTTTTCCCCTAAAGTACCCAGCAGAAAGCTGGAAAAATAGACTGCTCACGGAAAACCGTTCCCTTCAAAGCAAAGATTAGGATTAGAGTTGTCCTCTAATTTGGAGGGATGGCTGATCACAGCTTGGTTCTTGGTCATCTAGTGCCAACGCCCACCTCTCCAGTGTGGATAATTTATCCTTTCCCTAGTGTCAAGCTGGGAGGCAGTATAGTGTAGTGGTTAGGGCTTGAGCTGAGGTCAGAAAGCTCCGTCACATTCCACAAGGTTATTTAAAGAAAATTATTTAACATCTCTGAACCCCAGTTTCTGTGTCCAAATGCGTGACAAATGCTGCCTATATACTGAGACTTCCTTGGCGATTAAATGAGATGATGTCTATATGGTACTTGTGCATAGTAAGCATTCAGTTAACGGTGGTTACTATTACTTGGTTCTAATGAAACCCTCAATCAACTGAAAAAAAGTGCTTTAAAGATGCTATAACTTCTCAAAAGGAAACATACCTCTTATTTCCCTCTTTAGAGGCACTTGTTCAGGACTAAGAATTTTTCTGAAAAACGTACACTTCTGTGAAAGGAATTAAAAAGCTCCTCCCCTCTCAGCTCCCCAAATGGAACTGTTAGTTTTGTTATACAACATGGGTACACAAGAACAAAGTTTATTAGGCTGGATCTTGAAGGCCAATAGAACCTGAAAATAACCTGCTCATACTGAGATGATAGAATGCTAACCCATGTTTCCCTTGGCAGAACACTTGGTTTGGCCACAATGTTTTTCAAAGTTACAGAACACTCTAGTTGTTCTGTTGTATACAATGCGCTTTTTCTTTGGCTTTACCCAGCTCTATATTAAGTTTATTTGTTTACCGCATGGACACCTCTAACACACACACACATACACAAACACCCCCAGTATTAAAGCACTAATGCTTAAATTGAGCTAACAGCTCATAAACAGAAAGCAATTCTTTGTAAAATAATTAGGAGACTTGTTTAGACTTCTTTTGCCATCTGTGATCTACTGGTGTCTGCCAGAGACAGATAATTTGCTTAGAATTTAATAAAGACACGTCTGGGGCTTCCCTGGTGGCGCAGTGGTTGGGAGTCTGCCTGCTAATGCAGGGGACACGGGTTCGAGCCCTGGTCTGGGAAGATCCCACATGCCAAGGAGCAACTGGGCCCATGAGCCACAACTGCTGAGCCTGCGCGTCTGGAGCTTGTGCTCTGCAACGAGAGGCCGCGATGGTGAGAGGCCCGCGCACCGCGATGAAGAGTGGCCCCCGCTTGCCGCAACTAGAGAAAGCCCTTGCACAGAAACGAAGACCCAACACAGCCAAAAATAAATAAATAAATAAATAAATAATAAAAATAAAGGAATTCCTTTAAAAAAAAAAAAAAAAAAAAATAAAAATAAAGACACGTCTGGTTGTCCTAATAGGGATGCAGCCTCTCTTAATATTAAGAAGTTCCAGTCTTCTTCAAGTATCTATCTTAAAATAACAAATAAACCTAAAAATGTTTTACTGAAATATATATCCAAAAAGGCCACAAATGGGTCAAGTCAACCAGAAATGTCAGTTTTTAATCCTGAATTATACAATTTACTACCTGTGTGACCTGAAACGAGTCAGTTAATCTCTCTGAGCCTCAGTTTACCTCATCTGCAAAGTGAGGCTACTAAAAGAAATAAGAAGCCAGAGACTAAGGGCGTGGGTTGTTGGTTTTTTTCCTTGAATTTTTGAATTTTATTTATTTTCTTATACAGCAGTTTCTTATTAGCCATCAATTTTATCCACACCAGTGTATACAGGTCAATCCCAATCGCCCGGTTCATAACACCACCACCACCACCACCACCCGCTGCTTTCCCCCATTGGTGTCCAAACGTTTGTTCTCTCATCTGTGTCTCAAATTCTGCACTGCAAACCGGTTCATCTGTACCATTTTTCTAGGTTCCACATAAATGCATTAATATACGGTATTTGTTTTTCTCTTTCTGACTTACTTCACTCTGTATGACAGTCTCTAGATCCATCCACGTCCCAACAAATGACCCAATTTGTTCCTTTTTATGGCTGAGCAATATTCCATTGTATATATGTACCACAACTTCTTTATCCATTCGTCTGTTGATGGGCATTTAGGTTGCTTCTATGACCTGGCTACTGTAAATAGTGCTGCAATGAACATTGGGGTACATGTGTCTTTCTGAATTATGGTTTTCTCTGGGTATATGCCCAGTAGTGGGATTGCTGGATCATATGGTAATTCTATTTTTTGTTTTTTAAGGACCCTCCATACTGTTCTCCATAGTGGCTGTATCAATTTACATTCCCACCAACAGGGCAAGAGGGTTCCCTTTTCTCCACACCCTCTCCAGCATATGATGTTTGTAGATTTTCTGATGATGCCCATTCTAACTGGTGTGAAATGATACCTCATTGTAGTTTTGATTTGCATTTCTCTAATAATTAGTGATGTTGAGCAGCTTTTCATGTGCCTCTTGATCATCTGTATGTCTTCTTTGGAGAAATGTCTGTTTAGGTCTTCTGCCCATTTTTGGATTCGGTTTTGTTTTTTTAATATTGAGCTGCATGAGCTGTTTATATACTTTGGAGATTAATCCTTTGTCCGTTGATTCGTTTGCAAATATTTTCTCCCATTCTAAGGGTTGTCTTTTCATCTTGTTTATGGTTTCCTTTGCTGTGCAAAAGCTTTGAAGTTTCATTAGGTCCCATTTGTTTATTTTTGTTTTTATTTCCATTACTCTAGGAGGTGGATCAAAAAAGATCTTGCTGTGATTTATGTCAAAGAGTGTTCTTCCTATGTTTTCCTCTAAGAGTTTTATAGTGTCTGGTATTACATTTAGGTCTCTAATCCATTTTGAGTTTGGTTTTGTGTATGGTGTTAGGGAGTGTTCTAATTTCATTCTTTTACATGTAGCTGTCCAGTTTTCCCAGCACCACTTATTGAAGGGACTGTCTTTTCTCCATTGTATATCCTTGCCTCCTTTGTCATAGATTAGTTGACCATAGGTGCATGGGTTTATCTCTGGGCTTTCTATCTTGTTCCCTTGATCCATGTTTCTGTTTTTGTGCCAGTACCATATTGTCTTGATTACTGTAGCTTTGTAGTATAGTCTGAAGTCAGGGAGTCTGATTCCCCCAGCTCCGTTTATTTCCCTCAAGACAGCTTTGGCTATTCGGGGTCTTTTGTGTCTCCATACAAATTTTAAGATTTTTTGTTCTAGTTCTGTAAAAAATCCCATTGGGATGATAGGGATTGCATTGAATCTGTAGATTGCTTTGGGTAGTGTAGTCATTTTCACAATATTGATTCTTCCAATCCAAGAACATGGTATATCTCTCCAACTGTTGGTATCATCTTTAATTTCTTTCATCAGTGTCTTAAAGTTTTCTGCATACAGGTCTTTTGTCTCCCTAGGTAGGTTTATTCCTAGGTATTTTATTCTTTTTGTTGCAATGGTATACGGGAGTGTTTCCATAATTTCTCTTTCAGATTTTTCATCATTAGTGTATAGGAATGCAAGAGATTTCTGTGCATTAATTTTGTATCCTGCAAATTTACCAAATTCATTAATTAGCTCTCGTAGTTTTCTGGTGGCATCTTTAGGATTCTCTGTGTATACTATCATGTCATCTGCAAACGGTGACAGTTTTACTTCTTCTTTTCCAATTTGTATTTTTTTATTTCTTTTACTTCTCTGATTGCCGTGGCTAGGACTTCCAAAACTATGTTGAATAATAGTGGCAAGAGTGGATATCGTTGTCTTGTTCCTCATCTTAGAGGAAATGCTTTCAGTTTTTCACCATTGAGAATGATGTTTGTTGTGGGTTTGTCATATATGGCCTTTATTATGTTGAGATAGTTTCCCTCTGTGCCCACTTTCTGGAGAGTTTTTATCATAAATGGGTGTTGAATTTTGTCAAAAGCTTTTTCTGCATCTATTGAGATGATCATATGGTTTTTATTCTTCAATTTGTTAATATGGTGTATCACACTGATTGATTTGCATATATTGAAGAATCCTTGCAACCCTGGCATAAATCTCACTTGGTCATGGTGTATGATCCTTTTAATGTGTTGCTGGATTCTGTTTGGTAGCATTTTGTTGAGGATTTTTGCATCTATATTCATCAGTGATATTGGTCTGTAATTTTTTTTTGTAGTACCTTTGTCTGGTTTTGGTATCAGGGTGATGGTGGCCTCATATAATGAGTTTGGGAGTGTTCCTGCCTCTGCCATCTTTTGGAAGAGTTTGAGAAGGATGGGTGTTAGCTCTTCTCTACATGTTTGATGGAATTCACCTGTGAAGCCATGTGGTCCTGGACTTTTGTTTGTTGGAAGATTTTTAATCACAGTTTCAATTTCATTACTTGTGATTGGTCTGTTCATATTTTCTATTTCTTCCTGGTTCAGTCTTGAAAGGTTATACCTTTCTAAGAATTTGTCCATTTCTTCCAGGTGGTCCATTTTATTGGCATAGAGTTGCTTGTAGTAGTCTCTTAGGGTGCTTTGTATTTCTTCAGTGCCTGTTGTAACTTCTCCTTTTTCATTTCTAATTTTATTGATTTGAGTCCTCTCCCTCTTTTTCTTGATGAGTCTGGCTAAAGGTTTCACAATTTTGTTTATTTCTCAAAGAACCAGCTTTTAGTTTTATTGATCTTTGCTATTGTTTTCTTTGTTTCTATTTCATTTATTTCTGCTCTGATCTTTATGATTTCTTTCCTTCTGCTAACTTTGGGTTTTGTTTGCTCTTCTTTCTCTAGTTCCTTTAGGTGTAAGGTTAGATTGTTTATTTGAGATTTTTCTTGTTTCTTTAGGTAGGCTTGTATAGCTATAAACTTCCCTCTTAGAACTGCTTTTGCTGCATCCCATAGGTTTTGGATCATCATGTTTTCATTGTCATTTGTCTCTATGTATTTTTTGATTTCATCTTTGACGTCTTCTGTGATCTCTTGGTTATTTAGTAACGTATTGTTTAGCCTCCATGTGTTTGTGTTTTTTACTTTTATTTCCCTGTAATTCATTTCTAATCTCATAGCATTGTGGTCAGAAAAGATGCTTGATATGATTTAAATTTTCTTAAATTTACTGAGGCTTGATTTGTGACCCAAGATGTGATCTAACCTGGAGAACATTCCGTGAGCACTTGAGAAGAAAGTGTAATGTGCTGTTTTTGGATGGAATGTCCTATAAATATCAATTAAATCTATCTGGTTTATTGTGTTATTTAAAGCTTCTGTTTCCTTATTAATTTTCTGTTTGGATGATCTGTCCATTGGTGTAAGTGAGGTGTTAAAGTCCCCCACTATTACTGTGTTACTGTTGATTACCTCTTTTATAGCTGTTAGCAGTTGCCTTATGGATTGAGGTGCTACTATGTTGTGTGCATATATATTTATAGTTGTTACATCTTCTTGGATTGATCCCTTGATAATTATGTAGTGCCCTTCCTTGTCTCTTGTAACATTCTTTATTTTAAAGTCTATTTTATCTGATATGAGTATTGCTACTCCAGCTTTCTTTTGATTTCCATTTGCATGGAATATCTTTTTCCATCCCCTCACTTTCAGTCTGTATGTGTCCCTAGGTCTAAAGTGGGTCTCTTGTAGACAGCATATATATGGGTCTTGTTTTTGTATCCATTCAGCCAGTCTATGTCTTTTGGTTGGGGCATTTAATCCATTCACGTTTAAGGTAATTATCGATATGTATGTTCCTATGACCATTTTCTTAATTGTTTTGGGTTTGTTTTTGTAGGTCTTTTTCTTCTCTTGTGTTTCCCACTTAGAAAAGTTCCTTTAGCATTTGTTGCAGAGCTGGTTTGGTGGTGCTGAATTCTCTTAGCTTTTGCTTGTCTGTAAAGCTTTTGATTTTTCCATCAAATCTGAATGAGATCCTTGCTGGGTAGAGTAATCTTGGTTGTAGGTTCTTCCCTTTCATCACTTTAAGCATATCTTGCCACTCCCTTCTGGCTTGTAGAGTTTCTGCTGAGAAATCAGCTGTTAACCTGATGGGAGTTCCCTTGTATGTTATTTGTCGTTTTTCCCTTGCTGCTTTCAATAATTTTTCTTTGTCTTTAACTTTTGCCAATTTGATTACTATGGGTCTCGGCATGTTTCTCCTTGGCTTTATCCTATATGGGACTCTGCGCTTCCTGGACTTGGGTGGCTATTTCCTTTCCCATGTTAGGGAAGTTTTCAACTATAATCTCTTCAAATATTTTCTCAGGTACTTTCACTCTCTCTTCTCCTTCTGGGAGCCCTATAATGCGAATGTTCTTGCGTTTAATGTTGTCCCAGAGGTCTCTTAGGCTGTCTTCATTTCTTTTCATTCTTTTTTCTTTAGTCTGTTCCACAGCAGTGAATTCCACCATTCTGTCTTCCAGGTCACTTATCTGTTCTTCTGCCTCAGTTATTCTGCTATTGATTCCTTCTAGTGTAGTTTTCAATTATTGTATTGTTCATCTCTGTTTGTTTGTTCTTTAACTCTTCTAGGTCTTTCTTAAACATTTCTTGCATCTTCTTGATCTTTGCCTCCATTCTTTTTCAGAGGTCCTGGATCATCTTCACTATCATTATTCTGAATTCTTTTTCTGGAAGGTTGCCTATCTCCACTTCTTTTGGTTGTTTTTCTGGGGTTTTATCTTGTTCCTTCATCTGGTACATAGCCCTCTGCCTTTTCATCTTGTCTACCTTTATGTGAATGTGGTTTTTGTTCCACAGGCTGCAGGATTGTAGTTCTTCTTGCTTCTGCAGTCTGCCGTCTGTTGGATGAGGCTATCTAAGAGGCTTGTGCACGTTTTCTGATGGGAGGGATTGGTGGTGGGTAGAGCTGGCTGTTGCTCTGGTGGGCAGATCTCAGTAAAATTTTAATCTGTTTTACTGCTGATGGGTGGGGCTGGGTTCCCTCCGTGTTGGTTGTTTGGCCTGAGGGAACCCAACGTTGGGGCCTACCTGGGCTCTTTGGTGGGGTTAATGGCAGACTCTGGGAGGGCTCACGCCAAGGAGTACTTCACAGAACCTCTGCTGCCAGTTTCCTTGTCCTCACGGTGAACCACAGCCACACCCCTCCTCTGCAGGTGACCCTCCGACACTAGCAGGTAGGTCTGGTTCAGCCTCCCCTGGGATCACTGCTCCTTCCCCTGGGTCCCAATGCGCACACTACTTTGTGTGTGCCCTCCATGAGTGGAGTCTCTGTTTCTCCCAGTCCATTCAAAGTCCTGCAATCAAATCCCACCAGCCTTCAAAGTCTGATCCTCTAGGAATTCCTCCTCCTGTTGCCAGACCCCCAGGTTGGGAAGCCTGATTTGGGGCTCAGAACCTTCACTCCAGTGGGTGGACTTCTGTGGTATAAGTGTTCTCCAGTCTGTGAGTCACCCACCCAGTAGTTATGGGATTTGATTTTACTGTGCTTGTGCCCCTCTTACCCTCTCATTGTGGCTTCTCCTTTTGTCTTTGGATGTGAGGTATCTTTTTTGGTGAGTTGCAGTGTCTTCCTGTCGATGATTGTCCAGCAGCTGGTTGTGATTCTGGTGTTTTCGCAAGAGGGGTTGAGAGCACGTCTTTCTACTCCGCCATCTTGGTCCACCATCGGTTGTTGTTTTCTTGATCTAAGTGAAATGCAAAAAAAAAAAAAAAAAAAAAAGTCCTATGGAAATGTAACCTGTGTTTTGCTATAATACCGCTCTTATTTTGGATATGAAAATCTATATACTTTTGGACTTCTAAGTTTGCCATTCTCAGAAGGTTAACACGGGTTTTTGGCAGACCCCCTCTGAAGTCATATGTCAGAGTCTAAGTCTTATGGGTACCAAGGGGAATGATCAAGGAATCTGTTTCTGAAGATCATCTCCCTAGTCACCCAGGCCTATAAAGAGGGCGAGAGCTCCTTGACCTCATTTTCCCTACACCACGCTGCCTGTAAACTAGTGGTAAGAAGGAAGTGTGAGGTCTGCTCAGCGCCAGGGTTCCTGTTGCTTCCTCCTAACACAGAAAGCTATTTCTGCTGTTGCCAAAGGCAGCTGTTTCTGGTAGGAGTCAGTTAGGGCAAGGCCTGCCTTTGGCTAACACACCCAGAATTATTGCTGACATTCTCCTGGAGGTGGAGGTTGGAGCTGGGAAATGTCTTCCTGATGTTTACTGCTCAGAGGTGATTCAGGGCTGCACCCAAGGCCCCTAAACTCAGAATTTCCTCAAGTGCTTTGTGCTTGGGCAGAGCCTTTTGGAGAGGGACCTTTCCCAGACCTGAAGAGTGCTAAAGGACTGATGTTAAAAGTCCCATTCTTTTGGGTAAAAATATTACTCCTTATGCAGTATCTTGTCGAATACATGTTTGAGTGTTCTGTTGAAACATTATTTTGTGTTCTCCTTTTGCAGTATGTTTTTCTATAACTTTCCCAGGAAGGTAGCTTTGCCCTCTGAGTCTCTCCCTTGCTTCAGGGGAGGATTGTGTTGTGGGTCCAGGAAGTAAAACTGACTATAGACATTGGCTCTTTCCAGATTTTATGTCCCCAAGGACTGATCTCCTTGAGAGGATTCCAGTCATCCCTCAGTATCTGTGGCGGATTGGCTCCAGGACCCGCAACCAGATACTAACATCTGTGGATGCTCAGGTCCCTTATATAAAATGGCAGAGTATTTGCATGTAACCTATGCACATTCTCCCATATTTTTTAAAAATCACCTCTAGATTACTTATAATACCTAATAAAATATAAATGCTATGTAAATATTTGCTGGTGCAGCAAATTCAAGTTTTGCTTTTTAGAACTTTCGGGATTTTTTTTTCAAGTATTTTCCATCTGCAGTTGGTTGAATCTGCAGATACGGAACATGTGGATACAGAGGGCTGACGGTATACTAGGGAAATGGGAGAGAAGTGAGTGTCCTTTGAGAAGGGAGACTCCTCAAAATTGGAGGGAATGGAACTCTGTGTGGGGAATCCTGCACCATGAAAGAGACCCAGGTGGGAGGCAGGAAAGCTGCACCTAAGGAGGCTGGACACTAGCACAGGGCTCCTGCCTTAGCTACATTCTCTCTACCTACACACAGCAGAGGAAACTTTGGAGCCACCAGACTTCAAAGAGCAATGAAATATGTACAATGTGTATCAGCAGGTAGGACGGGCTGAAGGCCGGTGACTTTTCCCTCTATTTTCAGGAACCACATCAGGTTCCTAGATTATAGATGGAGCCTAAGAAGGAGAAGACTTCTCTCTACCAATCCCAATA
Organism: Balaenoptera physalus; assembly: GCF_965194825.1. NCBI lineage: Eukaryota > Metazoa > Chordata > Mammalia > Artiodactyla > Balaenopteridae > Balaenoptera > Balaenoptera physalus. Next base: position 87,034,979 of record NC_138891.1, read on the forward strand.
ATGATAGAAGTTGAATTTTTCTACAATTGCAGGAGGAAAGAGGCTCAAACTTGGATTTAATTTGAAGAAAGTGAAGAAATGGTACTCTTTTCTCATACGCAACATTGTGGGGTAAAGTTCACGTAGGTTATAAATGCAAATGACCCAGGGAGCTAAATACATAAAATACATTCACTTATTACCAGTTATGAACAAGTTAGTGCAGATTTGTTCGTCGGATCAGAATCACATTAGAGCTTATTCCTCAGAAGTGGGACCAATAAAAAGAAAATTTTGAAAGCGTTGAAAGAGATAACAAGAGTTTGTAAAAGCATTGGGCCATTTTTATGGGACTCTGGGATATGACCCTTTCTGTATATCCACAGCCCAACTTTTCCCACAAGTTTCTTCTCCTTTAAAACAAAACAACCATTAGCATCAGGGGAAGAAAATAAAAATCAGTGCTTAGGAATGTGCCTGAGCGCTGAGTGTGCCTGTTCTCTCTCTCAATCTTTAGGGTACAGTGTGTGTATAAAACTCTTCCTTTAACATGGGCCTTCCATGACTGGGTGATACCTTAGGGTAAATTATTTTGGCAGTTCTCTTTCCCTTTTCAAAAAAATGTTTTGTCCCTGCTACATTTTTACCACTATGTGGGTAACCTAGATATCTCCTGGTCCTTATATGTAGTCTTTTTTAATCTTGATAACCTCAATATTTCCATATTTCTCTAAACCACTTGCAAATAAGAGAATGATTGAGCAATGTAATATTTACTGAAATTCTGGTAAGAATGACAGAGGATAAAATTTCCCTTACACATTCAATAGCAAACTCTTTCAAAATATTGTTGAATATCTCTGTTCCCCAAAGTTCTCATTTCGGCTACTCAGCAAACAGGGTGTTCTCCTTTTCACTTTTCCTAAACATGGTCCAGTTTCCTCTATTTTGCTGAGTTATTCAGTTCTTTTCCTAAACTTGCAATCTCTACTCAGCTAGGTATTCGACAAAGCAAAAGGGTCTGCTATGAATAGCAACCCGCCCCCTTAGAAGAAAATTTAGCAACTATTTATTACTACTTGAACATGAAGAGAATGTCTCACTCTGCCCTACTCTCATCGCATTTCTACCATGAGTTGATCAAAGTGTATTTTCCTAAATATATGGAACAATCTTTCTTAGAAGAGTTCTTGTAAATATAATCTTCTCTGTCTGATTACATTACATGACTGCTTGTCAAGGCCATTAGCTGTTAGCAAGTTCTAGGAACTCCAGAGTGCTGGAAAGTTCAAGGTCAAGTGCCTCAGAAAAGATACTCCTTTCCTGAAGGTGGTCAGAAACTTCTGATATTCTTGGATTCTGAAGCAGTCTGAATAGTAGGAAGTAAAAGTAACTCTGAAATAATTCTGTTTTGGCTACTATTGTTGCATAACAAATTACTCCCAAACTTAGTGGCTTAAAACAGCCATTTTGTTTTACTCATTATTTTTTGCATCAGGAATTTTGGAGGAGCTTGGCTGGATGGTTCTGGCTTGGGGTCTCTCAGGCAGATGGAATCAGATTCACTGGGGCTGCTGTCATCTGAAGGTTAGACTGGGCTGGATGATCAAGAGGATGCACTCATAGGTTTGGCAGCTGGTATTGATGGTTTGCTGAGAATGCCACTGGGGCTGTTGAATGCAGCACCTTCTTACGGCCTTCATGTGGTTTGGCTTCCTGACAGCATGGTGACGTCATGGTAGTTGAACTTCTTACTTGGCAGTTCCAGGCTCCAAGTGGAAGTGTGCTAGTGAACAAGACAAAAGCTACATTGCCTTGTATAACCCAGTCTTGGAAGTTATACAGCATCACTTCTGCCATACTTTACCAGTAGAAGCAGCCACAAGCCCTGCCCAGATTCACACAAAAGGGAACTGGACTCTCCTCTTGATGGGGGGAGTGGCAATATCACATAGTAGAAGAGTAGGAAGGATGGGAGATATTTTTGCAGCCATTTTGGAAAATACAATCTCTCCAGTTATGTGGCAGTTATAGCCAGAGGCTCAACCACGCTGCTTTTATAGCCATAATGTGAGTGAACAAAAATGCAATGTGGAAGAGGGTTATCAATGTCCTTTCAGAAGAGTAAATCCCATAACCCTCTTTCATTTCCATCATCTCCTCCTAAATCACTCGTCATTGCACTGTCAGAAATGCACCTGAGGAGATGTGGCTCGAATTCCTATCTGTCAGTAGAAAGATAGTGTACAGATTTCTGAGATATACAATAGATTTCCTCCTTGGCATTTCAGTTCACAATTTTACATAGAAATGGGAATTATTGGGCTTCCCTGGTGGCACAGTGGTTGAGAATCTGCCTGCTAATGCAGAGGACACGGGTTCGAGCCCTGGTCTGGGAAGATCCCACATGCTGCGGAGCAACTAGGCCCGTGAGCCACAATTACTGAGCATGCGCGTCTGGAGCCTGTGCTCCACAACAAGAGAGGCCGCGATAATGAGAGGTCCGCGCACCGCGATGAAGAGTGGCCCCCACTTGCCGCAACTAGAGAAAGCCCTCGCACAGAAACGAAGACCCAACACAGCCATAAATAATAAATAAATAAATAAATAAGAAAAAAAAAACCTTCTATAACTAAGTCCTTATTCAACAAAGTCAAGCCCATCAAGATTACATAAAAAAAAAAAAAAAAAAAAAAAAGAAATGGGAATTATTTTGTTATGGTTAAAGTGGTTGATTGGATCTAATTGTATATGGACAGGGACCTTTTATTCTACTAGTTTGGCTTACCTAGGACCAAGTATTAGATTTTTAGTCTACAGAAACCTACATAGTAGAGATGTCCAACCCTATCTGTAGTATCTTTCTCAAGCTACACTGTTACTAAGCCTACAAAATACCATATGCTCAGATTAGGCTGAACTAGCTAGGTTATCAGACGAATGGTTTAGACTTGATTCTACAAAGTTTTATACTAGGTTTGTCCCATGCTATGAATGGGTATATGCTGTCCTTAATGGTTTATCCACTGAGAAACTCTTCAGCCATCGATTATCAAGTAGACTTTATGGCTAGGATACAGAAAATGGCAAAGTCTGTGTGTGTGTGTGTGTGTGTGTGTGTGTGTGTGTGTGTGTGTGTGTGTGTGTGTGTGTGTGTGTGTGTGCATGTCTGTGTTTTGAATATGTAGTGACTTTTTTTCACTGGAGAAATTTTAGAATTTCTTCTATCACATCCAGATTTTTGAGTTATGGGGGCCAACACTGTTTAGTATTTGAACATTATCTTTTTCCAAATGAAAATGTAACTCCAAATCACACTGAGCAGTCTGTTTATATTTCTGCATAACTGAAGAGTTCAACTTTATTTAATGGGATCTTTGAGCTCAGCATAGTGGGAAAAACAGGATCCTGGCAGAGCTATGTGGCAGTCTTGCAAAATAAACTCCCGATAAGGCTGTAATCCCTTTACTGGCTTAACTGTGATTAGATTTGAGACTCTGGAAAAGTCCACAAAGGACTTCCATGTAACATGGGCAATAAATTTATTACTCACATATTCCTAAGGGCACTACAGGGAGAGATGATAGGCCCTTTGCTACGTGCACGATTTCAGCAAACCTTTAAAGATGAATTGGATATACCTCTAATTCTGAGAAATTTGAAGACCTTGGCCCATTCCTACTCCTCTGAGAGTCAGATGCATGTGGTTGGCACAAAATAAGGGAAGAGATAGTATATCTTCTAGGTCAACCTGAATTATGGGGCAGAAGATGTACTCTCATGTTTGGGTTAAGTTTAAGTTTAGTTTGACTGAAAATCATGTCCTGGAAGCAAAGAGAAGATCAAGACGGGTTCTTCCTTGGCCCAATAATTCTACCTGTTGGTTGGTAGGAGGATGGAGAGACTTTGATTAGTCTTTGTAGTTTTGACTCAAATCTGTGAGGTTTAGTATTGCTTGAAAGTATAGCTTGTGGGTATGCTAGGGTGGACTTCTATTTTCAAGCCCCAGTCATCATTTAAAGAAGTGGATTTGTGGAACTGCAGAAGGCCTCACATAGCCAAGACTATGTTCACTGGCACCCTACTTAACCCTGCCCTGCAGAATCCTCTGATATGCAGGCAGAGGGTCTGGACCTCAGATATGGTGTTCTACAGCAAGGGGGGGGGGGGTGTCGCAGTCTTGTCTACAACTAAAAAAACCTGGAAGGAGTTTTAAAATTCTGTCCCCAGTCTTACTGAACTCAACTAAATCAGAAATGCTGCTGGGGCTGGAACTGGGGCAAGTCAAGTTGAGAACCACTGTTGTCAAGTTCCACATTAATGTTTGTGAACCAACACTGTCAATCTAACCTGTGGCACTTATCACTTTGTTGGAGGCCCTGATAAGGTTTGGGGAAATGTACTGAAGGTAGGAGTTTGGGAATTTACAATAGGACTGATCTTCTTCATTGTAGATTCAACACCGCTGGAATCAGCTGAACTCAAAATTCCATTAACAGCTGTTAATTCACAGGCATTAGAAAATAACAAAAAAAAAACCCAGGCCCCCTAGAGCTGAGTGTGGCTATTCTCTCTCTCTCTCTCTCTCTCCTTTCTTTTGTGGTCTTCTACCTCCTTCCACTCACCACTTCACCCCCAGACTGCTGTCTGGCTTAACTAAGAAAAATAAACTTGTGGGCTATGCTGCCTAATTCTTGCCCCTCTGATAAGGCAGTCAGCAGCAGTGTTCACAAAGATGTGGAAAATGGATCTGTTCTAAGAACTGATCAAGGACAATTATGCTTGTGGACTACAAAGGCTCCCTGTGATGGGGCCACTGAGTGAGGATGGTAAAGTCCCTTGTATTTCCTTTTGGAAACTGGATGAAGGGATGTGAAAAAAGAGAGTAAGGATTCTGTAGGAAGTGATGGGCATAGTTTTGTTGCTACTTATCTCCTAACTCAAAGAACTTGGAAAACAAGGGCCCTGAAAGTTGAAAGCTCTTCAGCATTCTCTCAGACTAGTTCCATGAGGCTGAACCTGATCAGCTCACTAATGGGCAGAATGCGTGTGGGGCCATCTTCAAGTGCCTTTGCATTAGCTCCTGGAACACTTGGAGCTTCCTTCAAGATTATTAAAGCAAGCTGAGTTCAAGATTTCTCTTATTCCTTTGTTACTATGACATCCTCTAGTCTATCTGATGCACTACAGGATAGTGAAAAAAATAGACAGCAACCAAGATGTTCAAGTTCCAATCCAGGCTCTGTCACTGAATGGCCAGGTAACTTTGAACAGGTCACTCAGCTTTTCCAAGTCCCAATCTCCACACCTATAAATAGGATCTCAAATTTTATCTACCTCATAGGGTGGATGTGAAAGTTAAACCAGATCATTAAAGTTAAGTTAGTATTGTTAAAATATTTCAAAGATCTCACTTCAGTTTAACGCAGGCACTACTTTTTGCTTTTAGAAGGAAATTTTATGTTGATTATAGACACTAGTTTCTGGTAGTGTTGACTGAACTCAGATCTTTCTTGAGAAGTATAAGACATTGAAACTTACTACTGCTTTTGAAAACTAGAGTGCATTTTTTGTTTCTTTATAGACACTAGTAAAGATACATTACATCTTCCTTAAGAAGTGTTGGGCCTTACCAAATACGATATAATCCAAATAATGAATTTAGGGCTTTTTTTCCATCTTGCTTTAGATCTTAGAATTGTGGAGTGTTAGTACTAAATGAAACCTTAAAGAGCATCTTTTCAGATGTGGCTGCTTTTCTGACACATTCAAGCATTCAAAAGTAGGGAGTTCCATGAAGACAATATCTCTCTTGCTACCACCAGGCCCATCTCTGTCTTTGTCTGACTTTCTGTGTGTGTGTGTGTGTGTGTGTGTGTGTCTCCCTCTCCTCTGATGGTTCTACTCTCCCTGGATAAGAAAGAGATTCTGTCACCCTTCTCCTCACCACCCAAACCCTTCTTGCATTCAGCATGCTCTAGGTGTCTCAGTCCTGGACTGTATGCTGATGCCCTTCAACTCAGGTATTGCTGACTATACGAGGGGGAGGGTTTGAATTCTAGTCAATGAGAGAAAGCAAAATGGGGGTGCTCCATTTCATTTTGGTGTACTTATCACCTGAGTGCTGGTTTATTTTCTTGCTGTTTTGCCCTAGAAGCAAGCACTCCTTGCCAGGATGAGCATTCATTTTGGTGGGAGACAACACAATCTAATCACATAGGATGAAAAGTTATTCCTTTTGATATCAAGACTTTGACCTGTGTCTTGTGGAAAACATTGCCTTAATGACCTTAATGACAAACTCTGCTGGCTGTAGGCTCTCTATTCATTCTGAAAAGTCAGAAGCAGCTCTAGGAGGACAGAGAACAGGGTTTTTCCTGCCTTGTTGACTGCCATATCCCGCGCATACAGAACAGGGCTAAGCAGAAAATATAGCTCAATATATATTGGTTGAAATAACGAATTTGTTTATTCTCCAAAATTTCCATCCTGCCCTCTACCCGTTAGAAGAAAGAACTTTAAAATTCATTCTGCACTACATATGCACGCACACACACACACACACACACACAGTTTGGATCTTTTTTACAGGGTTTATTTCCAGAGGTTCTTAGGCCCAGGCTGCTTTTGGTTCCTAGAGACCATTGGTTGAATGCAGAGCAGTACATCATTTGCATCATTTGCTTTATGGTTAAAGGTAAGCATACCCAGGGAGGCAGCTGGGGAGGTAAATCTTGAGAAGACATGTAGACAATCTAAGTATGTTATCAATCTTAAGGGGCTTGGTAGAGAGGGTGAATCAGGGTACAGACCCATTGGAATGGAATGAGTTGGAGATCAATAAGAAAGAATGTTCCATGTGTAGTGTGGGAAAATCATATTTTGGAGTAATCCTCAGATGTCAGGCAGAGAGTGGCCATGGAGTTTACAGGGTGACTGTGGCCTCAGTATGGGCAGGGACAGAGTAAAGACAACAATTTGGTGTGGTTCTCATATATATTAAAAAGGAAGGTGGAAGGTGGACTTTACTCAAATCTACCAGTCCACAAGGTAAAGAAGCTTTAATTATTTCTTAAGGTTTGGATGAATTCAGAGAGTGACTTGTCAAGTAAAGGAAAATCCAGCTAAGGTGCTATATCAGTCAGGAAAGCCCAGTCCATGCTAGGTAGTCCAATATTAATAAGTTAATACAAGGAACTAGTTACAAAGGGGCTGGAAAAGCTTTGAAGCTAAATAACTTATCTCAAAGAGTAGCAACTCAAAGATTAGTTATAGCAGAAGACATTACCAGTCACAGGGATGCAGGGACAAAAGAAGGAGATGATGTTTACTGGAACATAGGAGTCATTGCCACATGGAGCCAGATCTACAGGATGGCTGTTTGGTGGAAGATGGGACCATGGAAGAGGGGTTGTCAGCAGAAATTGAGATACAGAGGTGACACAGCCAATGCTGGAGATACTGCCTGAAGCAGAGGAAAAGGAGGAATTCCCTGGCTTCTCCTTTCCTCTCAATCTCCAGTCTCTTGCTAATGCTGCCAATGGACTATACCTAGTTGGACATAAGCTGCCAAGAAAGTTTAGAACTATCAATTACAGAGAAAGATGTGAAGTAAATCTGGGAATAAACAGGTAAATGACCAGTAGAATGGACTTAAAAATAAGGTAATTCCTACTTAATAAAGGATCCTGAGGTAGACACTTGTTAGTGTTGGTTCAGTGTCTATGAGGTAAAGGCTGATGAACATGAAGTTCTCTTGACTGTCACTCAGACACATGACATGGCCTTGTGCAGGTCCATTTCTTATGCCCTTTGTTCAAGACAGGAAGAAGAGGGAAGAACCATGACAACCATTTACGTCTCTATCAGAAAAACTAATTTTTATTTTTCAGAAATGCCTAGTTGACTTCCTGGTAAGTTCTCACTGGCCGGGATGGAAAGGCTGAGAAAAAGGGAAAAGAATGGTCATAATTGGCTTAGACCCAATTAATGGCTCCCCATCCAAAGTTGTGTATAATGTCATTATAAACAAAACAGGGTTTCCAATGGCAATTAAGGGTGGGGAATGGAAAGCAGACAGGTAGCTGACGGTATCTGCCAGGGTCAGGAGTCATCTGGACACCCACTCATGCTGACTTGCTTCTGGCTTCAAAGCTTCAGAGCAGCTCATAAACCTGAGGCTCACTGAATTTCAACCCTTGGTCCATCTCTGTTAGATATTTCACTATTTCCCCATAACTTGGTTTGAATCATTAATACTTACCCTTAACATGCTGATGCGACCTTCCTTACTTGGTATGATTCTGGTTCTGTTTGTATAAGATTCAGTGAATAAACATTCAACACATATTTATTTATCATCTACCCTGTACTAGGTAGGCACTGTTCTAGGAAGTTGAGTTACATCAGTGAACAAAACTGGCAAAAAAATCCTTACCTCTTATAGAGCTTACATTCTGGTGTGGTGAGACAAACAATAAAAAGTAAACATAGTCTGTTAGAAGGAGGTCGGTGCTATGGGAAAAAACAAATAGAGCAAAGTGGAGAGGATTGGAAGTTCCAGTGTAGGGGTATTTGCAATTTTAAGTAGGGTATCTAGGGCAGGACTCTTCTATGCTGTAGCCTCATCTGACTTTAACTCAAATGGTTCTATTTCTTCTGAAAAAGCCAGACTGGTCTTTCTCATAGTTAGGGACCCTCATACTTCCTCTGGATCTAGATAAAAGCCATGAGAGTTTTGTTTTTTTTTTCCAGAATTTCTCTATCTTTCAAAGGGTAATAATTCTCTGTTCTTTGAAGCTAGAATTTATGTTATTTTGTTCTAGATTGCTGAAGAGGACAGGTTAAACAGCTAAATCACCCAGGATTTTTAAAAATCTGCTTTCACCAGCAGTTGTAGAGTTTTACTAGTTTTATCAACATATCCTTTATCTAAATATTTCTGAATTAAATAGTTCTTAAAAATAGATATGCTACTGTGAAATAGAGATACACCTTAATAAGTCCCAACCAGTGACTTCATGCTAATTTTGTGCTTAACCTCATAAACGCTCTGATCAAAAATTTTTATTTTTGAGTACAATTTTTTCCCAAGAAGGTGGTGCTGTGTGAAGACGATTACTTGGTTGCAAGACTAAGAGTTGCTGACTTTCTGTATGAATATCCATCCCTTATCTGTTATATCCCACCTCCTTTCATCAACTCCAACTGGGCTAGCCCTCCTCTTTCATCCTATTCCTATCCTTCCCCAGTGTCACAATTCCAGAGCTAGGTCCCTAGACCTACCCTACCTGCCCTATCCTGAATATGTAACCAGCTGCCCCTGCTGAATCCTAAGCATGGTAGCCCAGACTTGTAGGTAATCCATTCTTCTCTGAGAAGACCAAGAGCAATCCTCACATTAATCCAAAGCCATGGTGTTATCCCAATTCACTTTGACCTTTATTTACTGAACACCATCTCATTTCTAAATACACTCTCTCTTTCCTAGGACTTCTTATTAGGATTATTCTTCCTTCTATAACCCTAGTAGTATGTTAGGAATACTTGTATGTTTTGAAGTAATCTGAAATTTATATTTAGAGATAAAAACCAAAGTAACTTGAGTTCTGTTCTATTATTCTGGTGCTGTATAATATTTTAAAAATTGGACTGCTCGCTGAGTCTTCAATTATCTATATGCTGATGACAGAAAAAGCCACTGCTATTTCAACAAGTCATAGAGAAGACAGTTGAGGAATTTATTGGCAAGATCCGGGTATTGCTTTTTACAGTATTTAATTGTGAAATGGAGGTGAGTCATTGCCAGCTTATTGCTACAAGACTGCAATACTCTCAAAGAATTTTTATATAAGATTTAAAATGAGGTTGAAAAAAGGACTTTTGAAGAGAGAGACACACATAAATCAACAGAATGTCCACAAGTGGTACCATGCGGGGGAATCCTGGTATAGCATTAATCCCTCTTGGAATGTACTGAATTTATGGAATGTGGAACATTTTTGATGGAGCCTGTGTTCATTCTTAATATACCACCACCACTTGACTGAGACCAGAGTTTGTTCCAGTATTTACTATGGGACTATAATGCTATAAATGCAATGATCCATCATATGGAATTACAGCAGACAAAAGCTATTAGCCAGCCAATGACAAGGTTGAACCCTTGAAAAAAGATTTATTGACAGAACCAGTATGTGTCAAATACTTTGCCAGGTACTGGGGTTACAGAGATGAATAAGCACAGTCTCTATTTTTGAGAAATGTACAGGCCAGGTCAAGAATTGCAAATATATGGCATGTGATCAAACTACTCCTTCAAGTTGCATCCAGAGCAGACATAACACTTTTTTCCTTCCAGGCTTAGGTGCTCAGTAGATACACTCTTCCACACAGCCCTCTAGGAAGCCATCACCAAACAACTGGTGTTGGCACACAAGATTATAATAGTACTATATTACTACTAATAGGCGCTAACGATGATGGGGACTGACTCTGTAGCCAGGGTACTATATCATTTCCATAAATTAACTCGTGTAATTTCCACAACAGTTCCATTAGGCAGGTATTATTATTATTCCCATTTTACAGAAAAGAAAATTGAGGCTTAGAGAGACAAACTAACTTGCCACACTGACATAGCTGGTAAACGTCAAAGCCAGGATTTGAACCCAGGCAGTCTGTATCAAATTGTTTATACTATTTAATACTGCCCCTTATAGTCCCTCCCTAATTAAGTCCTTCAACTCTTTTAATGTAAATTTCTCTTAAATTTTTCTCTTCTTGAAATAAAAGAAATTAAATTCCTTTGTTATACTTCGTGTTTTATATTTTCTTTTTCAAACTTATAACTCTTTCAGATATTCTTTTTATTCGTGCATGCAAGTATTACTGAACAAATACTAAATGCCAACTCCTGGACTAGACATTGGGAAATGGCAGTGAGTAGGAAAGAAGTTTCCCATCTCGTGGACCTGATATTCTACCTTTCTGAATAAGTATCCTGGTCTTTAACTCTAGAACTCTATCCTGGGGACTTTATTCTGTGAATTTTAGGAGAGGATCTGGCCAGAGGATGCTGTTCTCAGGAGATTTGCAAGTGGGATCCAGCTCTGTGCCTACCACTGCTACTATATCATTATTCTGGGTCCATGTCCCACAACCTAAAAGAGAAGTGGCTTTGATTATCATGACTGTGGCTTTAGGCTGACAGGATCAGGTTGTTATTCAGGATTTAGCAAAGACTGGGTTTTGGAACTTCAAGACAAGCCCAAGTCATTAGAAGGATACACCTGCAGGTTCTTGTGAAAGTAGATTCAGGCCACAAGTATTATCATAGACCCAAGCTGATTTTAAGATCCATGGAGTCACTGTGAGCCTCAATGAGACAGGAAGGAAGTTTCCTAGCAGGCAGGCAGATAGAGAGTGGGACACTGAATAAAACGGATTCAACCATGTGACAATGGGTTCTTAGTGGGCAACTCAGACCTCTTAAGGAAAGAGTTACGGAATTTTTTCTCTGGAGAACAAGGTAAAAGTTTAGTTACCTTTTGTGGTTCAGCTCTCTGGGAGTAAGTGTACTATAAAATTTGGGAAAGATCAAGTAAAAGCATTATGTACAATGAATATGTACATAAGTTTATGTGTTCCTAGAGTCATACGTATGAAAATATGAGGTTAAGGATGGAATATGGGCAGGCTTTTCACCTGCTTGAAACCTCTAATTTGATTCTAATCTTATTTCTCAGGAAGTGCGCTTTACTTACTTCTATGCTATTTTCTGTGAAGATCAAGACAAGATCAGGTAATGTAAAGGACTGGTGTGTGCTCCTTGTGAAGAAGGTGTCCTGAGGTAACTGTTGCTTCCTTTATTCAGTGTGGTGAATCTGGTCCCTGGAACAGGAGGCAAGGGCTAGAGCATTGGACGGTGTAGAATGACTTGGATGGGTATAAGTGATTTGTTGGCACCATTCAAAGTTTATAGCCCCTTGTCAATTCAGTTCTCTTTTTATTAACTCTCCTTCAAAATCATTTCATCTAATTTAATCCTGGGAATCCCAAGGGAAGAAGAGGGACATCAGAAAGACAGATCATATGTGTAGTTAGTGTTCATTATAAACCATACTCCTCACCACCACCATGCTATCCAAGTACAAGGTTGGCCCCAGAGAGTGGAGCAGCACCTGATGGACTGAAATTCAAAGACTATCAGGCTCCAGGGGAGAGGAAGCAATGTCTTATAACACTGGTTGTTTTCTATTGTGAGGTATATTAAAGAGGCCAAAGTTCTATGGAAATGGAAGTTCCCTTTAGCAGATATAGCACTTCCAAGATAATAATGAAGGCAGTGATGATCTGCCATGATGTGGTAGTGCTATGGCAAACACAATCCAAAGCAAAGTGGAATTTAGGTTATGATCCTGGGCTCTGCACTTAGGGGCTGGATTTGCTGAGGGGACATGTAGAGCCCAGTGGTTCAGGACAATATGGCATGCGTTTGGTTGGAGGAAGAACTAAATGTATCTGTATCAGTGCAGTAGATGTGAAGAGGATCAGGCTACCAGCAATATGCTTTTGACCTCTGTGTACCTGCCACCCCCCTGGAGGCCAACATTCTAGGGCTCACATTTGGTTAATGGGTTTTGGGCATGAATCCAGCTGAGCAAGCAAAAAGAATAGATGCATGGGAGTGGCCAAGATGGTGCAGTACAAAGACCCTGAGCTCACCTTCTCCCATGGGCACACCAAAATTACAACTATTTTCAGAGCAACTATTGATGAAAAAGACTTGAAGACTAGCAGAAAAGACCTTCTACAAGTGAAGATATAAAGAAGGAACCACAAGACTGGTAGGAGTGGTGGAGATGTGGTACAGTCAAGATAAATACCCTTGGTGGGCGATCCACAAGGATAATTACAATTACAGAGGTTCTCTCCAAGGAGCAAGGGGTCTGAGCCCCTAATAGGTTCCCCAGCCTGAGGGTCCTGCACTGGGAAAATGAGCCCCAGAATGTTTGACTTTGAAGGTCAGTGGGACTTAATTTGAGAGCCAGAAGACTATAGGAAATAGAGGTTCCACTCTTGAAGGGCACACACAAAAACTCACATGCTCTGGGACCTAGGGCAGAAGCAGTAATTTGAAAGGTGCCTGGATCAGACCCACCTGCTGATATTGGAGAGCCTTCCAGAGAGGCAGGAGGCAACTGGAACTCACCCTGGGGACATAGACACCGGTGGCAGCCAAATTTGGGAGCTCTTTCTACCATGAGGAAACTAATGCTGGCAAGTGCCATTGTGGAATCCTCCTTCTAGCTTATTAGCCTGGGACCTGGCCCTGCCCACCAGCCTGTGGCACCAATACTGGGATTCCTCAGGCCAAGCAGCTACCTGGGTGGGGACACAGCCCCACTCACCAATAATAGGCTGGCTGCCTTAGGACCTCCTGAAACCCCAGCTTCCCTGGGACATGGCCTCACCCACCAGAGGGCCCAGGGCCTGGCCTTGCCCACCAGTGGGCCAACACCAACTCTGTGAAAACCCAGACACTGCAGCCAGAGACTCTAGGACCCAGTTCCTCCCACTAGTGGGCTGACAACAGCCTTAGGACCCTTTGGGCCCCAGCCCCACCCACTAGTAGGCCAGCACCAGCTTTGGGACACCACAGGTCCCATAGCCAACTATGTTAAGAACCAGTCTTATCCAACAGCAGGCCAACACCATATCTAGGACCCCTGCCCTTGCAACCAGCCATCCCAAGATCTGGCTCCACCTACCAGTGGGCCAGCACTAGCCTCAGGATCTTCTGTGCCCTGACCCTACCCATCAGCAGGCTGACACCAGCTCCAGGATCCCCTGGGCTCCAGCTCCACCCACCAAGTGGTACACACCAGCTCCAAGACACCTTGGGCCCCTCAGCCAGCTGCCCTGGGATCTGGTCCCACTCATCAGTGGGCTGACACCAGCTTTGGGGCACCCCAGACCCCATAGCCAGCCGTCAAGAACTGGCCTCACCCACCAGCAGGCTGACACTAGATCTGGGACCCATGCTCACAACCAGCCACCCCAGGACACAGATCCACCCACCAGTGGGCCAGCACTAGCACTGGGACCCCCCAGGGATCCACAGCCAGCCACATCTTGAACCAGCCCCACCCACCAATGGCTGGCAGTCTCCACACAAGGCAGGGCCTGGCAACCAACAGGAACAGGAGCCAGACACACCTCCAAGACTGCCCACAGTAGTCAGCCTGCCACAACAGAAGGACCCATAGAGCCCATATAGGGAACTCCCCTAGAGCATATAGCTCTGGTGACCATAGGAGTGTGCTGCTGGGACGCATGGTATGCCTTCTACATAAGGCCACTTCTCCAAGATTGGGAAGTGTAACCAACCTACCAAATACATAGAAATAAAAATAGTGAATTAGGCAAAATGAGGTGACAGAGGAATATGTTCCAAACGAAGAAACAAGATAAAACTACAGAAGAAGTAAGTGAGATGGAGATTAGTAATCTACCTGATAAGCAGAATATAGAAAATATAATGAAGAACCAAACAGATGGAGAATACAATAACTGAAATAAAAAATATACTAGAAGGAATCAACAGTAGATTAGATGATACAGAGGAGTGGATCAGTGAACTGGAAGACAGAGTAGTGGAAATCATTCAAGCTGAACAGGAAAAAATTTTTTTAAAAAAATGAGGACAGTTTAAGAGACTTATGAAAAAACATCAGGTATGCTAAAAATTTGCATTATAGGGGTCCCTGAAGGAAGGAGAAGAGAGAGAGACAGAGACAGAGAACATATTTGAAGACACAGTAGCTGAAAAGCTCCCTAACCTGGGAAAGGAAACAGACTCCCAGGACCAGGAAGCACAGAGAATCCCAAAAAGGATCAACCCAAAGAGGACCACATCAAGAAAATTAAAATGGCAGAAATTAAAGATGAAGAGAGAATACTAGAATCACCAAAGGAAGAACAAGTTACATAAAAGGAAAATCCCATAAGATCATCAGCTGACTTTTCAGCAGAAACCCTGCAGGCCAGAAGGAAATGGCACAATGTATTTAAAGTGATGAAAGGGAAAATCCTACAATCAAGAATACCTGGCAAGGCTATCATTCAGATGTGGAGAGCTCCAAAGTGTTATAGACAAAAGCTATAAGCAAAAGCTAAAAGAGTTCAACACCACGAAACCAACTGTATAAGAAATGTTAAAGGGATTTCTCTAAGTGGAAAAGAAAAGGCCACAACTAGAAATACGAACATTATAGAAGAAAAATTTTCATTGGTAAAGGCAAATATACAGTAAAGGTAGTATTATAAATTAGCCATGTATAAAGCTAGTAGGAAGGGTAAAAGACAAAAGTAGTAAAATCACCTATATCCACAATAAGTAGTTAACGGATACACAAAACAAAAAGATGTAAAATATGATACCAAAAACAGTAAATGGAGGGAAGGAAGAGTAAAAATGTAAGGTCATTAAAATGTGTTCAAACTTAAGAGATCAGCAGCTTAAAATAGTCATATCAATATTGCTATATATAAACCTCATGGTAACCACAAACCAAAAATTTATGATACACACACACAAAAGAGAAAGGAATCCAAACATAACACTAAAGACAGTCATCAAAACACAAGGGAAGAGAGCAAAAGAAGATTAAAGGAATAAGAATAAACTACAAGAACAAACCAAGGACAATGAACAAAATGGCAATAAGTACATACTTATCAATAATTACTTTAAATGTAAATGGACTAAATGTTTGAATCAAAAGACATAGATTGGCTGAATGGATATGAAAACAGGACCCATATATATGCTGCCTACAAGAGAGACTCACTTCAGATATAAAAACACACACAGACTGAAAGTGAGGGGAAGGAAGAAAATATTCCATGCAAATAGAAAAAAAAAAAAAAAAAGCCAGGGTAGGAATACTTGTATCAGACAAAATAGATTTTAAAGCTATAGACTATAATAAGAGACAAAGAAGGACATTACATAATGATAAAGAAAACAATCCAAGAAGAAAATATAAAAATGTAAATATATATGTGCCCAAAATAGGAGCACATAAATACATAAAGCAAATATTAACAGACATAAAGGGAGAAACTGACAGTAACACAGTAAGAGTAGGGGGCTTTAACACCCCACTTATATCAATGGACAGATCATCCAGGCAGAAAATCAATAAGGAAACACTGGCCTTAAATGACACATTAGCCAAATAGACTTAATTGATATATATATATATATATAGAACATTTCATCCAAAAGCAGCAGAATACACATTCTTTTCAAGTGCACACAGAACAATCTCTAGGATAGGTCATGTATCAGGCCACAAAACAAGTGTCAGTAGAATTAAGAAGACTAAAATCATATCAAGTATCTTTTCTGACCACAATGCTATGAAACTAGAAATCAGCTACAAGAAAAAAACTGCAAACACCATAAACACGTGGAGGCTAAAAAACATGCTACTAAACAACGAATGAACCATTGAAAAATCAAAGGAGAAATCAAAAAATACTTGGAGACAAATGAAAATGAAAACACAATGATCCAAGATCTTTGGGATATAGCAAAAACAGTTCTAAGAGGGAAGTTTATAGAAATACAAGCCTACCTCAGGAAACAAGAAAAATCTTAAATAAACAGCCTAACTTTACACCTAAAGTAACTAGGGAAAGAAGAAAAAACAAAACCTAAAGTTAATAGAAGGAAGTAAATCATAAAGGTCCAAGCAGAAATAAATGAAATTGAGACTAAAAAAAAAAAAAAAAAAGAAAAGATCAATGAAATTAAGATCTGTTTTTTGGTTTTTTATTTTAAGATAGGTAAAATTGGTAAATCTTTAGCTAGATTCATCAAGGAAAAAAGAGAGTGGGACCCAAATCAATAAAATAAGAGATGAGAAAGAGAAGTTAAAACTGACACCACAGAAATACAAAGCATCATACGAAATTACTATGAACAATTATCCGCCAATAAAATGGACAACCTAGAAGAAACGGACAAATTCTAGATATGTACAATCACCCAAGATTGAGTCAGGAATAAACAGAAAATATGAACAAATTACCAGTAATGAAATTGAATCAGTTATTAAGAAAACTCCCAAACTAACAAAAGTCCAGGAACAGAAGGCTTCACAGGTGAATACTTCCAAACACTTAAGAGTTAGCACTGATCCTTCTCAAACTATTCCAAAAAAATTGCAGAGGAAGGAATGCTTCTGATCTCATTCTACAAGGCTAGCATTACCCTGACACCAAAACCAGGAAAAGATATCACACACAAAAAAATTGCAAGTTAATATCCTTTATTAATATAGATGCAAAAATCCTCAACAAAATATTTGCAAACTGAATTCAAAAATACATTAAAAGGATCATACACCATGATCAAGTGGGATTTACCCTAGGGATGTGAGGAAGGTTCAATATCCACAAATCAATGTGATACACCTCATTAACAAATTGAAGAATAAAAACACACCTCATTAACAAATTGAAGAATAAAAACCATACAATCATCTCAACAGGTGCAGAAAAAGCTTTTGACAAAATTCAACATCCATTTATGATAAAAACTCAACAAAATGGGTTGAGGGAACATACCTCAACATAATAAAGGCCATATATGACAAGCCCAAAGCTAAGATCATACTCAACACTGAAAAGCTGAAAGTATTTCCTTTAAGGTCAGGAACAAGACAAGGATGCCTGCTCTTGCCAATTTTATTCAACAAAGCTTTAGAAGTTCTAGCCATAGCAATCAGACAAGAAAAAGAAATAAAAGGAATACAAATTAGAAAGGAAGAAGTAAAACTGTCACTGTTTGCAGACAACATAATACTCTACATTGGAAGTCCTAAAGATGCCACCAAAAAACTTCTAGAACTTATCAATAAATTCAGTAAAGTTTCAGGATACAAAATTAGTATACACAAATCTGTTGTTTTTCTATACTAACAAGAAACTATCAGAAAAAGAAATTAAGAAAACAGTCCCATTTACAATTGCATTAAAAGGAATAAATTACTTAGGAATAAATCTAACTAAAGAGGAAAAAACTTGTTCTTGGAAAACTATAAGTTACTGATGAAAGAAATTGAAGATGGCACAGATGAAACATATATTGTGTTTGTGAACTGGGAGAATTAATATTGTTAAAATGACCACGCTACCCAAGGCAACCCAGAGATTCAATGCAATCCCTATCAAAATACCAATGGCATTTTTCACAGAACTAGAACAAATAATTCTAAAATTTCTATGGAAACACAAAAGACCCTGAATAACCACAACAGTCTTGAGAAACAAGAACAAAGCTGGAGATATCACAATCCTTTATTTCAAACTATACCACAAAGCTGCAGTAGTCAAAACAATATGGAACTAGCACAGAAACAGACACATAGGTCAATGGAACAGAACACAGAGTCCAGAAATGAACCCACACTTACATGGGCAATTAATCTATGACAAAGGAGGCAAGAATATACAATGAAGAAGACAGCCTTTTCAATAAATGATGTTGGTACTTGTTCATGACTACTGCCAAGTTCAGGTTCTTTAAAAAAAATAATAAAGCAAGCAAGCTATATTGAGCCTCTGGCACAAATCAGACACTGAGCTAGGTTCTATCACCAGTGTTCTTTCCTAACAACTGTATGATATTGGCACTGTTTTATTTTGCAAATGGGAGAATGTGTCTCAAAGAAGTCAAGTAGCTTGTCTAAGTTAATAGAGCAGACTGGATGTGAACTCTAGCCTTCTGATGCTGACTCAGTGC
This sequence comes from Balaenoptera physalus, assembly GCF_965194825.1. NCBI lineage: Eukaryota > Metazoa > Chordata > Mammalia > Artiodactyla > Balaenopteridae > Balaenoptera > Balaenoptera physalus. The sequence goes on from NC_138891.1 coordinate 87,053,775, forward strand.
ATATTTAGGTGTTGGTAAAACATGAAACAAACGTAATGTGAATAATAAGTTTGTTTTATTAGGAGATATATAACTCAAATAAGTAGCTTTTTCAAGATTGTAGATACCATCTCTTCTGGAAGCCCCTGGTTAACTGCTCTGGGACAAGATCAACTAGAGAAGCAGAATATAAAATTATTACCACTCACATGCATAGGGCACATATAGGAGAAGTCTTGGCCTCTGGGAAGGAGGCCAACTGGTCTAGCAGAAGGAGGATCAGGAGGCTTATGACTGACTATGGGACTGGGCATATTTGTGGGTTACCCAGAAATGAGGGCAATATGTGAATCCAAATATACAGAAAGGCAGGTTTCCTCCTAGGAGAAGTTCAGCAAGAACAAGTCAGGGCCTCTGTACAGGAGGGACTTACATTTCAGGCAGGCCACTGAGGTGAGGCTCAGTAAAGAAAGACATAAACCCAGATTCAGTTAGAGCTGAATCTCTTAAATCAATTTATAAATAAAGTGATGATATGAATTGGTTTGCCAGAACAGTCCCAGTTTATAACTGCTGAGTCTTCAATTTGGACAATAAATGTGTATGATCTTTCTACTTGTAAGGCCCATGGTCATCTGGCTCCTCCTTACTACTTGAGTCACATCTCTTGCCCTTCCTCCATGATCCTCTGTGGCTTTAACCATATAGAATTATGTTTAAACCCTTGAACTTGTCCTGCTTTCTTTAATCTCTAGGCCATTTGGAGGAAGGAACTTGCTGTTCCTTCCTCCAAAATCTCTGACCCACCAATATCCACAGCCCTCTTCTTTGCTGGGTTCACTTCTACTTGTGTTTTACATCAGGGCTTAGCTATCACTTCCTCTAGGAAGTCTTTCCTGCCCCACTCCTCCTCCCCAAGTTCGGGTTAGCTGTCTTCCTACATGCTTCCATTTCTCCATCCCAGTGTTCATCACAGTTTACTGCAACTTCCTACTTACTGGACCCTAGCCTGTAATCTTCATGAGACAAGGGCCAGTATCTTATCCATAACTGTATCTCCAATAAGGACCAGAGTGCCTGGTTCATAGCAGGTGTTCCATAAATATTTTTGAGCTAAGGCTGAGAGACCCAGTTTTCAGAACTGGGGGGTCAAAGTCAGGGATAGATCAGAGGCCACAGTAATTTGGGCCAGGACTTGGGCTTAAATTTCTTCTTTGGGCCTGTCTCTTCTGGAGCAGGGCAAACCTGTGGATGGGGATTGAGGAACCTCATTTGTACGGCCATGGATGCTGGATCCACTAGGGCCTAGTCCCAGAAGGAAAAGACAGGGACACTCATCAATAACAATTTGGCACCAAACTGGGGAGACAAAACCTAAGATGCATTCCCTCCCCTGGATGCAATGGGGTCTAGCTGCAGCCCTGCTTTCCCTATGTGGGAGTGGGAATGGGATGGGAATGGAATATGCTGTAAGGGAGAAATCATGGATAAGGGGAAACTGGCACAGAACCTCCTTCTCTGGCATCTGGACCCAGTTCTCAAGCCTCAACCTCTTTTATCGCTTGCTGTTTTCCTCATCCCAACCTCTCCTACCCTTACACACCTAGTCCCTGCCCTTAACTCCTGTGCCCAAACCCTACCCCCAATATCAGCTTTCAACTTGGCAGTTATTAAGTGTAAGGTTTATCATCTTTATCATGATGTGGGTGCCAGGATGGATTTAAATGACAGCCTTTAGTGGGCCTCAGAATCTCCTCTAGAGCTGTACTTACTATCCCCGAGAGGGGACCCAGGACACACATCTCCCAAATCTATCAAACGTTGATCATACTTTGCCTACCAAACTTCCAAGTCCCTCAAGGACTCCTGCCTAGATGCTTACACCTTTTGGTACTAACAGGTATTGGGCTGTAGGCAATACAGCCCAAGTTAACATCGAGCCCAGATAACATGTTGATAGAGCTTGGTCTTCAAGAGAAAATATGGGCTTAACTCAAAAGACTGAATTGAGTAGTGACATTTCTGGTATTATCCAGGCTATAGACGGCTGTCTGACAGTAGGAGAATTTTCTGAACAAGGGAACCTTCCCGCTCCATTAGGTTGCATCGGCCCTGATGCAACCCTGGGCCCTGGGTCACCGCAGGCCTAGCCTTCCCGCAGTGGTTCTCCACCTTTTGTCCTGTGCTGACAACATCCATCCATCAGCACAGTGGCCCCCAGAGGCAGGGGCTCTTGCTTGGGGTTATGGAGTGAGAGATGCATGCTCTCCTAGGGTGTGCGAGTCAGAATCCCCTGGTGAAGCACTTTGAACCGCATTCCTCCAGGGTGATTCTGATACCCTCCCCCAAGGTTATGAGCCTACTATTTGATAATTACTACAGAATTTAGGGCTCTGGAGAGTAGAACAGCACAGACTTCTAAATCAGCCACATGGCTTAGAGCTGTTTCTCCACCCAACTTGGACAGAAGTCTCCCAGACAGATGATGTCAGTGCAACTGGAGAGGAGACTTGTTAAAACCTGTGCTCTCACTGGCTGAGAAAACTTCTCCCAGAACCCTCGGGGACTGATGGTGGGAATGTAGACTGGAGCAGTCATTCTGGAGAGCAGTTTGGCAGTACTTGGTGAAATTAAGTGCGCCTATGCCCTGTGACCCAGCTATCCCTCTCTGGAGTCTACACCCCAGAGAAACTCAGGCACAAGTCCATTAAGGGATGTATATGAGGGTGTTCTATGTACCACTGGGTGTGGGAATAATAATGATGATGATGATGATGATGACGATGATGTTGATGGCTCACACTTGCCGGATGCTTATGTGTGCTCAGTACTTTACATGTTCTCAGTACTCTACATGAAGTAGGCACTATTACTATCTCTGTTTTGGAAATGAGAACACAGGTATGGGGAGGTGGAGTAAATGGGCTAAGCTCACACAGTTGGTAAATGGAAATGATGACAGGCAGTCTGGCTCCTGAGTGTGCACTCCTAACCATTATGCTTTATGGTCTACCTCTGTGTCCATCATTGGGGAATGAATAGATAAATGTGGAATACTGTTAATCAAACACATGGGCAAGTCTTAAAAGCATAGAGCTGAGTGAAAAAGGAAAGAAAAAAAAGAATGAGTTCCATAGTCCACTGCCATATATACATATATATATACTTATATATTTACATACATATATATTTTAAACGTATACAATGATGATACAGCATCATGAAATTTCAAATGTATTAATATATGTACACATCCAAGTATGTATTAGTATCTGGGATGGGGGCAAGTAGAAGCCAGGGATGAAAAGGAAATGTATAAAAAAAGAAAAAATAAAACAAAAGCTAACAAAATGAGAGAAGGCCTTGCTCAGAATGGTGATGACTGGGGGCCATGAATTGAGGAGTGACTTAACTCTGCTCTCTTCTCCTGAGACTCATATCTCTCCCCAATAATTCCCTTCAAGAAACTAGATGCAAAGCTCCATCCCACTTCCGGGAGAATGAGAGCAGGCAAGTTCATTCTCATTCTCTTCCTCGGGGTTCCCCCACTCACCCCCGACCCTCTTACCCCTGGGAGCAGCAAAGCCCTGAAATAGATGTGCATTCTGCCCAGTGTTTGACTCCACCTTAAGAAGTAAGTTTACTTCCTCCCATTTTACAGATGAAAAGAGAGGCAGTTCAGAGAGCTAGTGACCTGTACTTGCTCTTGTGTGCTCACATTCATGTTCAGCAGAACTGGCACCTCACCCAGGTCAGTGTAGAGCTTCCATCCTATGCTTTACAACATACCCACGGACATGGTAATGGAAACCACCAGTTTCCTCTGTAGAAACAGCCAGTTTCCAAGAATCAAAGGGATTTCCATGGTTTTGTTTGATGAAGGCCTCAAAGCAATGACTATATGTTCAGGGACGATAATACAATTATTTTAATTAAATTTTTCCTAGTGTTACATAGGAATAGGGCATTATTGCAAACCTTTTGAGAAAATTATTTTGCATCTCATGTATCTCTGGCAGTGGCTGATCCTAACACTTTGCATTGTTAGGACCTGCTCACGCCTCCATGGCAGGCTTGTCTGCAAATGAGCATCTCTCAGTCCGTTATTCCTGGAGCATCTCAAAATGTGAATTCCAGCATTTCTAAATGAGGTAAATACACGCACAGCTCACATTATCGTGTATCATTGTTTCCTATACAGATGGAGAATTCATTCATAGTCAATGTTGTAATCAGAAAGACGTCAGAGAATGATTCAACAGGCCGTTATTTGGCAAATGTACAATGACTGTTAAGATGTAGTTACCTCATTCATCCTGTTTTCAGAGTCAGGTAGGCATGAGAATTCAGCTTCTTTCAACACCTTGACGGTTTTATTCTCACAACACTTATTTATAAGTTGCTCACTGTCTATCTGACACTGATAGAAGATACAGCTCTGATCAGAGGACAAACTGACAATGAAATTGACTGGACAAGTGTATGTGGGGATACACATACGGGACTGTGCAGCCCAAACTGTGGTTGCTAGTTAGAGTGGAGCGCTTCATAAATTATGTGAAGAGGCTGTATCAGGATCGTGCGCAAAGAGTGGGGAGGTTTAGAGAGGCAGAGAGGAGGAGGCAAGAAGGCTGAGTAGCAGACCCCAAGCTGTGAGTCAGGAATGAGGAGGAGGGGGAAGTGGGTGCAGAAGAGAAGAGGGTGAAGAGTGAGCCTGAGGAGGGTGTGCCTGAAGGGGAGTGGAGGGATAGCATAGGAGGTGAAGGTGGCCAGGCTTGGCTTCCTACTCTGAGACTTACAGAGGCGTGGCTGAAAGGAGGCCTCATATTGACTCCTATAGACTGTGGGTCTGAAAGCCTGCCCCCAGAGCATTCTGGCAGAGGCCGTTTTGGATGTGTGCTCTCAGCTCTCTTTAATCACTGAGGCAGAAAGGGGTCTTGCCATGCCGCAGAGCAAATTTCCCTGGGAGCAGCTATTGGGATGCTCAAATTCTGGCAGTGCATGGAAAGACGCCCTAAATGCTCAGAGCACTCTTCTCCCTGAGCCTTCTCACAAGCCATTCCTCTCACCTGGGTAGTCTTCCTGTTCCTCTCCTGCTCTCCAGACCTGTGCCGTCCAAAATGCTGGCCACAAGTCACCTGTGCACCTGAAATGGAGATATACTGTGAGTGTAAAATACACTCAGGATTTCAAAATCGGGTGTTAAAAAAATGTGAACTCGCTCATCAATAATTATTTTTATATTTATTGCATGTGAAAATGATAATATTTTGGATATATCTGTTTAAATAAAATATAACATTAAAATGAATGCACCTCTTTCTTCTTACTTTTTCGTATGTGGCTCCCATTGCATGTCTACTGGACAGCCCTGTCTGAAATTTCATGCATCCTTTGAGTGGTTATACAGGTTGGTGGCCAAGTTTCCAAGCTCTGGAGCCAGGCTGCAGAAGTCCAAATCCTGGATTCATATCTCGATACTTCACAGCAAGTGACTGGATTGAGGTAACTTAATCTCTCCATGCCTCAATTTTCTTCTAGCAACAGTCTCGGTCCCTGCCTCACCAGGATCTCCTATACCATGCTGCCTGAGCCCTTCTAGGAGGACACATGGCCCTGACTCTCTTTTAAGGTGTGTAAGCTGTTTCATTAATTCACAGAGTTTCTCAGAGTTGTGCCTGATTAACTCTTCATTGCCCACCTGATCTTTCTGTCAACCTGTCAACACCCAGATGGGGACGATGTGCCCCCTCCCAGAAAGGCTTCAGATTTCCAAGTCATCTGGTAAAGTTGCCTGCACACACAGGGCCATATCTCACAAGTGACGGTGATGCATTCCTCTTTCAGGGGTTACATAGGAGTGGGGGGCAGGTTCTGCTTAGTTTACAAGTAAACATTTTTTATTGATCTACACATTCAGAAAAATACAAAATTCATAGTCAAATCGATGAGGTTTTAAAAGTGAAATTTTTGTAACCTCCATAAAAATCAAGAAACAGAGCATGAAAAGTGATCCCAGGGCTTCCCCCACCCCCACTCCAGGGTCCCTCTCAGTTACCTCCTCTTCCCTAAAGATAACCACTGGCTTGCCATGGATCATCAGAGAGAGATTTTTTCCATTTCAGCTTCAGGTAAATGAAATTGTACTCTTGTGTTGGACTTTTTTCACTCAACATTATGTTTACAAGGTTCATCTATGTTGTTATGTTAGCAGTTGTCTGTTCATTACCATTGCTGAATAATATTCCATTTCTATAAATTTATCACAATTTGCTTATTCATTCCACTATTAATGGATATTCGGACTGTTTTCAGTTTGGGACTATTGTGAACAATGCTGCTATGAGCATTCTTCTGCACTAAGGAGTAGAATTTGGCGGATATAGGATATGCATATGTACAGCTGTACTTCTAAACCCACTTTCAAAGGGTTTGTACCAGTTTCCACTCTCAGCAGCAATGCATGAGAATTCCAGATGTTCCATACCTTTGCCAACACCTTTTTTCCCCCCATTTGGAAGGTAAGGTGTGTTTTAAATTTGCATTTCCCTGAAGAGTAAACTCCTTTTCATATGCTTATTGGCCATTTGGATATCTTCTTTGTGAAGTTCAAGTCTACTACCACTTTCCCCTTCCCCCTAAAATTTTATTTATTTGGGTTGACTGTCATTTTCTTATTGACATGTATGATATCTTTAAATACTTCAAATTTAAATCCTTTGTTGGATACATGGGTTGCAGATATCTTTTCCTAGTCCGTGGCCTGAATTTTCATGCTCTTAATGGTGTATTTTAATGAACATTTCTTAAATTTAATGAAGCCTAATCAATCTTTTCCTGTAAGAGTTATTTTTGTAATCTGTTTAAGAAATCTTTGCCTCCCTGATAGAGCCAGTTTAAAGTTAGTAAATTTCTTCAACCCATACCACAGTGCTGGAGCTAAAAACCAGCAAGAACTTTCCATATTAACAAACTAACAAACCATTTGATGCACTAAACCATTTGTTATTCTTCTAAATGTCATAAATTCTGTCCCTTGAGTCACACTCTCTCCTGTCTACTCCCCAAACCTCACACTCGAATTCAAATGCTTGCTCTGTGGTCTTTCCCTGTTTTTCCTTCCCATCCTTTTGGCACTCACACACCCCACACCTGGGCTACCTTTATTTTTTATTTCAAACATTCATAAGGCTCTCCTTTGTATTTAATAGGAAAAAAATTGCTAACATTTACTGAGAGCTTACTATGTGCCAGGCACAGTGCTAAGTGCTTTTCATGCATTCTCTCATTTAATCACGTGAAAAACTCATCAGGCACCTACTAGCACATTTCAGATGAAAAAAGTGAGATTTAGGGAGGTCAAGGTCTCTAGCTAGAAAGCTACAGAGCCAAGATTTCAATCTGAGGTCTACCTGACCCGAAGGTGGTGCCATGAACCTTCACATCATACTGCCCCTCCTAGCCCTTAGATTAGCTTTGTAACTCTGGTTGGGGTCCCACGTCTTCCATCTAGGACAGAAAGTCTTAGAATTGTTTTTTGATTGACCAGTCAACTTCTGAGCAAGAAGTTCAATAGCTCCTGTCTAAGGGGAGCACCTCCTTTTTACTTCAGCCCACGGTGGAGGTGATCAGGCCCTTCTCTTTGCAGGATCTTCACACTTCTAACACCCCATTTTCCTTCTTCCTGCCCCACCACTTTCCACTTATTAGGTCCACTGCAGCTGCTTCCTGCCAGGCTACAGCTCTTTGCGTACTGCAGGGTGAGCGAGTCCAGGTGTGGCCCCAGGGGGAAGGCAAAAGGGATCTTCATGAGTCAAACCTCATGGGAAACTGCAAACAGGGGCTCAGAGAGAGCACTGGGGAAGGCTTTCTGAGGTGACTTGGGGAACCAGGTTGGGGGATGAGTGGACATTCTTTTAAAATGATCCTTCATAGTATAAAAGCATTTCTATTGCTACTGCACAAAGAGAGGTACAAAAGCTTCATCCCTGGATGCCTACAATCTAATCCAGACCAGGAGACATGGATGCAAGCAGGAGGCTCCTGAGAAAACCAACCTCACATTTGTCTAACACTTTCCATTTTTTTATGCTTTTATACCGTGACCTCATCTAATCCCTAGAAGGAATCCTTGTAAAGTCAGGAAGGCAGGTGCAGTGGGGTCTATTTTATAGTTGTACAAGCTGACATCTAGAGAGGCCAAATAACTTGCCTAAATTAGTTTAGGTAAATGATGATAGGCCCAGGATTAGAATTCAAGTCTCCATATTTCTATACCAGTGTTTTTCTACCGGACCTTGCTGCCTCCATAATAAGGATCACTAAAATTTAAATCAAGGCCTCCTGATAACTCTTTAAGTGTCAAGCATTTTACTGTAAGTTACAGAACATACGGAGAATACTGTCCTCAGGATATAGTCTAGTGGACAAGATAAAAGTATTAAGACCCTTTTATTGAAATATAACATATGCATAGGAAATGCAAAAATCATAAGTGTTCAGCTCAATGAACTGTCACAAAGCAAACACACCTGTGAAATCACCACTTAGATCAAGAAACAGAACAATATGGGCATCTAGCAGCCCTCTATTTGCCCCTGGGATTGGAGTGCTAACAATTAAATATGCTACAGGTTAGACCAAAATTAAGGTAAATAGTTGCAGAAACAAAACTTCCAGAGGGTAATGAAAGAAGCAAAGGTCACTGAAAGAAGTTTCCCAGGTAAGGTGCCTTGGATAGCTGCCTAGTGCAGGTAACTCACAGGAAAGTGTCCTAGGGTAGGGAATCAGAGATGCAATGGCAGGAGAGAAGCTCAAAGAAAGGAAAGAAGCTGCCTCCTAGCCCCATAGGAAGAGGAAGGGGATGGGAAAGGCCTGGGCAGCCCGAGCAGCTGAGGAGACCCAGGGAGCCGCTGCAGCCTCCTACCCACACTGACACCATGGCGGTATTGTCTCCACAGCTGGGTGCTTTTCAGTTCCCCTCTCCCCAGACTCTTAACCTCATTCTCACACTCTGTGAGGTTTCCACGTTGGCAAGAAAGGTGAGAAAATGTCAAGCATACCCAAATGAGGAAACTTAGAAGAGATGCTTGTGGCTTTAGCTCAGCTGCCTGGGCTGCAGCCTTTCTAAGTTACTGTCTGAGATCTAGCACGGGGTGAAGGAACCACACGAGCACACTCCCTGCACAATTTAGAGGGAACCGTGCAGTGGATGTGGTTTAAATGGACACTTCCTTAGGAGAGACTGTTGCAGTGTTTGTAGAACAAGTGATATAGGTGACTAAGAACACTAAACTTCAGGTTTTCTCAAGTTTGAATTATAACTGCTTATTATCTAACCTAAAACTGGGGGATCTATGTATGATGTTATTCATCTAAATATTTCAAAGCAGAGACTCTAAAATAGGATGCTATGCAAAGAATAGTTGGGTTGATCACCCCTTCATTAACTGTTTATACCAGCCCAGGAAAGAAGCAGAAGTCTCTGGGTGTTCTTGATCTTCTTCTTGAGAACATTGGCCTGGACTGATATTTTCCAAGAAGACTCCTTCAGACCAAGGGTAGAGTCTATGGCATTTATGCCAGGAGCAGCAACTGGGGAGTTTTTAGGCATTTAGGAGAGTGATGTTAGGGACAGAAAAATGTGTATGCAGGGTGTGGTATGGTGTGGTGTGTGAGTCTGGTGAATTGTGAAGGACTAGTTTATTTTTGGTACCTGCCCAAGAACCCACCTTTCTCCATCACCCTACTCTTCCCAACCTGCCTCTTTCAAGACTCTAGTATCAGTCCACTCTCAAGCCACGTTCCTATTCCAAGGGTTTTTCTTTAACATTTTTGATTGTGATCATGGAAAAAGTATTTTGCCTTACAAAGACATACACACACACACATTTAAAAAATCTACTTGCATCATCTATTTTGTACTTTGATATTTTCTATTTTATTTTGTTCTTTCACCTAAAAATGCTGAACTCCACCCACCAAACTAATTTTCACAATCCATGTCTTTTCATAAAGTATTACTCCGTCTCAATCCAGGAAAGTTATTGATAAATAAGGCAGATTTTTATTTTGCTTTGCTTTGGTTTTTGATAAGCATTAAGGTTTCACCACTGCTTGATATTTTTAAACTTTACCCCTGAGCTTCATAAGGCTCTCTCAGCAGCCTGGGTAAAAGAGAGAGGTTCTGTATAGACCCTCAGTTTTCTCCCACCTGGGAGGGAAGCCCCCAGGACTCTTGGGTTCTGCCCTGCACACTGTGTGAGAGAGACTTGCAGGAGCAGTGGGTGCTCTTCCAAAGTACATAGAAGTCAGATACGAGGGTGCAAGGGACATGAGATGCAATAGCTCTTCCAATATTTGAATTCTGAATTACTTCAGCATGCGGACAAAATACCACAGCAGTTCTTGAAACACAGCATCAATATGATTTATCATAGCCATTTAAAATTTAACCTTCATTTACTTCAAGAATGAAGAAGGGTTTGCAGGCTCAAGCTCATGGTTGCCCACCTTCGTTCTAGGTGGAGAGACATCATTGGCATGACTGAGGCTGGTAGGTAGAGACTGAAGGTGTCTTGAAAAAGGTTAAAGAAGGGCTTCTGGAGAAGGAAGGCAAGAGCTACAGTGAGAGGAGTCATGGCCATAGCTAAAAGGAAGGCTGCAATGGTAGTGTCAAATGAGAAAGCTAGGAATGTGGAGTTCAGCATTTAACTATGAAAAATAAGCCCAAACAAGAACATTATTGGTAGTCAAATACTGATCCTAAACCAGTGCCATATATGAAAAGGAAAGGGGAGTACTCCTCCTTAGTGACTCATATGTAAAAATGATCAGTTTTTGTTGTTGTTCAACTTCCATTTATTAAGCATTTGCTCAACCTGAAGGGATTTGCCCAAGGACACACAACTTAGAACTGGAATTAAACCCAGGTATTTCTGATCCCAAAGGCCATGTCCTTTTCACAAAATCCCAATGACTCCCAAAATTACTTCCAGTCCAGTAGGACTGTAGGTGGATGGTTTTTGTGAGGTTTTTTCCTTCTTTTTTCATATTTTTCAAACTTTTTCTAATGATCATGAATTGCTTTCTTAAACAAAAGCGAATGCAATATACTCTATTTTTAAAAAAACAGTACCCACCAGGGATTTATTTCCAGTCTCAGAAGGAAACAACATTCCAACATCTCAAACAATTTTGCCAGTGCTGATTTATTCTATCTCTAAATATTTTTTCAGGTTGGAAGGCACTCTGTGTTTGAGAAGTTCCCTACTCTAGTAGCCACCTTCATTAGGTTGCATTGGAACTATCTTTTTAAGCTCAATTCCATTTTCTCTCTTCTCCTCATTAGGCAAAACACAGCTGAATTTTCTAGCTTTTTTTTTTTAAGCGGGGGTGGGGGGGATTGACATAAATTCCCCAGTGGAAGAAAGTAACAAGAGTGAAAGGGTCTTATTACTGAGGATGAAGAGTGTTCAAAGTACCAGTGATTGAAGAGTTCTGGTATATATCCATAGGGCACCTTTCCTCTTTGTAATAAAAGGGTGCTATAATAAAGCAGATCCAAGAAATTTCAGGAAGAGAGCTACAGAAACAGAGAAGTTGGGCTTGACCTCAAAACTTACCTTCTTCACAATTTTATTTTTAACTGGTCTCAGTTCTGGGCTATCTTCTCATTGTTATCATCTTCCCTTGTGAAATGAGCAGTCATGACTTCGTGCTACTTGGATCCAAAAGTCATCCAAGAAGACATTTCCTGGACTCTATAACACTGGCCCTCTGAGACAAACTCACTAATGTGAATACACAGGAGGAAAAGGAGGCAAATGTGCCTTAACCAAACTGGTACATACAAGCATGATAACTTGTTCAAATGAAACCACCACCTTCCACCCCTCCCTACTTCTCCTTCAAGTACTTCTCCTTGTTTGTACTTATAGCTTGCTTTCAAAAATTTTTTTATTCTGTATGTGCTAGTTTGGCCCTCAAGTACAATAGGGAGAGAGATATTGATAGCCTATTCCAATATTTGCTGGATAATTTTGGCATCATGAAGGGTTGAGGAAAGGAAATCATTCCTTGTGGCCCAAGACTTATTGATTTCCCCACAGACAAGAGACTAAAAGCAAAGATCCCAGATAGGTCTAAGGAGCAGATATTTTGTGGGCTGAATAACCAAATCTGAGGGCACAAAGCATCTGGAAAGTGTTGTAAGAAAACTAAGCATCTGAAAACACGTATTGCCAAATGTTATTAAGCAAATAAAACTGCAGTGCCACATGCATAAGAAATGCTGCCGTGAGGGTGTCTGGAATGCACCCTAGAAGGGAAAAGTGGTCAGGGTCTGGGTAAGTCTCCCATATTCTTGTGACCTTCCTTGGGGATAAACAATCCTAAGTAAAGAAATCTCCAGTTGACAATTTGGAAGCCTTCTGCATATATGAGAGAGGGCCAAAGAAGAATTATAAGGGAGACTGGGAAGGGCACAATGAGACTTACTTTGGGGGCCAGAAATGCATTGCTGAAGAAGGAGTAAAAACTACAAGGCAGCTTCCCATCCAGTGTAATGCCAGACTGGAGTTCCCACAGACAACCATTCTAAGGGTATAATCATGGAGTGAATTTGTGTCCTTAAACCAAATGCAACCAACCAATTAAGCATGTATGAGGACCAGAAGAGTTCTGGTCATGACAATAGCAGGAAGAATCAACCAGCAGGCCATCCCCCTCTTATGTCTGGAAATGCAATTTTAAGTCGGAATCTGAATCAAGATCTTTCTTGTGGGCGCATTCATCCTGATTCCTCTCTCTGAAACACCAGGCCCTGGTTGGCTGCTTTGGCAAATTGGGCCTTGAATCAGGTCAGACACGTACTTAATTCAAAAGGTTCTCTCATTCATATTCATTCATTCATTCATTCGTACATATTCTCTCTCTCCCTCTCCCTCTCTCTCTCTCTCTTTCTCCTGTTGGGACGCTCAAACCAAGAAGTCCTGGGCTCTGATCTCAGTTGTGGCCCACGCCAGCAGAATGGTAGTAGAACACACTACTTTGCTCAAGTCTTGCTTTTAAGCTTTACTCTTCCAGAATTATAGGAGGTTAGACCTTTTCTAATGCTTCTTGCAAAATTGAGGCATATGCATCCATAAAGGTATAAATTGTTATTCTTTTCTGTTCACACAAACACTATCTTTCAGAAGTTGTTACATTAAGAAGACATCGAACAGCATCAGCTTATAAACCTGCACAGGCTTGCTGAGCTGAAGGTTCACAATAATAGGAAGAAAAATACACCAAATTCCATATCTGAGGTAACAGAATGAAATATGGAGTGGAATTAGAAGCATTTAGCACTTCTTTATTTTTAGACACAATTTATTCAGTGACCTTGATTCTTGTAATTTCCGGTGGTTTAGGGTCTTCGCTTAGTGGATCAGTCCTGAAATCCATACTGACAGAAAACGTTAGCAAAACGGGGCAGTCTCTTAATTAGGAGAGAATGTAGAGCTCTACGGGAACTGGTCCTTATTTTTATGGGCTGCTTAGTTAGCTTCATGAGAAGAAAGACTGGAAGTACTAATTTTCCTTTAGAGCTCATTTATTGAGTCCCATCTTTGGATTCTTCAAAATTCTTCAAAAATAATGCTTTTGGGAATTACTTAGAATGTTGATTACTTGATACAGTGAATGGTTTTTTTGACCTCCACATTCCCGTAAGAGTGTCTGGTCGCAGGAATCAAACAGAGATGAAATTGGCCAAAGTTCTGATACCTACCACACAAAATCTTTTCAAAGGGTCCCAAGTTTGACATGTCTTAACTCTACTCACTTCCTGTAATGTCATCTCTCTGTGACATTACTGTGAGTCCACACCAAAGGCAAAGGAAATGATGGCATTTCCTCTAACTGTGAGCGAGATTTTAGGAGAGACTTTATGTTGCTGTTAAAACTACTCACATATGCTAAGTACATCTCCAAGAAGATAATGACATAATGTCTGCTACTGTACTTGTACCTCGCTAATCTCCTGGATCAGTTACTCATATACCTGTTAGTATATTACAGTTAGGTGGGCAGTGGGAGGTTATTTGTTTTTATGTTACCAGCTCCTAACTCTATTAATTTCACATAGTAGAAGCTCCAGAAGCATTTTCTTACTTAAATTTATTTTGGACTCTGGTTTTCTGCTCAGTTCCAGCCTATAGCAAGACCAAGATGACTCAAATAAATCCAAAGGAATAGGACGCAGGGGATCTGTAGTGGGGTGGAAGGTGCCCACCCCATCCCCCCCAAAAAAGATATGTCCATGTATTAATCCCTGGAACATGTGAATATGACTTTATTTGGAAAAAGTGTCTTTGCCGACATAATTATGTTAAGGGTTTTGAGATGATATCATCCTGGATTATCTAGGTGGGCTCCAAATCCAATAACAAGTGTCCTATGAGAACCACAGAGGACAGACACTCACAGTGGAGAAGGTGATGTGAAGATAGAGGCAGAGGTTGGAGTGATGCATCTATAAGTCAAGAACACCAGTAATTGCTGATGACCACCAGAAGCTAGAAGAGAGACCTGGAACTGACTCTCCCTCAGAGCTTCCAGAAGGAATCAATGCTGCTAACACTTTGAATTCGGACTTTTCTCTCCAGAACTGTGAGAGAATGAATGTCTGTTGCTTGCAGCCACTAAGTTTGTGATAATTATTTATGGAAGCCACAGGAATCAAACACAGGATCTCCAGAAAGTCCATAGAAAGCAGAGTATTTATTTTTCAAAGGTTGTACATTCCTGCTGAGCTGACTGTACTCATCCTACAGTATGGATAAGGAGACAAGCCAAACATGTTCTGGCCACAGTGTCTCACCCCTGGTGCCATACTCTACTGCAAAGTTCACCCAACAAGGACTTCCTGCTTCTGAGTTCTGGTCCAGCTTCACCTTGGTCAAGTTACTCTTTCTGTCTGGACTTCAATTACCTTGTTACAAAATGGAGGTGCTCTTGTTGTACTCCACGTATGGGGTACAACAAGAGCACCTTCATACCTCACAGAAATGTATGAAGCAGGGTGGAGGGGCATGAGTTAATAGAATGGGTGTTTGTGAGAGAGAATAACTTGAGTGGCACAATTTGAAGCCTGGCTAGTAAAGCATTGAACAGTAGAAGATGTCTAGGTTTAGTAATAGTCTCCTACCAGTAGGTTTGTGGCTCCTATGTAATTTTGCAGAGGGGGCATTTTGCTCTTGTTGGGGGGGGGCATTATTTTTCAGACAGACCCAGACCAATGCTTATATATCATTACATTTATAAGTCTTCAGCTGATGACACAGCTGTGTCAGCTAGAGTGCCTGCAGCTGAGTCAATATAAATTGTAACCAAGAATACTATAAGCCAGAAAAATGGTCCACTCTAAAAGAACATCAGTCCCAAGAGAGGTCACCTGGGGCCTTGAGCTTTCACATGGAAGGTTAGAACTTTCTCTTGGGCCCTATGAATTGAGCCATTCTTACTATGCCACGGCCAGCTTGTGCCCAAGCATCTGCTGTGTGAAGTGACAGGAATGCAGCAGAGCCCCCCTTCCTCATCCTAAAGGGTGGGGCACAGGAGCACCCAGGCAGGCATGGGAGCCTGCCCTCGAGGGCTCACAACAGGAGGTGATTCTGATTTCCCGTGAGAATCCTATTCTGGTCCTTGTCTGGGTGCCAGGGAGTTGTGAAAGTGGGCTGAATACCACTTCCTTGATCACCCAGTTTATGGACAGTCTGTAAACGGAATTTAGATTTCTGAAGGATACGCTCCACAGAGCATTCCTGGCAAACATACAGAGGTCTGTGAAGCAGGCAAAGCCTATCCCACACAGCCCCTCCCAGCCCAGGATCTAATGTCTGATAGTTAGGGTTAGAATCCTGGCTCCGTCTTTATTCACTGTGAGATGTTACTTTTCTCAGTTTCAGTCTCTCATTTGTAAAATAATACCATCTAACACATGGTATTGTTGTAAATATTAAATCCAATAACACAAATGAGTGGCTTCGCACTGAAAGTAGAGGCATAAGGCATGGTAAATACTTGAAAATGTTAGCTTTTTTTTAAAAAAAAAAAAAGCCTGATTTCTATATCCTTTTTTTCCCCCTCTTTTTGTTGTCTTCCTACAGGGCTCACAGTCCTCAACCTATCAACACACACATTTCTAATATCCCGACTTATTTCCTCTAATTAACAACACTGCATACCTCAGACAAAGAAATAAAATACCCTTCCCTTTTTTTCTTTACTTCCTTTGAAGGGGACATTGTTAAGACCCTCCCTTCATCACTTTGACACTCATCCCTCCTCTGCATGTGGATGTCTTTTTTACTGTAAGTAAGACCATTCACAGCCTGTCAGGAGGGACAGACCAAGAATGTCAGGGAGTTAATGACCCTGGGAACAGCTCTGGGCTACTAGTGGGAGATAGTGGATAATGTCTAAATGTTCCAGTTAAAAGGCAGAGATGGACAGAATGGATTTTAAAAAGCAAGAACATAGTACATGTTTCCTACAAGAGTACACTTAAAATATGAAGACACAGATGGGTTGAAAGTAAATCGCTGGAAAAAGGTAAGCCATGCAAACAATAAGCATGAGAAAGCTGGAAGGTCAGATAATAAAATAGACTTCAAGCCAAGGTGTATTACCAGAAATAAAGAGGGAAATTTCATAATAATCAAAAGAACAATTCATCAGAAAGATATAACAATTACAAATGTGCATGTACTTAATAACAGCCTTAAAAGGCATGAAGCAAGACTGAGAGAATAAAAGAAACAGAAAACTCAACACACAGTAGAAAATTTCAACTCCCCTTTATCAGTAATTGCTAAGGACCATAGACCAAAAAAAAAAAAAAAAAAAGACAAGAAAAATCACTAAAGACATGGAGGATTGTAAGAACAGTATAAACCAACTAGACCTAATTGACATCGTGAAATAAAATCACATTTTATGGCAAGACAAGGAAAATTTAAACAAAAAAATTTTCTTTGCCCTTTGGCCTCCTCCTCTCTGCCCACTACTGTGCATTGTGTATCTGCATTAGGCATCAACGCAAATGAAGCTCTGAAAACTGAGAAGTTACCCTTTCCTAAATCATCAGTTTCCCTTACATTTATAAGGGAAACCTCCATTTGTCAAGGTGTTTCCCTCAGAAACTGAGGTTGTCTTTGCCAATATTTTATTTAACACAGGTTCTCTGTGGGAGTTATAATAATTTCACAAGCCGATAGCATCCAGGATAATGTATCTTAATCAGTCAGTAAAGAAATGACATACACCAAACTAGTAAGAGATTAATCACACTATTGTTCTGAAACCGAGTAGGACCCTGTAGGGCCCTGCTGGATACAAATCCTTTCTGTGTCTCTCATTTGTTATTTGTAGGAAATAGGCTTCACTCAGCCTCCTTGACCTCCCCTGAGTTCCAAAGGGCAGATTCAAACAGTTGCTTATCAGGGAAGGGAGTGAATGCAGAAACAGGAAGAGCAGTCAAGAAACAAGGGTACAGCCATGGGGCAGGGTTCTGGTTTCTCCTTAAGGAATATACATAACAATATCTTTGAATTCTGCAGGAACTAAGGCCCCACCCAGGTGGAGGATGGTAACTTCAGGCTGAGTACAAGGTTCCTGGAACACTGCCCTGTTACCTCACCACCAGCCAACCAGGAGATAGTCTACACACAGTGGAAGACTCTGACTCTCTCCCCAAATGATTCTCCCTTTAAAAACTTTTATGGTCAAGCAGAATCTTCAGAGTTGGTTTTTGGACATGAATCTGCTTTCTCCCCAGGTTTCTGACCCCCTGAATAAATAACATTTCCTTTCCAACCGACACTTGTCTCTTGAGTATTGGGTTTTTAGCAGTGAGCAGCCAAACCTGAGTTCGGTAACAGATTCAGGCAAGGGAGATATGAAAGGAATAAAGTTCTAATTTTGTTGAGGTGTACCTTTCTACAAGTTGGTTCTCTGGAGAGCTGGCTTAACCACCAAGAGCTGAAGTCCAGCTACCCACACAAAAGCAAAAGCCCCTTGTTGTGTTGACTGAACAAAAATGCACAACGTAACAGTTGCAAGTTAATTTTTTTTATTGAAGTATAGTTGATTTACAATATTGTGTTAGTTTCTGGTGTACAGCAAAGTGATTCAATTATATATATATATTTATACACATATATATATATATATGTTTTTTTGTTTTTTTTTTTAAATTTTTTGGCCATGCCACAAGGCATGCGGGATCTTAGTTCCCCGACCAGGGATTGAACCCGCTCCTCCTGTAGTGGAAGCAAGGAGTCTTAACTGCCAGGGGAGTCCAATATTTTTTCAGACTATAGTCCATTATAGGTTATTATAAGATACTGAATATAGTTCCCTGAGCTATACAGTAAATTCTTCTTGCTTATCTATTTTACTGTAGTAATTTGTACCCATTAATCCCATACTCCTAAGTTGTGCCTCCCTCCCTCCATAAGTAACCATAAGTTTGTTTTCTATGTCTGTGAGTCTATTTCTGTTTTGTATATAGATTCACTTGTATTATTTTTTAGATTCCACAAATCAGTGATATAATATAGTATTTGTCTTTGCCTGACTTACTTCACTAAGTATATTATCTAGGTTCATCCATGTTGCTGCAAGTGGCAATATTTCATTCTTTTTTAGGGTTGAGTAATGTTCCATTGTGTGTATGTATCACGTCTTCTTAAGCCAATCGTCTGTTGATAGGCCCTTAGGTTGCTTCCATGTCTAGCCTATTGTAAATAGTGCTGCTATAAACATTATGGTACATGTATCTTTTCAAATAGGAATTTTCACTTTTTCTGGATATATACCCTGGCATGGGATTGCTGTATCATATGGTAGCTCTATTTTTAGTTTTTTAAGGAAACTTCATACTCTTTTCCATAGTGGCTGCACCAATTTACATTCCCACCAATAGAGTAGGAGGGCTCCCTTTTCTCCACACCCTCTCCAGCATTTATTATTTGTAGAATTTTTAATGATAGCCATTCTGACCCACATGAGGGAATATCTCATTGTAGTTTTCATTTGCATTTCTCTAACAATTAGTAATGTTGAGTATCTTTTCATGTACCTATTGGCCATCTGTCTGTCTTTGGAAAAAATGTCTATTTAGAGCTTCTCTCCACTTTTGGACTGGGTTGTTATTTTGAAATTGAGCTGCATGAGCTGTTTGTATATTTTGGATATTAACCCCTTGTCAGTTGCATCATTTGCAAATATTTTTTCCCATTCTATAGGCTGTCTTTTTGTTTTGTTGATGGTTACCTTTGCTGTGCAAAAGCTTGTAACTTTATGTCCCATTTGTTTACTTTTGCTTTTATTTCTTTTGCCTTGGGAGACTGATGTAAGAAAATATTGCTATTATTTATGTCAGAGAATGTTTTGCCTATGTTTTCTTCTAGGAGTTTTATAGTGTCATGTGTTATGTTTAGGTCTTTAAACCATTTTGAGTTTATTTTTGTATATAGTGTGAGGGAGTGTTCTAATTTCACTGATTTACATGTAGCTGTCCAGCATTCCCAACACCAATTGCTGAAGAGACTATCTTTTCTCCATTGTATGTTCTTGCCTCCTTTGTCATAGATTAATTGACCATCAGTGCATGGGTATATCTGTTTCTCCTTGACTCAGTCTTGGAAGGCCATAGTTTCTAAAACTTGTCCATTCTGTCTAGGTTGTTCAATTTGTTAGCATATAACTGTTCATAGTATTCTCTTATGATTTGTTTGTATTTCTGTGGTACTGGTTGTTATTTCTCCTCTTTTATTTCTTACTTTGTTTATTTGAGTCCTCTCTCTTTTCTTCTTGGTAAGCCTGGCTAAAAGTTTGTTGATTTTGTTTATCTTTTAAAGAACCAGCTCTTGGTTTTGTTGATGTTTTCCATTGTGTTTTGTTCTCTATTTTATTATTTCCTCTCTGATGTTTGTTATTTCCTTTCTTCTGCTGATTTTGGGCTTTGTTCTTCTTTTTAAAATTCTTTTAGGTGGTAGGTTTGGTCGTTTATTGAGCTTTTTCTTGTTTCTTGAGGAAGGCCTGTATTGCTATGAACTTCCTTCTTAGAACTGCTTTTGCTGCATCCCATAGGTTTTGTAAGGTGTGTTTTCATTTTCATTTGTCTCAAGGTATTTTCTGATTTCTTCTTTGATTTCATCATTGACCTATTGTTTTTTTAAGTAGCATGTTGTTTAGTCTCCACGTGTTTGTTCCATTCCTGTTTTTCTTTCTGTGGTTGATTTCTATTTTCATACTCTTCTGGTCAGAAAAGATGCCTGAAATAATTTCTATCCTCTTAAATTTATTGAGGCTTGTTTTGTAACCTAGTATGTAGTCTATCCTAGAGAATGTTCCATGAGTAATTGTTCCATGAGTAATTGAAAAGAATGTGTGTTTTCTTTTGTTTTTTCTTTTTTTTTTAATGTAGTGTCCTGTAGATATCAATTAAATCCAACTGGTCTATTGTGTTATTTAGGAATTCTGTTGCTTTACTGATTTTCTGCCTGGATGATCTGTCCATTGATGTCAGTGGGGTGTTAAGGTATCCTACTATTATTGTATAATTGTCAATTTCTCCCCTTATGTCTGTTAGTATTTGTTTTATATATTTAGGTGCTTCTATATTGCATGCATATATGTTAATGAGTGTAATATCCTCCTCTTTTATTGATCCCTTTGTCACTATATAATGCCTTCTTCGTTTTTCTTTATGGCCTTTGTTTTAAAGTCTATTTTGTCTGAGTATTGCTCCCCCCACTTTATTTACATTGCCTTTTGCATGAAATATCTTTTCCCATCCCTTCACTTTCAGTTTGTGTGTGTCTTTCACCTTGAAGTGAGTCTCTTGTAGGCAGCATATTGCAGGTTCTTGCTTTTTTAAATCCAATCTGCCATTCTATGTCTTTTGAATGGAGCATTTAGTCCATTGACATGTAAAATAATTTTCAATAGGTAGGTACTTATTTTCATTTTGATCCTTGTTTTCCAGTTGTTTTTGTAGTTCTTCCTTGTTCTTTTCTGCTTCTTTTTGTTTTTCCTTTTGTGGTTTGATGATTTTCTTTTGCAGTATGCTTCAGTTCCTTTCTTTTTGGTTTTGGTTTTTGTGACTCTGATGTATGTTTTTGATTTGTGGTTACCTGGCAGTTCATGTATGTTGACTCATAACTATATCTCCTTGCTTTAAACTGACAGTCATTCAAGTTCAAACACATTCTAAAGGATCTATATTTTTATACTCCTCTCCCCCACATTTTGTGATTTTGATGTCCTACTTTACATCTTCATGCTTATCCTTTTACTGTTAATTGTATTTATGATTGCTTTAAATTTTTTTGTTTTTTAATCTAAGTACTGGCTTATTTCGGTCATCTTCAATCCTTACTGTATGTTTGCCTTTCCTATTGTGATTTTCCCTTTCCTATAGATTCTTGCTTTTTTTCTATTTAGAGAAGATCCTATATTTCTTTTAGGGTAGGTTTAGTATGCTGAATTATTTTAGTTTTTGCTTATCTGAGAAACTCTTCATCTCTCCTTCTATTATAAATGATACAATCTTGCTGGGTAGAGTATTCTATGTAACAGGTTTTTCACTTTCAGGACTTTAAATATATCATGCTACTCCCTTCTGGCCTGCAAAGTTTCTGCAGAGAAATCAGCTGATAGCCTTATTTTGGTTCCCTTGTAACTGACTCTGTTTTTCTCTTGCTGCCTTTAGAATCCCCTCTTTATCATTAACTTTTGCCATTTTAATTATGATAAATCTTGGTGTGGGTCTGCTTGTACTTATCTTGTTTGGGACCCTCTGTGCTTACTGTACCTGATATCTGTTTCCTTCTTTAGGTTTGGGAAGTTTTCAGCCATAATTTCTATCTATCTATCTATCTATCTATCTATCTATCTATCTATCTATCTATCTATTTATGGCTGCATTGGGTCTTTGTTGCGGCGTGTGGGCTTTCTCTAGTTGCTGTGAGCGGGGGCTACTCTTTGTTGTGGTGCGCAGACTTCTCTTCGCGGTGGCTTCTCTTGTTGTGGAGCACGGGCTGTAGGTGTGCGGACTTCAGTAGTTGTGGCATGCAGGCTCAGTAGTTGTGGTGCATGGGCTTAGTTGCTCCGTAGCATGTGGGATCTTCCAGGGCCAGGGCTCGAACCTGTGTCCCCTGCATTGTCAGGCAGATTCTTAACCACTGTGCCACCAGGGAAGTCCCCAGACATAATTTCTTCAAATACATTTTTGATTCCCTTCTCTCTCTCTCTTCTCCTCTGGAATCCCTATTATGCATAGTTGGGCATGCTTTATATTATCCCATAGATCTCATATGTTGTTTTCATTTTTTTTCTTTCTGTCTGCTCTTTGGATTGATTTCCATTATTCTATCTTCCAGATCACTTATTCATTTTTCTGTGTCATTTAGTCTGTTATTCATTGCTTCTAGTTTGGTTTTTATCTCAGCAATTGAATTGTCTAGCTTTGATTGGTTCTTTTTTTATAGTTTTTAGTTCCTTGTTACTGTGATCTCCATTTCTATC
Organism: Balaenoptera physalus; assembly: GCF_965194825.1. Taxonomy (NCBI): domain Eukaryota; kingdom Metazoa; phylum Chordata; class Mammalia; order Artiodactyla; family Balaenopteridae; genus Balaenoptera; species Balaenoptera physalus. The sequence goes on from NC_138891.1 coordinate 87,076,335, forward strand.
GATAATTTTTCTTAATTCCTTTAGCATTTTTATTACCTTTTTGAACTCAGGGTCTAGTAGACTTGTGAGGTCTATTTCAATAATTGTTCTTTTAGGGGATTTCGCTTGTTCTTTTAATTGGGAATAGTTCCTCTGCCTTTTCATTTTGCTTCGCTTTCTCTGTCTCTATGAATTTAGAAGAAACAGTTAACTACTGTGGTCTTGAAGGGGTATTTTATGTGGGAGCATCCCTGTGTAGACTGTGTGTGTCCAGTATTTTTGGTGTGAGAGTTGGTTTCATCATGGATGTCGAGCAGAGTGTGCTGGCAGTTATCCCCTTGCTAGGGGGTATGGGTTTTGTTGGAGCATTTAAAACCTGTGCAGGATGTGAGGTGGGCTTACTCTCTGCTTTGTGGCTGTAGCTGCACTGTCAGGGGTGGGGTCTGCTCCCCAGTTGTTGGAGTAGAAGCCTGAGAGTAATGTTTAATCACGTTCCATTGCCCTTGATTGAAAGCCCTGCCCCAAAGGAGGTGATTGCTGAAGCAAGTGAGGCGCATGGGGGTCACAGAGGATCTATGCACTGCCTGTGCAGGCACCTGCGGTTCTCCTCAGAAGCAGCCCAAGGTCATGTCCTTTTCTCTGTTGTGTTTGTCCCAGATCTAGTGCAAGTCTGTGGTGTGGAGTAGGCTGGGGTTGTGGGTCAGGGCATTGTGGCTGCAGGAATTGAGGTAGCTGTGCTGCTGCCTGAGATCTGGGTTGCCTCTGTGTCAGACCTCTCCCAGGACCTGTCTGCTCCAGATCCAGTGTTAAGCTGCAGTATGCAGTGGGCAGGGCCAGGGTCTTCTTGCTGGGAAACAAACTGGTGTGTACTCCTGCCCAGGGCCTGTCTGCCTGAGATTCAGCACTTAGCTGCTGCACCCTCCTGTGGTGCTGCCCTGTGGGGGATCTAACAATGGGCTTCACAGCTACACCTGGTTCACACCACAGGCCCTCCGGGCTGTCTCTGTGTAGCTATATTGAGTCCTCTTCCATGGATTATCTGCCAGAGATTCAGCCAGCACCTAGCTACTGCACATTCTTTAGACCCAATGTGCCATGCATGCACTGACAATGGCCTCTGTGGTTCTGCCCAGACCACACTCCAGGTGCTCTGGTCTGTCTTTGCATAGCTAGACTAAATCTTTGCCCAGATCTCATGCCAGGTTGTGGTGTGGAGTGAGCGAGTGAGGCCAGGGTGTCTGCCCCTTCAGATTGGGACATGTGGAAAGGCAGAAGTTGCCAGTGCAATGCTCTCTCCACCCTGATTGTTGGCAAGCCAGCATGTGTGCACTCCTCATGAGTAGAGTCTAGGCTTCTCCAGCCCTTCTATCTGTCTCTGCAGATTCCGCAGCAGGCAAGGGGGCTTGTCTCATCCACTCAGGACCCCAGAACTGGGGTGCCCAGATTGTGGGTCAACCTGCTCATTTCCCAGGGTGAGGGTGCCCCCATGTGGACCTCCTCTTTCTTACTGATCCCTCACAGGGTCACAGCTCCCAACCCAACGTCTTTTTTTTTTCCTGTCCTACCCGGTTACATGGAGATCATTCTTGCAGCTTTGGCTATATAGGATTTCTTGTGCCAGTTTCCAGTTAGTTTTCCATGAGAACTGTTCCATATGTAGATATATTTTTGATGTGCTTTTGAGGGTGATGAGCTTCAGTACTCCTACTCTGCCATCTTGAGCCCCCTTGCAAGTTAAGTTTTATTCAGGAATCTTACTGAGGACTATAGCCCGGGAGACAGCCTCTCAGAGAGCTCTGAGAAACTGCTCTGAAGAAGTAAGGGAGGAACCAGGATATATAGGAGTTTTGGGCTGGAAAATAAAACAAAACATGCAGTCGAACATCAAAAGATTACTGCTAATCACAAAGAACAAACACCTCAAGTTAATGATTTTAGTGCTTTCTATGTATAAGACGATGCAAGAGTCTGGGCTCATTGAAATTATTCTTTAGATATGCATATTAACTATCTAGGGCCAGTACCCAAAGCATGCTTTGGGTACGGCATGCTTCCTGTTCTTCTCCATCCTGAATTCTCCTCAAGGTGCACTGTCAATGGCAGCTGCAGTGGCTAATGGCTTGATTCTTGTAGAACTGGGATGGCAGATAACATTCTTTGTTTACTGTAATGGCAGGCAACATTCCTTGTCCACAGTTGCTAGAGCACTTTGCTAGGTAACTGTGGTGCTGCTGTTGACCAGCAAGATGATCTCCTTTGCAGGGCCAATTTACATTCCCACCAACAGTACCTAAGGTTCCCTTTTCCCCATATCCTCATCAACACTTGCTATGTGTTGTCTAACAGGTATGATGTAATATCTCATCAGAGTTTTGATTTGCATTTCCTTGATACTTAGTGATGTTGAGCATCTTTTCATGTGTCTGTTGGTCATCTGTGTGTCTTCTTTGGAAAAATGTCTATTTAGGTTCTCTGACCATTAAACTAAAGAATTTTAATAGTATTTATTTATTAATTTACTAAAAAATAACAATTGCAAACCCATTACATGTTAAAGTAAATGACACATTTTAATGAAGAACAAATATTTCCCAAAGAAAAAAATTTAAGGGGAAAATGGCATTGTTTTACATCATTGCAAGTCTCTGACGTAATAGAAGATAGGTGGATTCTCACATCTGCTTCAGCATTCAATCTATTGTGAGATGATATTTTGGTTGAAGTGTATGAAGAAAATCTGGTCTCTTACAGATATGTAGTTGGAAATAGTCAACTTTATGAGCCCCCTGAAATAGTCTTGGGAACTTCCAGGACTCTTCAGTCCTCTCTTTGAGATTCCCTATCCTAATGTTATGACCCCCATAGTCATTTTGGACTTCTCATGCTGACTAACAGACAAAGAAGAGTTCTATAGTGGGAGGGGTAACTGGCCCTGATTACCATCAGGAGATAGGAGATAGGATTGCTAATATTTAATACCAACAGGGAAGAAAATATCTGGAACCCAGGAAATCCACTGGGTTACTCTTTATTGATTTCATATATGGTAATAATCATAAACAGGCATTTTAAGCAGTCTCAGTCTAACAAGAGCATGGTAATCAAGGGCTTAGACCCCTCAGGGATGAAGGTCTAGGTTATCACACCAAGCAACCAAGACAAGCCAAACTGTTTAACACGTAGTAGAGGATGGAGATGATGATTACCAATTATGAATTTGGGACCAACTGCACCAATGGAGACTGTATCTTGCCCCATCAACCTTACTAATGTCTTTTTTTCTTTTCTCTCTTTAAGTTTTAATGAATCACCTCCTTGGGGGAATCAATGATGGGACTGAGTCAATTTAACATAGGGCCCAAGGGGATCTAAGTGGTGCAAAGGGTAGACTGCAGCAGACACTGTTGGAACCCAACCCATGTCCCCTAAGCACTCATCAGTTTCTTACATACTGATGGATTTCTCTTTCAAGCCCGAGACTCAAGTCACTCAATCCATACAAGTGGAACACTGGAAGTGCCTGGGGGAGATAATGCCCTGGAGCACCCCTCAAACAATGGAGTTGGTGAAAAAATACCCCAGCTCCTTACGCCTTGGTTGAGAAAACTCTGAGGTCTCCTATGGGATAAGCCCCAGTTGCCACAGTAGTAAATTGCTCATTATCACACCCTCTCTTGCTTTTTTCTCTTCCCTGTTTCACTTCCTCATTGCCCTACCTGTGACTCATTTGATATGACCTCAAATAAATAGAATCCAACTTAAGACAACCTCCTACCCACTGAAACTTACCTGACCTGGGTGTCATTACATCAGTTATTCTAAGTAATTGCTACATACATTCTAGTAAAAGAGTTTACAATTGGTTTATAAGCTACTCTTTCCACATAATGATTTGAAGTTACAGCAGCCCTAAACTAAATAAATTAAAGAAATGTGATGTAGAAATGGAAGGCAGTGGGTGGCTGAATGGGTGACTAAATGGGTGGGGAAGATATTTTGGAAAAGGAGGGACTTTCTTATTCTGTTATGGGTAGGAGTTACTTGGCATGTGGATGGGTTACTTCTTGAAATACTCCTCCTTTTTATTTTTAGTCATCTTTGAGTTCGAATGTGTTAGCATCCTGATTCTGCATGTGTTTAGCAATTTTTAGAGTTTATTGAAAAAATAAAATTATTTTTCACTGACAGTGTATGTTTTCATTTGTTTCTTCTTGTGACATTCTCTTTTTATAAGGAAATGTATATCTGAACTTCAACTAGAATTCTTTAAAGGCAGGAATAAAACAAATATTCTGTAGTATTGTACCTATCCTTCTGGGTAAAAGTTTATGTTTGGATTGGTTAAGGAAAAAAGGGATATGGAAAATGGCTTCTAGAATTGTAGTTAAAAGCTAGATTTGAAAGTTCAAAATAACCACTAAATATGCATTTGTGAGAAATTGCATTTATATGATGTTTGTTTCATGATGGTATAATTGATAGGCTATCCCTACTGCTAATTTTGGAAAAGTTAAAGGTATTCCTAGAGAAGTGTTTTCCATTTTTATCTTGATCACAATCACTTGGGAAATTGGTTTAAATGCAGATTCCTGGGTGCCACACACTTACTGTATCATAATCCCTTAGAGCAAGGTCCAGGAATCTGCGTTTTATGTAGTCATCCTTGTTGATTCTAATGTGGAGGGTTCTTGGGTCAGAATTTGAGAAACACATCCAGAGATGGGCTTTCCTGAATAGAACTTGAATAGAACTCTTATGCTGAAGTTTATCAAAAGCCTAAGAAGGAACTCCAGGTGGGCAGAATCTACAGTGGTGCCATCCACGTTGAGGCCAATAGGGAAGAAGTTAGAAACTTGAGCAGGATCATATGTGAATCTGGATCAGCTCAGATATTAGGACAAGAAACAGGATAAGGTCTGCAAACCCAGGCACCATCTAGCTATGGTGTGGTTATATACTTTAAAAGTCAGACAAACTTTATTTATTGGTATATTCTTTGCTCGTGTCCCTATTGTTCTCCCTTGGCATATAACAAAGTCTTCTTTAAAGTTTCAGCTTGACTGTGTCTACATCTGGCCTTAAGAGGGAATTTACATATCTCTAGGGCAAAGTGTGGTGGTGGCTACAGTGTCTCACTTCAGAGAACTCCATGCAGATGAGTGAGATCCTTGGGAATGTATCAGTTAGCTACCCATCTCTTTTACACTAAATGATTTTCCTTTCTGTCTAATCACTGAACATTCTGGATTTTATTTTAATAAAGAAGTAAGTTTCCTCATCAACTTCCTGAATTCTTCTAATAAGGTTTTAAGCCAGTTTTCAGCTGCAAATAATAGACAACTCCAAGTAAATTGATTTAAGTGATAAGGAAATGAATAAATCCATAGGTAAGATGTGTTTCAGGAATGGCTGATTTAATGGTTCAAGAATGTCTTCAAACATGAAAATATTTTCCATCTCTCTCTGTATCAAAGCTATTTCATCAACCTAAGATTGGTTTCTCTTGTTTATAAAATGGCTGTCATTAGGAATCAAGGTGATATGCTTCTTTATTCATGTCCAGCAGGAGAGAGTGATAGCATCTCTTCCAATCATGAAATAAAAGTCCTTTCCATGTCAATCAATAAGAATGCATCCCTGAACTGAAGATAGGGTCAGCTTCCCCTAAGTAATACAGACTGAAAAGAAAAGGGATAGTGGACACCTAATAAATATTTGGAATCTTTTTGGAGAAGATGGGAGAGGGAATGGATACTAGAGGGGCAATCAGTGAATCACTATCCTTACATCACAGAGCTTTCCACTTAAAAATTAATGTCTCAGCTTGAGAAGTAAGTTTGTACAATTCAGCCCTCCCAAGTAAAGTTAGAGAAGTTCCATCCCATGACTCATAGAAGAATCCAGGGAGTCCCTTGGGCTTAAGATGTCCTGGGATAGATATAGTGGCAAGATAGTCCATACATTGTCACTTCAAATAACAAAGAAAGTTCTGTGGCAAGGATGGTTGTTGTTTCCACAGAGAAGTCAATTTAGTGAGGAGTTGGTACAGATGGAGAAAAATTCCCCCTGAGGTCCTAGATATCGATTTTGGGATGATTCTCATTTATGTGAATACTGGGTGGTAGGTGGACAGGACTATGATACCTCTCATATTCAGTACTTTTTTCCAATTACTCATCCTGTATTTTAAGGTCAGTGCCCCTTTTCTCCACCCTTTCCAGCCCATCCTTTTCCCAGACAATTCTCCCCATCCAGTGACTCCCTTTTCTCTTTCCTTCTGCCCCCAAATTTTAGTACTTTCCAGAGCTTCAGCCCTAGACCCTTTATCAAGCTCAAAGTCCTATACTATTTACTTTTCTTTCACGCAATAATCTTCAATAGCTATGAAATCCAGAGCTCAAATTACTAGCAACTAAACACTAGTTTCTCTTTCCAGCGTAGGAAGGCTTAGTCATTAGACACTTCCTGGGGGGAAGGAGAAATGTTTGCTTTTCTTCCTAGGGGTGGAGAGTGATGGAAATAAAAGGAGGGCAGAGAAAGTTCCCTCCATCCTAGAATGGGTTGAATCACTCCTTCCAATGCACAGAAGCAAAGAAAAACAGAAAACAGGTAGTGACATTCCCATACTAAAACATGGAATAATTTCCATATTAAAAATTCATATCCTGCTACCTTTGTATTACTATATATTGTGTCTTGTATCTCTAGAGTAATTCCTTATAATTAAGGGAGAAAATTATGGCATCGTGAGAATTTCGTGAGTCTTGGCCTCTATAAGCCCTCTGCTTGATGGTATCTATGCGGGCTATTGGAATTAAAACTAGTGTCAGTGATTCCATTATAAGTTTCTCTTTTTTATTAAGTTATCTGGACCCTGCTCACCAAATCTCCTAGGCAGCCTCACTGTAGGAGCACAGCTAATGATAGAACTTTATCACACTGAGCAGCTTGGATATTTTATACTACGGAAATGCAAAATGAATACATTGTATTTTTATTAGAAAAATCCATAGATACTACCATGTGTAAGTGAGACGATTATGGGAATTAATGATAGAAAAAGAACATTTTGCCACCTGTTGAGCAGACACCTGAATCTTTAAGGGCTGAAATCTTTACTTGGTATGCAAAAGCCAAAGAGTTAAGGTTTCATTTTTGCTTGTCTCTTATTAAGAGGAGAAAAAGAGAAAATTCTCTCCCTCCCACATTCAACCAGTTAATTTTAGACCACAGAGTTTACTAATATTCAGTAATATGTCTAGGCTTGAATAGATAAAAATAGCCAAGCTGTTTCATTTAGAAACAGATTTCTGTAAGCACAAGCTTATTTTCCCCACTGGTGCAAGTGTAATTGTCTCTTTCTGTGGAGAGAGGATCATTTTCCTACCAGTGATGAGCATGTGGGATGGCCATGACCATTTTCATTAATTTATTTTGTTTTGTGAAAGGCTGCATCCTTTTGTGCTTCTGCCTGTCAGTATCTTTGTCTGTTTCTCTTTCTACTGCACTTTTACCTCCAAGCCCCAAAATATTAAAGCAGCTTAAATATCTTTTCTATCTGTTAAGGGAAATAGTCTCCTCTAGTAAAAGATGTAAAATTCCCATGTCATCCCAATGTTGCCATGATCTGCACATGATAGAGCCTCAGGTAGCTATTTAAATTTAAATTCATTAAAATAAGATAAGGGCTTCCCTCATGGCGCAGTGGTTGAGAATCTGCCTGCTAATGCAGGGGACACGGGTTCGAGCCCTGGTCTGGGAAGATCCCACATGCCGTGGAACAACTAGGCCCGTGAGCCACAATTACTGAGCCTGCGCGTCTGGAGCCTGTGCTCCACAACAAGAGAGACCGCGATAATGAGAGGCCTGCGCACCGTGATGAAGAGTGGCCCCCACTTGCCGCAACTAGAGAAAGCTCTTGCACAGAAACGAAGACCCAACACAGCCAAAAATAAATAAATAAAATAAGATAAATAAAATAATTCAATTCTTCAGTTGCATTAACCATATTTTAAGGGCTCACTGGTTATCTGTGGCTAGTGATTACTGTATTGAACAGCACAGGACACTTTCATCTTTTCAGAAAGTTCTATTGAATAAAGGCTCAACTGAGTAAAATGCCATATAGAAAGAGATGTCAAATTCCAGTTGGCTGTAACTATTATTTTTAAGCCAGTTTAAGAATTCTAATTGGGTATAACTCAAAGGATTTTGTTGTTGTCATACTGTTTTGTTTTTGTTTTCCAAATAGCTCACATTTTTTTCAATCTGTGAAAAACAAACGCTTGGATAGAAAACTAGAGAGTTATGATCCAAAATTTAGATAGTCCTGGGTTTAGTTCAGATGTCATCACTACCAGCTATACAGCCTCCCTTAATCTCTGAGTGCAGAAAGAATCTACACTCAGAGACAATTATGTTGCCTAATCTGCTATTTTCATTTCAATAGGCAGGGATTGTGTTGTATTTATTTTTGTACCCACAGCCCTTAGAACAGTTACTGGTACATAGCAGGTGATCAATAAATGTTCATCAAGCTAAACAGTGAGGTAATGTATATGGATCCTCTTTGTAGCTTTAACCTGTTCTTTAATCTATCAGCACATAACTAGATGGAGGAGTTTATTCATGAAAATTTGAGGAAAGGTGCCCTTGGTCATATGAAACTTGGGGAGAAGAAAAGCTGTCTAAAGAGTATTTTTAGAAAGTTTTAAGAAAATTACAACAATGATCTAGTAAATTCTTGAAAGCCTTCTGAGGCAGGGTGACATGGTTTAAATGTCATGGCTGCACCTGGTTTCACAGCAAGAATAATAACCAGGTCTCATTTTATATGGGTTATAATCATGTGAGAGAGTAAATACGGATCATGTAAATTAGTTTCTTAGGAACTTTTAAACCATAATCTTCTTCTCTCACTCTTTGCTCCCCACAGCCCTCACTACATCCGGGTCTGTATTGCAGCCATAGTTTTAGGAGAGCTTAGAGAGAGTACAATAACCCTCTGCACTGTAGAAGCCAGCTTTCTTTATATATATCATATACATAGCCACTTTATGAACACCACAGAGCAAAGTGCTGCAGACCACCGACAGATATACACGCCAGAGAACACCAAAATCACAACTAACTGCTGAACAACCACTGATTAAAAAAAAGACTGGAATCTACCAAAAAAAGATATTCTACATCCAAAGACATAAAGAAGAAACAACCAGATGGTAGGAGGGGTGTACTTGTGATATAATCAAACCCCCTACCACCCAGGTGGGCAACCCACAAACTGGAGAATAATTATATCGCAGAGGTTCTCCCGCAGCAGTGAGAGCTCTAAGCCCCACGACAGTGTCCCCAGCCTAGGGGTCTGGCATTGGGAGGAGGAGCCCCCAGAGCATTTGGCTTTGAAGGCCAGTGGGGCTTGATTGTAGGAGCTCCACAGGACTAGGGGAAACAGAGACTCCACTCTTGGACGATGCACACAAGGTTCCACATGCACTGGGTCCCAGGGCAAAAGCAGTGACTCCATAGGAACCTGGGCCAGACCTACCTGCTGGTCTTGGAGAGCCTCCTGGGGAGGCAGGGGGCAGCTATGGGGAAAAGGGAGAGGGCTCAAATCAATAAAATTAGAAATGAAAAAGAAGTTACAACTGACATCACAGAAATACAAAAGATCATGAGAGACTACTACAAGCAACTACATGCCAATAAAATGGACAACCTAGAAGAAATGGACAAATTCTTAGAAAGATACAATCTCTGAAGACTGAGCCAGGAAGAAATAGAAAATATGAACAGACCAATCACAAGTACTGAGATTGAATCTATGATTTAAAAACTCCCAACAAACAAAAGTCCAGGACCAGATGGCTTCACAGGCAAATTCTGTCAAACATTTAGAGAAGAGTTAATACCTACCCTTCGGAAACTATTCCAAAAAGTTTCAGAGGACGAACACTTCCAAACTCATTCTATGAGGCCACCATCACCCTAATATCAAAAGCAGAAAAAAATACTGCACAAAAAAGAAAATGACGGGCCAATATCACATCAAGAGTCAGATTTTTGTTAAATTAGTGGGAAACAAACAAACCAGGCAGCCAGATGTATGGCAATAAAATTCCAACTGAAGGAACACAGAAGTCAGGCTGTGTTGGCAGTTTGGAGGAAGGCTGGGTTACTCTGGAAAAACTTTCTGGGACTTCTCTGGTGGTGCAGTGGTTAAGAATTTCCCTGCCAATGCAGGGGACATGGGTTCAGGCCCTGGTCCGGGAAGATCTCACATGCCACGGAGCAACTAAGCCCGTGTGCCACAACTACTGAAGCCTGCGCGCCTAGAGCGCGTGCTCCACAACAAGAGAAACGACTGCAATGAAAAGCCTGCGCACCACAACGAAGAGTAGCCCCTGCTCGCCTCAACTAGAGAAAGCCCGTGCGCAGCAACAAAGACCCAATGCAGCCAAAAATAAAATAAATAAATATATTAAAAAAAAAAAACTTTCTGGAAAGAAGGACTGAATGTTCAAAACAGATTAGCACCCTGATAGATTGAGAATGGGTTTGAGGATCTTTGTGGCCCGAGGACTATGAAGATTATATTATTCCTTGCTTTCCTCTGTAAAGCCAAGAGCCCAAATGTGCTGAGCTCCAGGGGTGAGTTGGCCAGGCACATGACCCAGCCTCAACTCTATTTTTACTTTACAGAAGGATGAAAGTCTGTTCTCTACATTCCCCTAGCACAGGAGAACCTGGTTCAGGGCACTGCCATTCTTTACAGGCTACCTTTACTTAGGCTGTTTCACATATATTCGTCTTCATTAGGTCGTGTGTGGTGAGCTTTCAGTCATTTGCATGTTTTACAAGAGTTCCATTTGTGTCGCAACATCCCACAAGATGTAACTGAAGTGGTAAAATGACCCGACTGTTTCTTTTCAAAGTGTGGCTTCTATATCTTTTCTTCTTCTTTTCTGAATTTAATGGGAGTGGTACATGTATGGGGAGGTCTTCCCTTTTTGTCTAATATTACTTTTATCTGTTATTGCTGATATTCGCAAAGTACCCTCTAAAGAAGGTGAAAAATATACTCTCCAAATGTTGATTTGATGAAGATCCAGTTCTGTAAATTTAATTTAAATAACCAGTTAATGTCATTCCAAATCCCTTTCCTGTAACTTTCTTTTTTCATCTCGGGATAGTGATAGTGATTCCAGATCTGAGGTCCATCAAGCTGTACGAAGGTCCTTTGCAGATACCCGACAGCACTGCAAGCCTGCTTATTTCTGCGCTAGAACATTATACTTCCTTTGGCTCTTTAAAATGCATGGAAGTCTGGGTCCCTTTGGACTAATTGTGGCCATGGTCACATAAGTGATTGGTCAGTCTCAAATTCTGGACATTGCCTCACCCTCCTTTCTCAAAACACATACCAAGACAGCTAATCCTGGGAGACTGTATGATCAGGCAAAGGACACTGGAGGGACAGGGACTCCAGAAGCCTGAGTTCTAGTCGCCAGCAACTAGCATGAATGCTTAGGAAGTCTCTTCATCCCTCTGTTTTCCTCAACTGCAAAATGACGGAGCTGGACTAGGTAATCGCAAAGGCTCTGCCAGCTCTGCCGACACTCCACAAGGTGCAGAGAATGCTATGGCAAATGACAGTAGGGAGGGCAGAACTCATATAGCAACTACGTCTCCTTACTGCAAATGTAAGAAAATTCTAAGCAGCAGACTTTAGACTTCTTAACTGATACTTCTCATCTGGTTTGGAAAGAAGCCAAAAAGCAAAAGATATCACAAGAAAGCACTTGCTCGAAAGTGTTCCTTTTAATGAATTCCTTTTAAAAAATGTCCTAAGTGTGTCTCAAATAAGAAACTTGTTCTTTTCCACACCTCCCAATTCCAGGAAGTTTCTAGGCTCTTTGTGTTGCTGACTATTTGGTAAAGTATTTGACTGACTGTATGAGATTAAGACTATTACAATATTATTTTCAGATACTCTTGTATTTGAAAATCTTTAGGCATTCTTAAATACAATTTTTAAATGCTAATTTTACATCTGTGTGTGTGTGTGCGTGTGTCTGTGTATGCGTGTATCCATGTCTTGGAATTTAGTGTATATCAACAGGAAGATGAATCAATTTCCAAAAAAAGTGAAATTTCAGAAATTAATCTATTCTGTAAATTAGGTTCATTGGCATATCCTTTAGTCTCTTCCCCAAGGTTCCACAGCAAGCTTCTGTGTCATGTTGCTCCTCATCCTGGCATGCACTTCCCTCACTCCTCTGCCCCCGTCAACATATGAACCCTAGTTTAGAGCAACAGGTCCTAGCCCACTTTCACAGCCTCTGGTGCTGACAGAATTCCTATAAAATCTTTGGTCTTTATACCATAACCTTTCATTCATTCAGTTAATCTAAAGAATATTTTATATACCTGACACTTTGCTAGGGAGTGAAGCTGTAACAATAAATAAGAGAGAAGTGTACATTAGATGAATAGGAGTTGACTGTTTTGTTACAATTATAATAGTGCTACATACAAGAAGTCAGGGTGCCCCAAGAGCAGAGAATGGGAACCTAACTTGTGGGTGAATGTGTGGAAGAAGTGTCAGGGAAGAGCTCCTAGAGGAAATATGTCCTTAGACTTAAAGGAAGATGAGCAACTGTCCAGCTGAGGATGAAGTGGGGTGAGAGTGGGGAGGAGGATGAATCTCACAAAGTCTCATATAAACAGCAAAGTTAGCGTTAAGCCTTCAGTTTCTAATCCCCTCAGCACCTCTGCCAGAAAATATATCTCCTCAAGACACACTACAATTTTTCAAACACAGAACAGTCTTAGTTCACATACACAAAAGATTCCCTAAGTTAATAATAATTATCTCTAGGGATTGCCATTACGGATGATAATAATTTTCTTCTTTGTACCTTTCTATATTTTCCATATTCTTTATAATGATCATATATTACTCTTATAACTTTCAAAATAATGAGTTTTATTTTTTAAGAAAAAAAGTCATGATGTGTACATTGTGTGGTTGATTTAGAATGAAAAGACATTTTACATGTAAATTGGCTGGCACAATGCCTGGGACAGCCTAGGTTCTCAAACGTTTGTTTCCTTTTTTCTTATTTATCTTCTAATCCTCAGTACTGGGCCTGGGCCTGGTGCTCAATAAATATTTGTTGAATGAATGCATAAGCAAAACCTCTAGCTAGAATTATGGGTATTGATTATGAGACTATTGATCTATAAGGAGGCAAAAACTATACATATTTTAGGGCCAAGCAGCTCTCACTCACCCTGGCAATGACATGGAATTTAGAAAGACCTTCTGAGATCAAACTTTTGATACTGCACTAATTAATCTGGGACCCTAAACCACTGAAGTAACTAGAAACAGACAATTGTGATATCTGAATACTTTATAAAGCAATTTAATACGAAGAATATTGTCTTTCATGAAAAGACTTCTGATCATGTTGCTCATATTAGAAACTGAAATCTAACAGTATAAATTCTGGTTAGTTTGCCTATATGGTATAATTATCCTATTTTAAATAATGGCTGTGGAAAGCCACTAGAGAGTCATAATTTGGGGGTTTTGTACCCATTATTATTCAAGATGAATTAGTTTTGGCAAAATGTATTAGTTCTTGGCTTTAGAGACCAAGGAGGGGAGCATAAAGGTTGACAAGAATCCCAAAGTCTTCACCCCTCTTTGACCCCAAGCCCATCCTAGGCTTTCATCAAAAGTACACAAATCTTTTTATATGATGGTAATCAAGAATTTGCAGCATAATTTGCAGCATGAGTTGCTTTACTCTAGTAGAGGAAACTTCAGTTTGCTTCTTCCCTTCCTGGCTCCTTTCCCTTGGCCTAGGAGAATGAAAATAAAATTCACACGATCTTTACAGATTTCTTCTCTGCTCCACCTGAGTGCACTTCCTCTCAGGTTACCAACTGCCCAACAGACACATTGCTTCCATGAAAGATATTCCACCAAAAAAAAAAGATATTCCATCAAGCAGTTCACTACTTCTTCCCAGTGTCCATCTTCTGGCTGTCCATATGGAAATGAACATTTTATCATGACCCTGTGACCTACACATCTCTCTATCTCACCCCATGCCATCATTCCCAGGGAGTTTATCAAAATCAAATGATTTAAAAATTCTAACACCCTCAATTATAGGGCTAGCAGCAGCTGGGGTATTTATTGAGTCCACATGCAGTTTCTAGTTCTTCTAGTTGAAATAAGAATAATCCAAAAAGACAGCTAATAATTTAAAAGCTCTTCTCCTCAAAAATATTATGGGTAGCAGAAAATCTGTGAACAGTATAGACTTGGTTTGGGAATCCCCACATACTGAAAATTGGTTCAATTTTCTTAGCCCTAGAATATGTCTAATTTTACCTGCTTTTTGATTCTGTATGTGGGCTCAGAAAATTGAGTGCTATGAAAGACTATGAAAAATCTTAACTTCTGCAAAGAATCCCACTAGAATAAAGGCTTGACTTAATGGCTAGTTCAAGAGTCAGTAATGTGGAAATTTGGGATCTAGTCATAGAATTTTCAACAGCCATTAACATTTCTGGGCCTAAATTTTGCTTACATATAAAATGGAAAAAAAAATAGTCTCCAGCCCCTCCCAGAGTCTTAATGAAATATCCTACAGCTTCAAACTAAGGACATATTTGTCAAGTTTCTTTACTAACGTCAGAGTTGATGTTCAAACATGTGATTTTAAAGTTCTTATGTGAAATGTTGAGGTTATCTCTCTCTAAATTGCTATTGCAAAAGTATTATTGTTTAACTTATAACCCATGGCTAGAAGGTGATACAGACCTTGTAAATTGCACTGAGATTATTCTAGATGAAATTCATGTGGCAATCATGGACTCCTTTATTAACTGTCTCTATCTCACAAGTCACTCTGTACAGCTTTGCTCTAAGATGTACAAGTCCACGTGATTTGAAGGAAAAATTCATTTGGAGCAGAGGAAAAATGAAGTCAAATGTAACTGCTACCTCAAACATTAAAGAGATGTCCTCCTAGATTCTTTAGAGTATTTTGTGTCCTCCTACCCACCTCCTCCATTCTCTCCAGGACCCAAAAATTTGTCTATAGTGAGACTAAAATCTTCCAATTTGTATATTCAAGTTTCCTCAATTACAAAAAAGAGAGAGAGAGAGGGGAATCAATGGGAGAGGACAAATGGAATGACAGCACCTTGGTGCAGTAGTTGCTAATTCAAACCATACTAATTGGCAGCACATTGGGGCATCTCTCACCATATAGACAAGAGAACTCAACCAGGAAACTCAGAACAAAAGGCTGTGATTCTTTCAACCTTTTGGCACTTTCTTGAATGAATTACATACCCCACCTTCTCTATGAATTCAACAAGGTTAAAGCTAAGCTCCTCATCTTGACAGCTGACCCAAGGGGAATATGAACCCACTCTGAATTGTGGATGGGCCCTTGGGATGCTGCCTTTTCAGAGTCTTTATTTGCCCAAGCTCCCCATGCAGTACCAACCACTGTAGCCAAGGCAAATTTCCTGGGACCTGTGATGTCTTGCCCAGAACCTAACCTGAGGTTGCAGCATGTTCTTTCAAATACTTTTGCTGAAGAGATCTCATTCTACTTCCCCAAAAGTACACTTCTTCTGATTCATCAGATCAGTGTTTCCAACCACCTGACCCTTGTAAGATCCAAAGATTATCAAGAGGTTTGTAACTTCTTCATTGATTTCTTGTGTTTTCCTGTTTTTGAATTCAAGGAAAGCTGACTCTGGATGATCACAAAATTAACCAAACAACTAAAACCACTGTACCCAACAGTTAATTGTGCACTTCTCTCAAAGCATATAACAAGCATAATTGGGTGGAACAATTGAAGGTTATGGGTAACTCACTATAGGTTGGACTTTCAAAGGTAAATGTAATAATTGATTTTTGGCCATCACTTCTTGGAGATTTTCAGGAGAGATAGTTATGCTCCTAGAAGTCTATACTCTTGCCTTTTATTTTTTCTAACTTACTAAATTCTTGTCAGTTCTGGTCACCCAGTCACCATTATTAGAAAGACAGTGGTTTTCAGACTGTGCCCTAGGGGTCTAAGAAGGTGTCTCAGGGGCTATTGTGGGGCCTGAGGGAGGCTAAGTGAGTGAGGAACCAGACCACCTTATTTATGTCACCAGAATATTTATTGTTTTAAAAATGGAATTCTGGGTAAAAGTTTGGAGAAAGGAGTTCTTTAATTAGAATGAGTTTGAAGATCTCTAAACTGAGTATCCAAAAATCTATGTATACTTGTACACAGCCCCTGAAATCCTAAGTGATATAGTAATAGGGAACAAAATTGGTGTGATTATGTTCCTCTTGGTTAAGTTCTATGAGCATTAGAAAGGATTCAGTACAAAAGGAAAAATCTGTGCTTGTTCATTTAGTCATTCATCCCACTAATATTTATTGAAAATTAGATTTGTGCCAGGCCCTGGAAAAACTGTCCTACTTTTGTGAGATACCATTGTTTAACCTGTAGTTCTAGTGAAGAGATCTTTAACAAGTCCAAATAACACAATTTTTTAAGTGATTACCATATTTTCTCATTTTTTTTTTCATCAAGTCTTGAACTTGCAAGGTATTATTATCTGCTTGCTTCAGATAAGGAAAGTAAACTTCAGAGAGATTAAGCAATTTCTTCACAGTCACTAACACAGTAAATAGTCTTTCTACTCTCTCCTGGTCCTCTCCAGCTTGTCATTTCACACAGGGCACACTATTTCTGAGCTCAGTAGAATCACATATAAAATGTAGATAATATTTTCTTTCCCATCTCATATGAATGCAAAAATTAAAATGAGCTAATGTGTTTTCAAGGTTAAAAAACAGAAACAAAAATTATACTGATGTTAGGTGATAAGATTCTTTTTATTGGACATTGTACCTGATTTTGCACTCTAGGCATTGCTAATTGGAAGGTCACAATTAATCATCACATAATTATGGATTAGGGCATGGCAACTGGAAAGACTACAAGTCAGGATAGTGCTTCTCAAGCTATCTAGAAGTAAAAAAAAAAAAAAAAAAAAAAACAGTTTTTAAAAATTCCCACTGCTTAATGCATGAATACTCAAAATATAAGCCCCTCTCTTTTTATGATTAGCTTCAAGAAAATTAAAATTATTGGGACAAATGACTGAAAAAATTTCTAAATGCTATTCTCAATTGCTGTATAATCTTGTCAGGGACTGATAAAAAAAGTCAGCAGTGGTATGTGAACATACTTTCAGTAGTGCTGGGTTAGGAGATCTGGAATTGGGGGAGTTAGGATTTTCAAATTTCTGTACAGAGCTGTCCTTCAACCTATAAATATGAGCCTAAAATAAGCACTTGAAGGAAAGAGAGAATGGGAGAGGAGAAAAAGTTCTTCATACTTTGTACTCTATTCTCTCTAGTCTTGAGAAATATAAAGGGGACACTTTGTCCAATGGCAGTCATCCCATGTTTTATGCAACAGAAATGTCCCAATCAAGGAGGCCATTAAACCAATTTTTATAAAGCGGGTTTTACACAGATTCATCAGAAAACTTCTCTAAAGGACTTAACGTAAATTGAGACGAAGTTGAAAGATTTGTGTTCTTCTCTGTAGAGTGGGAGGCTATATTAATGTTTGTTCTAATGTTAATGCTTTGTGCTTTTGCCTTGGAAGCCAACCCCATGTCTGGATATTGTAATGAACCAGATGAATCCTTCTGGTGGGAGCTCCCGGCTGCATCTTCCTGGCCAGGGGGCCTCTCTTCCAATTCTGTTTTCTTGCTACTGCTCACAATAGGGTTTTCTTGCAACAACTCCCATATCTTAGTTCTCTTCTTTTTTCTACTATTTAGGATGTATCATAGATCCACAGTGGAGTGTCATACTTTGTCAAAAGGTGGCACTGACTGATGTGTGCAGAAAATACTCCCGAGTGAGACACTATACGTCATGTACAAAGGGCAGCTTGGTAGCTGACACTTCAGAAAGTTCAAAGCTGTTTAGATGAAATGTGTATTTTTGGCTCCTGGTATTCTCCATTGCTGGGCAGAAGGTTATGTTGCTGGCAAAGCCCATTAACAATTCCAGGGGAATAAAAATAAAATCTGGGTAATAAAGTCCAACCTTTTTTTCTTTTCCTTTGTGCTTAGTCTTGTTTCACTTGCTTATAGGGTGCCACATGCAGAGGCCTTGCACCTGGCCCTTCAGACCAGAGTTCCTAGTGTGAAATGGCTGCAGCCGACACTTCAGCATGGTGGACCGTGTGCAGGGATGCTGCACCCAGCACTTTTATCTGGAGTGAAGTGAGCAGCATAGCTGTACCTGACCCACAAGAACTCCACCCCCATAAGGACTCTATAAAACAGCCCCGCCAAGGGCCTTTCAGGGAGAGCGTGTACTCTAGAGCACAGGCTTGAACCACTCCATTCTCTGATCAAAGAATAAAGCTTTCTTTTGCTTCTGAACAATCTTGTTCTATTGGCATGAGCATCACAGGGCAGAAGACCCCTTATTGGGGACCAATTCAGGGAGTTTGGTAACAAATTTTTGGCAGCCCAGATGGGATTGACCATGGCCCTGCTGCCTATACCAACCTACTAGGCTTCAGACTCGCTCTGGCTCCAGCTGAAGGACAGTGGACGTTTTGGAGATTTGCATGGGGATGATTGCCTCTGATCTTGGGTACACTCTGACAGGGTAGAACCGTGGCAACCTTCCACTGAATTCAGAGTGACTCTGCCCAACAACCTGATAGCCGGTAGTGGTAAGCACATCGCATAGCCCCCAGAGTCATCTGGACTGTGCCCCCTTGAGGGAATCATACTGTGCCATCACTGGGGATTGGAGACTAAAACTCATGCCCGCCTGCCCATTGCCTCTGGCTGGCCTTCCCGCAGTGCCAGTCGGCCCAGGGGTGATGGGAACTTGTGGGCAAGAAGAAGCCGAGGAAATCTTGCCCACTGTCTCACCAGTAGCGCTATCCTCCTGACCCCTGTACAAGGCAGGAGCAGCTGCACCATGACTCTTTGCCCTCCTGCTGACTTCCAGGGGTCAACACTGGTCCCCACCAAGGGATAGCAAGCCAAGGAAACTAGGACCCAATCACTGTGTCATATGTAAACCAGAGGAACACTGGAAGGGAGAATGCCTTCGCCACCCCTGGAGGGGGTTGGAAATGGCAGATCCTGGCCACTACCCTCAAAGATAGATGGTCCAAATAGATGAACAATGATGGAGCCAGGGGTCTCCTAGTCTGACACTCCAATTGACCCCCAAGGAGCCTTGGCTGACACTGGACATAGGGGGAAAGTCTGTTGAATTCTTAGTCAACACTGGTGCCACTTACTCAGTTCTGAACACTGTATCAGGCAAACCCGGTCACAAGAGTGGTAAAATTATGGGGGTATCAGGGAAGGCCCAAGGATGAGCATTCATAGAGCCATTAGAATGCAAATTGGAAGAACATACTCTCACCCATTCCTTCCTATACATTCCTGAATGCCCTGCATCCCTGTTAGGAAGAGATACCTTACATAAATTGAGAACTACTATCCACCTAATGGGAGACAAATTGGAGATCGGCATCAGAAAAAAGGCACAAGGTGATAATGTTAATGGCTGAGGACAAACCTCCCTGGACAGAGCAAGTTGACCTCCCCAGGCCCATGGATGTGTGGGACAAACTGTAGAAGCCAGTCTCGTGATAGTCCAACTAAAACCTGGACATACATGGCTGTCAGGAGAACTTGTTGGGCATTGCCCCTGTTATACAGGGCCTAACTGATCAAAGCTTTATTAGACCAGGCCAATCAGCCTGTAATACCCTAATTCTCCCCATAAAGAAACCCGGTGGGGAATACCGCATAATACAGGACCTCAGGGCAGTCAGTGAAGCCACCTGGGATATATATCCAGTTGTCCCTAATCCCTACACCCTGCTGGTCACGCTACCATCCACCAGGACCTGGTATTCTGTATTATTAGATTTAAAAGATGCCTTCTTCTGTTCTTCTGTATTCCATTAGCCCCAGAGTCACAAGAAATTTTTGCTTTTGAAAAATTTGGCAGGAACCAAACACACAACAAAAACAACAACACTGCTAGACAGTCTTACCCCAAGTGTTCAAAAATTTTCCTGCCATCTTTGAGGAAACTTTAGCTAAAGACATAAAAGTTATACATCTGGAGAAGGGAATCCTCCTTCAATATGTAGATGACATTCTGACCACCAGCCCTACTAAGGAAGCCTCTGACAAAAACACTGTAACCACTCTGAACAACTTAGCTGATAAAGGATATGAGATGTCCAAGAAAAAGCCTCAAGCATCACAAAATAGGGTGACCTATCCAGGCTTCATTCTCACAGAAGGCCAGAGAAGCCTACCTCAGGAGAAGAAAGAAGCCATTTGCAGCCTTGCCCCTCCTAAAACTAGAAGACAGCTTAGGGGTTTCCTGGGGGTGGCCAGGTTTTGCCCATCTGGATCTCTAACTATGGTCTAATAGCTAGACTTCTATATGAAAAGTTGAAAGGAAAGGACGATGATCCTTTTGAATGGAATTCAGAATGCGAAGGGACCTTTCAAGAATTGAAAAAGCAATTCTAACAATTAAAAAGCTCTTCCCTGAATTCGGCTGAAATTGGCTTACAAGCAACTACCAGTTTTCTGACCCCTGGCTTTGCCCTCTCTGGAACAAGGCAAAATTAGGTGAATCCCTTCTCTACATGATGCCCATTCACCCCAGGAAGCCTTTTTTTCTCCTGGCTTCTCCTTGTCTCTCCGGAAATGAGAGGCCGGAGTTGTTATTCCAACCTGTCACTAATAACTAAATAACAACATACATCTCATTAACCAATGTAAGTCTCATTTTCCCACACTATGGTCCCTTCCAGCTGCAAAATCCTAAAAGGCTGTAAATTACTTCAAGTAGTCATTCAGCAAACATTACTGGCTGTCTATATATGCTGGCTGCTGAACTAGGTTTTCTTGAAAAGAAGTGAGTTGCCCCTAATTGGAAACATTCAAGTAGAAACAGGATATGTTTGAATAAATAGTCAAGTATGTTTGAAAAGAAAAAAAAGTGTTTTGTGTGCCTGGTTGGGATATATGACTTCTAAGGTCTCCACCAAAACAAAGATTAAGTGATTTTATGAATAGACAAATAGCCAGATGGACAATTTTTTCCTTGTTGATATGTTACTTTGTAATTAAGTCTTCTGAGTGTGAACCCATTGTCTCTTCATTATAAATGGGACCAGATAAATTATCTGGTCTTTACTGCCCCAAGGGAAAAAAAAAAAGAATTGAAAAAGCAATTACTTCAGGGCCCTGCCCTGGCCCTCCAGGATTTAGCTAAACCCTTTAACCTTTTCATTCATGAAAGAAGGGGAATCATCCTTGGGATATTAGCTCAAAAACTAGGACCCCTTACTCTGGTGGTTGCTTATTTCTATAAACAATTAGATCAAACAACTAAGGGATGGCCTCCTTGCCTACGGGCAGTAGCAGCTACTACAACCCTACTAAAAGAGGCTGAAAAGTTAACTTTTGGTCAGCCAATCACTATATGGACTGCACACCAGGTTCAGGCTTTAGTAAGTTCTAAGGGGACAGAATGGCTGTCCCCTGGAAGGTGAATTCAAGTTCAGGCTATGCTTTTAGACAACCTGGTGGCTACCATAAGAACTTGTCACATGCTAAATCCTGCCACCCTGCTACCCACAGAAATGGAGTTCCTGGATGGAGCATGATTGTACAGAAACCACAGACACGATCTATTCCAGTTGCCCCAACCTAGGAAATGAGCCTCTTCGAAACACTGATGAGGAATAGTTCACAGATGGGAACAGTTTTATGAGAAAGGGAAAAAGATTAGCGGAATATGCAGTGACCTCCCAGGGAAGATCTTAAAATTTTATGAAGATTCCCAGTATGTGTATGCCATCCTATATGCACACAGCCTATTTGGAAAGAAAGAGGTATGCTGACTGCAGAGAATAAGCAGGTAAAAAATGGCTTAAACATATTGAGATCCCTAGAAGCAGTGCAGTTTCCAAAAAAAGTGGTAGTGATTCAACGTAGGGGCTGAAAGGGTGGCCCTAGAACCAGTAAGTTGACAATTACCCTTCATACCTAAGAGGCCAGATCCAGCCAATTACTCCCCAGTCTACACAAAGGAAGAATTAGACAAAGCCCAGAAATAGGGCTTCAGTAGAGATCTAGGAGACCCCGGATAGCTAGTTAATAAATATGGGCAATCCTTCTTTCCCCAAACTGCAGCTTGTCAAGCCATCAGGGAAGTTTATCAAGGAACTCACCACAGGAAGGAACCCCTATATAATTGTTCAGTTGAGGTCATGGTAACTCCTGGCACGAAAAGCATTATCAATCAGTTAGTTAAGACATGCCCCATCTGTACAATGAACAACCCCAATACCAGACCCCCCAGAGACCTCCACATAAGGTCCATCAGACTGGGAAGGACTGGCAGATTGATTTCACTGTCACACCAAGTGCATCGGGCAACTTCAGGTATCTCTTGGTGCTAGTGGATACATTTTCAGGGTGAGTAGAAGTGTTCCCCACTAGAAGTGAAATGGCAGCCAAAGTGGCTAAAGTATTACTAAAAGAGATAATATCCAGGGTTTGGGCTCCCAGGATCCCTACAAACTGATAATGGCCCAGCATTCGTGTCTCAAGTGACAAAAGGGATAACAAGTGCCCTGGGCTTAAAATGCACCTTGCACTCAGCCTGGAGACCCCAATTGTCCGGGAAAGTAGAGAGATCCAATCAGACCTTAAAATGAACCTTAGTCAAACTATGCCAGGAGACTCAAGAAAATCGGATTCAGTTACTCTCAACTGCAGTTAGCCCCAAGGGATAAATTAAAGTTAAGTGCACTTGAATTTATGTGGTAGACCCATTTGCCAAGCCTGAGAGAAGGGACACCTTAACACCCTTGAAATGGAACAATTCAGTATGCCCTCCAGGTAGGAGAAAACATGAAAGCTCTCACAGAATATGGTAACCAGGTGCTGCCCACACCTACCAATTTGGCCCTCCACCCTTTCCAGCCAGGATACTGGGTGAAGCTAAAAACCTGGCAAACAGGCAGCCCACAAGATCAGCTTACTCCTAAGTGGAACGGACCCCACTTGGTTATCCTAACCACCCCTTCTGCCCTGAAGTTGCAGGGGATCACTCCGGGGGCACATCACACTCGAGTGAAGGGGGCCCCCCCAGCCCCAACCTCCAGAGAGACAACCTGGGGCAATGGACCCCCCCACCCCGACTACTTGTGTGAACCTCCCTCTGACCTGAAGCTTCTCTTCCGAAAAACAACAAAAATGTGACCAGGGATATTCAGGAAGGATGGAACTTCACTGATTGTTGGATCTGTCACACCCAACCTAAAACAGGAAAGGACTAGTAATTGCAGGAAACACTGCACTCATAGGGGTGCTAGTGACCTTGGCGGGGGGAACCATATATCACACTATCACCATAAAAAAGGTAACAGGTGCTGTGGCAATGGTGGCCAGTGACACCGGCTTCGACTTCCAGCTATTCAGCCTAATTTGACTGAACAAACTTGCAGCTGGGTAAAACAGGCCCTCCCTGGTGTCACATGGTTTTTACCTTTCCTGGGTCCCTTAATGACCATTATTCTCTTGCTAATATTTGGGCCATGAGTAACTATAAAACTCCAAATGGCGGTGCTCAGGGACACAAAGAGTTGGGCTCAGGCCTGGTGACAACGAAACATATCTAAAGGCAGCTGGGGAGAAGTTCTGCTCTTCTACCCAAGGTTACGACGACTGACACCCCAAATCAGCAGGAACCAGTTACAGAAGATGGACCTTCGCCCCTCAGCGCCCCTCAAGAGGGAGGCGCAGGACAAAACACAGAGGAGAGATCTGTCACTGACAAAGCCTATTAACAAATCCTGGGGAATAAAAATAGAAACTAGATAATAAAATAGGTTCTAACCTTTTTCTCTTTCCTCAGTGCTTCGTCTAGTTTCACTTGCTCATAGGGTGCCACGTGCAGACCCCTGGCCTCCAGCGCTTCAGACCAGAGCTCCTCTTGCGAAACGGCTGCGCCCGACACTGCAGTTCAAGATGGCGGAGGCGGCAGTGCGCAGACGCGCTTTGCCCGCCTGCGGTCTGGAGCATGTGCAGCGCGGCCCCTCGGGAGCTCAGACCCCTCCCCGCTGCTGGTGTCCTGATAAAGCAGCCCCGCCCACGGCCTCCGAGAGGGGAGGGCAAATGCTCGAGGGTGAGAGGTCGCGCCTCTCCGTTCTCTGATCAAAGAATAAAGCTGTCCTTTGCTTCTGAACCAAACTCTGTCTCGTTCTACTGGCATGAGCGACACTGGGCAGGAGGACCATTGTTGGGGACCAACTCAGGAGGGTCGGTAACAGTTACAGTCAGCAGGTTTAGGAAATATATTTTGGGAGCTTTCTAGACTGAATATTTGAATGGTGAAAACAGCAATTCTTTGTGAGCTGAAGGCTTGATGCAGTCTCTTAGGACGTGTCCTTTTAGAAGTAAAAGCGGATTCTTAGAGGCCACAGCCTGCCTTTCAGAGAGATATCAGCTTCTACTAGAAAAGAGTTCCTTTCTTACTACACATAAGTGGGTAGAAAGAATACTTAGCACTGTCATTGGCTTGTTATTTATTTCTTCCCACTGCAGCATGTATTAGAATGGTTTTATTGCCATAGAAATTTTCTCTGACTGCCCTTCCTCAATATTACTTGAAGATACAGTTCACAAGTGGGCCAAATAAGGAGTAGACACTAGAATAGAATCATAGGCTAGTTTCTTATACAGACACACATGAGCCCGGCTGAGGCTCCACCAGCACCGCTCAGCACAGCCCGTTCTGTTGTTTGTATCTGTTGTCTGTTCTGATTGGTTGGTGCCTGTGCCATTCCAGTTGTTCAGGGTTTTGAATACCAACTCTGGGTGCACAGTTACCCTCTGAAAGCTAAACTGGTGAAATATAAGACATAAATGGATGCAATGAGCTATCTTCAGAAATAACCCCAGAACGTTCCTATAAACGTGGGCCTGAGAAAGTATGAAAACACCCAAATTCAAGGTGTGACAGAGGGGAGTAGGCCTGGAATGTGACTGAAACTAAGAAAGCCCACCCCTAGAGAACCATATTTATAAACTGTGTCTAAATGATAATGAAACAGTGTTTGTCCGGGGACCTAACTGAACAGTCTTACTATGGCCGCCTCCCTCTGAAGTTCATATGAGAAATATGCATCAAGGAGAAGACCAGAACACATATGCTTGCTTCTGTGAACTCGTATCCCAGATTCCAATAGGGTGACCTGGTGAACCAGGCTGAGGATGCGGAGGCCTCTCTCTGCTACCTTTAATGAAGGTCTGTTTTGCCCATGTTCTTCTGGGCTTAGATTAATGCCTCTGACTTCTCAAGTGTACCACACTGACAGCAAGGAAAGGCAGTACGAGAGCCTGCCAAGGAAAAGGGAGGGCCAGTCTGCATCTCCTTAAGGGCTATGGGAGGCTGATCTATTTAAACTCCCCACCCCATGCTCTCTCAGGGCAGGGTGGGCCACAGGCAGGAACCGCTCCTGGTCATCTATTGCATCAGGTATGCAGAGGCAAGACGGACTCCCAAGAAAGAATATACTGGGGCAAAGAGACCGCAGCCTTAGTACAGTGGCTCAATAAAAGGCCTCTTGACACGTCCAGATGTTTGTGCACTGGGGTGTGGGGAGTGGTGAAGAAGGGGAATGAAACTGGAGGCCTGGAGCTCCCCTTACAGGCTAATTGCGTTTTACCCTGACTGAAAAAGGAACCTGGTATTAGAAGACTGGTGGCTCACAAAACTTAAAATAAAACAGTAAGGATCAGCAGTGTTCTGTCAACACTATCCAGGAAAGAGAGAGTTACTAAATGTAGTGAACAGAGCTGGGCACTTGAAAAGAAGTCAGGTCCAAAATCCTTTATGAACAACTCTAAAATCCAAAAATCTCTGAAAATGGAAGCTGTTTTACAATTCCTTTGGCAACGAAATGTGACCTGAGTAGATATAAGGTAACTTATAGCCTCCATTTATCTCAGCCTGAATATATTTATGTTGTGTTATAGGTACATTCATGTGTTTGATCATGAGCTGCTCCCCAACCCCACTAGCTAGGGGTGTTGCCATATAGAGTAAATGAACTGTTTACTTCTCTAAAATCTTAAAAATTGTGAAATCTGAAATACATCTGGCCCCAATCAGCTAAGGGATTGGGGATCTTTGTGTCATGATGCTGTATATGTGTGGGCCTCAATCCCACCTCAGCTACTCACATATCATGTGACTTGGAACCAGTGACTTACTGGCTCCGTGGTTTGGTTTCTTCTTTAGTAAGATAAGGATATTACAAGTTCAGACATTAAATGAAGTTATGCACAGTGTTCAGCACAAGGCCTGGAAAATGGTAAACATCTAATAATGTTAGTGTTTATTATCTTACTTGATCTGAAAGACTACATACCTCACCTTTCTCTCATTCATGGTCACCAAGGAGTTATCTGCCTATCAGCTTCCAGGCTCCCTGTTAGCAGGAAGGTGGAAGCTTGGATAATGAACAAGAGTTTTTGAGTCACTGATGATTTATTAAAAATCAATAATTTGGCACTCTAATTCCAACCTTAATCTCTTGAATATCTAAAAAAATCAGATCAAACGAAAATCAGAGATAGCCTCACTTCTGAGATACACCTACAATAACTACAACCCTCCTGATTGCGAGCAGGTTTTAGTTAAACACACTCAAGAGCACTTTGAAGTTGGGTAAATTGAGGCAAAGGAACTGAGAAAATAAATTTTTATTTTGATATGAACATTGTCATTTTATGAGAGTCTTGGCTACTGGTTTGTTATTAGCTTATAATGTGACAAAAATCCAATAATCTGGAATAGAATTATCTGAAATGCTTGACATGGAATACTAGCCCTGTGAGAGGCTCTGTAAATAAAAATCTTCCTCCAAATTACTTTAAAATGAAACCCTTTTTTCAGTGAACATTTATTAACACTAGCAGAGTTAGTGTTAGATTGAGCACACATTGGAAAATACTGTTCTAAAGAGTATCAGCTTCTGGTATATTTTCCAGACAGTTCTCAGCTATTGGGTAATTTCAAGGGTGTTAAAATTTAACTTTTAACAGATAAAATCATCATTCTCATACTGATAAAAAATGAATACCTGTCAAAGATTTAATAAGAAATGAGCAAGATGTTAAAACTGATTCAAAGGAAACTCTGAAGAGCAGACACATATCTAGGTACTCAGCAATGCTAAAATTAATTTACTAATTGATGTAGAACTATTTAATATCTATATGGCAATGAAATATAGTTTGGAATTATCTTTTCTACAGGGAAGAAATAAATTATATATCTACTAGATATAATTCATTTGTATTTCTATAGAGAAGAATTATTTGCACTGCTCTCAGTTTTTCCAGTTTACAGAGTTGTGAAATAGCCTTGTCAAAGACAAGGAGAATATTCGTATAAAATCAGATAACCCCAGAGTGTCCAGTAGATAGATAACGATGAGCATTCCATTGAAAGGACACTGTGGTAGGCAGAGTAATGCCCCCTGCCCCAGATGCCCATGTCCTAATTCCTGGAACCTGTGAATATGTTATGTTATGCGGAAAGGAGGAATTAAGATTGCACAGAGACTTAAGTTTGCTAATCAGATGACTTTATATAAGAAAATTGTCCTGGGTTATCCAGGTGGGTCCAATGGAACTACAAGGTCCTTTAAAGTGGAAAAGGGAGGAGAGGAAGAGGTCATAGTCAGAGATTTGAAGATACTAGGCTGCTGGCTTTGAAGAGGGAGGAAGAGTCTACAGGCCAAGAAATGCTGTGGCCTCCAGAAGCTGGAAAAGGCAGATTCTCCTCTGGATGCCCCAGCCCTGCTGACACCGTGATTTTGGCCCAGTAACACCCATTTCTTTTTTCTTTTTTTTTTAATTAAAAAAAAAATTTAGTTCATTTATTTATTTTTGGCTGCGTTGGGTCTTCGTTGCTGTGCGTGGGCTTTCTCTAGTGGCAGCGAGCGGGGGCTACTCTTCGTTGTGGTGTGTGGGCTTCTCATTGCAGTGGCTTCTCTTGTTGTGGAGCACGGGCTCTAGGCGCGTGGGCTTCAGTAGTTGTGGCTTGTGAGCTCTAGAGCGCAGGCTCAGTAGGCTCGATCCGGTGTCCCCTGCATTGGCAGGTGGATTCTTAACCACTGCGCCACAGGGAAGCCCCCCAGTAAGACCCATTTCTGACATCTGACCTCCAGAAGTATAAGATGATAAATTTGTGTTGTTTTAATCCACTAGGTTTGGGGTGATTTATTACAATAGTAAGAGAAAACAAATAGAAACACCTAGGAATTTCTGCCCATTTAAAAGTCTTTTACAAATTTTCCTAATAAGGGGAAGTACTGGACTTCATAACAAATGAATTTTTAAAACCCCATAAATGCCTCCTTCAGTGCATAGGAGTGCATGTTAATATAAACAAAGATATTTAAAATCTATATCAAATAGGAAAATGACAAGTTCAGTAAAAAGAATTAATTCAAATTATTTGGATTAAATTATTAAAAGTCTGGACATTTCTTCAAACTTTTAAGAGAGATGAGGTTTTATTGCTTTTGTTTGGAATCAGAACCTGCTCCTCCTCCATCTCCTGCCCTGGAAGGAGATGCTGCCAAGCTTCAGGAGAAGGCCAAAGAAAACGTGCTTTAAAATGTAAAACAGAGAGGGGAGTTGGTGGTGGTGGTGGTGGTGGTGGTGATTATGTGTGTGTGTGTGTGTGTGTGTGTGTGTGTGTGTGTGTGTGTTTCGGGTGGGGGCGGGGGTGATTACTGGACAGGTCTCTCTGCAACAAGCAGTAGATAGGGAATAACACACCTTGGATGAATTTTGCTGAGCACAGCCCTAGAACTGCAGGCCACGTGGAAGCAGGGTATCTAGGCTCAAAGGGAGCAAAGGTTCCCCAACTTGCCACTCCCACTTTCCCTCCAAGGTTGGCAGTTGGGGGACTTTGTAATTTCCTAGTGGCTTCAGAAAGCCTTTGATGTTAGTTGGTGGCGTTTATTTGTTTATCAACTCTAAAAGGCTGCCTGGGCAACCAATGGGACAGAGAGACACCTGAGGATGCTCTCTGACTTCTACCTGGGGGAAGAGACAGAAATAGCTGTCTGGGATCAGGTGAAGCCAAAAATCTTCTTGGAAAGAAAATGGCTGTCACAGCCAGCCAATTTTCACCTGCTAGTCAATGTCAGGTGCTGAGTCCGGGACCAGACTATTTGAGACTTGAGAAACTGCAGAGAGACAGTGCAGGACAGATATGAGAAAGTGAGGCACTCCCCTTTCTTCTCTCCAGGGCAGTTAACCCCAAACTGGCTTGGAGAAGAAGAGAAAGAAGCAGTTGTGTAAACTGGACCGGTCGTGAGATAATAATTTTGAATTTGACTGGATAAGAGTAAGTATCTGAAAGTGACTGAATTAGTTTTCTGCCATCATCACAAATGGGGATTTGGAATCACAAGATTCATGTAAAGTTATGAAACAAACTATGTTTTTAAAATCCTGAGTTATGTGACAGTTGTAATTGGGAAACATCATACATTTCTACAGGATGAAGAAAGTAATCCAAGGGAGAAGTCAGGAGGAAAACTTATCCCAAGCGATCAAATGGAATTGAAGTCAATATCAAGAAGTTAATGTATAGAGAAAGTGACTCAGGAAGGGGTGACCGAATCTTCTGAAAAAGTAGCAGCAATTGACTCTCTCCTCAAACTCACCAACTATTTGGCTGTTTTGCTGATCTTATGGGAATGAATAATACAACAGCCAAAGAAATCTGGAATGTATTGCTGGTGACTTTGAAGTCCAGGCTGCAGATTGAAGCATTTGGAAGAGAAAAAGGCATTGGGGAAGTGAACCATTGGCCACAGAAATGGTTTTAAAGTGTTTTAGACCATGTCTTTTCATGCCAGAACATCTGAGCCTTGGCAAGGGATGAAGTCTAACCCATGAGAATAGGAAAACTGTGTTTGACTGGAGAATTCCTAACCTGTTCAAAAGGGTTTAACCTAAAATATGAATGAGAATGAGAAAAAAAACGTATAGATAAAGATGTAGAAGTTTGGTGATTAACTGGTAGGACGTTGGAAAAACCATAACAAATTGTTCAGTTATTCTAACAAGAAAACATCAGGGAAGAGAATCAATAAATTTATGGCCCTGACTTACTCTGTACCCCAGTGCATAAAGAATGGGTACAAACCAATAGAACATTTAGTACTAAGTGGTAATGTGATTTCATGAACATGATTTGATGACATAGAGGGACGGGGCTTATGACTGTGATGTGTACCATAGAGTGTGATAACTAAGACTACTCCAGCTGGTGCAATCATGCTGGAAAGCAAAGTGACAGCGCTTAGATTTATTATATGTTTTTTGAGAAGCCAGCGATTTGGATTTTGGATATACATCTCAGAGAGTCTTACACAGGTCCATAAGGCTTTATTGCAGCTGTTTTGGTGGTGGTAGGGAATTGGAGGCAACCAAGGTGTCCATTGGAGGAAAGGAGATAATCAAAATGTGGTGGATGAATACCACGGAGCATCATACAGTTGTTAGAAACAGCAGACTGGACGTAGGTATAACAAACTGTATAGAACTAAAAAAGATGTACTGAGTGAAAAAAAAAAAAAGAAATAGGATGGGATAGATAACACAATATCAATCATGTATTCAAATAATACATGAACGTGAAAAACATCATACACGTTTCAAAAGTACACTTACCAACACACACACACACACACACACACAAATCCATTAAACATGTGAGAGCAATTGCTTTTGTGGGGAGGTTGGGATATGGTGATTAAAAAAAAACTTGGACAGACTAATAAGATAACATGTCATGAACTAATGGGTTCAAATTATATAGAAGAGGGAGGAGAAAGAGAGAGAGAGAGAGAGGGAGCTTTGATAGAAGGGAAGTAATAGCATCTCTGCAGAGCATGAAGGACTGAATAACACTTGTAGAGAAATCCACGTCTGTCTGTGACCAAATCCTGTCTGATATTTTATCAATAACCTGCATAAAGATGCAAAGGGAAGAATGCTCATCAACTTTCTATGACACAAATCTGGGATAAATTGTCACTCTTTTGGATAATGAAAATCAGGGATAACATGTTGGGAGTAGCCAGAGAAATAGTAGCATCCAAGCTTAGGGCCACTGTCTTCCTCTGATGGTGATGTATAAGATATTTTGTTGGAGAGAAAGAATCTGGGGTTATGATGCCAGCCTTCTAGAGAAAACAGGACTGTATTCCTGGGTCTATGGGCTACTATTGACTCAGTGTTTGCCTATGGGCCATTATTGACTCAGGAAGATTCCTCCATGGGACATGAGATGCCCTGACACCCATAATTTTTTCTTCTCATGGGAAGCATTAGGAATTAACATGTTATTATTTTTAGCTATTTTTCTAAAGCAATGTTTTTAATGAGCAGCATTTATTGAATTCTTATTGTGGGCCTGGTATCATTATAGATTATTTGCATCTATTTACTTCTTAATTTTAATTAAAAATTTTTTTTTAAATTTTATTGAAATATAGTTGATTTACAATGTGTTGGATTCAGGTGTACAGCAAAGTAATTCAGATATATATATATATACTTACGTACATATATACATATATTCTTTTTTTTAAATTTCTCTTCCATTACAGGTTATTACAAGATATTGAGTATAGTTCCCTGCGCTATACAGTAGGTCCTTATTGGTTATGTGATTTATATATAGTAGTATGTATATTTTAATCCCAAACTCCTAGTTTATTTATTTACTTCTTTTAATTCTCATAATGACCCTGTGAAGTAGGTACTACAATTACCTCACCTTTATAGGTGAAGAATCTGACGATAAGTTAATAAACTTGTCCAAGATCACACAGTGATAGGTGGTAGAACCGAAATTTATACACAGACTATCTAACTCCCAAATCCATTCTTTTAACCATTACACTGTAGGTGTCTGAGAGTCGGGCTACATATTGCACCAAGGACAGAACGTGTAATATTGGCAAATTCCCTATTAAAAGGTCTTTTTGGCTTATAAACTCTGCTTGCTTGCTTTTTGTATCTCTGAAAGAGGAAAGAGAAACCTGCTCATGGTATTCCAAATTAGACAGGAGAGTAGTTATTGGATAGCATCATGCTACGCAAGGCCCGCCCTCTTTTGCCTCTGCCTCAGGTGGCCAAGGAAGCCAGGCAAGGCCAGGGGCCCAGAGCCTTTGTAGAAATGAAGAAGCCTGCTTTCAGGTAGAGGGCAGAAAGCCTTGTGAGTAATCACCGGGGATGGCTTGGCACTGCATTTGATGGGTCATAAAAGCACGTAAAACCTTATGGTTCTCCTCTCTTAGTACCCTGAATTTCCATTTCATCATAATCCAAAGTATGATCTTGCCCAGAGAGTGGAGACATTCTTAATTTTGCTTTAAAACACTGCTTCTTCAGATCTCAGCTATACCACATTTCTTCACTCAGTCAGGAAATTTCAGTCCTTCAGTATCTTTTTCTCCACCTGTTTTCTCTTCCCTCCCTTCCCTTCCCCTCCACTCCTCTCCCCTCCCCTCCTCTTCTCTTCTCTTTTGTATTTCCTTCACTTGTATACTTATCTGACATCCCCACTACATTTCAAGTTTGTTGAGGAGAGGTATTATGTTTTTCTCACCTTTTCCATCCCTCACTTGCCAATCTAACAGTGTTTTGTCTATAGCATTTCATGATAAATATTTGGTGAGTTAATGTATGTATATGTGTGTGTATTTATTAGCTATGGTTCCTAATTTGCTTCTTATTAAAAACACCTAGTCATTGCCTCTGGTTATCATCTGGTGTTATTTTATAACTCTGTCTGACCTGATTTCCACTCTCTAGAAAATGCAACTAAAGAGGTCTGTTGTGTAAGACTGCAAATGAGTCCTCCTCTCACTGTGACTTATCTACTGCTCAAAATATCGTATTTTCCCTTTTCCTTCTCTTTCCCCATCCTTTTTCTCTCTCTCTTTTTAATTTGGTATACTCTTCAATTTTAATTTGGTATACTCTTCAAACAGTTTTTTCACAAAGAAATAGAAACATTTGATAAAATGAATAAAATGTAATTATTAATTTTAGTAAGACAAGGCTATCAATAACTTTAATAAGATATAGGCCTTTATATGAATTTATTAGATACATTATTTTTCTTCAACCCAGTGACTTAGGCTGGATTTGATTGATTTTTATTACCACAGAGATGTAATGTGGCCATCTTTTCCTTAGGGCAGGGGTTGGGTAGGTTGGAGCTAAGTGTGGCTGGGGAGCTAGCCTTGGCTTCTGAGTCTGGTTTGTTGCCAGTTGGTAGACACTTGAGAGTTTCTAGTTCTTTTCAATTTGATTACATAGTAAGGAGAAAAATGTACAAACTAGGCAGCTTAGAAATAATTTCCCTCAAACCATGTAATAAAAAACTCAAGAAGCATTTTGACTTCATTTGGCTGTCATAAAGCAGAGAAAATTAAGGGATATTTAAACGTTTTCCATGCACCAACAGGAGCCAACTGCAATTTAGATGATCCTTACAAAAGGTATGCATTTTTTCTCTATAGAGTAGGTGTGAACTAACCTGCTTCACAATACAAAAATACTAGTGCCTCGGGTGGGATTCCAGATACTGTCATTTGGTAATCAATTTTGCAACATGTCTTCACACTAAGCCAAGATATTATTTGAAACGGTCAGTAGTAAATGAATGACAGCTTTCTCCCACCACCTCTCCCTGTTTCTGAAGTTCCAATACTTGCGACATTTATCCAAAGATTCTCCACTTCTCCATCTTCTAAAAATGCATTTCTGTCTTCCTTCTGTCTCCCCATACATATTGCAGATGCTCATCTCTCTGGAATATAATTAGGGGTAGACAGCTTCATGGAACTTTCCCATCATCCCAGACTCATTCCCACCCTGCATGTGCTCAACTTTTTCATGGGTCATTGCAAAATGTTGATTGCTTTTTGGTGTTACCTAATGAATATATTCACCTAGGGAATATGACATCTACTACTTTATTGCATTAGCTTTTTATTCTGGGAGACCTATATAGGGCGATGAGGTTTGCCATGAAAAAAATGTGTGATAATGGTGTGGTTTTATCTCCAATACTGTCTAGAATGCTTTGCCAATATCTGCAAGTTTCTCTGAAGTTTTTTGTGTGTTTTCTGGGGTCTGTATTCTTCAGGCAGATTCCACATTGCTCACCTGGTCTTCCAAGACCTCCTCTTCTTCCTGGGAACATTTTCCAGCCATCTCTCCCAGATAGGTATGGCCATGTGCTAAGTTCTGGCCAACAGAATTTAGGTGAAAGGAATATGACCACTTCCATATTCTCTAAAACCTCTGGAGTGATCCTTTAAGCCAGTGTTCTCAACTGGTGGGTGATTTTGCGTCCCCACTCCACCCCAGGAACTTTGGGTAAATATGGAGACATTTTGGCTGTCACAACTGGAGACTGCTACTGGCATCTAGTGGTAGAGGCCAGGGATACTACTAAGCATCTTACAACGCACAAGGTAGCAAACAAAGAATGATCCAGCCCCAAATATCAATAAAGCTGAGGTTAGGAAACCCTGCTTTAAGCTCTTACTTTGTCTTCTGCTTAGATGCAGAATCCACAACAGGGTTCAGAGAACCTAAGAGTTGGCCAAGCCACCACATAGAAGGAGACTGGGGCTCTGAATCTCTGCACAATGGTCTTCACCAAATATACAGTTGGCCTGTAACTTCAGACAGGAATAAAGTTTTCACTGTGTTATGTCATTCAGATTAGAGGGTTGCTTGTAAAACCATTTAAAAAATTTTGACTAATATTAGCTCAAATCTTGGGCAAATTACTTAATCTCTCCTTGTCTTAATTTCCCCATCTTTTAAATAAAAAAAAATAATAGCACCTACCTCATTGGGCTTTTGTGTGGATTGAGTGAGTTTGTATTTGAAAACACTTAATTAGTGCCTACCTAATTGATTAACAATTATACCCATAAAAACCTATTTTTTCGGTGACCCATTCCTACAAAGAACTACTCAAAGGTCTGATAATGGCTGTGGTGCTGAGCTTCTAAAAGAACTATTTATGTAATGGGCTTATTCAGCATTTTAACCAAAGTGGGAGACTAAAGATAGAGATTTCTCTAGATTGTAAGCTTCTCTAGATCGTGATGTCCAATAGAACTTTCTGCAATGATGGCAACGTTCTATGTTCTGTACAGTGTGGTAGGCGCAAGCCACATGTAGCTGTTGGACACTTAAAATATGGTTAGTATGACTGAAAAACTAAAATTTAAATTTGACTTGATTATAATTAATTTAAATTTAAATGGCCCTTGTGTCACTTGCTACTTTATTGGACAATGCAGCTCTAGAATACAAGTTCCTTGAGACCAGGGAATTGTTCTGATTTGTTCATTGTTGTATCCTCAGTGCTCAGAAATGTCCTGGGACATAGTAGCTGCTCAATTAATATGTAGTGAATGAAGTCTAGGGTAAGATGGTTTTTAGGGGAGTCAGGTATCCACACAATGTAATAAAAGCAAAATTCGTACATATATCTGGGATAAACTGGTATTTTTTTGTCCCCCATTCTCATTGAAGTGGGTTTCTTCACTGCTGTTTTGGATTCCTAGGGTCTCTCACAGGAGTATCAGTATAGCTAAATAAGACTATTCACCTTGACTTTACTGCTGCCTCATGTGCAAGCTCTACCTTCCCATGGACCAGTCCTGAGTTAGGTACCACTGATCTGCTTTCTTCTCCTGCTGCACCTTGACACTTCTAAGAGAATGGAGAAGGCTTCTCTTAACGTTAATGCAAGAAAAACACAGAACATGGTGACAACTTCCTAGTGTGAGCCTTCCTGATCTAGCCTGAGTGGGGTCTCTAAAGTTAGCTAGCCTTACCTAACACCAATAGAAATCAAGACTATGGTCACTTGTCTACGATTGCCCATAGAGAAGAAGATGAAGCAGAGAACGTGAGGAGCCTTATAACCTAGAGGTACAAGTGGTGGTCATGCAGAAATCTCACAGATCTGGGTTAATGTGAGAAAGAAATGAAGGCATCAAGAGGATCTTGATATAACCATTTCACACGTAGGCTGCCTGACTCATTATGCAGTGTAGAGAACCCACATTTCCCTCTCCACATTTGAGACCTTGCTGACTTCCCAGCTTGCTGTTGAGAATACTGTGGAAGACTGTGGTGATGTGCCTCAAGGACAACTAACAGTGTGTGCTGATTTCCAAATGTAGATGTAGGCTATAAATATACTTCTTCAGAAAGAAGTCCAACCCTTCCCATCCAACCAAGGAAATCCAGGCTAGGTAGGCAGAGCTCAACTGCTGGTTCCATTAAAAAGTGGGTGCAGTGAGCAGAGGTTGGCCCTTGAGAAGAGAAAGCGAATTGACAAAGTTGGATCTTCTCTATATCAGGCTCTTGGTCCAATATTTCTATTGTTCTTATGCTTCCCTTACCATCCTGAGCCTCAGCACCCATTCTGTGAGCCCATGTGTGTGTGTTAGCTGCACCCACCCACGACACTGATGTGGGTTTCTTTTTCTGCCTTGAAGACTACTCCATGACAGCAGCTTTTATCCCAATCTCAACCTCCTCTTCCTTGGCAACTCTTCTCAAGTATTCTGAAGTCAAAATCTATATTCACCTAAGGAAGTATAGTAGGGGCAGAGAGCTTCATTTCTACCAGGGAAAACCATTCCAACTCCTGATACTGGGACATTGAGACCCTTATTGTGTCTCTAAATCACTTAGGAAATCTAAGAAAACTGCAGATGCCCAGGCTCCACCCCTAGAGACTGGGGTCTACTCATCTTATGTGCAGCCAGAGTTGAGACTGCTGATGTAGACCCTTGTTTATAGATATAAACAGACAACCTAGAATCACTCAGCTTTTGAAAAAAAAGCAGCATGGGGGACATCAAAAACAGGTGAATCAGGGAATTTCCTGGCAGTCCAGTGGTTAGGACTGCATGCTTCCACTGCAGGGGGCATGGATTCAAACCCTGGTCTGGGAACCAAGATCCTGCATGCTGTGCAGTGTGGCCAAGATAAAACAAAACAAAAGAAAAAACAGGTGAACCAAATACTGGTGAAATACATAATTTTAGGAAAAGATAATATTTTTAAAGATATATATTCAGTATCATTTAAGAATTTTGAGAGGCCATCACATCTATGAAATAAACAAAGTTACTATGAAGAAGAGAAAAACATTTGCATATAGGATCTAGGACTCTTTTAAATTTTTTCTTTCCCTGGGTAAACACCCCCACTTCCTCTACCCCAGGATTTCCAACGTTACCATTGACATTTTAGGTCAGATAATTTTGTGTATTGTAGAAGTATCTCTGGCCTCTACCCACTGGATGCCAGTAGGATGGCCCTCTCCCAGCTGATGACTAAAAGTGTCTCTAGACATCATCAAATATTGCCTGGGGGGCAAAATTGCTCCCCTGGTTGACAACCACTTCTCTATTCCAAGAGAAGGACCATGGTGTTTAAGAGAGAGAATCCCAAAGAGAAGGCCAGTTGTTCATTTCACCCGGAAACCTTGTTTTGGATTAGCTTACCAACCAATATCTTTGAGAGGCTGGTTTTGTTTGAGGTAGTGTTCCCAGGTCATGTAATTTTAGCATAGACATAAATACTCTTTCTAATAGTGGTAACAAGAATGGACATTTAGTGGTTGTCAGGAACTGGAAGGAAAGAGAAGGTGTTAAGTAATGCTTACTAAAAGAGCTGAAGAAAGAATAGCTACAGAATTAGAGAGCCACAAAACAGAAGCAGAAAAACCACTAATGCAGTAACAAAAAAAGCTGAACAATGGGGTGTGAAAAAAAGCCAGGGTCTTTTTCCTCTGCCGTCTGTGTTGTTGTCTGTTCTTAATGCCGATGTCATAGTGAGACCTCCATAGGTCAGAGAACTCACACTGAATAAGGAATCAGCACCGAAGAAATCCTTTGAAGCATGTTGAGTTGCTGCTGCCAAAGAGCAAACTGCTTGCCTACTGTGGGCAGGAGCCCACAGAGCCCCAGAGGCATGTGTGTGCAAAGCAAATGCTGACTTTTTGCGGGTTTGAAAGCTTCCAGGAACAAATTCTTTCATCCTTTTGTTCTAGGCCACTTGCCAACACCAACAAGCAATTTTAGTTCTTAAGAAAAATACACCTATTTCAGGTTGGCCTTTTAATCTTCAACCACGATCTACAGGACTGAAAAACATACTTCCACATGATACTTCCTCCTCCTCCTCAAAGCTGAAGGCTTTGAAACCCAAGGCTAGTAATGCCCCCTTTGATGGAAAAATCCCTGGTAAGAAGAGGTCAGTCAGGACAGAGTGCATCAAAAAGGTTGACTAGAGTAAAGGAAATTTTAGACCCAGGACTAACAGGTGATAAGTTAGCCAGCCCCGCACCACCTGTCTACACCTACCTGGGTGCAGACCATTTG
Source organism: Balaenoptera physalus (assembly GCF_965194825.1). NCBI lineage: Eukaryota > Metazoa > Chordata > Mammalia > Artiodactyla > Balaenopteridae > Balaenoptera > Balaenoptera physalus. The sequence continues at coordinate 87,114,980 of NC_138891.1, forward strand.
TTTTATTTACCTGAAACACAAACCTAATGTGTTTAATTTGCAATAGGTTTTCACAGAAACAAGGAGAAAACACTCCGGATTTTACTGATGCTCATAATGCAGGTTGTACCTTCAAGTCCAAATATGTAAGGAAATAGAGCATCCCAGCCAGCCCTCTCTGTTCCCATCGTATCTGTGAAGGAAGAACTTGGAGGTAGAGGGAGAAGGAAATCAGGGGGAAATAAGGTAGAAGGCAATAAATTTATAAGCATAAGTGTCTGCTGAACATGATCTTTTATATCCTACCTGGGATGAGTCACAAGACAGTTGCTGGCAAAACTTGAGAGAAGCCTTTATGTTTCAGCTTTGGTGGGTTCAGCTTGCTAGAATTACTGGCATATCAAGTCCTCAGAGAAAGCAGTACACAGAATTCATGTACCTTGGACTTGGCCCTCACCTCAGTCTCAAGCCCATCTTGGTTCCTAGTTGTGACCTTCCCAGACATCTGGCTACACCTGGCTCCTATTTTCCAACTGGGCTCTTGCTTTAAGCATTAGTCTTGACCAGCCCTATTACCACATCCAATCTCACCTATATAATACTCATTCCTCTATCTCTAGAAGTTGTCTTGTTGTGGAAGAGGCAGTGGTCAAATGTAGATGAAGCAGGGAAAAACTCATAACTTTATCATTCAACAAATATTTATTATCTACTCTGTGCCAGGAGCTAGGCCTTCAGTGGTTCATGAGGTCATCATCAGCTGAGCTTTAAGACTCTTACACTTATTGCACTTGGGTTCCACTTTATACCACATGCAGGTAACATGTACTGAGCCCTCATCCCATGCCAGGCACTGTGCAAAAACCTTTATCTTATGAAATACCCAATGCAGCCATGTAAGGATTAAATTTGTCAGTTGTGGGCTTCCCTGGTGGTGCAGTGGTTGAGAATCCGCCTGTCAATGCAGGGGACACGGGTTCAATCCCTGGTCCGGGAGGATCCCACATGTCGTGCAGCAACTAAACCCATGCACCACAACTGCTGAGCCTGCGCTCTAGAGCCCGCGAGCCACAACTACTGAAGCCCACACACCTAGAGCCCGTGCTCTGCAACAGGAGAAGCCACCACAATGAGAAGCACACGCACCACAACAGAGTAGCCCCCGCTTGCCACAACTAGAGAAAGCCCACGTGCAGCAACGAAGACCCAACGCAGCCCAAAATAAATAAATTAATTAATTAATTAAAAAAAAATTTGTCAGTTGCATTTTGTAAGTTGAAACTCAAGTAGAGGTTGAGAAACAGCTCATAGAGCCAGTAATGGGTGAAGCCAGGATTTTACCCAAGCTCTAACTCTTGCCCAGTGCTCTTAATTTCTGTGCTGCATTCTGCTGGTTTAGAGTCACAGATCTTTGCACATTGCCACACTTAAATGTTTGTAGAATTGGACTGTTTGTTCAGGGAAGTGCTGTAGGGTTAGCCTTGTGAGTGAAGAGAAGGTGGTAACATAGGTGATGAAAATATGATTAATTACACATGGCCTGAAATTCTGCTTTGGGATTTTCTGTGGGAGGTGACTAATTACTCTTTTTTTCAGTTCTCTTTCAAAGAGTGCATGACTCTGGAGTATTGACGGAGGTTCACATTCAGGCCTGAACATCCTAATAAGAAATGGTTTTATCAGTCTTTTCTTCCCCTCTGGAGATAAACAAACATCCTAAGAGAAGGAGATTTTGATGAGTGTTTAGAATGCTTTGAGGGCCAATGGGTCTCCCAGTGCCATTTGAACCCTAGGGCTGGATCTAGGAGTGTTATATGGGTATTTCACTTGAAATCAACTACTCCTGTGGGACTTTACCTTTGGCAAGTTATTTATCTCAGATCATAGCATGTCCCCTGGCCATTACTCAGCATTTCTGGGAAACTCTCCACCCATCTGAGTTTGCAATAATCTTCTTGTTTGGCTGAATTGCAAGTCAAAACATCACCCTCCCTGGTCCAATTTGTTTTTCTTAGCATGGTGGAATCAGTCCCCACCGATATCACACAGGGGATTTGGAGGACTGTGGTTATAGTTTTCCAAGTTATACTAGGGTCTATGATAGGGAACCTGCTTTCTCCCCATGTTGGGAATTCTCTACTGTCAAGGGAAAGGCACATCCCAGTAAAACAAAGATTTGGGCAATTGATTTCAAAGACACAGCCATTTTATTGCTCAGGTCTGCAAAAATAAGCATGGTGTCTTCTGGGACAGTGCCCTTGTAATTCAGCTATTGTTTAAACTCCAAAGCCCTAGGAGTTCTGTTTGGTTTGTGGCTCAGCACCAACACAGTTGCTGTCAATCCCCAGGCAGACACAACTCTGTCTGGTTGGCAGGACAAAGCCCATCTTCAATGGGAAAAAGGATAGTTTCATTGTTTGAGACAGTGAAGCTCCATAAGAGAAAGAAAATGTTAATTTCAGACCTATAAGTTGCTTTCTCTCCTGAGCAGACCCAAGCACAGAAAAGGAGAGGCACCATAGTGAGAGAAACCATTTGTTTCGAGACTGAGAAGCATCTGCTTTTTTCCCATCCATAAAGAAGCAGGTGGCAGAAAGAATCAGATGTGGTCCAGGTGCGAAAAGGATTAAGAATTCTCCAAGGAAATAAATTCTAAGTCTGACAATCTTTCAAAAAACCTATTCAAGAAATTTTACACCTTACCAATGAATTTTCTTTTTTGAAGGTTAGCACAACAGTAACTGATATTTACATCGTGTTTATTCTGTGCCAGACACTAGTCTAAGTGCTTTTTTATTCAACATATATTAAGTCCTTAAATTCTCACAGCAGCTCTATAAAGTGGGTGCTCTTTTTATTCCCATTTTTAAAATGAGGCAACTAAGACACAGAGAGGATCAGTAACTTGCCCAAGTTTTCACAGTGAGCAAGGGCAGGATAAGGAGTTAAATTCAAGCAGTCTAGATCCAGAGGCTAACGATACTCCAAACACTTTTGAAACAGGAGGGAAGGGAGCAGGGCACAACCTCTAAAAGAATGACATAACCCTTGAGGGTAGACATAAACTGGCTAGAGCCAACTAGGTCCAAGATGGCAGAGGATTCAACTTCCAGTAAACCTTGAGCCTTATTATACACTTATTGTAATACATTAGCATCTAAATGACACACCCACCAGCGCCAGGACAGTTCCGATGCCAACCATCAAAGGTCAAAAAGTGGGTGGTGGGGCTTCTCTGGTGGTGCAGTGGTTAAGAATCCACCTGCCAATGCAGGGGACACGGGTTCGAGCCCTGGTTCTGGAAGATCCCACATGCCACGGAGCAACTAAGCCTGTGCGTCACAACTACTGAGCCCGCATGCCACAACTACTGAAGCCAGCACGCCTAGAGCCGGTGCTCCTCAACAAAGCGAAGCCACAGCAATGAGAAGCCCATGCACCGCAACGAAGAGTAGCCCCCACTGGCTGCAGCTAGAGAAAGCCCGCGTGCAGCAACGAAGACCCAACGCAGCCAAAAATAAATAAATAAAATAAATAAATTTATAAGGAAAAAAAAAAGTGGGCAGTGGCCCAGTTCCTGGAAATCTCTGCCCCTTCCCCAAAATAGTTGCAATAATCCTCCCACCCATTAGCTTATGAAATTACCCAGCCCATAAAAACTAACCACCCCATATTTCGGGGCCTCTCACCTTCTGAGATGGCCCACACTGTCTGTGGAGCGTGTTTCTCCCTTGGCTGCTCTCACTTTCCAAAATGATCTCATGCCCTGGGGCCGCTCTTGGGAGGGACCTTTTGGGAGTGACCTAATTCTGTCTATGGAATGTGTATCTCTCTAAATAAATCCACTTCTTACCTATTACTTTGTCTCCCACTGAATTTTTTCTGCGCTGAGACACAAAGAACCTGAGCCTCAGTAAGTCCAGACACCAGGTGAGTGATTCTAATTAAAAGACCATGGGTGCAAGTCCCAATCTGGGTTTTGGCTGGGTTCGAGTCCTGGCCCGTGGGTTCAAGTCCCAATCTGAGGTGTGTGGTTTCACTTTCATCAGAAAAAAGGGAAAATGTAAAAGCAGGTAAAGTAGCATCAGTCATTTCTTTCCATTGATCTAGGTGGCCATGCTTTATATGAATGACAAGAACTAAGCCACAATGTCCCAACCAGCGCTAATACTCTGTGGCTCTGGAATCCAGTTCTCTCTCCCTTTATCCTTACTCTTGCCTCCCTGATCTGGCAGGCTACTTCACGCACCAGCCGGTATCCGTGGGCTGATTATGTCTGAAATGATGCTGGGGAATGCGGTATATGTCCATTTGTAAGAAAAGTTATCATAGAGTGTAGCCCTCAGTTGGGGTTTCTGGGTGGGTTGGATCAGGTCACTTTCCTTTCAGATCTGTTACAGCAACCCACACATGGACTCTGGTTAGACAGTATGTCATTTTCCAGAACTCAGTACATGATTGCCAAATTTCTATTCAAAGGTGACATTCTATAAAATACCAGATGTTCTTTGGTGTCTGACTAAAGTTAAGTATAAAAACAGCCATGGATCCATAAAAATAGAACAATAATCTCCCCAGGAAAGTTTTCTGTCTCTGAGATCACTGATAATTAAGTTGACCAATTCAGGAGGATGATTAGTGTTGCAAAGTGAAGATAATCAGCTGTAATGGAAATAGATGCTAGCTAGCTGAACTCATCCAGGTTAAAAAGTAAATCTTTGTCATTCGTTTTATTTGTGTTTCAGTATGTGACTCTGTTTTTCCTACTGACTACTTTAATAGTCTCTGTTTTATATTCATTACTTAATATTTTACACCATACGTTCATGGTGATTGCTTCCAGTTCTAGGATCTCCAAGTCTGAGAGCTTGGACAGATGTTAGGGCCACCTGGGCAATCATCTTGTTTTGTGAATGAAAAGGCTGAGACCCAACTAGGTTAAGGGACTTCTTAAGATTGTGTAGTGAGTGAAATGGTAAGAGATGATGCCCCACTGCTCTCATGATGGCTAGAGCTCGGCTTCCTCCAACCACAATTGGTGACGGGGCAGAGACAGGAGGGCAGGAGCTATTTGACACTGGCTTCCTCCCTTCTCCCTTTCTCTCCCGCTGGTAGGTTATCCTGTTACAAACACCAGCAACCATACTGATGACTTTGGATGTAGAAGGGTGAGACAGGGTGGTGTATGGGTCTACTCATTGTAGAGTGACTGCCTCCAGATGCTGTCTGCCTCCTCGTGGTTTTCAGTCCTTAACTTCAGGGCATTTTTTACCTAAAGCTTTCAGCCATTTACCTGCACTATGTCCTCCTCAAGGACAGGAGATAGTTTGGGGGCTTACAATTATAAAGCCTTCACATTCTTGGTCACAGGTAAAATAAGTTTTTATTTTCTTTTCATCATTTTTGTTAAGAACAGCTTCTTTTTACTCAGAAGCAGTTAAGGGGTCTAAATGGCATCTAAAATTGCTTACATTCTATAATTATTTTGTCCTAAGTAGGTTATAGTCACAAGGTTTATGTGTATATTTATTTATTCCTATTTATATGTCTGTTTCTGAATCTGGGATACGAATTTCTGAATCTAGAAAGGAAGTGGGGTGAGTTTTATTTTTATTTCTCAGAGTTTGAACTAGAGTTAGATTGAATTAAATGCTAATTGCAGAGGTTGAATTTAATAATATACAACCGTCCATATGTCAATGTAGAGATTTGTGTTTCTTTGAAATCCTATTCTTCTTTAACAACTCTTTCTTATGCATAGCTTGTAACTAGATATTAATTCCCTTAACTTGGTATTTAATATGAAGTTAAACTTTTTTTTTTTTTTTTTGAAGTTAAACTTTTAAGGAAACATTTAATTTATATTCTTGGTTCACTGAGTCAGGGAAATACCATGGGTCAAACATATTCACAACTAAGGCAAACCCCTTGCTTGGTGTTGGCTGCTAAAGGAACACAACAAAAGAAAAATGGCATCTTTTTCTTTGTGGCAAATATCACAAGATCCTTACTAGCTGAGTTTAATTTTCCTGTTTCTAAGTGGTGAAAACAAAACCTCTAAGGGTTTCTTTGATCTGACCATGATCATGCAGCAGGATGCCAAAGAGGAAACTGCAGGCTATTCTAGGTATCAATGTGTTCTATTTACCTAGTTCACTTCCCTTCTACTTGCAGAACTCAATTTGATCTCAACTTTACTGGCTTAGATATTTCCTCAGATAAATAACCCCAAAGTGGGCTCTGAATCATATTTGAGAGGAGAAGAAGTAAAAAACATTCGGAGAAGAAGTAAGGGCTTCGGAGAAGAAGTAAAAAACATTCTGAAATATCCTAATGGGTTGGCAGAGGCCAGGAAAGGCAGCCCTGTTATGAAGAGGAGTTTCACTGAGACTTCTGAAGGAAGGGAATGTTTTATTGTCCTAATTTCAACACAGTCAGTGAGGGGGGTGTCAGCTGGAAGCCAGATAAGGAAATTAAACCTGTAATGGAAAAAACCCACCATCAGAAATCCAGCCACATCTATCCTGATGTTCATTTGAATTTTGTAAAACAGCTCTTACAAAGTAACCTGAAAAATTTAACATTACATTCATTTCCACCTACTGCACCAGTGTGCCTGGGATTGGAATGCCCTTCAGCTCCACCAACCAGAGAAATAAGGGCATTCCTAACTTTAACCCATTGAAATGATTTGTGATCTGAGCCAGGAAGAAACCCAGATAGGAAAGCCAAGCCCAACCCTCATTGTCTGCATTCTGCCTGCAGAAGACAACTTAGCTTCTAAAGAAACTCCAAACCGCCAAGAGTGAAACTTGACAAAGGCCAGAGGGTTACCTCAGCAACCTTCACTTAGACCTGCCTTGGAGGGTGTACCTAGATCAATATGTTTTAAATGGCTGAAATCATGTGAAATATATTCTCTGACCACAATGGAATAAAATATGAAATCAATAATAGTAGGAAATTTGGGGAATTCATAAACATGTGGAAATTAAACAACATGTTCTTAAATAACCAATGGGTCAAACACTACTAAAATTAACTCAAGAAGAAACAGAAAATACGAACAGATCTATAACAAGTGATTGAGTTAGTAATTTAAAAACCTCTTAACAAAGAAAAACTCTGGACCAGATGAGTTCACTGGTGAGTTCTAGCAAATATTAAAAGAAAAATTAAAACCAATCCTTCTCAAACTCTTCCAAAAAAATAGAAGAGGAGGAAATAGTTCTCAACTCATTCTATGAGACCAGCATTACACTGATACCAAAACCAGACAAAGACTATAAAAAGAGAAAACTATAGAACAACATCCCTCATGAATATAGATGCAAAAATTCTAAACAAAATTTTAGCTATTCGAATCCAAAAATATGTAAGAGGGATAATATAATATGAGGAAGTTGTGTTTAGCCCATGAGTGTGTAGTGCTGGCTTAATATTCAAAAATCAGTCAATGTAATTAACCATATTAACAAACTAGAAAATAAAAACAAACCATGCTGTAATAATTGGATACCTTTATGCAAAACAAAGCAAAAGAGGTTTGATCTATCTCACACCATGTGAAGACTTAACTCAAGATGGATTATAGACCTAAATGTAAAATCAAAGCTATAAAACATAGAATAAAATCTTTGGTGCTTGGGTTAGACAAAATTTTCTTCTGTCCAACACCAAAACCACCATAAAAGAAAATAAAAATAAATTGGAGTTAATGAAAATTTTTAAATTTCTACTCTTTAAAAAGCACTGTTAAGAGAATGAAAAGTCAAGCCACAGACTGGATGAAATATTTGCAAAACATATATCTGAAAAAGGACTTGTATGCAGAACATATAAATAATTCTCAAAAATCAATAATCTGAAAGCCAACTATCCAATTTTTTAAAATGGGCAAAGTACTTGAACAGACACTTCCCTTCATCGAATAAGACAGACGACAAGTAAGTATATGACAAGATACTCAGCACTGTTAGTCATTAAGGAAATGCAAATAAAGTCACAAGGAGCTAACACCACCTATTAGAATGACTAAAATGAAACAGAGTGACCATTGAGGGGAGTCTGGGGGAGAATGGATACGTGTATATGTGTGGCTGAGTCGCTTTGCTGTGTGCCTGAAACTGTCACAACATTGTTAATTGGCTATACTCCAATATAAAATAAAAAGTTAAAAAAAAAAGAAAAAGAAAAAGAGTGACCGTATATAGCATTGATGAGGATGTGGAGAAACTGCTGGTGGGAATGTAAAAATGACAAAACTACTTTGGCAAACAGTTTCACAGTTTCTTAAAATGTTAAAAATGTATTTACTCTATGATCTAGCCATTTCTTCTCTTAGGTATTTACATAAGAGAAACAAAAACCATGTCGACACAAAGAGATGTATACACATACTCATAGCAGCTATTTTTGTGGTAGCCCAAGCCTAGAAACAACCCAATTATCTATCCACAGGTGAATAGATAAATTATGGTGTATCTATACAACAGAATACCACTTAGCAATAAAAAGGAATGAACTATTGATACATGCAGCAACATGAAAGGATATTAAAATAATCCTTCTGAGTGAAAGAAGACACACAAAAAGAGCACACATGATTCTATTTATATAAAATTCTAGAAAATGCATACTAATCCGTGGTGACAGGAAGCAAATCAGTTGTTTGTTGGTAACAGGGAGTGGATGGGAGTGTGGAGGATTGGAAGGAGGGACAACTAAGGACCACAAGGAAGATTTCTGGGGTGATGTATATGTCCACTTTCTTGATTTTGATGATGGTTTCATGGGTGTATATAACCTCACATATATAATATGTGTATATATATATATGTACTCAAAATTTATCAAATTGTATACTTTAAATATGTGCAGTTTATTTTATGTCAATTATACCTCAAAACCAAATTTTTGTAAATAACAGAGGATTATGACTATAGGTTGAAAGTTTTTAAAAATTTAATTCAGTGATCAAAAAAATAAAAGTTGTGGTATTGTGACTAAACTCCCTATTCCTCCCAGCATTAAGTAATAATAAACAGCTTACCATGAATGAGGCCAAATTTTTAACTACTTTACAGGTATCAGCCTTTTTAATACTCAAAACATCCCTGTGAGATCAATAACCCCATTATAGCATTTTATAGCTGGGGAACCTGAGGCACGGTTAGATTCCACCAAGAACTCACTGCTAAAACTAGCCAAGCCAGGACCTCAGTCCAGACTGTCCTGCTCTACCACGTTCACGCATGACCACCTCACTGTACTACCTCGCAGAAAAAACTCTCAGATGGTTGGGAACTGAGCTTACTGGCTTGAAATAGAAATATTAGGACTAGGAGAGAGACCTCCAGGGAGCCAGGGAGGAGGGCTGAATGGGGGGCAGAAAGAGTCCAGATCTGGCTGCACACGTGTCCTGCAAGGGCCCACCCGGCTCTGTGCCTGATACGTCACCGCCCGTGTCAAATGGCTTAGCCTAGACATCGGCTCTCTCCCAGGGTTGTGCAGGCTGACTGTTTCTGCCCCAGGCCAACCTTGATGCTCAAGGCCGTTTACCAGCTTTCACAAGAAATTCAATCACACTAAGAATAGCCAGAATTTTGTTTGTAGTTTTCACAAAGATCTGGGGGATTCGTGGGAAAGGGGCACACCTCCCAATGCACCGCATTTACTCATTTCCTCTACCTCAGGTAACACGAACTTCTCTAAGGCTGTCTCCCCTTCCCAACGAGTCTCCCGTCACGCCTCATGTTTGTCCTGCAAGGCTTGGTCCCAGTCTTTCTAAAATTTTCTTTCTCTACTTAAAACCTAGACCATGGCTTTTAGCCTCCTCACAAGCCCATCAAAGCCATTTCTGCCTTAGGAAACTCTCAGATCAGCCGCTGAGAAGATAAAGTTGTCAACATATCCGAATAGAAGCAGACTTCCTAAGGTGAATCTATGTGTAGCTATTGGGACCATATCGGAAAGAAAGGCATAGCGAATGGACAAGGACCTTCCTCCCGAGCAGAACCTCAGCCCTTGGGTATTGAAGCGAAGGCCAAGGCTCAGTGCGCCCCTCAGGAACCCCGCCAAGATTTCCTCAGACCAGTACTGGATGTCCCCTGGTGGCTAGTGGACTCATCCGCCTCAGTTTGTGTGGTTCTGTTTTGGGGGAGATTAAAAGGCTTGCACACTTCTCTCCCCACAAGCTTTGTACAACTGCCTCACTTGGGCTTGCAAAACATAGTTATAAATGTGAAGGTAGCATTGGCAGCGGGGGAATTTATACCTCAGGATCTCAGGTCTCCGAGGGCGGAAAAAGCAGAACTGGGATGATCTCAAACACCAGTCTGGGTTGTCCCAGCCACGCCCTCTCTACGACTGCATGTGGGAGGCCAAGGGCTGGAACGGGAGGAAGAGAAAGCACATGGGGCTTCTCTCCAATCGTTCGTGCAGTGTGAGGTACTGGAGTGAAGTGAAATCCCCCGTGGGACAGTCTTTGCCAAGCCTCTTCTTTGCTAGGTCACCCCCCTCACTCCAGCAATGACTAAGCTGATTCATTCGTGGCATATCTATTTTCAAATGTCGAGAAACAGGTCTTGAGAGAGAAGGAAGGTACAGACCACAGTGTCCCCTCCTACAAGAGGAGAGATGTGTGTACAGGGCAGAGGGGTCAGTAGACATGTCCTTTGATTAGCAGTCACAGTGTTACAGAAAGGCACTGAATGAATCAGTTGCCATTTCTTCTTTTTTTAATGGCTTATTTTACATAAAAATAGCTCATGACTACCACGTGATCTGACAACCTCACCTATATTTACTTTAATAGCTTCTTAGCAGGCATCACTGCTTCAGTCTGTTTTATTTTTTTTAATACCATTTGTTTTATTTGGCAATAGTGACTTTTTAAAAATAAATTTATTTATATTGTATTTATTTTTGGCTGCATTGGGTCTTCATTGCTGCGTGAGGGCTTTCTCCAGTTGTGGAGAGCGGGGGCTACTCTTCGTTGTGGTGCATGGACTTCTCATTGCGGTGGCTTATATTGTTGCAGAGCATGGGCTCCAGGCACGTGGGCTTCAGTAGTTCTGGCGCGTGGGCTCGGTAGTTGTGGCTCGTGGGTGCTAGAGCGCAGGCTCCGTAGTTGTGTCACATGGGCTTAGCTGCTCTGCTGCATGTGGGATCCTCCTGGTCCAGGGATAGAACCCGTGTCCCCCGCATTGGTGGCAGATTCCCAACCACTGCACCACCAGGGAAGTCCCTACAGTCTGTTTTAAGCCCAGCAACCAGACAGATCCTTTTACAATGTAAATCAAATCATATCACTCCATTGATTGAAATCTTTCCATGGTGTCCCATCTTGCTCAGAGTAAAAACCAGAGTTCCAGAAGTGCTCTGCAAGACCCTACAACGGTGGGACACCCCCTTACCTTTGATGTCCTCCCCTTCCTCTTCCTCCTCCTTCTTTCCATAGATTATGCAGATTCAAACCCTGGCTCTATTTTCTGTGTGTCTTTGGGTGAATAACTTAACCAATCTGTGTCTCATTTCCTCAACTGTAAAATGAAGCTAATAATCCTATCTTGCTCATAGTGTTGTTATGAGGACAAAACATTTAATATTTTAAAAGCCCGTAAAATAGCCTGACACGTAGTAAAGACAATGCTATTGCTCTCCTGCTCCAGCCATGCTGGCTTCAGTGATTTTCCTCAAATAAGCCAGGTTTGTGTGTCTGCCTGAGTGTCTTTGCAAATATTGCTTTCTCTGCATGGCCCTGGCTTCCACAGATACCAACCAGACTTCCCCTCATCACCTTCAAGCCTTGCTTACCAGTATTTGGGATGAATAAAAAATTCAAAGCAAAAGTAGACCAAAAAAAAAAAAAAAAAAGCCAGTCAGAAAGAAATGAAATGAGTAGTGATCAAATTCAGGAAAGAAATGGAAGAAAAAGACAAAATTATCTCACAATGAAGACTCAGTTACAAGGTGGCTAAAGGTGAAGAGATTTTTTTAAAAATTTAACAAGGAGCGTTGAAGAAAGACTGGAAAATAACTAAGAGAATTGAACTGTGTGATAACTTTTTTCCCTAGAAAATCATGAGGACACCTAAATTATAAACTGGATATGGATCGGCCCTGTCTAGCTTCGGATTTACCAAATTATTGTTCTAGATATTTCTGTCTGAGCGTCCCAGACCAGCTTGTCACCATCCTTGGCTATCAGAAAACCTTTTGGCCGGTACCTCCGTTCTGCTTCTTCCCCTCGTCCCAGCTGAACTGTCTTGTCTGGCCCTGTGGCCAGCCAGGAAACAGAGAGCCCTCACTCTCTGAGGCCGGGCTGCGATGCACCCATCACCAGGCTCCCCGGACTTTCCGAGCAGCAAGTCATGCCACGTGCCTGGTCCCCCTACTCCCCGTCCATTCTCCCCCTTCCCCTCCATCTCCAGGGCTCCCTTTGACCCATTGCTTCTCCCAGCAATCACACTGCTTCTAATTCTGTTCAGCATGCTGGTGGTCATTACTTTCATTCTTTCATCAACAAGATTTATTTTAAGCAATAAGCGCCTACTTGTTTTCTTCCCCAGAGAATTCTAAACAACTTTATATATTTTTTCTCATTTCCAGAGAGCTCTAAACAATTATAAATGGAGAATTCCACGTGAGCACTGTTGGGGCCCAGGGCAGATTGCTCCAAAATATGGCTCAATGGCATATTGATTATTTTGAATTTTAGTTATTTGAGAAGGAGCCAGTGGGGGAAAAAGTGATATTTGAAAACCCCATTCTGGGCTTCCCTGGTGGCGCAGTGGTTGAGAATCTGCCTGCCAATGCAGGGGACACGGGTTCGAGCCCTGGTCTGGGAAGATCCCACATGCCATGGAGCAACTGGGCCCGTGAGCCACAATTACTGAGCCTGCGCGTCTGGAGCCTGTGCTCCGCAACAAGAGAGGCCGCGATGGTGAGAGGCCCGCGCACCTCGATGAAGAGTGGTCCCCACTTGCTGCAACTAGAGAAAGCCCTCGCACAGAAACGAAGACTCAACACAGTCATAAATAAATAAATAAAAGAACGTGAATTTAAAAAAAAAAAAAGAAGTGGTTACTTAAGAACCATTCCATTCAAAAAACCCCATTCTGACCCCTTTTTCCCTCTGAAAGCAGGAAATAAATCTCCCCTATGAAGGTATCCTCCCCATACCAGGAGGATAGAAAGCATCCTTATCACCAGAGTTAGGGAATTCAAGGCTAAGAAAGATGCATAAGCAAGCTTTGTTACTTCTCCATTAGTCTGCTACCCCAAGCATAAGCCCATTTTTTTTGTTAAATCTTCACAAATAATTGTTTCTTTGTCTAAAAATGGTATATAAACAGCCTGTTTGGTCACTTCGGGGGTTCCATTTCTATGAGACCTCTGTGCACTAATTCAATCAGTTTTTTCTCCTGTTAATCTGTCTTGTGTCAAGTGAATTATTAGGCCAGCCAAAAGAACTCAAAAGGGGTGGGAGGAAATTTCCCCCTCCCCAACAATACAGTGGACTCTTGAACAACACGGGTTTGAACTACTCAGGTCCACTTATATGTGGATTTTTTTCAATAGTAAATACTATAGTCCTCTAGATTGGTTGAATTCACGTATGTGGAAACACGGATGTGGAACACGGACTGTAAGACTATAAGTTATATGTGGATTCTTGACCGTGTGGAGGGTCGGCGCCCCTAATCCCCTCCACCCCCGCCATTGTTCAAGGGTCAACTGTACTTTAAATAAATACCACCTATTCAGAGACAAAGGTCAGGGGGAACTCTCCATACTCCAGCTTTGCTCCTGTGGGTGGCGGGACTACTGAAAAGGGTATCTTCTAGGCAGTTTGGAAGATCGTAACTCCTCACCCATCCTGCCCTTGGCCATGCCTGTACTGCACTCCATGGCTCTGTGGGGCTGTGTAGGGAGGCCCGGTCCAAATTATAAAAGAAAAAGATATTTTCTCTCACTCCTGGCATGAACCCCTTCTACACTCTATCCTGGAGAAGTGAGACTTAAGTCTGGGAAACCCAAACTCGCTAAAGTGGACTCAGAAATAAATAAGCTGTCAAAGAGATACAAAGAAATGTCATGTGACTGAAAAGTTTTCAAAATACTAAACATCTCAGAGTGGGGAAGGGGAACAAAAATATAAGAAGAAAACAAAATCTCAAAACACGTATGAAGATTTTGTTTGATGTCCTTTGAATTAGAGCTGGGGGAAGAGTGAAAAGGATGGAGTTACGGGCATCTCCCCCAGGAGAATCTTTAGGGGAGGGAGGAGAACTTACAAACCTCAGGTGTTGACCAGTTTGTTTTTCTTTTGTTTCTTTTCAGGAAACTTGCCTGCTGGAGTCTTCATCTAACAACTGTTCTCTGCACCTTCAAATGAGACCATTATTTTGTTGACAAGTTTTGGTGTGAAAAAGAGCTCTGTGAATTTGTCCCAGAATAGAAAGTGTCAATTTCACTGAGGCTCACTCTTTGATTGCAGAGTTTTCTTGCAACCTGAAACAAAACCAACTTCCCCAGTTTGCCACATCCCTCTTCTCTCTTCTCCTTTAACCAGAAGCACGCTGATGGGACCAGAGTGGGGAGGAAGTGCGCTGGCTCGGTGTTCCCACCCCAAATAGAACCCTACAGAGCACGGAATGACCTACCCAGGATGGTCACCATCACCGCCCGCTGGCTCTGACCTATGGCCGAAGGAAGAAGGAATGAGAAGCATGGGGAAGGAGAGGGTTAAATTAAGAGACCAAACATAAAGAACATTCATGAATGTTTTTAAAGTTGGAGTTGACATGCACATTGATTCTAGAAATACAAATTCTAGAGAAATTCTAAATTTGTTCATTTTCACGGTTTGAAGGCCATATTGGTTATCATTTTTGTAGTTATGCAATATACCACTTCCCCTAGTTTCCCATTCAACTCCAATACTACTGCAGCCTGAATTTAAGATTTTACTACTTGAGTTTTGACTTTTGACATTAGATGTTTGTAAATATAAAATAAACTGCCTTTGAAAATCTAGAAGTGAATGGCTTTTAGTCTGTCAGCCACACTGAGACTATTAGGGTTTGGGGGGCACTTCTGTATACCCAGCCCACTCCCTTTAGCTTTTACTCTCTGCCCATGGACATACTTGCCCACCTCTACTCTCAACCTGCTGTCCCTGGATGAAACTTGGCTGCTGTTCACACATTCTATGGGGTGTAGTGGAAGAGCGGTTAAGTCCACATTCTGAATGCTGACTGACTGAGATCACAACGTGACTTTGCCACTTCTTGGCTGTGTGACTTTGGGTGAGTCACTTAATTTCTCTGTGCTGTATTTGCCTCCTATTTAATATAAGGGATAATTTATATTGGAAGGAATAAAATAAATTTTTGTGTATAAAGTGCTCGGAACAGAGCCTGGCAATGTTACATGAATGTTAGATACTACTTTCCAATCCTAGGGTTCATACTATTCCTCCATGACCCCCTCCTGAGTTGCTCCTCTCTCTGATAATCTAAAACTTCCCTATTGCTTTTATTATTTTTTTTCCAAAGAAGTCTTTATTTTGATTATTTAACAAAGTCACAATGAAAGCCAATATTTTAAAGTAATTATACTTTTAAAATAAGGTATGTAAAAGATCATTTTTTAGTGTTTATAACCAACTTATATAAATAATAACATAAATCACAAAATATATACTTCAAAATGTCACATCAAATAGCTAATGGAAAGCAATATACTGATTTAAGCGATAGTATCTAAATTATTTGGGCCTCCTATTGATTTCTTTTCAGAATTTCAAATGTTCTTTACAACAAAATCAATATGGCACTTTACAAGACAGTTGGCCAAAAGTGAGGCCATTCTCTAGGCAGTACTTTCAGAAACATATCCATCCCATACTGATCTAGTTACCCGTATCAATTTGTTAATAGAGATATTAATGTGAACAGTACAATGGACAACATATATTTGCAACTAAGTACAGGACATTCAGATATTTTGTACAACTAGTTGACAATGAAAAAAGAGTTCTAGATCTCTTTTTTAGACTGAATTCCCAAGATGGTTTAGAGAATTTGAGAGATTAAGAGAGTAAAGACTCTGCTCTCATAAACGAGACCTCAAGAGGTGAATTGGGATGTACATAGGTGCACCTGTCCAGTATGATATTTCAATATTGGAAGGCTATGGTTTATATCCAAAGAGCCAGTTTTGATGAGAAATATGATGGAACACATTGTTGGGTACTGGGTATAGTTTTAATGGTACTATCAGAATTTAAAATTATATTTTATCCTAAATGATAAATTATGAAATATTTTATCCTAAGCATTCATTTTGCATCACCATTAAGATTCTTTCTTTTTTTTTTTTAATTATTTATTTATTTATTTATTTTTGGCTGTGTTGGGTCTTTGTTTCTGTGCGAGGGCTTTCTCTAGTTGCGGCCAGCGGGGGCCACTCTTCATCGCGGTGGGCGGGCCTCTCACTGTCACGGTCTCTCTTGTTGCTGCGGAGCACAGGCTCCAGACGCGCAGGCTCAGTAATCGTGGCTCACGGGCCCAGTTGCTCCGCGGCATGTGGGATCTTCCCGGACCAGGGCTCGAACCCGTGTCCCCTGCATTGGCAGGCGGATTCTCAACCACTGGGCCACCAGGGAAGTCCTAAGATTCTTTCAATTTTATGTTTTCCTCTGTTGGAAATCCCTTAACATTTTTTTTCAAAAGACCAGAAATTAGAAATAATATAATCAAAAGAAAAATGTTTATGAAGTTAAATAATACCAAATAAGAAGATGTAGTTTCAGCAAGAGTAATGAGACGGGACATTCATTGACACCTGCTTTCTCCTGTTAATGAAATTATTTAAAATATTATTATGTACTTCACAAATAATTCAGAGAGATACATTTTGACAAAAAAAATATATATGTTTTTATGTTATTGATTCATAAGTACATTTCTGGTTATTTCTGTTTTGTTCTTAGGATTCTCTAAGACATATATGCTTTACCTAAATATACAATAGCCTTGTATTCTATACATAATATAAAGTAATACTTCAGGAAGTTTACTCCCTTGGTTGTAAAAATAGAGGAAGAAATAATCCTCAAGAAATTTACAGTTACATGGGGAAAATAAGAGAAATGACACTGTGGGACCAAATTTGAGAAGTGCCAAACTATGGTCACTGTGTTGGCCTGACTCACTGTTGGCTCTGAATCTCTCCAACCCATGCAAATAGAACACATTACTCTCCAACTAAATGTCTTATTTCAGATCTGAGGACCAATTCTGCCTTTAGGCTGATGGATTATAAAGATCTCCATATCTATAGCACATTTTTGGAAATACATTTTTTCTTTCGGCAACTCATTCTGCCAGATGCAGATCCCTAAGAAATACAGCTGGGGGCATGACCCAGCCAAATGCATATTCTTATCTTTGCCCCATCTTATCTTTGTATACGGGCTCCATAGATAGAAAGGAACCTAAGCTTTCTTGCTGACGTCTAGAACCTCAAGCAAGTTTAGAGGAATTATCTCTACCCTGGGCCCCTGCCAGTCTTTCTTTAAAATATGCCTTCTGAAGATTGAATCTCTCACTCTGTGGATCCCCTGAACTTTTATAATCCCCACACTCCTCCTTTGCAAAACCCAAATGTGGAGTCAAACTATACCTTCCGTGTGAACAATGGCAGGCTGTCTATGTCCTCTCCTCTTGGAAGTAATTTTTTCATTTTAATGTACTAGATTCTATTATTATTATTACTTAGGTGATGAACAATGTCAGTTAAGGAAAAGAAAACCAATAACCGAACATTGTTATTGATTATATGATTGATAATAATATGTTGTAAATATGTGTGCACACAAAAATATGAAAATATCATTGAAAAATAATATCATAAAATGTTTAGGTTAGTTTTGAAATTATTTTTTAGTCAAAATATTTCCTTTTTTTTTTTTTTAACTGGAATACCTTTCAGGTTTATACCAGAAAGTATAAACCCTTCCTCTCACCCTTATTTAGTATATAGCACTTAATCAAATTTTACAACACAATGTTTTGTTTTTTAAAGTTAATTTTAGCTTATTCAGTTATAATAATATCCACAATATAGATAAGAAAGATAGACTCAACTTTTTACCATTGGTCTTCTATTCATGCTAGAAAACTTCATGAAGTTCATGGAAATGGCAGTAGTTATTCTCCTTTCAGAAACTTCGGTTACAGTATCAGGAGTTTATTTGCTTTTGTTGTTTTTTAGTATATCTTAAAAGATAATAGCGTCTAAAAACAATCTTATTAATGTAAATTTTTAAATGTAATAATCAATATCTACCATAATGGATATGTATGTCTCATTTCATATTTTATTTCTCTGTTATCCCTTTTTCCCTATTGCTTTTAATCTCTGATAACTCTCCTCTTTTCTGTGAAACCATGGTCTGGACGATGTACTTAATACATAGCATATTTTACCTTATTGTGTTATTCATTTTTCCTCATATCTGCTTCAGTTAGACTGAAGTCTTCAAGGACAGTGATGCTCTATTATGCATGTTTGTATCTCCTGTGCCCTGAACAGTGCTTTGCACGCATAGGTCCTCAAGTAGTTTGTTGCCGGGACTAGTGAAAGCAGTGACAATGTAGAATTTGGAAAGAAGAGCATGACAGAAAAATAGAAAAACTCTACTTTGGGTATGTTGGCTCCTAGTCTAACACTAAAGATTCCAAATAATCTATGCAAGCAAGAAGGTAGAATTTTCACCTTTTCTGGATTGGAGAGCTGGGAAGATCACAGTTTCCTTTGTGGACACAATGTGGGTTTTATTTGAAATGTCTCTACAAACGACATGGGGATTTTCATTAACCTCTGATTTGTCTAATAAGGTAAAGATGCTGACATGCTTTAGCGAATGCAGTTCTGATTCCAACTTAGCATTTCACCCACAATAGTCTGCAGGGTCCTCTGCAGAAAGCTCTGCAGGGCTTTGGCATGTGGGTTGCTCAGCACTTTGTCACCACACATGATTATTTAGAAGGCAGGGACTCTACATGGACCAGTGTGACTGGTGTTCCCACTGTGATTCTGATAACAAAATGGATGCACAAAGGTAAGTGCAGAGGGAGGGTGGAGAGAGAGGTGCATAGAGCTGGCTCTACATTCTCTCCTGCTTAGGGGGAAGAGTCTGCCTCTTCTGGCTTAGCTTAAAGGATATGGGTTTGTCCTGGGATCAAGTTGATGGGAAGAGTTTGCTCTAGCTTTGAGCTCAGTTCTTGGAAACTCATGCCAAACTAATGTCTGTTGAATGAAGAATGAGTTGGTAAGTGTGTGAGTGAGTAACCTTAAGAAACTGAGGTTTCTCAATAAGATGTTTTTTAAAAAGAAAAAAGAAATCCAGGTTTGGTTCTAGGTCATCAGCTTGAAAATGTGAAAAGGACTACGTTGTTCTGTGTGTTTGTCCCATTGGCTCAGGTGTCTCCTGAGTTTTAGGATAAAATGGCATCATGAATTTATGCAACCTTTCCACCCAGGGCTCTACACCTTATACAATACTCTGATCCATTTTTAGAGTTATCTAAGAGGCAAATGTTATCATGATACACTCACTCCTTCAATGGCTTTTTGCCACACTCAGAACAAGTCCAACACCTTTACCGTGGCATGCCAAGGGCTCTGTATTCTTCGCTCTGCCTTTTCTTCCCATCTTGTCTCTTATTGCTCCTCCATTCAAAATTCAAAATTCCATTTCTTGTGTTCCGACTATGAAAAGCTGTCTGCTGTCCTCCAGTGCGCCAGATTCTCTCAAGCCCCCTCACATTTGCATAAATGGTTCCTTCACCGGGCATGCCCACTAGTCTTTTTTCCTTGGCCAACATCTACTCTTCCTCCAAGGATTAGCTCAAGACTTTCCTCCTGGATGAAGCTCCCTCTGATGCCCTTCTAAGCAGAGTCAGGTGCTCTCTTTCCTATATTCTCCAGGCAACCTTTGCCAATTTCTATTGTAACAAACTTTCTGCCTCTCCAAACACACTGTGACCTAATTGAGAAAAAATATTCTATCAGTATTACCACTGAGCATAATTCTGGTAGAGAGCTATTGTTGTCCACAAATATAATCATGGAATTTAATATAGTATAATGGTTATTTTCTGGATGTTGAATTTAATCTTGCCTGAGTTTGTATCATAGAACCTCCATTTTCTGAACTGTACCCGTTTTGTAACCTCTCTAAGCCTCAATTTCTCTGTCTGTAAAATGGAGTTAATAATCATGACTACCCCTTAGTCTCTGTGAGCATTAAATAAAATGTTGACTGTAAATGTCACAGTGCCTTGAACACAGTGTGCATTCCATATTGTAATGCAGGCACTTCCCTGGTGGTCCAGTGGGTAAGACTCCACACAGGGGCCCCAGGTTTAATCCCTGGTGAGGGAACTAGATCCCGCATGCATACCGCAACTAAAAAAAAGATCCTGCATGCCGCAACTAAGACATGGAGCAGACAAAATAAGTAAATAAATAAATAATTTAAAAAATATATTGTAAGGCAGGCACAGCTGGGGATAGAATTTGTTTTTGTTCTCTCTGCTTCAACAAGAAAGGAGCTAGAAAAGCACTTGAACTCACTGAGGCCAACATTTCTTAAAAAGAGGTTGAGATAGGAAATGTTCTCTAGAGTCACTGTAGGTGACTGCCTCATTATCTGGGGAAGAAAAGATGGAATAAGACTCTCTGTTTTGACACCCAGACCCTGGGCTAGAAGGGAGGAGAGGAAGATGGATCCCTGCGTTGGCAGACTTGAGCCAAACCTAACTCTGTGCTCTAGGTCTGACTTATGGCTAGAGTGGGCTGTGCCTAAAAAAGAGAGAAGAAGCACTGATGGAAAGATGCTGGAATAGAGAACGGGCCTTGCAACCGAGTGCTGGCCTCACTTCTCCTTAGTTGTCAGTGCCTCACCACCCAGAGGTAATGCAGCTAAATGGAAGGGTGCTGGCCTGGAATCGACTTTCCAGCCCAACATACTCTTATACTGGAACAAAATAGGGAGTAAGGAGTCCAAGGTCTCGGGTTGGCTCTCATTACTGGCAGGTAGAAGGATGGACTTGTTCATCAATTCTCTGGGTTGAACTGGGTTGTATTAGTTGCACAAGATACTTTGGAAATGATTAGGGCACCCTCACATTATGGTGTTGCCATTAGTGGTTGAATGAATGGATGCTGTAAGGTGGGGTTGATTTCGAGCTCCCCAGTAGCAACCAAAATGGGGTGGATATACCACAGGGGTATGCAAAACTGTCCACTGAAGTGTGGGAAGAAAATATTAGAACTTCTGTTTGTGTGTGTGTATATATATATATATATATATATATATATATATATATATATATATACACACACACACATACATACGAGGGAAGTAGCTCTTTCCTACGATTTAGTGTACAGATTGACATGGGCTTCCCTCACTGAGCGTGACAGTTAGATAGATAGTCACATGTCATAGACATACAGAGATATTCCAGGGGAAGAGTAGAATCTCACACCATGGGGGAACTGACAGAGGCATCTTCACTGATTTGCTTGCTTTCAGAGAATTGTAATGTATTGTGATTTTTGTATTCCTGGCTAAGTGTATTTACAGCATATAGTGTTTGGTTTAACCTAGACAAAGCTCACAAAATGGAAAAATGGCTTAAAAATATTTCTGCCAAAAAACCTCAAAACCAAAAAATAAACATTCTTCATCTTAAAGATAATACTAACAGTACAACACAAGGAAACAGTAAAACATGTCCAAAATGACGCTTTTCTAATTTTTAGTGTAAACTTTTCGTCAACCGTGATATGATGTAAAAACCACGATGATTTGAGCAGATCTGACAGTATGTTACATTGCAGATATTTTTTGTAAAAGTAAATTCAGTATCTTCTTTCAAGGTAAAATATTTTAACAATGAGTGGGAAAATAATTGTTTTTCAAAAGAAACTCATTCTGAAAAAAGCTTTATGAAAATGCTTTTATTAATAAGTGATTTTTTACTGAAAATGATTAATGTAATCAGGCATTATTCTTTCTCTGTATACCTACAAAATCTGAAAATAGAAATTTCTGCACTATTTTCAAAACCTCCCAAAAAGATTCAGTGTAGTTTTGACCCATTTGCTTAAAATATTTACTTGCAAGAATTAAAAATGTTTGCATAGTTTGTGGTTTTATATATATATGTGTGTATATATATATATATGTGTGTGTGTGTGTGTGTGTGTGTGTGTGTGTGTGTATATATATATATATATATATATACTCAAACTCTAGCAGCAAAGAAGCAAAGAAGAGTAAATGGAATTGAAACTGTTTCAATTTCTAGATGACTTGCTTCTTGTCCACCTTTGCTCTGGAGAATTATACTTACAGTTTGCAGCTGCAATGAATGTCAAATCTTCTATGTCCCATTTACCTCCTACTTTCCTCGACATCCAACACCACATCCAAGCAAAATCCTGGGGAGGACAGAATAAAATATATCAGTTAAGATTAGGTTTATCTGAGAATAACATGGACCAATTCTTCCCCTCCCCCCCTGACACACACACAGAAAAAGTATCTTAAAAAAGATAAAAGTGTCATTCTCTCTCAAGTAAAATAATTTCAGATATTAAGCCCAGAATGATGGCAACTTCGAAGTCATCAGAGAACCAGTCTTTCTCCAAGCTTTTGCTCCAAGATGTTTAAGGGGTGGTCCTTGTTCTTATGTTTCAATATTGGTGCTGGAGCTCCAACCATCACATCAGCAAGGTAGAGAAAGGGCAGAGAAGGGCTTTTTGATCTTTAAGAACTCCTACAATGTCACACAATACTTCCATTTATACTATATGGACCAAAATTAATCACATGGTTAGCTCTAACTGAAAGGGAGATTGAGTATATATATATATATATATATATATATATATATTTGCTATATTCCAAGCAAAAATATGGGTTTCTTAACACTAAAGTAGGGAAGAATGAATGTTAAAAGATAGCTAACAGTCTCTGTCATATGTCCCATTCCTCCTTTTAATTATTTCTTATTTTATAAAAACAGAAAAGCCTATCTCATGTATGTTAATGGGATCCTTTTGTACTATGGAATCTAATTCCTTTCGTTCCATTTCCCAAAGAATTTTGAGTTTCGGGTCCAGAAACCAAATTTCCAAAGTCTAGACTTCCATGAGAGTGGGTTGTTCTCAATGCAGTTCATATCTTTGCTCCAATCCAAAAACCAATGATTCTTCCAACCATTTTGTTTATTAATGATTCCACTCCCCCATTTTGCTATTAATAACCATAGAAACTGGTTAATCTCAAATATATTCAGATTCACAACATGTACTCAGATGGCTTGAATTTTAAGCAGTGTTACTCAAAGTGTGAATTATTACTTTTTTTAAAGGAATGAAATTCTAGAGCCTATAACCACCAACTATCCAGTAGTTCCAAATTTCTAGATATTAAGCATTGTGAGATCCCAGCTACTCGATAATTGACCAATTATCTCTTTATATGGATGTTTAGACCTCATTTTTTAAAAAAATAATACTTCATCTGGTCAAGTTCAAAATTTTGGAAAAATCATCTTGGTATTTCAGGTTCTTCTGTAATGATTTTATGAGCTATTTATAATGTCAGCCATCTTTAATTTGACACATATTAAGTCCACTTCTTTATTGTGGTTAACTTCTTAATTTATCCTCTTAGTATTTTTAACATTATCTTAATATCATGGGCCTTCTTCTCAACAATTCTCAAAACTTCTAGAAGAAATCCTGATAATGGAGGCCACATATGTATGAATAAATGTGTATTTCCTGTTTCAATCCCCACAGAAAGATCTTTGTGCCAGGAAGAGATGGAGAGAGCATGGAGATTTCTAGGAAATCCCAATCCTAGGCTGTATTCAAGTGTTTCTCTCATCTGTAGTTTGTACACAACATTTTTGACGTGGCCATCTGATCAAAGAAAGTGACAGGGCTCTGTGCATGGTCTTTGCAAGATGCTTCCTAAAACCCACATTTTGATTTTGAAATAGTTAGTGGTTAAAATTAATTTACATAAATTAATGTTTGTATAAAATTTGATTATACCTTTCAACTGGTCCTCATGGATTTTCTGGCTTATTCCTCATCAGTTGAAGGTATCAGAATTTTTCCCTTGGGATTGGCCTTGTGGTTTTGTTTTATCTCTTCTCTTTCACTTATTCTGATTCATACTCCCATATCAAAAGAAGAGTAAAACAAAAAAGGGCTGGAGGCGCACAGAGAATAAGAGAGAACGACAGAGCTTATAGGCAATATAGGCTGTCTTATGACATTAGTTAGGCAACTATTGCCTTCAAAAATCATTATCTCCATTAATTATAATGTGCACTCACTGGGTATGTCTTGTCAGAATCTGAAGGATGAACTTCTGTGTCAGCCAGCTGGGGTTATATCTGCTTTGAGCGGGAAGAGGCATTAAATAGCTATTATGGTGGGAAATTCCAGTGGAAAAAGGGAACTAGAGAAGTTTACAAAATAGGCAGTAAGGATGAAGTAGGCCAGAGCTCTACAAAGACCAGAACCAGACAACTGAAGAGAAATGATGTTAAACTTGATGGCCAAGAAATGACAGTTAACATCAAGATGTACGATAGTTATAAATCCTGAGAGGTCAAGACTAAGGACTATGGTAAGGAAAGAAAATGGTGCCCATCACATGCAGGCAGAGGCGGCAGGGGTGATGGACAGAGCTCTAGAGGCATCTGCAAGGACCCCTTCTCTTGCCTTGTGGTTCTTGAAGGATGCTGATCTCTCTGGACCTGGGGACTCTGCAGAACTGACCTGGAGCCCTGGAGTATGTGTGTGGATATAGGGGCCCATCAAAGAAAAGACTACTTCCCTCTTCAGAAAAGGAACTTCTGTTTCTATTTAAACTGATGCAATTATTTAGAAAACTTTGATTTAGAAGGTACGTTTTTAGTTTTTTACAGTTGGCATTTCCATGTCCCAAACTCCCTTTGCAGATGTTTCTTTCAAGGTTCTCTTGCTATAAAAGGGCAATAAATTTGAGGTGAGACCATGAAGACATCGTAAGAAGACATGAGATGATATGGTTTCAATAGTCACTTTGAAAAATTTGGGTTCACGTAAGTATTTTGCACTGCAAGAATAGCCACAGGAACAGAAATTTCTATAAAAGATTCTCTGTGATGTCAGTTTTGGATGCATTTTGAGAGTAATGGCTCCATCCAGGAATGATTAGATGTTGCTAATCGGCCATGTTTTTAAAAGCTTTCTTTAAATCCATATCATAATAATAAGAACATGCTGTGGAAACCAAGCAGGCTCAGGGGAATGGTGTTAGAGAACAAAGCTTTGGCCTTAAGGTCTTTTGTTTTGATCAAATACACTTTGTGAAAACTAACTGCTTACCAGTAGTTTAGTAATTGAGGTCTGCACAAAAAAAGCAGAACACACTGTGACTAAAGACACATTAAATATTAAAGATTTATTAAATATTAAATATTAAAGATGCAAATTAGATGATGGGTAGTAAATGTAGATTAACATAGATTTGTAAAATATGAATAAACTGAACTTTCTCTTAGAAATCATGTTGAAACCTTTCAAAGCAAGTAGTTTCAGACTTGACTTCCCAAACGTGGGTTGAGAAGGAGAAGCTAAAGAAATATGCAGATCTTATGACAAAAAGAAAACAAACACATTAAATCATTGTCATCATCATCATCAGACATTACTTAATTCCATTTTTGCAGGCTTGTGTTAACCAAACACAAAATTTCGAGCCCAACGACTTAACCACAGTATTAAAACACTATGAAAGAAGACTGAAAAAAATACAAATTTAAAGTTTCCCCTTTTGATTTTAGGTATGAAAAATGTTGTTTAATCAGAAGAAAATCTTTGCCCAAATTTCACATAAAGAGAAAGCAGGGTATTTGGACAAATGCATGATAAATTCAATTTTTTATTTGAATTTTAATAGATATGAAAATAAACTGTGCTTAGAAATAAAAGCAATACTGTCTTCCCTTGTAAAATAGAGGAGATAATAATACTTACTCATCAGGTATTAACCTAAATAAAATCCTAGCATGAGGAGATTGCTCAATATACATTCATTTCCTCTCTTCAGTGACAGTGATCAAAATGTAACTATGACTATTCCTCTGGATCACTTAGGACAAAATAAATTACGATGGGAATTTAATTATGTTTCATTCTTAGATCAAAAGCAGGAAACTACAGAGGCAGAGAAATCTGTAAAAAATTATTTCCTCCCTTCCAAGAGTGAACTCCCATCTACCCTCAATGATACTGTTGAACTTGGCAATAGTGACTAACACACTATCCAGTGTTTTGTAACTGTTTATAATTAACAGAGTTAAATATTTAAGAGTTAAGGTAACTCCTGAAATTTCTTTTTTTTAAAAAAATAGAATTATAAAGCAATTAAGGGTGAAAACAACAACAACAGCAACAACAGAAAGACAACCAAAGGCACTGATGGTGTGATGATAAACACATAACACCTATAATCATGAGATCTGGGTTTCAATTCTAGTTACACACATAAGCACTGTGTACCCTGGAGACTTAATTTCCTTGCCTGTGTGATAGAGATGACGCCCGCTGTGAGAGTAGAATCGTTCATATAGAACATTTAGCCCACTGCTTGTCTCATAATATTGCCTCATTCATTCATTCAGCCATGTTCAGTGAGTTTTTACACTATGTCCGGCACTGTGCTAGGCACTGGAAATACAACACTGACAAAACAGACACGGCTCTGCTCTCAAGGAGCTTAAAAATGTGGCAGAAGAGGCAGACATTAAGAAAGACACAAATAATAGTTTGATAAATAAGTAAAAGTTAATTCTGACTAAAAATTAATTCCCTTTCCTCTCTCCTCATTTTTAATAAAGGGAACACGTGTGCTTTCTACTTTCACTTATGAGAATTAAGTGAGTTAATGAATTAAGTGAATCCACTCCGGAAACTTCAAAGCTCTCCACAAATGTCTATTGCTATCTTTGTAACAAAAATTTATCAACTCTGCACTAATTGCAAGGCCCTAGGGAAGGCAGAAAGAGTAATGGGATGCAGGTTCTCCCTGCTTCTGCCGGGGGAAGTACGCAACTGGGCACTGTGAACCACAACCACAACTGGGCACTGTGAACCAGACATAAAGTATGCGGTGGCCAAAAAAAGTTCGTTCGGGTTTTTCTGTAACATCTTATGGACAAACCTGAACGAACTTTTTGGCCTTCCCAATACTAAAACGTGCTTTGAGAGAGGGTGGGGAGAGTCATTGGATATCTGGAGGTGGCAGAGGTGGGCTCCGCTGGAAAGACTCTATGCAGCAGGTGCATTTGGACTTGACAGTTAGGGGACATCTGGACTTGCGATCAGCCAACAGAATAAGCAAAAGTACAGAAGGGGGAGATCATCAAGGGGCAACAAAGAAAACATATGTGGTGTATTTTGGCTAGATTGAAGAAGGCACTAATGGCAGTAGTTGGCAACAAGCATTTGGACAAGCAGTTTAAGATCAGATCATAGAGGACTTTGAACACCGAGCTAAAGAGTGTGACCTGTATTGCTGGCAGCTGCAAGTCATTAAAGGAGTTTGCGCAAGACAGTAACAAGACTGGAGCTGCGAGTCAGGAAGAGTAATCATCCTACAACAGTGTGTCAAATGGATGGTTACGACTACTGGTATGATTTGGCTCAAGGGTTCGGGGAAAGAGCTTTAGGGTCTTATACTTTGGTCCTCTTGAAAGCCAGGGTCCTGAAGCTATCAGAGTTGGAGTGGTCTGTGGAACTTGAAGCATTTGTGTATTTGCTGGTGCTGAGGCATAAAGAAAATAAACTTCCTTTTATGAATAACATGGAACTCATAATGTAGATCCAAAGAGCATATTTCCTTGGTGAAAATAAAGCACTCATTGCAACTACATCTCTCATTTGCCTTAGCACAGGTCACATTATCTATAATGTATATCATAGACATAGGGACGAGAGACACCAGGAAGTAAAAACAATTGCTCTAAGCACTAAGCTGCTATGACCCACCATTCTAAAAGGCATAGCCAGACCCTCTGCCTGCTTCACATACACACAAAGTCCAGTAATGGCTGATCAGAGCAGCTTAATTAAATATCCCCACTCCTGGAACTCCCATGGGCTACATGCACAGAACAAGCTGACCCTGACTCCCTCCCTCCCCACCCTGGAGCCTCTCAGAGCCAAAACAGCTGTGGGAGATGAGTGGTGGCCTGTCAGCCAATCAACAAGCAGCTGACAGATGGCAGGCTCCGTTTGTGACTCTGCAGAGGTAGTGGAAGAAGCCAAGCTGCCCTGCCCAGCTGGGTTCAGAACCTTTAGACTGAAAGAGAATAACAGATGTTCATTTAAAAAAAAAACCAACTACAAACCTCAAACATAATTTTATTACACAAATTCATGCCAGTGAATATTTGGAGAATAAGAACATTTTTGCCAGCCCTCACAGGGTGTCTGGAAGACAGACACAGAGAAGGGTCTACATATTTCTAATCTCTGTCACATTTCCATGATGAACTCCAGAGAGTGTGAGACACTGCCTTGGTATGTCCCACAGAGGAGCTTTCAGGGCTTGCTCTGGGTTTATTTTGAGCCAGGAGGAAACAGGGGACTGGGTTTCCCATTCCCAACGCAAGGAGATCTAATTAAGTAGGAGCAAGATAGGTAGCTGAAGACTTTGTCTTATTACTTCATGTAAAAGTCATCACATTAAATAAACACATTTGGCATGAATTTACCAACATAGAGGAAAATGACACTAAGCCGCCCAGATAAGTTTTAAAGAATTCAAAGTCCAGGATTTAAAATTCTCTTCATCCAAATAAGCAACCAGCAACTAGGTTGGGCCCTCAGTGACGAATGGATTATGTAATAAAGGAAGGCAGCCAGAGGTTAAACTCTTTCTCCCAGTGATGAGCAAATAAGCGAAAAACTCCCACAGAGAAGAAGACTACCTCAGGGCCCTTCTGCAAAAGCTTCACCTTGCTGCCTTGGCCCAAAAGCCAGTGTGTTTATGGCCAACATGTGAGGTCATAAGTTCTGTAAAGGGCAAGGAAGGTGCCAGAAAGGTCTTGAAAGGCTGTTTGGGCTGATCTTTGGGCTCTTGTCTGCATTTGAGGCTCTGTCTTTTCTGACTCTTCCTCCAAACTCTTCCTAGCTCAATTATGAGAAGATCTAAATGTCCACCTCAGTACCAGGATTTCCTGACCTCCCAACTCTCTCCTGGGGCGTTACTCTGTAACTAGGGAAGAACCAAATTGGCTTCTGGTAAACTAGAAGTTGTGCCTGTCCAAAGCAGTCTTTCCTGATAATTTACTGTTAAGATGGAGCCTTGGGGTAGAGAGAGATTTACTTTAAGAACCCTAGGTAATACTTGTGGAAGAATTTAACTTGAAACTGGAGGATATAAAGAGAATCTCACACACATGCCCTCAGGAAGACAAAACTTATGGACTAAGAGAATAATTTCCTATAAACGCCTGATTTACAGAAAACTGATAGTGTGAGAATTCTCTCAGATGATGGGGGTTGATCAGAGGTTGTCTCACATCAACCGTGAGAAGTTTTGCCAAAGGCACGAACGAGAGATGACCCAGGTCATGTCAGTCTCACAAAGTGGGCTGGATCAAGCTTTGTTTGTGTGACTAGACTGACTTTGTCTGCTCAGGAAGTTTCAAGGCTGGTCTTCATTTGTTTTTGATTTTAACTGACTCTAACTGAACTCTCCCCTCTACATCCCCTGCCTACAAATGCAACGTGTTACAAACCCTCAGCTGACTCACCTGTAGCTTGCTGTAATTTGCTTGTCCCAAATTGCAATTCCTCCGCTCTTCCCGAGTAAACTCATGAGTTTGCCTCAGTTTACCTCTTTATTTAGGTCAACATACCTGTGAGGGTTGTGGGAGTAGAAATCGACTCTAGTAGGTACTCAGACTGATGTGCTGGACCCCGAAACCCTAGAGGTAGGTCAAGAGGCCAAGGCAGGGTTCATGGAGCAGAGATCACAGGCAGAGGGGGGACAGACCTAGTCCAGGAGAAATACCTGACTGTAGGTATGCTGAATCACCTAAAAATATGAGCCATAGTCCTTGCATTCGAGGACAGACATCCCAGGGGATGCTTCCTGCCTTGCACAAACTGTTTTTGGTATAATTTATTAATGGCATTATCTTAGATTTCCAAAAGAGCTTCAGATTAGATTTTTTTTTTTAAACAGGCTTAGATTTTTCCTTTTGAGGTTGACATATATCAGCTATTTCTGCTGTAGATTTGTGTACGGTAGGAAAGTTTAAATAATTTCTTAAAAATTATTCGTACAATGTATCTCATTTTACATGTTTGTTTTCATATTATTTGGAGGAGCTCTTTGTGAAAGTGCAAGAGGTCCATGTTACTCAACAAAAATTTAACCCTGAAAAAAGGTCATTAGAATTAATCCATCTCAACAGGTACTAAATGTCATAGCAAATAATTTAAAGTTTGTTTGCAACCTTATCTTGAAATCTGAAAGGAAAATATGAAGTTTATTTCAGATTTAACAAATTGAGTTGTAATTGCAAATGTGCACTACATTTCTTTTCTTTTTGGCTGCGCTACGCAGCTTGCAGGATCTCAGTTCCCCAACCAGGGTTGGAACCCGGCCATGGCAGTGAAAGCCCAGAATCCTAACCACTAGGCCACCAGGGGACTCCATGCACTGAATTCTTAGGATGATGAAAGAGTGACTCACCTGTTGATTTGGGGGAGAGTAAGATTTTCCCAACAAAACTGCATAACGTGACCTAGTACCCATCACTTCACAGTTGGACTTTTACAGCACGGTCCCCATGAGGATCACATTTTTAAGCTTATTCAATAGCTTTTCAATGGCTTTATTGATATTCTAAAAGACTTATTTTAATCTGTTGATATCCAAATAATTTTCCCTTGAGGTACCATTTTTTTTCCATTCTTGTTGATTTTCTCTTCTGCCAGATCTATTTGTTAATATCTCTGCATGTAATTTCAGCAGTTCTTTATCACTTCTTATTAGATAAAGGTGCTAATTGATGGGCAAAGTTGTTATATGGAGAAAAATGTTTGGGAACTAACTTTGTAAGGGAACAGCGCACTAGTAAATATTTCTGTGTTATGATGACACTTGCTTCTCTACCTTGTGCCTCTAGAGGCAAACTGATAACAAACATTTCAAGTAAATTTTTCTCAGAAAGAAGTCAGGGAAATTCATCAGTTCATACATAGTAATCATAGTAACCGTAGCCTCCTACAGTCTTTAAGGCTAAACTTTCACCTGAGTTAGCCACTCACCTAATACTTAAATTCTCTGCTAAGGAACCCCTATTTTAACACCTCCAACAGGGAGCTTACTGCTTCTGCATACATCTCTCTTCATCTCTGAACAGCTCTGATATTTATAACATTTTCCTTCTAGCAAGCCGAAATGTTATCTAGTATTTGGGCATATGAAAGTACAGCTATCAGGATGCTGGAAAAACACAGTGGGGAAAGGGAGGAACAAAAAATCAACTGGGTTATTTTTTCCACTGAGATAAATTGAGTTTGAAAAGTTGGATGAACATTTAACTGGCTCTACTGCAGTTGAAAACACAGGAAAGAAACTGGTTCTTTTAAGCATCAGTCAGATTGTCATGCTCTGAATATCTGTGAAACAGATAGTTTCAAATCTCTCGCTAAGTACTTGTGTCACTTCAATAAACTGGGTGAATATTACTCATTTACACATAATAAAATATTTGTTTTTCAAAAAACACCTCTTAAAAATAACGTCTGGGTTTAAAATATTGTTTGATGCTATATTTCTATTTATAATCACTTATACAGAAATCTTGATAATTTAGACAGACTAGCTCACCATGAATAGTGTACATATGTCATGTTATAATGTCCATCTATTTTGAGACATTAAATTAAAAATAAAAGTCAAAAAAATAAATTAAAAAAATAGTCACAATATTTTAAAAATAACGTAAATTATTTTGTTTATAAAAATAAAATTAAAATCACAGTCTTTTTCCTGCCTTTTTCGAAGTTTTAAATATAACTAGGTTAATTGAGGTCTACCGTGGTGAAAATAAATTATTTCCATCTTATTCCAGGTTTACACTCAGGCAAACTTTCTTATAGCCAAGTCGTTAAGACCCATAATTAATGGAATCAGTGCTCTTCAATTTCCAAATCATGCAGTTGAGCTGCTCTTTAATTGGAAACAGAGGCTCTGGGGCTCTGCTTTCCCTTCATATATGGTGGTGTTCTCTATTCAATTTACCCTGTGAGATGTGTCTCTAAGGGGTTTCATAGTTCCAGTAAATTCTGTACCACTCACACTCAAAGTAGCAAGTGGTTTTTTCCTGAAGACCATGGCCTTGAGGCCATGCATTTCTCTTGCTCCTCAAGGCATCTTCTACACCATATTCATCTGTTGGTTAAAGTTCAAAACCTTCTTTGCAGGAGGAAATCTCAGGGTGCCAAGCTCCACTCGGGTATTACATTGCAGGCATAAAGGCTCATTCCTCCTTTCAACTTGATCCAACTTCACACCACCACCAGTTTTCCATCGTTACTGCTAGCATCAGTGCCTACTTTCCCATGTCACTTCTAGGCCAGGGGAGCCTTGAGCTTTCTCTCTGAAGTTCTCTGCTCACTGTTGAGGAATTTGCAGCAGGAATGAAACGTTGATGTTTGAAGAAAATTATAGTGACAATCATTTGGAGGATGGATCGGAAAGGATGAGTCTGGTGGCCAGAAGACCAGTTGGAAGACTATTACAGCCTTAGAAGTGAGAGCCAACAGGAGACACAAAGTGTAAACACTGCTCTGGCTTCTGATTTCATGACAGATTGGCACAAAATATATAATAGGTGAGTCTCCTTCCAATGCTTAGTCATTCCTCTTTGTGTTTGATGCTTAGCACCTCTGTCTGATCCTTTAGCTCCTTCCCATGTTGCTTCATTTGCCTTTTGCCTTAGGCTAGAAGTCTGAATTTATGACTGCTCTTGTGTGGATACCATTTCCCCCACCATTAAGCTGAGTATTAGGCACATTTCATACATTAAAAATAGCCATTCTCAGTCATAGAGACAGAAAGTAGAATAGTGGTTACCTGGGACTGAGGAAAGGGGGGAAAAAGCACTTATTGTTTAATAGGCACAGAATTTCAATTTGGGAAGATGAGAAAGTTATGGAGATGGACAGTGGTGATGGTTGCACAACAATGTGCGTGTATTTAATGCCACTGAACTCTACACTTAAAAATCATTGAAATGGTAAGAGTTGTGTATATTTTACCACAATAAACAAACAAACAAGACTGAGAACTTTTGAAGCAAATCAACCCAAAAGCTTGCCACACTTCAGGATGTTTTATTTGTGTGAGCTGACAAATTTCCTGTCATTTACAGCAGCTAGCCGCAAATTTGCTGTTATTTGAACCATGAAACAGTGTAATAAAATCATCTTTAGAAAAAAAATTGAATCCTATTATTTATGTAAAAAATAACCTTTCACACTTTTATAGATGAAGAAACTGAAGTTCAGGGAGCTTGACACTTTGCCCACGTCACACAACTAGTAAACAGTGAAACTGGGATCCCAGTCTAAGGTTTGTTTGGCTGCAAATTTTGTGCTGCTTTTTCAGAGGCAAAACAAATCCTATCCAATGAATGAGCGAAATCTCCAAACATGGAAACTGTTCTCTAATCAGGAATTTTTTTTCAATCTAAGCTGTTCCTCTCATTTTGATGCAGTTACTAACATTTATTTGTACTGACTGAGTTTTCTCAATAGTTAATGCCAAGGTTTCTGCCAAAATCCACCATCACAAATTATTTGTAAAGGGACCACATGTTTTTATTTCCCATACTTAACTTGTAAATAAAAATATTATTTGAAACTTTGGAATGTTACCTGTTAACATATTCAGAAGAAATTCGACTTTGAACTTTTAAACTTGCTTTGAAGACCACATTGTATTTGACATTCATTCTGGAGTTTTTGCAACAGACTTTGGTTAAAAGCATTTAAGTTAGAAAAATATCATTTTTTAACAGAGATTTTTGAGATGTGATTACAAATGAATGTGGCTTTTTTTTTTTTTTTAAACAGCAGAGTTCAAATTAATATCGTTGACTTCAAAGCAGTCATCTTAGGAGACTGTAGATAGTGATGGTCCAATTATTCATTCATTGAAACACGTAAGTACTTAATCTATGTCAGACACTCAGAGCTTTTTCCTCCAAAACCAGTTAATGAACCATGCAGGAAACTTATTACTTTATAGTCATTTATTATTTTGACCCCAACCAGAATTATACAGTTTGATCACCTACCTCATTCAATAGACTTAGCTCCTTCAGACTATGACTAATACTCAACTCCAAAATCAAAGATTGAAGAGTTGACAAAGTTGAAGATATGCCAAAGATTCCTTGACGTGCAGCATATAACCACCTTGATGAGGCTAGCCCCGATCATGTCTGATCACCCCATCTTAAATGGTACCTTTCTTCATTCATTATTACTTTTCCCTTCATTGTTTTTCTTTAGAGTGCTTATCTCTCACTAACAGAATGTGAATTCCATGAAAGGAGCGATTTTTGTCTGTTGCTGTATTCCCAACACTGGAATAATGTCCAACACATAAAAGGTGCTCTATAAATAGTTTTTGAATAAATGAATGAATAAAATGAAGATTTATATTACTTTACATAAAATGTTTTGCCTCAATGTCACAATTCCATAATTCAATGCAAGTATAAGGTTTAATTTTGATGGTTTATAGTGCTATGTCTTTTGTTTCTACTATTATTATTTAATAAATAGAGATAAAGAGACCCTCTGGTTCATTAACTGTAGTTTTTTTTTTCTTTTCTTTCCTTCTTTAAAGTGATATGTTGTATTTGGGTTGTGTTCTGGGGTTTTGCCATTGCTCCTTTTAACTGTAAATTTTTGTGCCTTAACTATATGCAGGGCGCTGTGAAGGATGCAAAATAAATGTAAGGCTATTCCATGTTCTCAGGAGCTTAAAGATCTGCTTGGAAGGAAAGAACCCATATATGAAGTACAAAAAAGATCAGAAGAGTGATGCTGTACAGAATACCTTCTCAGAGAAAGGAAAGTGACTCATATTGGAGTTTCTGGAAAAACCCCGTGGAGGAGATAGTTACAGGGCCTGCACATTGCAGAATGAACTGAAGGCGGACACATGTAGGAAGGACTTGTGGAGAAAGGGCCAGAGGTAACATATGGTTCAAGTTGTGAGTGAGAATAAACCACCATGAGCTCCTGCCTTTCTCCCACCACGAGCTGCCCCTCTTCCCTGTCCCTTATCCTCTTCTCATCTTCTGAATATTGTATGCCAGGCCACAGAGCTCTTCATCTCCATCTATACTTGCTCCTCAAGTGATTTCTCCCAGCCTCATACTTTAAATAACCTTCCAAATGTATAATCCCTGTTCAGTCCTCTTTGAAGTTTAGACTCATGTACCAACAGCCTACTCAACCTTTGTACCAGAGTGTTAAAAAAATTTTTTTTGATTGTTTCTGCCCCAAACTACCCTTGTTGGCTCTATCTCCAAAACATATACCAAAGAGGCTGACTTTTCTGCACCTTCACGGCCCCTGGCACCCCAATTCAATCTACCCCCCGACCTTTCGCTTACACTAGTACAATAGCTTCCTCACTGGTCTTCCTGCTGCCATTCTTGCCCCCATACTCCGTTCTCCATGTAGCACCCATTTCAAACCATGTATCAGGTTTTTGGAAACTCTACTCAATATTTTGTAATAACTTATAAGGGAAAAGAATCTGAAAAAGAATCTGAATCGCTGTGCTGTACACCTGAAACTAACATGACAGTTTTTAATCAATTATACTTCTAATAAATAAATAAATAAATAAATAAATAAATAAATAAATAAATTTTTAAAATGGAAAAAAAAAGCCCTCACCATGTATCAGGTTCTGACACATCCTCACTTAAAGTCTTTCAACATCGCTCCTCTGAGACACATTTGTGACATAGTCCCTGCTTCAATGCCTATGTGCTTGCTGTTCCCTCTTACTTAGGCTGTTCTTTCCCTCCCCCGATACTTGAGTGACTTTCTTCCCTAGCTTCACTTAGAATCATTATCCTTGACCCTTATCTAATGTGGCCTCCTTCCTTTCATCACCTTATACTCCCTTCCCTTTTAAAAATCTCTTCCAAGCACATGTCTAGGTCTAGGTCTATTTATTTGTTCATATTCTTATAGTCTGTTTCCTATTACTGGCACAGAAGCTCCATGAGATCAGGGAGTGTTCATTGTTATATCCCTAGTGACTAGAACAATGCCTGGCATTGAATAAATATTTGTTGAATGAATGAATTACCATCCTTATGGCTAACCCCTCCTCATGTAAATAAGATGATGTCCTGAGTGATGTGATCAAAACCTGAAGTGCGGGGTCAATACAGAGAAACAAGTCAAAGACAGGGCAATCCTAGCAGGACAAATGCAGGATACAGAGCCAAGATGGGAACTGGGAAAATGAGGATGAAAGGCCTGTCAGGCAATCTAGCACATCCTGCCAGGCAGAGTATCTTGGACTCCTGTGGACCCTAGTGGACTTTAGAGCCAATGGAATATACCAAGCATGTTTTCCAGGTACCACTCAGGAGCTGCCATGGGAAGCCTCTTTCACGGTAAAGCCTGCTCCAGGGATCAAAGAGGCAAAATCTCCAACAGGAGTGGAGCCATAGTCATGCACTGAATTTTTACATGAAGAGAAAGTTGTCAGTACTGCTGCAGAGAGTATAATTGACTAATATTTGTTACCTTCTCCAGTGGGCTGTGAGCTTCTGAGGGGAAGAGACTGCCTCATTCTCTACCATTCCTGGTATGAAGTCTGCACTCTTGCAAACATTTGGGAGAAAGAAATTGGATCATTGCTCTCTACTTGGTTATACCTAAGGGCACGGAGAGCAACATATTCAGAATTTTCCCCTTGAAACCTGATTGATATAAACTTTTGTATGCATTAAATGGCTAATAGCTGACTTTGAACCCAGTACAGGTCAACCCCTCCCAATTCACAACTAACCCTTCAAGCAGCAAACTGAGGGGTTAAAGACTTAAAATTTAAATGTTAAAGATTTAAAATGAGCCGTTAAGTCATTCACATAGTTCCTTAATCTCTGCTATGGCAAAAAACTTCAATTTGCTCTAATTAGGACTTCAACATTTTCTTAATTAAACAGCTTTCCATCTGGAAAAAAATGCCTTCAAGGTCCCTCCCACCCAAAAAAACCTCTGAAGTAATCAAAACTAAACGAATAAAAAAAGAATATTAAAACTGGTCTTCCCAATAGTTTTGGCCACTATGTATCAGGTAACTTTTATTTTTATTTATTTTTTTAAAAATGTATACACATACCTCAACTTCAGATTAAACCTGTGAGCTTGTTGACATTTCAGAGACAATTTCAGAGTGTTTCATTTTGGGGATTACCCTTTCTCAGCATTTCTCTGGGCAGCCGCAGCAGCAGAATCCTGAGTTCATGGTCACTGTGGGCTTTCCCCTTGACTTTGCTGTTCATTTCTTCAGTTTGTCCTACACTGTGAATGCTGAGAAAGAGAAGAGTTCATTTTCATTCTGAATGACATAAATGTGGCTGAAGACTGAACACTGATCACAGTCTGCAGATGGAAAGGAAAACCACGTAGCATTATCCCCGATGTGAACACTGTTTGTGTCTCTGCCACAAAGATGTGAAAAAATGGCTCTGCTATTCTTCCTGTTGGGGGTACAGGTTATCACAGAGTGGGAGAGGTGGTTTCCCTTCAAGACCACACTGAAGAGTTTGCACTTTTTTCCTCTTTAATTTTTTTCTGGTTTCCTCTTAAGCAAATGATTTTTTCGGGCAATAGAACAATGTTTTGAATCGAGTCGGTAAGATCCACCGAGGGTTACTCTGTGTAGGGGACCAACTATGACAGAGCCCATAGTTCCTCTAGGGTGCCTGGGACAGGATATTTTCCTGAGTCTTGGTCTCAGGTCGCTGCAGCCTTAGGTCAGCGTGGTTCTGATCAGTTAGCACACCAGCTTCTGGATGTCTCCTTACATTTACTCTCATTTTCATCAAATAATCACCCCCATCCCAGTGTCTCTAAAGCAAATCTGTTTTGCACATTCTTTCCTTCCCTGCCTCCAAATTACTATGTGACCAATATCAAGGCAGTGTCTTGTCAGTGAATCCCTGAATTAGCATTTCTAAAATCTAGTTTTGAATTTTATTCTTTTTACCTTTCTCTCACTCATCATCAATCCCTCCCCTCTCTAAAATCTCTCTCCTTTCTTTCTCTCTCTTCTCTGCAATTAGTTAATGTTTCTTTCTTAGGTTACAGAAAAAAGGGAAAGATCTAGGTGGGAGACTTGT
The DNA here is from genome assembly GCF_965194825.1 of Balaenoptera physalus. Classification (NCBI taxonomy): domain Eukaryota; kingdom Metazoa; phylum Chordata; class Mammalia; order Artiodactyla; family Balaenopteridae; genus Balaenoptera; species Balaenoptera physalus. Next base: position 87,153,526 of record NC_138891.1, read on the forward strand.
AAAAACAGGGCTCTTAAATCATGGACTAGAAATTGAGAGTCATTGCAAATCCTACATCATTATGGGCTTTTTCAGAAAGGGGTGCATGCTAACTTGCTTCCTGGGCCCTTATCAGACATGTGCTCCCTGGACTTCCCTGGGAGGCTTTTCTGAGGTCCCAGGGAAGGGTTTGGGTGTTGAGGTTGAAAAATCCTGAGCAGGCACGAGAAGTCGCACGCTGCCAGTGTGTCTGCGGGGCGTGTGGGAGCTTTGGGGAGACACTGAGGTGGAGGTATTAGGTCCTCTCCCGCGTATGTGTTTAGCGCGCCATCTAGTGGCTGAAGCTCACAGAAGGGAAGAAAGCCTAAGTACCCCAGAAGACCCAGCTCAGGGTTGGGCTGGCTTCCCCTCAGGGTCAAATCCAGGTCGCTAAAGTGGCTTTATTTCAACTTTACCAGTGCATAGGTGACAACTGTTGTGCACTTCGTTGGGAGGTTGGTGGAAGCCATGGGACAATCAAGAAAAAGGATAAAAGAATTTAAGGATCTATTAAGAAAGGCAAAAAGTACTGCTACACAATTATTCCAGAAAGTAGGACTCTAAAAGTGTAAGTGCTCTGACTGAGCAAATAAGTGAGACTCTTCTATGAATATGGGGAACACGAAAAGAAATTGAAGGAAGAGAAAAAAGAGAGGGCATGGGAAGAAAGTGAAAGGGAGAGGCAGGATAACATAATGCTTTGTAGACAGTTCTACACCTGGGTTCAAATTTCAGGGCCACCTCTTTTTAGCATTTGTGTGACAGTAGGCAGTTACTTAAACTCACTCAGTCTCAGGTTGCCCATCCGTAAAATGGGGATGATCCCACCTATCTGTTAGGGAGGCTGTAAGGGTTAGATAAAAGAATATATGAAAGTGCCAAGACCAGAGCCTCATGTGAAAATGCTCAATGAATAGGAGTTGTTATCAGCAGGGAGCAGACAAAAGGAGGAGAAAAGAAAGAAGCGGGGAGACCTAGTAAGGGATTGTGTGGAACACATTATGGTATGAGAAAGGAAATCACATCTAGGACTGTCCAACTCAGCACAAGGCATTTGATCAACTTAACAGGTGAATCCCATGCAAGGGGAAATCTCTGCCTCCAGGAGACAGACAGAAGGTCTCTGCCTGAAGCCCACCTTTGTCCTGGACTCACAAGTATCTGAGAAGGCTCCAGAGGAGGGCCTTCCTTCTTGGCACCCCTTGGTCTTCACGCTGTGGACTGAGAGCCTGACACTCAGCCCTCTACAGATCTTCAATTCAGTGCTGGGAGCTTATGTGAAGGAAAAGTCAATGATCAGTCGGAGATGGGGCTGATCAAAGGGAGCAACCAGGGACCAGGTTTTATTCAGAGAGGGTAGCCATTAACATGGCCTAGCTTTCAAGGAACCTCCTGAAAACCCTGGCTCACCACTGTCCGTGGCAGTTGATGCTGACTGAATGCACTTGGAGAGGCTGGAAGAAGTATCTGTATAACCCAAGGGGTCTTCCCTCCCCATTGAAAGCTGAATCCTCATGGCAGATCCAGGCGGTGGATGCACAGAGCTGCCTCAGTATCTCCTTTGGAAACCCCATATGGTTATTTCAAAGGATTGCCTAAAGCCCTCTGGACACCTGAAGCCTCCAGAGAGCAAGACAGTGCAACACACACACACACACACACACACACGCACACACTCATGCACATACACTCGTGCCCTCTGAGGAAGCTCTTAGCCTACCATCTCTAGCCAGAGTCCAGAATTGGAGGTCATAATGGCCTTTCCCTGTGTAATGGCTGCCCACAATCTCAGGGGAACAGCAGCCATTGCCTGCATTTCTAACCTTTTACCAGCTTCCTTTCATGCCAAGGAGAAACTAGGAACAAGAACATAGTAATATGATCCCCAGTTAGCATAAAATAAAAACAACCCAGCCATGTTTTCCATGGGCTTTTCCAACCTCAAACGAAATGCATGAAGCAGGGAGAAAGAGATAAAAATACATGCATGAAACTATAAATATACATACTGTCTGTGTATGTACAGACAAGCATCCTGACGCAAATGAATATCTGTCTCTAGGAAAACCAAGCAGTCAGATGTAGAAATCTGAGAATTTTCGCTTTCCGAAGTGCAGTCTGTGTACAGACAGGAAGGGATAGTGCCCTTATGACTCAGTGGGGAAGGGGTTAAGTCCTCAGCCATCCTGTTTTAAAGTGATTTATGATGATGTGCAGTGTTTCAAAACTCCCCCCCCACCGCCCCGCCACCCGACCCCAAAGTACAGCCCCTCTCTGTCCCCCAGTCCAGGCTCAGGCTCACCATGCTGAAATGGGAAGGAGGCGGTGTTTTGCTGATCTGTTAAATTCTTAGTGAAGTTTCCTTGATTTCCAGTGGCTGCTGTTGTTTGAGTTTGGTTTGGATCAAAACTGAGGTTGTCCTGGCATTGCTGGGACTGAATCCAGGCAAGAGGAAGAAGAAAAAGGAGAAGGAAAAGAGGAGAGAAAAAGGTGGGAAGAAATAAAGGGAGGAGAGAAGCGTAAGGAAAAGAAAAAAGTCCTTTTTCAACATCACATTCCTGTGTTTTCCCTCAGCCTGGAAACTATATTAATCCCAGTGCTTTTACGCTCGGAAACAAAGGGACTAAGCCAGACTGTGGGGGAAAGGGTGATAAGAAGGATCCTGGAACTCGAAAAAGAGAAAGAGCGAGATTCAGAAATAGCTGGGGCTCCACTTTAAGGGGCGTCCAGTACTGTCGGCCGGGGGCATTGGCACACACAGACACACAAGCCTGAGCAGAAAGAAGCTGCAGACAAATGGAGATGCAAAGACTTAAAAGGACAGCTCCTTTCACCTCATTCTACTTGTCAAGAAGGTAAAAAGGCACAGCCAGAAAGAAAAGAAGAAAGCTCAGCCCTCAGGTCCAGACAGGCGGTGGTCTGCGTGTGGCTTTGGGAGCTGGAGCTGCAGTACACCCCTTTGTATCGGACAGCCTCGCAAAGGAGAAAGAGAGTTGGGAGGAAAAGTATTTCATCTAGGAACTGTCCTGGGAGCACACTTCAGATTGCTTTTTAAAGCCTCTGCATTCCATCTCCATGAGCCACCATGTAAGTGTGTAATCCTGCCTGTCTTTGCTGTGTTTGTTTGTTTCTTTGTCGCTTATTTGAAGAAATGAAATGGGAATGTTGTCATAATTAATATGCTCAGTGTGCGTTTTCTCTGGAGCATCAGACAGTCAGTTCAAACAGTGCAAGCATGCTGAATGGGTTTCCTGCTTAATATAACTGTCTCTGCTAAGCACTGACAAATTACAGGGACTTAAATGCAACAGGATCTCATCCGACTTTCCGTTCCCTGACCTCCCTCCTTCTTCTTCTCTAACCACCCCTTCCCCTCCCCTTGGCCAAGATAGAGAAAGAGATAATGTCCAGCTCTGTTTGCAATTAAATGATTTTCTTTCTTTCTTTTTTTACTCTGCCCTCCACTTTCCGTCTTTTGACCCTGCTGCCTTCCCAAAGTGGATTGCACAATGACATGGAGAATGGGACCCGGTTTTACCATGCTACTGGCACTGTGGCTGGTGTGCGGATCAGAACCCCACGCGCATGCCATGAATAGAGGGAGCCACGGAGGGCAGAAAGCGCCTCCGGTTTCCCCCGTCAACAGAAGGCCAGCTCGGTTACTGAGGCACACGGGGAGGTCTCAGGGAATTGAGAGAACCACTCCGGAAGAAGCAAACCGCCAGCCTCTCCAAAGAAGGAGGAGCGTACCGGTGTTGAGAGTGGCTCATGCCACGGCACCGTCAGCCTCCCTGGGTATCCACGGCGCCCCAGTGAGAACTGAGCGGAGACTGGCAGCCCGGAGCTCTCCCCGTGAGATGGTCCGAGACGAGGGGTCTTCAGCTCGGTCAAGAATGTTGCGCTTCCCGTCTGGCTCCAGCTCTCCCAACATCCTTGCCAGCTTTGCAGGGAAGAATAGGGTGTGGGTCATCTCGGCCCCCCACGCCTCGGAAGGCTACTACCGGCTCATGATGAGCTTGCTGAAGGACGACGTGTATTGTGAGCTGGCGGAAAGGCACATCCAGCAGATCGTGCTTTTCCACCAGGCAGGCGAGGAAGGAGGCAAGGTGCGGAGGATCACCGCTGAGGGCCGGGTCCTGGAGCAGCCCCTGGACCCCAGCCTCATCCCAAAGCTCATGAGCTTCTTGAAGCTGGAGAAGGGCAAGTTTGGCATGGTGCTGTTGAAGAAGACGCTGCAGGTGGAGGAGCGCTACCCTTATCCGGTCAGGCTGGAGGCCATGTATGAGATCATCGACCAGGGCCCCATCCGCAGGATAGAGAAGATCAGGCAGAAGGGTTTTGTGCAAAAATGTAAGGCCTCCGGGGTAGAGGGCCAGGTGGTGGAGGAGGGGAACGATGGTGGAGAGGCAGGAAGGCCAGGCCTGAGCAGTGAGAAGAGGAAAGGCGAGCAGAGGAGAGCACAGGTGCTGCCAACCAGAGAGAGTCGGCTGAAGGTGATGAGAAAACCGGCCACGGCTGCGGGGGCCCCTCCTCCACCGCCCACAACCCCACGGGCCACCACCCTGCCTCCTGCTGCAGCCACAGCAGTGACTCGGGCCACCTCTCGGGTGGTGACGGTAACTGCAAGACCTACAACCCCCATGGGCTTTCCGATCACCCAGAGGCCCTGGACCCCCCGGGTGCACCCTTCCTCGGAGCCTCACAGGGCCTCCGCAACAGCCGAGGTGGCCACTGCCAGGGTGTCCGTGGCCTCCAAGAACCTCTACCCTCCACCCAGGAAGGAGCAGCCCAGGGAGAGGCCGCAGACCGCCCGGAGGCCCAGCAAGGCCACCAGCTTCGAGCGCTTCACGGTTGCCCCTCCCACCACCGTCTCCGAGCCCCGCACCAGGGCTGGCGCCGGCCGTTTCCAGGACAACCGCACGGACAGGTGGGAGCACGGCCCCCGGGACCCAAATGTGGGGCCGGGTCCTCACAAGCCAGCGAAGGGGAAACCTCCCCAAAAGAAAGCCCGGGACAAAATCCTTAGCAATGAGTACGAGGGTAAGTATGACCTCAGCCGGCCGACCGCCTCTCAGCTGGAGGAGGAGCTGCAGGTGGGGAATGTTGCCCCCAAAAAAGCGAAGGAGTCTAAAAAGCACGAAAAGCTTGAGAAACCCGAGAAGGAGAAGAAAAAGAGGGTGAAGAGTGAGAAAGCAGACAAGTTACTCAAGAGTGAAAAGCAAGTGAAGAAGGACAAGGCTGAGAAAAAGAGCAGGCAGGAGAAAGAGAAGAACAAGAAGAAGAAGGCGGGGAGAACGGAGCAGGACGGGCACCTGAAACCCGCAAAACACTTCACTCAGAGTCCCAGGAAGTCGGTGACGGACCTGCTGGGGCCCTTGGAAGGCAAACGAAGGCTCCTTGTAAGTAATCTTCTCCTTGGCATTGTTCTGGGGGCCGAGGCAGTGTTAGGGCTTGGTGTGTTAGTTTTCTAAAATCACATTGTTGGATGGCAGCCTGTGGCTGAACAGGTGCTATGTCAGGAAGATCATGAGGTTTGTCAAGGAAAGCCAGCCAGGCCAGTGGTTCCTTTTGGTTAATATATTCTATGAACCTCTATCCACACAGACCCACAGCCCTAAGTACAGAATCAGTGACTGGGAGATCTTAGCCATGAGCCCAGGGAAGCACCTGTACTCAGCTTCTTCCAAACCCATCAGACCCATCCCCACTTTACTGCTCTCTTCCTCAGGACAGTGGAAAGATACACAGGAGGGTACCGCTCCCTTTTGCCAAGTGCGAAGAATAAAAGACTACCTAAAGTGGAATGCACTGGCTGTGGTCACAATTTAGGAAAAGCGTTTCTCTCTGCATGAGCTTAAAAACTAGAAGCATGTGTATGGGTAAATGGCAGGTGTCCTCCTTTCCCCCCTAATTAGGTATATATCAGCAATTGGAAGACTTAAAGGAGAAAGTAGGGCAGCCTGGGTGGGGAGTGGGTATGACGGGAGTGGGGAAGGGTCCTTGTTGGTCTGCCCTCACGAATATACTTTTAAAACCAGCTGGCTAAAATCTTCTCCCCTAAAGGCTGCCTCCCCCAGTGCTTTGCCACCGTCCAAAGAATGATACCAGAACCTAGTCAGACCCAAGAGGGCTTTGGACAGGAATAAGCACCATCTTAAACGTACAGACAATTCTCATCAGTGTAGAGAATGGCTCCTCTTCTCTCAATGTCTCCTTGCCCCTATTTTAGTGCCCTTCCAAGATTTTGCCCCTAGCTTCTTAATGCTACATTTTACTCCAGGCTGTCTAGGAGGAAAAGGGCATAATGCAGTTAATTCAGAGAAAAAGATCAGCAAGTTGATGTTGGGTAACCTGAGTCAGGAATAATTCTCTCAGCTAGCTGGGTGGAAGGGAGCTGTCCCATGCCATTGAGGACAGCATCTATCCTGCTGAAGACACAAGGTGACTCCATGCCCTGCATTCCTGCCACCGAAAGAGATGGCATCTTTTAGAGGGTCTTTTAGTTTTTCCAACTAAATTTGGATTAATGGTCTGAGCAAAGTGACTCTGGTGTCCATGTATCTTTAGTGGTTTCAAAAAGTTAAATGTGCATTTGAAATGTTATTCAGAGCAGAGTCCCCTGTGATATTTATCATGGGTGGGGCATATCCCCAGATTCTCTTAGCTATTTCATCCATAGTGTGTGTATCTATGCATTAGAACAAAGCCTAAGTTTTGGCTGATTCTACAGGTTCTTGTGTGTGTGTGTGATGTGTGTGTGTGTGATGTGTGTGTCTTTTAATATATTTTTTGTATGTTGTTACCTCGTTTTTCACCAGAGCCTTAAAGTAACTATATAAACTTAGGTTAGCAGAGGATAGGCTGACTGTTAGAGTAGTTTAACAGCTGCTTGGTTATTCCCAGAGTACACGGGTTTCCAGTCAGAACCAGAAGAATCACTGATTTCAGAGTAGAATTCTACCTAGTACAGAAACTCCGGGGGCAAAGTGTTCTCTTTGGGGTATGGGAAAGCATGAGTAGTGTGCTTTATTGCTCTCTTCCTGGGTGCCTGGGACTTTGTCCAGCCTACTAAAGCATATCACCCAACCCTGGCCATTTGGCCAGCAGGGCAGACATAGTGTTCCTCATGGTCAGGTTTTAACCAGGGGGGAAATAATCATGGGTAAAATGTCAGGATTGTAATTGTGCACCCATCTGGCAAATACTTCCACCGCCCCTAGCTTGTGAGTCAGAAGAAAGGGGGGTTTTCATACCATATCCCTGATATTAGTCATGCCTTTCATTTCTCTCTCTTTCTCTCCACTCCCTTAGTCAGGGATTTGAAAGCCCAGCTGGGTCTTTTCTGCTTTTAACAGTATCCCTGATCATAAATTTCTAACAAATGAAACTCAAACGACAGGTTCTGCTGATGTCATGTGAGGCAAAACAGAAACCAGCTGGGATTGCTCATGGCAGGGTTGCTCTTTGGGGTTGGACGGAGAACCGGGATTGTTATTAGAAAGAAAATACCAACAGGAGGCATTTCAGTCTCGCATTTCAGTCCCACGTGTGCTCAGCTGATGATCATATCGGAACTGTGTTCCCTGAAGAGTAAGGATGTCTAAAATAAGAATGGATTAGACAAGACTTGATGAAATAATCACAACATAAAGTCAAAAGATGGAGAGAAAAGTGTCTTTTTCACCAGACAGAGAGGAGACCAGGGTCTCTGGGTGAAAGGTTTTGCTGGTGCCATTTAACTTTTTTCCATTCATTTTTCCCGTCAAGCATGGCTGATGTTATTCAGGAAGTTTCAGTGATTCAATTAATATTCATTAAGGCTCAGCAGCCTCCAAGCTGTTAAAGTACAGCTGACAACATAGCCCTCCAACTGGCCTCAGCCTAACCCGTGTGCTCAAACTGAAATGAGGTTTGCATTCCAAGAAATTATGCTGGCCTTTTAGCTCACCTTTCCAGATTCTCAGTAACTTGGTGCCCAACTACAGTTAACCTACTGCTTTGCATTTATTTATAGCATTCTTTAGATGTGAAAACATCACATAACTGCTACTTAACTACTTAGAGAAACACTGGCAGAGATGGTATAGGTTATGGTCAGGTGAACAGCATCCTAATGGTCTTCCAAAGGAGCTGCAGGTAGAGCCAGGTGTCCTATTCTTAGGCCAGAGGTCAAGCTTCCAAACCCTCTGCCTCTCAGCCTGTCAACTGAAAGGGGCACATCCTGCAAGGTGCTTTGCTGAGACTGTGGATTAATTTTCACAACAGTCCCATGAGGAAGGACTAATCAACTCCATTTACAGAGGAGGCAACAGAAACTTAGACAAGTTGAGAAGTTTCCCAAGGTGTATAGCTAATACGTGACAAAGGCAGAATTAGAACTGGGGTCTGTTTGATTTTTAAAACTGAGGGTCAAACCACTTCCCTGTTCTGCCTTCCCATGGGTGTGAGCTTATCATGGGCATATGCCATAAAGAGAAGGGGAAACTGAGAAATGAACCTGTTCGTTAGTAATACGGATGTTTTAAAATTCATTTTCAACCTTGAATTATCCATATAAAGGGTGAGGTACACCAGTTGTCAACATTTTGTGTTGAGCACCAATGTAGAGTTTCTGTCTTTAATACCCAGCTAGTTCTTTGCACCTCAACTCACCGGCTTTCCACACAGTCAGTGGAGAACAATAGATTGAATTCCAGTTAATCTAACCCCTCAGACTGGTTGGTGTTGGTTTGGGGATGACAACAGTGAGAATATAGATGCATTGTTTATCACTAAAACACTGGACTCTGGAGTGTAGCTGAAAAGCCATCATGTTGTGCCCTGAGATCTACCTACTGGTCAATGAGCAAGAGGGCTCATCACGCCACAGTACATAGATTCAAGTTCAAGTTTAAGCATTCTTTGGAGACTGAATCTCCCGTAATTCAAGTACGTTAATACTTTTAACCTTACCTCAGAAATTTGGATATTGGGACAACAATCTACTTACTTGGTTTAATTTTAGAAAAGGATATAAAGCTCCGGTTTACTAAGACAGACTACCAGCTGGGATGCTCTTTCTCAGAATCCTGTCCTAGTATTTTGAGCTTAACACAGTATTTGGAATAAGTTGAGACTTAAAATATCTTCCCCCTGACATCTTCACATTCCTGTTTGTGCCCTTTACTTATGCAACCTGGCTCCATTATACTCTGAGGCTGCTTGTGCCAACACACCAGTGGGAACAGAAACATAAAAAAGAACAACACAATTCTAAATTCACTTTACATGCCCTGATTTATCACCACCAAACTGGAAAGAGGCCAAGTGCTAGACAATAAGGTTTACTGAGAAGTGCTAGAATGCTCTTTTTAGGAAGCGGGGACTGGATACCATTTTAAACACTGTTCGAAGTACTGCCACACTAGAAAATGAATGGGACGTAGATGTCAACACACAGGGAAAGAGTCGCTGAAATACGTTTAGATGATCAGCCTCTTTTACTTTCTGTGCTGCAAACTCGAGGAGCAGATTGAACGTAAGGGAGAGTGTCTTTACCAACGGTTCATGGGCTGCATCTAGACTTTCATAACCAGGGAACCACTCCTCTGGCTGGAATGATCTGTGTAGCCTGAGGAACGTGGGCCAGAATTGTGCTTCTACTGTCTGCACGGCAGTGGTGGGGCTGTGGCTTCAAGTGCCTTGAAGAACGGATCCTCTGGTTGGGGAGATATGACATAAACATAAAACAAAGTGGTAAAAGGAAAGACATAAATTTCAGATGAGCCGTGCAGACAATAACATCAGTAATTAAAAGGAGAAAGCATTGTGGGCTAGAAGACACTTTAAGGAGGATGCTGCATTTGAAGAATGACTCAGATTCTGATAAGGTGGAAGGGTGGGGAGGACTTTCTGGGTGAGAAGGGTGACATGGGTGAAGGCAGAGGAAGGAATGTGAGTGAATTATTCAGAGGCAACATACATCTATGATGCTCTGGTGCACGCAGCCTGTGTATATATTATATATAATATATATACTAATATAATATATATACTAATATATATGCTTGATTCTCACTGCTTTATGAGTTCGTAGGGAAGTTGTTCCATAGTAAAGATGAGAAAACTAAGGTTCAGAATGTTAAGTGGCCTTGTTGAGGTTGCAGAGTAGCCAGGGGTTGAACTAGGGCTAAAATTCAGGCCTTCCAATTTTGACGCAATCACCCTTCCTCTGTGCCACTCTGCACAGATTCCTCTCATTTCACAATTTAGGCCGGTCTGGCTGCAGCGTGAAGAGGTCACGTAAGGGAGGAATAGGAGGAAAGTTAGCTAGAGAAAGCCCGAGGCCAGGTTGTGGAGGGCTGGAAGCTAGGAAATGAGTCATGCTAAATGAATGTCACCTCACGGGTGGGTTAAGGCTTCCTTGGGCAAAGGACCTGAGGTGAAAGTAAACATCAGAGCCCTTTATTTATTTAAGTACAGTTCCCACTGGGTATCCAGGGCCTAAGGCTACTGTATTCAGAGATACATGGGAGAAGCTGCCAGGCAGGGGAGAATGAGGTTCTATTTGATTACATATTCTCTGAAATTCTCAATTATGCACAAGGGGGAGAAAAAGACCAAAGGGGGCTTTGAGGGCTCTTAAAATCCTGTCATATCATGGTCTGTCCATGTACTGTAAGGGTCCATGAATGGAATGGAGTCTATGTATGGATTTGAAGTTACAGAGGCAGGTAATTATCAGTCATCTGGCATATATTCTAAATATGGGCCTATCCTTCTTTTAGAACAGGGAGTGCAGAATCATTACCAGTAAATCTTACCTTCGTTTTTTTACTCTTTTGTGTTCTCACTTAAACATTCATTTTATTTATTTTAAAATAGTGTATCTGTGAACAAAAAAAAGCCAGAAAGAAAAACCTAAAACACACCAACTAAAAACAAAACTCCTGGATATGGGCTACCATGAAAACCTAAAGAATTATTTTCAAATGTCATGTAGCTAATTAAAAAACTAACAAAGTGAAAATACCATCACTATATCTTTTTATAGCCACCTTAAATCTTTTTTAAGGCTAAGTAGGAATCAATGAATAAATAAGGGGAAATTTTATTATTTTCCTCTTGGGAAATTATTTTTCTAAAACAAGCATTTCCTACTCGCCCTGTCCATCTGAAGAGGTATATAAACACAAAATCAAAAATGGATGAAATCATGTCTATTTAAGATAAATAACAATCTGAGAAAAACGAAACAAAACAAAACTTCATTCCGGAAAAACTTTGTTAATGTTCCACTCGAAAGCTATTGAACTCATTTTGATTTCCATGAGGGATAGTATTTTCTCAAGCACAGAGAATTCTTAGAAGGGAAAGCCTGCAGGCAGCAATAAACACGTCTCTGATAGAGCAAAGTAAACAGCAGGATGAGCTGGGACCAGATTTATTACCATTTTGATAAAGTATTCGATAAAGAGGTTAACAACATGGTGACTTTCCCTCTGCAATATGCCGAGCTAATAGCCACAGACTTCAGAAATATTTTATAAGGTTACATGGGTAAGTAGAAAAGTGGTTGACAAATTTGAATTGGTCAAATGAAAGAAACCGTATAGGGACTTCCCTGGTGGCGTGGTGTTTAAGAATCCGCCTGCCAATGCAGGGGACACGGGTTCAAGCCCTGGTGCAGGAGGATCCCACGTGCCGTGGAGCAACTAAGCCCGTGTGCCACAACTACTGAGCCTGTACTCTGGAGCCCGTGAGCCATGGCTGCTGAGCTTGTGTGCCACAACTGCTGAGGCCACGCTCCTAGAGCCCGTGCTCCACAACAGGAGAAGCCACCGCAATGAGAAGCCCACGCACCGCAATAAAGACCCAACACAGACCAAAAAAAAAAAAAAAAAGAAAGAAAGAAACCGTATAGATGGTGGTCCAGTGGTTAGGACGCCACGCTTTCGCTGCCAGTTCAGTCCTGGCCTCTGAGCTAATGGGTGAGTAGACAGTGTTTACTGCAGACATCAGCCTAGTGAGCTGCTGGGGTTAGAGAGGTCAACAAAGACCTGGTCATCATCGGCATAAAACTTCACGTCCTTCGACTTCCAGGGTGAACAGCACATGCCCACACACTCATGGATTGTGGTACACAGTTCTGGTTTCTGCTCAGGAAGAACCTGGTAAAATTGGAGAAAGCTCGGGGAAAGGCAGCAAAAATCATCACCAGAGTCAAAAGGCTTTTATTTCGGGCTCGATTACAACACTGAGGCATTCTTAGGGAGAGGGTTCAAGAGGAGCCCTAAAAAATAAGAGTATCCTCATTTTATCCAGAATAATGAAATACATGTTTTCCCAGAGAGCTGGTGACTAAAGCATCTCTTTCTATTGCTCTATCTTCTCTTTCCCCAGAAAAAGTCAGAGGTTCAAAGTGAGTGTGAGAGACACAGGGGCTAGGTGAAAAATACCAGTTTTGAATTGGAGAGAAGGCTGAACTGAAAGAGTAAAACCCATCCTGTTCGAGGACTCCAACATCACACATCCCCCGCGAGCTCTATGCAGGCCCAGTGTGACAATGACTGTATTCCGTGACAATACTGGGCCAAAAGGCTGTCCTAAAAATTCTCTGCAAGGTTGCCTGATAAAAATTCTAAGCCGTCGAATGTTCCATAGTGCCCAAGGCCTGTCTATGAAACTCAACCGTGTGAGACATGAAATAATAGTGGTAACCACTGAATTCATGAATGTCTGAGGGGCCAATTAAGATAATGAAGATCAAAATAAAGGAAGAAATGGGAATTCCCTGGTGGTCCAGTGGTTAGGACTCTGTGCTTCCACTGCAGTGGGCACAGGTTCAATCCCTGGTTGGCGAACTAAGATCCCACATGCCGTGCGTGGTGCAGCAAAAAAAAAAAAAAAAAAGAGAGAGAGAGAGAGAGAATAGAGTCATTTAAAAAATAAAAAATAAAACAAGAGAGATAGCATTTATTGAACAGTTGTTGCATGCCAAGTATCATGTAATGCTTACATCAGCCTTGCGAAAGAAGCATTCCTGTGCAGAGTTCACAAATGAGAAAACCAAGACACATGGAAACTGATAATGAAGGCAAACAATAGTGGAAATGAATAGAAAACTCTAAGCTGTCTGGAGTCATTAAAAAAAGGCCTTTCCAAATGGTCTCTTTTGGCCTTAATTATACTATCTATTCAACAAAACAATCTAGTTTCTTAGTTTAGGTGTCAGTCACTACCAACCCTCTATTCCAGATCATCCCTTTGGCTTTTGCCTCTGTGTGAAACTATCACCGTGAGTTAATATTGTCTTGCTTTCACCCTCCTCCAGCTGATCACCGCTCCCAAGGCCGAGAACAATATGTATGTGCAGCAGCGAGATGAGTATCTGGAAAGTTTCTGCAAGATGGCCACCAGGAAAGTGTCCGTGATCACCATCTTTGGCCCTGTCAACAACAGCACCATGAAAATCGACCACTTCCAGCTAGGTTCTCTGAAACACTTTATTATATTCTTGCTATTCTCTCAGCTAAGGTGGGGCACACCTTATGGGAGAGGTCGGTGGGGAATCAAAAGGAAAATTCAGGTTTCAAGAGGGCTCTTTTCTAGTGGTAACAAAGGTCAGTCTGCCTAATTACTGATATGTAGCCATCCTGAATGGTTCTGGTTTAAGTTTTGGGCACTTTAAAATGAAAAATATGCAAGCACTCTATGGTTCGAAAGTCAGGAAGATGGAGGAAAATGGGAGAAGTAATACAGTGTGTTGGGGGCAGCCAGAGAGGTATCCTGACACTTTCTTCTGGATCCTGAGTCTTCTTGCCTGTGAGCAGCACCATCTGATATTCCTGCAGCCTTTATGCTGCAGGCGACTCCCTCATAGATGGGGCTCCTGCAGACCCTTGGGGGTCCTTGACTCTGGCCAGGCTTGGGGGGAATGAGCCGGGGCTGAGAGAAGCTGTGAAGCTAAATGAAAAATCACTGGAAATACAGACTGAATGGCGCCCACGTCCTTTTGGAAAGCAGAGGGATTTGGCTGAATGTGGAGTTTTCACAATTTTTCATATTAATGATGCGTGTGAGGCGTACAGCTCAGCGTTGGGCAGCTGGGTCTAACTCACTGCGTTCTCATGGGAACATGGCAAGACTTACTGTGAGTAGTTATGCCTCATGGTCAGAAGCCCCACCTCTAACCCACCCAGTTTCTTTTATAACTATTACATCTCTAGAGCTTTATTTTTTTAAAACAAACGTTTTTTCTTACATGATTTCTCTACTTTTGTTTATTGTTGTTTCAATTATAATGAAAATCCTTCTTGTACCATTTGCGTATCCTGCATATTTTTCATAAAATATATTTCATCTGAAAGCATATAAAACATACTTTTTCCATTAGTTAACTTTTTTTTTTCTGGCCGCACCACGGCATGTGGGATCTTAGTTCCCTGACGGGATCGTACCCGCGCCCCCTGCAGTGGAAGTGCGGAGTCTTAACCACTGGACCACCAGGGAAGTCCCTCCATTAGTTAACATTTAACTTCATTACATGTAACGTTACCTCACATATTTTTCTGTCATGTGATCTTGGTATCATTGAATACATATCAGTTGTAATTATGTCGTGATAATGTCAACTTGATTTTAATATAGTCTAGCTTTCTAAATCATATTTTTTATTGTGGTAAAAACACTCAGCATGAGATCTATCCTCTTAACTAATTTTTAAGTGCACAATAGAGTATTGTTTAGTATAGGTACAGTGTTGGCCAGCAGGTCTCCCAAATTTATTTGGGTTTGAAGTTTCAGTTATGCATTCTCTATTTTTATTAGCTCACTTTTCCCTGAGATAGTTCTAAAGGAAAATAAATAGCATCCTTTCCAATGTCCTCTCATAAATCATTGTGGGTCAGTGATAGGTTTGTGGACATTTATCTCTGTGCTGTATGTATGTCTGGGAGGGAGAACAAAAAGAGTGAGAGAGAGAGAGAGAGAGAGAGTGTGTCCTTACCAACAATAACAATAATCATACAAACAAAAGACACAAAAGAAGTTCTAGAGTTAAATAAAGAGGTTCAAATCCACGGTCACAATGTATTTGTTGTGTGACTTTGGGCAAGTTACTTCCTAAGTCTCAGCTTAGAACATAGTTATATACATTTCACAGGTGATGGTGAGGATTTAATAAGAAATTATATGTAATTACCTGTCACATAATAAGTACTACTATTGTGGTCATTACCACCGTTTGATCTGGCAGGCATCTGGAGATCAATGAGCTGTCACAGGGACTAGAGCACGTATAATTGAAAAATACTTGTAAATTGCTTTCTGCTAATTACACAGGGTTGACAGGGAACCCTCACAACTGCTTCTCAGGGTCAGGCTGCATTACTACTCTTGGTGACAAAACGGAAGCCCAAGAGGGACTTCCCTAATGGTCCTGTGGCTAAGACTCCTCGCTCCCAATGCAGGGGGCCTGGGTTCGATCCCTGGTCAGGGAACTAGATCTCGCATGCATGCCGCAACTAAAGATTCTGTATGCCGCAACTAATGCTCCCACATGCCACAACAAAGATCCCGCGTGCCGCAACTAAGGCCCGGCACAGCCAAAATAAATAAATATATATTAAAAGAAAAGATTTTTTAAATGGTGTATTAAAAAAAAAAAAACTACAAAGCCACATAGTCAGTGGTTAACTGGGAGTCAACCATTGGCTTCCTGGATTTTCAAATAGTAGCATGAGTCAGTGAGCTTGGTTATAATCCAGATGTCTAGAGAGGAAGTAGGTATTCAATCCAGTACAGAAACATGCTGGCTGGTGATGAAAGCCTTCCTCCACCAGGTGTTCCCTGTGTCAAATATGCTACCCACCAACTTACACAAAGAATTGTCATTCCTTATTTCAGAGAAGTTTGGAAAAATCATTATATCTTCCACCTCAACCTCTACATGGTCCTAACTGTTACAAGCATCTGGTGCTGCCTTGGCAAAATTTTAACATTAATCCTGCTGTCTTTTAGACATCTGGGTTGAATATGAACTGTAGAGGACTGAGATTTTCTTTTCTGCCTTATTGGAAACCAGGTATTAAGATTTGGGTGTTTGCCACTTACTGAATGGCAGCTTGGACATGATTTGGGGGCCTTTTATTTTGTTCCTCATCTAATTCCTGGAAGGCCTTTCTCTCCTTATGTCATGTCCCAGGTTACCCTTATGGGAAAGGCTGTGGTACTTTCAGCCAAGACTGGGAGTCAGCCATGGGAAAACAGGAGTTGGCATGCGCCATGGTCTCAGTGAACCAATCTCCAGCCTTGACCGATTTTCAGCTGGAAATCTATCAGATGGCCTTACTTTCCTCAAAATAAATCAAGCACTCCCTACTCTTCCAGTCTTTTACTGGTCCTTAAAAGCAGAGGCCCACATCCAACTACAGTGTGGGCTGTACTCATCAGCTGGCCTGTCTTGCTAAATGTATTTGAGTTATAGATGATGGACCTACAAACACCAGGAAACTTATTTAAGGTTTCAGTCATTATTCGTTCTCGAGCAAATTCCAATGCAGAATAAGCCCAACTGGTTTTGCCAGCCCAGAGTATATTATATATGAGGGTTTAGAATGACCTAATACAAAAAGAAAATAAAAATTAAAAAAAAAACCCCAAACAGAAGATGAAAAATAGAATGAACTAACACATAAAGGCATTCTTAATTATTAGAGATATTTAAAATATCAATCTAAGATAGGAATATTGGTGTCTATGTTAAGAGAATGAATTATAGACAAAGTTTGTCAGGTGGGAAGGAGTTGCTGGCTAAAGGCATTTTATTGCAGAATGAAAAGAGAAGTGGGAGGAAAACACAGCAGGCATGTATATATATATATTTATGTGCTTAGCAAAATGTAGAGATGAAAAATATTTTGACACTGGTATTGATCACCAAATTTTAAGAGTTAGAACACAGGGCATTTTTATGGGGCAAAGGCAGTTTTTTGATAGTTTCTTTTGAAAGAAGAAAAAAAGGGAGGTGGAAGAGTTGATGGAAGTGTAATGTGCCAACAAGGAGAGACAGTGTTGATTCCTTATTCATGTGAGTCGAGAATTCCTAGGTGAATCTCTAACACAACTTTCCTAAGTGAGACTGATAGAATACATTTCAGCCTAAAATACTCTATCTTTGATCCTGTTGAAGAGAATTGCTCTTTATGGACAGCCTCACAACCATCAGGATCCATAACAATGCAGAAATGCTGCTTTCCCACAGGAGCACCTGAAAAATTGACCCTTTGCCCCAATTCCTCCTTTCTTCAGTGGTGACTATGCCTGGCAGCTGCCTTCTCTAGACCCTGCCACCCTGTGCCGGGAGACAAGGCTGGGTGAGTGATCAGATTTCCAGACACTGCCTGTGGTCTCCCTCTCTGTTTATTCAGTCTTTGATTATCAATCACTCCGTGCCCTAGAGGCTGGAGAGGCTACCCCCTAACTTGTCCAGTCATCCCATTCAACATCAAGTGTATCAGTGTCAAGATCAACCCCTGCAAGCAAGGGGTGAAAAACACCTTGATAAGTCAAGTGTATAAAACAAGTGCTTGAAGAATGTGGTGGAGGAATAAGCTCTTCCAATTGCAGTCATCACAGTACTGTATGTATCACAGAATTTTGAAAAGGAGGTGGATTTAAAGGAGGGGCCTTGAAACTGAGTAGATTTTTTTGGTAGATGATGACTCTGTCATAGGTACTTTTTGTTTTTATTCTTTTTTTTTAAATAAGTGATACATTTTTTGGATTCCAAAGTCAAAGCTACATAAAAAGGCATACACAGACAAGTCTTACACCTGTTCCTGACCCTTTACCTTATTACTCTCTGCCCCAATAGGAATATTTATGATTCCTTGTTTATCCATTTAATGCTTGTTTGTGCAAACACAAATAAATATAAATACCTATATTCCTCTTCTCTCTCTCTCTCTTTTTTTTTTTCTAACAGGAAACTGTTTTATTACCTTGGCTAGGAAAGACCCTTTTTTTTTTTAAATTGAAGTATAGTTGATTTACAAAGTTGTGTTAGTTCCAGGTATACAACAAAGTGAATATATATATGTATATATATATTCTTTTTCAGATTCTTTTCCATTATATGTTATTACAAGATATTGAATATAGTTCCCTGTGCTACACAGTAGTTTCTTTCTGTTTTCCCCTTCTTTTTTATACAAACTATAGTATACTATATGGACTGCTTTGCGTTTTGCTTCTTTCATTTAAATATATTTCCTGGAGATCTTTTCTTATGAGTATATAGAGATCTTCCTCATTCTTTATTATTAAGCCATTGTGAGATTCTACCACAGTTTCTTTAACCATTCCCCTTGATGGACATTCGGATTGCTTTCAGTATATTGTTTTTATAAACAATTTCAGAATTAACCTGTACCCATGTCACTCTATGTATGTGGGTATATCTTTACAATAGATTCGAGAAGTAAGATTGTTGGGCCAAACAGAAAGTGTATCTAGTTTTGGTAGATATCACCAAATTTTTTCCATACAAGTTGTATCATATTGCAGTCCCACCAGAAATGTGTAAGAATGTCTATCTCCCCAAACCTCTTCAATAGACTGTGCGATCAAACTTGTGAATGTTTTTAGGGAATGCGGTGTGTGAAAAATGGTATCTTAGTGTGATATAGTGTTAGGTTGCATTTCTCTTTTTATGAGTATGATTGAAGATATTTTCATATGTTTCAGGAACATTTATGCTTTGTTTTTAGTGTCCTTTGCTTATTTTTCTATTGTGTTGTTGGCCTTTTTAATCTCAGTTTATAGGCATTCTTTATAAAACAGAATGAAAATTCAGACTCCCTGGTCCTCTCCCCACTCCAAGATGCTGACCCAGTTTGGGGATGGGGTCCAGGAATCTGTTTTTAAAATGTTGCTCAAGTGATTCTGATTTGCAGCTAGGTTTGGTCTAGAGCAGAAGGTTGGGTGTAGGATAGAAGGGAAGAGAGGGCTAGAAATTTAGATTGACACCCGATTTTAGAGGATTTCAAATACCAGGACAAAGAATTCAAACTTTATTTGGTAAACCATGTGAAGTCACTAAAGATTTCTAAATATATTTTTCAAGTACATTTTAAATAACTTTTAAGGTTTAGTAGTCAGTCTGTAGGACAGAAAAGCACCTGGCAGGACACATTCTTCATAGACAAGACAAACTGGCAAATTGGTCTTTCTAGACAATTGAGACAATTGATTAAGGCAGAGGAATAGTGCCCCCCGGGGAGCATGAACCAGATAGATCTGGATTCAAGGACTGTAATTTTAACATGCACTCCAGGTTCATGATGAAGGCAGACAGTGACTCATACTTTGAAAAACTGCAAGAGGAAATTGGGAACTTCTGAAGCAATGGGAGAGCTGAAGTGGTCCCAGGACACTGGAGGAATGGCCTTCAGGGCCTAAGGGCCTTCCTTAGGGATGAGAAGGAGGAAGAGGAGAAACCATGGATGTCACAGAGACGCAGCAGTCACAGAGGGAGGCTTCAGACACAATGCCTGGCACACAGTTGGTGTTTAATAAGCTGTAATTGGAGCTGAATTTTTCTGCAGTGTCATTGCTGTCTATAGTCAGACATGGAAGAACAAATACATGAAGAAACTTACTACTACATGAAGACCACTGACTTTTGGAGTTGGAGTTCTTAAAGGGTGGGAAACTAGGCAGGTGTTTGTCTTCTAGAGCCAGTCCTCATCAGCACACAGCAGAGTTCATCCTCTCTCCTGTTCCTCCTCAAAAATCTTAGGTCCAGGGGCAGTTTGTGTGGAATGACCAAATCCTACCAAATGGGCTTGGATCTGTGCATCATTTTAGGTGGATCAGGACCATATGGGCAATTTATAGGATGTGTTCTAAAGAATGTTTGCTTTAAGCCCTGCCACCCTTGAGGAGGACTAGAGATCTTTGGCAGAACTTGGATAAATTTAATAAGAAGCTGCCAAATCTATGTTGCTTTTCCAGACTGAAGAGAACCTCTTGTTCACCCAGCCCTGATTTAGACAGAATGCAGAGCGTAACAGAGACCTGTGTCAGGAGTAGGCAGCTGGAGACGGGAACTGGCCTCACGCTTACCCTCCTCAGAATTCAGCCAGAGGTAGACTCTGTCTTGCTCTAGAGTTGTCCCCATCCTAGTTGGATCCAGTGTTCGTCAGGCCTTTCATTGTTTTTCTTTGGCAGATTCTCTCAGCACAAACATTGCTTAGGGATGTAGATCTTTCTGTAGGCTGGGAGTGCAAAATGTTTTATTTATCATTTTTAGTTTGATCAAATCATTTCAGAAAATATTCTAGTTGAAGGGAGAATCCAGACCATGAAGTTCGTTTTCTTTTTCTTTTTCCTCCATATCTTAGTAGAAAAAAATTTGGTTTAAATCTTGGTCTTGGGTCATCTCTATCCTTGAGTGTGATGCATTTTGTGAAAGTAGAGAGAGGACTGGATGGGAGTGAGGTCATGTTACCTGAGTCCTGACCTGCAGTCTGTTATTAACTAGCAATGTGAACTTGAGCAGATTGCTCCCTTCATGGTGTCTGTGATAGGTTGGTTCTCTGGGAAACAGACTCTGAGATTTGCATGCAAGAGGTTAATGTGGAGTATTCTCAGGAATAATGCCTATGAGGGGTGAGGGATACAAAGTGACAGAGAGAGAATTTGAATGCAATTGGCCCTTCAGCGTTGTTCACTTTGAGGCAAGGGGGCAGCTGTTATATCTACTCCCTCCCCCCCTGCAGCAACCACTGAATGTGGGCTGTCTCTTTGTAAGGGTGTGATCTGGGGAAAGGCAGCACTTTGCTAAGGAGAGCAGTTTTCAGAGAGGGATTCAGCTGCTAACATTCACAGCAGCTTTAGTCCTGAAGGTAGGATCTGGCCAGCACTACAGAGTGTCCACTGCAGTCCTTGGTTTCATCTTCAGTAATGTGACTGTGTTGGGCCAGATAATGTCTGTAGCAGTTATCTATTGCCACAATAAGGCTATGTAATAAAGACCCACACACTTCAGTGTCATACGGCATTAAACATTCATTGAGTCACAAGCTTGAAAGGTTTAGCTGATTTAGGCTTGGCTTGGCTAGGCTTGCGCATGTGTTTGCAGTCAGCTGCCTATTGGTTAGGTGGTTCTGCTGATCTTGGCTGGGCTTGCACACATGTTAGGGGTCAACTGGCTGTCAGTTGATCTGGGATAGCCCTGGCTGGGGTGAGACCAGAGTAACTTGGCTTGACTTATCCTCTACAAGGCTAGTATGGACGTAGTCTCATGGTAATGGCAGAAGCAGCAGGAATCCCAAATGTGCAGGCCCATTTCTAACCTCCATTTGTGTCACTTATGTGAACACTGGCTAACCCTGACCGAAGCAAGTTATATAGATGAGCTCAGAATCAAGAGGTAGGACAGTTCAACCCATCCACCATGACAGGGAGCTACAGCTACTGGGCAAAGTGTAAGCATAGGGAAGGGTGGAGAATTGGGACCATTTTTGAAATCCACTACAGTCTCCAATTTCCTTTCAACTTAGCCATTCAATGGTTTTTGTGACTTTATCTGTTAGGTAGATGTAAATGTTCTAATTTTGATTCTACTTAGGAACTTGAACTCTGTCCAAGTTACTTATCTCTGAATTCAGCATCCAGCACAGAATCCGCTTAGGACACTGGCAGCAAATATTTTGTTCAATGAACAAAAGCAAAAATGAATGTATGTTATGGATTAAAAATAGCAATTCCTAGGTTCAAGATAAAATTTGGTTTGTAAAGTCTTAGAATCAGAACATTAGTTGTTGAGGACATTTACAAATCAGTTTTTTAATGATTTCCTTCATTATTATTATTATTGTTGTTATTATTAATCACAAAGTAAAATATGCTCCTTGTTAAAATTTAAATAATATAGACTTACATGGAGTAAACAGTGGAATTTTCTACCTCACCTCTTCCCACTCCCCAGAGGCAACCATTTTTATCAGCTGTATGTCCTTTTGGACTTTTTACTATGCATATTCCCATATGGATGTATTATGTTTTCTTTTGCTTTATTTCCTTTTAAGAATAACATCATACTATGCATTTTATTCTGCAAGTTGCTGTTTTTATTCAGTGAGCTATACTAAACAAAAACCAACACCATGAACCTAACAATTCTTTTAAATTAATTTATATTTTATTAATGATAGCATTCTCTCCCCTCTCATTATGATCTGCTTGGGAAAATGAAGCTTTTTGTTTATGTACTTTCAAAAATCCTAATCAAATAAACCAAAGTAATACTTAAATTGTAATTGTCCCCTTTATATCAATAAAAGAGTAATAGTCTGTGGTACTCAGCTGTATAACCTCTGTATCTGCAAAATTGTGTTTTTTTTCTACTGTAGTACTATTCATTGGATAGCAGTATTGATAATAACTGATAAATTCCCTTCTGTAATAGATCTGTTATCACATATTTGCTAACTTTAACTTTTGCACATTTTTTTAAAATACAGGGGATTATTTTGCAGATAAAAATTTTAATAGGGTTGAGGGAAACACTGTGACCTGTATGGGAGAGAAGAAGTAAATAAAGCTGTCCTATCCTTTCCAAAATGCTTTCCAGACACAGTAATTTGCCATGTTCATACTTCCCATTAACCCAGTAGCACCTTTAGGAACCATTCTGAATTATAATAATTTGTTTTCAGGGCTTGATATTTGAAAAAATACCTAACATTAAAAACTTCCATAAATTCAGTAACATTTTACTTAAAATTGTATTCACTTACAAAATTTACATTATGAATAGCTTGACTTTTTTTGGAGCCAAATGACCAGATTTGAACATAGGCTTTTTATTTTTCTCTATTGCAATGACATAGTTCACTGAGTCCCAAAGTGATTCCCTAAGTGGGAGGAACAGACACTGATTTTAGACTTAAACAAATAACTAAAACTAAAATAAAATTTAAAATGAAATAAAACTTAACCAAAGAATCTGGGGCTGTTTCCCTGGTGAGTTAGGGTGATGACTCATCCCCAGAGTGAGTTGGCAATCTTCTTCCAGGGATGACTCAGCAGCTTCACTCTCACGTTGCTCCTTCTGATTCATTATGACCACGGTGGGCAGAGATGGCGGTTTGATCATCTTTGGAAGAGTGATTTTCAAAATGAGTTTATTCACTTGTTTCTATATTTATTTGTTCACTTTGGAAACGCTTGTTCAAACAAAATGTTAGTCAGATGTGTGCAACTAATGAAAACTGTTCTAATTAACTTGGGGTGAAGTCTCAGGGCCTCCACCCTTTGGTTTCCCACTGATTTCTGTTTTGTCACATCCATATTTATTCACATTTCATTTACCTTAAGATAATGAGAAACCTATGCGTGTTGTGGATGATGAGGACTTGGTAGACCAGCATCTTATCAGCGAGCTGAGGAAGGAGTATGGAATGACCTACAATGACTTCTTCATGGTGCTCACCGATGTGGACATGAGAGTCAAGGTACGGGTTCCTGTTTTGGATGACGCAGTGACATTCCTTAAGATAGCAACTCAATTTTTTGTCAATGAGTCTATTAGACATATGACTAAGCACAAGTTATTTCATAAATGGGAAGGTTTTGAAATGGTCCAAATAGTTCCCATTGTCCTGTAGAATTTGTGTCTAGAAATGTGGTCTATGGAAAATGTTGGATTGGATGACCACCTATGGCCCAGCTACTTGACTCAGACTAAATTCTTCTGTAACATCAAAGTCATGCATTCACCAGACAATTGTTGAATAGCTATAATGTTTATCACCAGCCAGGCCCTGGTGATAAAAAGTAAAGAGTATTTAGCTTCTGTTTTCAGAAAACCCAGATTTAACATAGACCTACTTTGAAAGGACCTGGAAGTTTACCTCCTGATCCAACATGGGCAAGACAGTAGGGTTTTACACCTACTTTCTTCCTATGATAAGGACAGAGATTCTGAACCCTGAAAAACTGTGCCATGTAGTCATAATAATATTAACAATAACTAACTTTATTGAGTGCTTTCATTATGTCAAGCACTCACCTCAGATGTTTACAATCTTTGTCTCAAACCTCTAATTTAAATAGCAAGTATTATCATTGTTTCACAGAGGACAAATAGAGACCCAGAGTAGTTAAGTAACATGCCCAAGTTCACCCAGTTAGTGTTGGACTTCATACCCACGCAGGTTGACTCCAGAGCCCATGCTTACATGAAAATCCTTTAAAAAAAAGCTGCCTGGGCTATTAGAATAGCTGATTCAACCTACAGTATTTTTCTGGATCTGGAGAGAGATCCCTTCAATAATTCATTCTGCATTTGTGTTGTGCCACCTCTAATGTGAGAGGTTGGACTAGATGATCCCCAAGGTCTTGGCCAGCTTTCACATTCCATGATTTACTAAATTCCCATTGAGGGCACTTATGCTGATCAGCCAGCCCTCAAATCCACCTCAGGTTGCTGTTCTAAGTCCAGACAGCTTTGATGCAGGAAACTGAATTTCATTATCCCCAAAAAAGTTAGATTCCAACTTTTTTTCTGAGCAAACATGACCTAATTTTAAGTAATGCTCGCTCAATAAAATAGTCTCTGGGAATCACAAAGAGTTTATGTAGATTTCTGATGACCACAGAGCAGGCCTCCTTCTGGTGGAAAATTACCCTTATTGCTCAGGTCAGATACTCTAACATGTTATTCCGTTTGTTTTCTTGTGTTTAGTACAGTGTTTCTGACCTTCTCTCCAGTTGTATAGTGAAGAGGAACCAGCTTAGTCCCAGAGGTAGGGAAGTGAGCCTAGAACATGTGTGATGAGGAAGGCATGGACCCTTCCCAATAAAAAGAGTGAAGTTAAGACCTTCATGGAAGGTAAAGGCTTTTGTTTTGTGGATTCAAAACCTCAAAAAATCAGCAGAGGTACTACTGCAGGAGAGAATTTATAAATCAAAGAGCCCACCAGGCTCTGATTTCCCTGGAGCCACCCTGAATTCTCTCAAGCTCTCTGTCCTCTGGACATAGGGAAGAAACACCTTTATACATTATATGCTTTTTATTTTTCCTTCAACAGCAATATTATGAGGTGCCTATAGCAATGAAGTCTGTGTTCGATGTGATTGATACCTTCCAGTCCCGAATCAAAGACATGGAAAGGCAGAAGAAGGAGGGCATTGTTTGCAAGGAAGACAAGAAACAGTCACTGGAGAACTTCCTATCCAGGTACATCACCTTTGGAGACCCTGAGGAGGCAGACGGGAGAGTGTTCTGAGTGAGCTAATGAAAACCCCAGAGAAACACAGAGCAGACATGTGTGTGCAGAGTGACCTTCCCTGTGAGACGTCTGTCCCCTTCACGGCACTCTAGCCACCAGGCTTAGTCTTGTCCTTTTGGAAGTTGCTCTGGTTGCAAGGCTGGCTGGGGTCAGCTCCAAGCTTGAGTGTTAATCTGGTGGCTTTGGATAGGTCTTTTCTTTTTTTTCTGCCTTTTTTTTTTTTTTTGGCACAGATACAGAATTCTGCACTTCTGTGAGTGTTAGTTTATTCAGTCAGTCAATTTGGAGAGCTTTGTATACTGTACTTTTATTTTACATATTTATTGGGCCCTTTCTAGTTCCAAACAGGATTTGGAACACTGCTTGATTTTCTGCTTCTTTCCAACTCTGCAGAGAACAAAAGCTCCACCAAGACCTCAAAAGGAGAAATCCTCTTGACCCAGCTCCCTGATTCCTTGGGGAGTATGGTTTATTGAAAACCATTATAGGGAAACTCTAGTACATACACAAAAAAGAGTGTAAAAAAAATCACTCTACTTCTTCCCTTCTCCATCCCTTCCCTCATGTTGGATGAAAATTCTACAAATCCTTGGGACCTTAAGAGGTGCAAGGATGCAGAAATTTCACCTAAGCATCAAGAATTCTGTGATTAGGAAATGGATAATCTGAATTCCTCTAGATTCAGGAAGCTTGGGTCTTTTAAGAGATAACAACATGATGTGTAAAGAGCATAGGACTTGCCATTCATCCAAGTTTTCAGTTTACAATTTTCTAGGTATGTTGCCCCTATGCTTCCAATTAACCCTATCTTAAAAATCTCTCACCCATGAAAATAACGACAGCAAGTAGCCCTACTTCCACTCCAGGGTTGCTGTAATCACCTTTTGTGCCAAGCACTTCTTCTTCCCTCCTGAGTTTAATCTTCACAACAATCCCATGATCTAAATACTGTTAACTACTGTCTTGCTGCAGACAAGACAACTTAGGCTAATGGAGATTAAATAACTTTCATCACTGAGCTAGTGTCAGTTCTAGAACTCAGTGGCCCCAGGATAATCTGGTTCCCAAAGTCCACGCTCTTATCTAACACTCGTTTTGAAAATATAATGTGAATTATTTTTAGTGTGAACCCAGAGGCCCAGAGTTTGAAGTGAAGAAAAATACTCCTAAAACCACAGGATTTCAGAGCTGAAAGGAACCCAAGATTCTGCCTTCATCCAAATTTTCAGTACAGTGCAAATGCCTGGAGTGGAGATGAAAGGTGCATGCCTCCCTAAGGACATAAGGCTCATTCAGTCTTCAGGCCACTCTCCTGGCTGAGAAAGGGCTCTAAGGCTCTACTGGGCCGATGGCTTCTTGTCCAATCCTGGGGGCTCTGAAATATCAACTTTTAGTTCAAGGTCATCCTTCTAGATGGCAGTGATTTAGAAGATTGAGGATAAGAGCTTGCTGTTGTCCTTGAGGTATTTTCTTCCCCTCCCCTTCCCTTCTTTTTATTTCTTTTACCTTTCTCTCCTTTTTTAGGCAGAAAAGATTCTTTAGAAGTTTACTTTTGATTTTAACCAATAGTGTTAAATATATCCAAGTTATAAATTCAAGACCTTAGTTTTCTCTTAAACTTTTAAGTTAAGTTTTGAAATCTTATCATTTTATTTATAACCTGGCAAATTTTAACTATCACTCTTAAGGGGCTTTGAATAATGTTTAATCTCACTTACGAACTCAGTAATTAAACAATGTCATTATGCCAAACAGCCATTTTACATTTAATAGATTTCTTTCAATTCCTTGAAATAAAACCTTTCTGAGTACTTAAATGAGCCATAAGTTTGATAAGTTAATCTTGTAAATACAGTGAATCTAAAGTTTTCTCAGATGTTCCAATAACTGTATACGCTTAGTAAGATTTCAACCTAAAACTGTACATCTAAACCAAATACTCAATTACACATTCTAGTTTGGAGTTTCAAGGCTGTCATTTTAAGCCAAATTCTCTTCAGTTTCACAAGAACATAAATTATATAAAGAAAATCAGAAATGTATATTATTACTACGATTTTGATTCTTTGCAAACTTCCTTTTCTTAATTCTAAATCTTCTAGGACTGAAAGAGGCACATCCACTGAACCAACCCATTAAACTCACACAGCCTGATCTCCAGAGCAGTAACCATCCAGTTCATTGATATTATTTATAACCAAGGATTTAGTCCAGCCATGAGACCTGCAACTACAGACATTCTGAGGGATTATTCTCACCATTTCCAGGCAGAGGGTCTTTTTATAATCACAGTGTCATGGGTTTCAAAACTTGAAAGGCAAAACTGACATTATCTCACTTTTGTTCACTCACAAAGCTTGCAATGCTCATTCAAGTTGATCACTGATTTGAATTTGTATTTTTTTGATTCTTAAGACATTACACATATTTTGCATCTAAAGTCTTTTGAACTGGATAGGGCCCTACATAATGTAAATGTATTTTCCTTCTAATGTTAGAGCCTTGTGAGCTCTTATATTCACTACTATTTCAGGAACATACATCTTTTATGGATATTCAGAATGGCATAGGATTATAAGTTAGATGTCCTATGGCTATCTATGACCTGTGGTCATGGAATCATCGTGCTGACAATTACCACTGATCTTAAAAATTAAAGTAGAATAGTGTATTACTTAAAGGCATGAGTAAGACAGCCCTGAAGTTGATTCCTGGTTTCTCCACTTATTAGCTGTGTGACCTTGGGCCAATTGCTTAATCTCTTTGGGCTTTAGTTTTTTCATTTGCAAAATGGGCATAATAAATTTATCTATTCTTAAGATTGTTGTGAAAGGTAAATTTGATACTAAAGGTAATGAGCTAGAACCTAGCACAAAACAAGTAATCAATAAATGGTGGTTATTAGTAGTATTAGGGCCATTTATTCAGGTCCTAGTTAGAGAACTTTGTCATCAAAGGAGAGCTAAGAGGAGATTTAATAAACACCTTCAGAATTGAAACCCAGGCAAAGAGAACTGAAAAAATAATTTTTTTTCTACCTAACCGCTCTATAAATAAAGGAATATCCAAATGGGAATTTTCCTTCATATTTGCTGAATTGTTGGTGGGTCCATACAGCCTGGTTTCAGCTGACCAGACTCTGAAGCCAATCTAGTTTTTAGTGACACTCATATGGTTCAGGCTATAATTACCTTTCTCTGAGACAGAAGCCCTAAAGAGTGGGCAAATGCACACTAATTTGGCAATGCCAGTTAAAAGAAGCAAACACATGTATAGCTTGTAGACTTTCTATTTACTGACAAAGTAAAGTGACAGAAAAACAATTTGTCCAAAATAAGGATCTGGGCCACATTCACATCTCTTGTTACTTCCCACAGAAGTCAGTTCCATTAACATTTGTCCTTCAGTGCTGGGAGCTGGGGCCTTGTATCTTAATGTAAAGGTCTGTGGGATAAAGAATGATCACTTAGGGGAAATGACCTTCTCTTGATTCTGTCTGGGACAGGGAGTCTCAGATCCCATCCTTCTCCAGTCTGACAGCATGCAGTGGTGCACACAGGTAAACAAGCTAAAATAGACCTCACCCAAAATAGCTCCCTCCAGGATACCCTGAAGCTCTGTGTGAGGCCAGGAAGGCTGGCCTGCTTTCGGTGCTGGCTGGGGTGCCGGTGCTGGTCTGGCATGCCTCCTAAGGAAGCAGGGAAGATACAGGAGACCCTTTCCGTGATCCGAGAACCGTCACTGTTCCGTTTCCCAGGAAACCTCAGACAGTCTCAGACTCTCCTCTCCCCTCCTTTATGCAAATACATTCATCTTCCTATCCTCAGTGGAGATTTTAGTTTTTCTTTCCCTTTGAAGAAAAACAAGCAGAGGAAGCTAATGTAATGTCACAGCAAGCAATTCTTGGCGAGCCTTGCTACAGGCGCCCATTCAGAGGTTGTATTTCATCAGACTATCATTTTCTCTCATTCATCCAAACCACTATTCCCCTAAGAGGCCATTTTCTTTGGGACTGAAAACTCTCCTGTTCACTGTGAGGCTTGAAGGGGCACAGGGAGAGAAGCCATGAATAAAATCAACTGGCTTCCGGCTCCATGAGTGCATTGACACCCCGCAGTCACCAGCGCTGAGGGTAGAAAGCAAAAAACCCTTCTCCAGTGAAGGTGGAATTTGAGACAGATGCATGCAGCGCCCCTTGGATGCACACCCTCTCTCCTTCCTATCCTCTTAGGGACCCTGACACGCCAGCCAAGCATCAGCACCTCTGAGGGGGTAGACTAGGGAAAGCCCTGCACCAGGAGTCAGAGAAATCTGTATTTTGGTACCACCTCTTAGATTTACTAGTCAG
The DNA here is from genome assembly GCF_965194825.1 of Balaenoptera physalus. NCBI lineage: Eukaryota > Metazoa > Chordata > Mammalia > Artiodactyla > Balaenopteridae > Balaenoptera > Balaenoptera physalus. The sequence continues at coordinate 87,183,172 of NC_138891.1, forward strand.
GCAAGTTACCTCACTTCTCTAAGCCTCGTTTTGTTATCTGTAAAATGGGGAAAACAAGTTATGCCCTCACTGAACTCTAGTGAGGATCACATATTGTGTAGGTGAAAGTGAGCTATAAAATGATACACAAACATAAGGATTAAATCGGTTGTTGTATGACATCATGATAGACAATGTCCAAGATCTGTTAATGGGGAAATGGACCTTATCCATCTGTAGGACAAAGTTCTAAACCTAGAAGCCTGCAGATTAAGACATGATCTATATCCATGCCATCACATGCATAACTTACATCGATGGGTTTTAGAGTTTAATTCTTATAACACCTCTTTGAGGTGGATTCTAGAGCTAAGGAAAAACTATGACTTAGATGAACAGAGTGACATGCTCAGGGAACCCAAAAAGTGGCAGTGACAAAATGTGGACCAAGCTTCCTGGCTGTAAGACAAAAGCTCTTTCCACTGCCCTGCCGTGTTGGAGCTGTAAGAGCAGAAACAGGTTTATCATATAATCCAAAATCCTACGGCTCTAGGTTTAGCCCCATTCTACTTCATAGGGGTACTCTGTAAGTGGTGGTTCTTACTATGATGATAGGGTACATTTTAGAAGTAGCATTTGCCCCTGGAAGAGCCACTGGCTACTGAGGAAGGTACATAGGGCTTTGTTTTTCCAGGAACCCTCCTTGACCCTTTGAGACACTTTCCTATTTTCCTTCTTCCTGTCACTGTCATCTACTTAAAATTCAGTTCCTTTTTTTCCATACTATTTTCTGTCCATATATTCACTGCTCCCTGCCCCACCCAAAAACCCTAGGGAACTCTACCAGAACTTGAGTTTTCTTCAGTTATTTTCTGATTCCCTTATTTCTGTTGCTACAATTTAACATACAATATCGGCTGGTTTTCATTGTATCTGAGAGCTCCGTCTCTCCCTAAGTGACCTCATCAGGCATGGGGACCAGACTCATGCCCGATGACCAGACTCATGCCTAACACATCACGCAAATGTCACAGTAGGCAGACTGTGAAGTTACAAACGAAAAAGTGCAAGAACTGTGGTAATACAGTTTAATATTAGGCTTTGAGGAGCTATGAAATATTTCTAAGGGTCATTGTTTTTTATTCTGGGCACAGGAAAAAAATGACAGCCAAAGTTCCTCTGTGTTTTCACACTGGCCTCTATTGTTTGAAGCAGCCATTGTGGCCTTCTGCTTCTTTTCCAGGTTCCGATGGAGGAGGCGGCTGCTAGTGATCTCAGCGCCTAATGATGAAGACTGGGCCTATTCACAGCAGCTCTCTGCCCTCAGTGGTCAGGCATGCAATTTTGGTGAGTGGGAAGCATCACTGACCTGCTTGTCTTAAAGCATCACTGCTTTCCCATACCGCTCTCTTCCTGGTCAGTTCTAAAATGGAACATTAGGTCATCCAAATATTCCCCAGTCCAGACTGTAGATTCCTAGACACTTACTCAGTTATACTGAGGATAAAGTTGCTTTCAGACCGGAATCTTAGTCAACTGGGGTCTGTTTTTCTTTTTTCTTTTTTCTCAGTATTCTGCCCTCTCAGGTTCTTCATTAAAGTGTTTGAAAATACCTGCTGCTTTACTTGAAGTGATCTGTATTATGTTGTCTTCTTGTTTGCTTTTTAAAAACTTGTCTCAAGATCATAAAACTCAGGTATTATCATTTACTTAGGTAATAATTAGGTACCAACATTGAGTACTTCTCCATAGATTAAATATCTTTTGTAAAAGAGGAATGGCTTTGGGAATTAATTAATGAATTGAAGCACACTGTACTATATTGCCGTTCCCTTAGAAAGGATTTTGATCTATAACTGGGCACCAGGAAGACAGCAAGATCTGTTAAACAGAACCTTATGCTTTAAGACAAGCAGGTCAAAGAGAAATGCAGTTTATTATTACTATCATTATTTGCAGTGAATTGCTCAGTGTTTTGAAAACTAATGTATGCTTTCTTTACCAAGCATTATTATGCTAGCGGTCAGAAAGAGCTAGTATGATTTTGAATATGGACATATAGAAAGGAAAGGAAATGCATAATACACAGAAGTTATTACTAAGTTCTGTTTTGAACCAAAGAGATAATGGCAATTTCAAAAGTGGAAATCACGACTGAAATCTCATGTAAGATACACCTCTGCAGAGGAAGAATTTTGAGAGAGTCATTAGAGGGGGGAAGAGTAGCTAGGGGGCCACAGATTAAAAAATTCATAAGTGGAACATAGATGAATCTGTATTATTTCGATACTTCTATTAGGAAGAAGAATCATGTATTAGTTATAAAACTGTGTTTGATTTATAAAAGGTGGTGTGGTGGTATAAGTCTTGTAAAACATTACCAGAGCCTGGCCCTTGCTATGACCCAGTACCTGAACATTATAAATACATTTCAATTTTAAGATGTGAAATAATAACTCAAAAGAAGGCAGAAAACGAGCTCATAACAGTAAAAACAATGAGAAAATTTGTGAATTTTTATTTATACTCCTATTAACAAGGTTAATGTTTTAAGAACTTATATCAGTATATGTAAAGAAGATTTGATTGTGCCAGCATTCTTAGGCAAAATTTATATTTTGTATAAATTATGTATATATAATTATATATATTGTATATATATATTATGTATAGCCACCAACAGTGCTGGGTAAGACAGAAGTTTTTAGAGCAGTTAATGACCCTCCACAATAAGAATATTAATAAAATCATGGTTTGCTAATTTTCTACAGATGTCTTTGCAGCAGCTCTTAGGTGATGTTTCATTTTGAATCTCTGCACAGAGCCCAAGTCAAACACTTTTGCAGTAGACAGGAAATGTGAACAAGTCATGTTTTTAAGGGATAATTAAATTCATGATCGTCCCTTTTGAAAACATGACTCAACAACATGTAGAACAGAAATGCTTCACTTCTCTGGGGGAAGAGTAAAGGCCACAAAATTTTTTTTGTAATAGCATTTTGCCTGGATTTCAGCTCTTCCTTAAAAGAGCCCTCCATGGTGGCTTTCAGTTTTCTCCCCTGGACAGTCAACACCGTCCACATTCATATTTAGTTCCCAGTTAGTACCATGACTAGGCCCGGATTTTGTCTAAAACCGCGAAATCTGAATAGGATGAATCTAGAGCTTCCTTGTCCTCCTGTGTTCTTTCTCCTGAATCTTTTCATATGCGCTTCATCTTCAAAAGAATTCCAACAAGCTACCAAGGCATGACCTCCTTTCCTTTCCTGAAACTTTAGCTGAGGCTGGGAAGCAAGCTGTGCCTGCTGTGCTACCCCTTTGAGTCTTCTAAAGAAGTGCTAAGAACCTGCCCTCTAAACTGACAAACATTTCTTTGAGGAAGCCAGAATAATTTCTTAAACAATCACAATGGCTAGGGTCTGTAGTCTTTTCTTTGAGAGAAAATTAAATTATCCATGCAAGCTGTTATAACTTTAGGCATGACTTTCTTCCAGAACACTAATCAGCTTAGATCATCTTAGATATTTCAAAGTTCCGATGGCTTCATTTTTGGTTTGTCATTTAGTAGAGTGAGAATCACAGTTTAAAAGCAAATTCTTCTATTTCAATCTGCAAAAACAAAACCAAACCAGACCACATCTGACCCTGTTGTTAATCCTAAAATCTGCAATTAGTCTTTTTTCAAGATTTTGTAAGTATTTAAATACTTTTTTTTAATGAAAAAACTTTTACAAAAATGAATTATTTTTTTACCTAATCAGGTTATGTTTTATATTCTTTTTAAACTTAGAGATTTTTAATTCTCAGACATCCAGTCTTTGGAAGTGAAAGAAGACTTAACAGATTCTACCGCTTTGTTTTTTTCTCTTAGGTCTGCGCCACATAACTGTTCTGAAGCTTTTAGGTGTTGGAGAGGAAGTAGGGGGAGTTTTAGAACTGTTCCCGATTAATGGTAAAGTGTTGTTACTTTAAAACAGTATAAAGTACTGATAAGTTCAGTTAAATTATGTTAATTTATATGTAAACAGTGGGTGTACCCCTCAGGTGAAGAAAGGTCACAAAATCCTCCCTCCTCATGTTTGCCCGTGTGTGTGTGTGTGTGTGTGTGTGTGTGTGTGTGTGTGTGTGTGTGTGTGTGTGTGTGTGTGTGTGTACACAGGATGCATGTAGAAGAAGGGGAAGGGGGGCACAAGCACTAATATTGTTTTTACTAAAAAAATCATAAGTGACAGCAAAAATATCCATTTTCTTCACTGAAATAAGTCATTCATTTTTGTCTGCATGGGGCTTGATTGGCTTACAAAGCATTTTCATCTATGTTATCTCATTTAATTCTCGAAATAGTTTTACGAGGCACAAAGGTCGTATCTCACTGATTCCCTTGCAACAGATGAGGACATATACTAAAAGGCTCAGAGAAGCTGAAAGAAAATGACAGTGACTATTAAAAGTTTCAGAAAGTAAACCCAGTCCTTCCATCCAAGATCAAGCACTTTACCTGAGATAATGTGTATAAATCCCTGGCACAGTGCTGGACAGAGCAGATACCCAGAAAGTGTCAGTGCCCTTCTCCCTTCCCTTTCTTCTTTTCACTAATGATAATAGTTTAAATATATTCCCAGCTCTTAGATAATTGGTATTTTTCACCTTTGACAATGAAATAAGAGTTTTGTTATAAAGACAACAGCATCAAAAGGAAAACTGTACCCGCAAAGAAGAAACTAAGCTAATTGGAAATAAACATAGAAATATAAACAATATAATCTTTGTTAGTGACAGATTTTAAAGCAGTTGATCTTGCCAGAATTAAATGAAGGGACTGGCTTTATGCTTTATAACACTCCTATAAGGAGGCATTATGTGCCCCGAAGTTTGATACACTAATAATGTTGTAGAACAGCAGGGACATTTCTTTGCTAGTAGAAAAAACAAGCAAACTTTTTAAATTGGATTTTTGAGCTGAAGAGAAGAGACTCCTGGGTCCTCTCTCTATTCTCACAGTGGTTTCTTCTCACTTTGATGCTTTCCTGAGTGCTGCCTCTTCAATCCGCTAACAACTTTTCTAATCCTATTCTAGGGAGCTCTGTTGTGGAGCGAGAAGACGTACCAGCCCATTTGGTGAAAGACATACGTAACTATTTTCAAGTGAGCCCAGAGTACTTCTCCATGCTTCTAGTTGGAAAAGATGGAAATGTGAAATCCTGGTATCCTTCCCCAATGTGGTCCATGGTGATTGTGTACGATTTAATTGATTCGATGCAACTCCGGAGACAGGAAATGGCTATTCAGCAGTCACTGGGGATGCGCTGCCCAGAAGATGAGTATGCAGGCTATGGTTACCATAGTTACCATCAAGGATACCAGGATGGTTACCAGGATGACTACCGTCATCATGAGAGTTACCACCATGGATACCCTTACTGAACAGAAATATGTAACCTTAGCCCCAGCCAGTTTCCCCTGCAGCTGTTGAAGCCACATGTGGCCAGCTATGTAAAGGAGAGTTCTTCCACACTGCCTACATTCCCTGCCTTTTTCTTTCAGTGTTCTTCCAAGATTAAATAAATAGCAAACTTTTGCCTACTCGTGAGTTGTTACTGAAGCCTTAAATCATAAAGATGTTTAAAAGAATTGTTTGTCTAACTGGAGAGGATCTGGTGCTGAATAATGTTATTGAAAATGGATATTTTCCTTTTCTTAATATGGTGGACGTGATTGGGAATACAGTATTCTATAACGTATTTATACCTCTCTTTTTAGTATTTTTAGTATTAATTGGTAAGTGAAAACCATGATTGTTAAAGAAAATTAAAGATCACAGCACAGGTATTTTCAGATGAACATCTGAGCAGATGGGACAGACAGAGCAGGTAGCTTCTTAACCCTTTCTGAAATGTTAGTCTAAAAATGATTGACAGCTCTGCTCTATACTGTGAATTTCTTTTCTGAAGTTTGATACTATAGGAGTCTGGTGATATTGGCTACCAAAGCCAGGGCAAGTACCAAACTCAGCTTTGTTACCATAGCCACTTCCTGCCCTGTTTCTGTTAACTCTTAGTGTCTTTTCAGGGAAAAGGAACTTCTAAATCACCACCAGAATCTGGCTCTGCAGCTAGAGGTGCTACTTTCAGAGTTCTGTCAGGTACCATGGCATTCCCAGTATGGGAAACCTTGACTCTTCACATTTGACTCCCTAATGGGCCCATTATCTTACTGGCACCTTGTAAAATAAAATTACAAAGGAGATTATTTTTAGGGGTTCCTTTTGTTTTCAAAGGAAAATGTTACTAAATTAACAGTGGATAAAATTGTAACTGGATTGCAGAATATAATCCTTGTCTTTGAAATAGAGCATTTAGTTTTTACATATGGCATATAAACTAAATATTCTCCCTTCCTCCCTCCCTCTTTCCCTTCCTTCCTTCCTTCTTTCCTACTTTTCTTTTTTTTCAGCAAAGACCAAGTAATATTAACTAATATGTATGAGCTTGCCCTAAGGTGATCAGATTTCCCAGCGTTTCGCATCCGGACACTGCCAGCCTCTATCAGTAATGGGGATGCTTATTTTTTGTCACTGTTATTAACAACTAATTCTCCAAATAGTCTTGAAATTGGTTATTAACTCTAGTGAGCCTAGATATTAATAACTGCATTCAAGCCACATGTGAATACTACTAGCATTTACTTATCTGTGCCTATTTGTACAAGTTTATCTTTACATCATCTGAACTTTGTCATAATTATAGTAAAAGTGGAATTTGTACCTCAATGAACCTGAGGAATCACTTGTTTTGTCCCTTATTCTCCATGAAGACCATTCATTCTTACCTGTTTTACAGGTAACTGAGGTCCAGAAAGTACAAGTGACTTCAGAACACAGTTTTCTTATTATATAAACTATGCTCCCACGCTATGCTTCTCCCATGGTGGAGAGCTTTCCTCCTCTCTCCTTCTAGAACAGTCTGTACCAGCTGCCTGAAGGGTGAAGGTGCAAGAACCAGGTTGATGGGCATTGCTCTTACATTTTTGCCAAGGTGAAGCACAGCTTAAAATTGCCAATAAGAATGGTTTTCTTTATGATTGTTTCTGAAATTACATAGGGACAATTTCTAAGGGGCCCAAGTTGTCTCAATTTCAGGAAATATAATAATGAGGGAGTTTCATCTCCCAAGGAAACTAGGTAGGGATAATAGAAAATTTACTTATAGAATAATATGAATCAGGTTCTAGTTCCTACACCCAAAGAAAGACAACACTTTTTCATAACCTGAGATTACTTTTTCAAGAATTCTTCTGGTTTCAGTGACACTGAGATGATCATTAGCAAATGCATTTGAAGACTCCTTCCTCTAATGAGTGGACGCAGAAGTCGTGTATAATCATTTGGGGGACTGTAATATAAGCCATAGCTCAGCAAAAGGACACATTCAGAGGAAGATGTTTTTGGTAAATGTCCTCAAATTCTATAATCTGGAAAAATACAGAGTAAATCTCAGCAAATGGGAGGATTGGAGAATTAGGCAACCTGAATCTCTGTCTTCCAGGGGTATAGATCAGGTTGTTTGACATCTGAGTATTGTTTTTTTCCTATAAAAGCATTTCCTTCCAAAAACAGCAACAACAAAAGGTAAGAAATAAATAAAATGTCGTTTCTGAGAAAGTTTATGGTATTTAGAAAGAAAAGCACCCAGTTGAGTTAGGAAAATCTGGAAAAAGTCTGTAAAGGACACAGCCTCACCAAAGTTGCTGGTTGTCATAATTCCCTTCCATGAATTTCCAAGAATTGGTTTCCACTAGAGAAATCCCAGGGCTCTAAGGTGACTATTAATTCAGCAGAGAGATCCTTCTCCTGCCTGCTACAGAGGCTGGTGGCCCAGACGCAGCAGAGTCGGTGGAGCCCACTAGTCTCATTCTCTGGATTACAGTTAATAGCGAAGCTCACACCTTCTCAACTCCTAGAGCCTTGAGGATAAAAATAGCTCAGGACCAGGGTGAATGATGGCCTCAGCTGACCCTGACTGATGATCTCAGTGCTCAGCACTGTAGAGAGATTCCAGAAAAGGAGACGCCTCTTGAAAAGGACCTCTGTCCATTTCTGTGCCACCACGAATTCCCCTTTCCCTGCTGAGGAATCCTCTCTGCTCCATGGTTGCTCTGTACTTGATGGTTTGGTGTGTGTGGACAGAGCAGGTGTTTGGTGAGTACTCTTAACTTCAAGTGAAGCTCAGTTAAAATGCTAACTAACTACTTCTCTTCAGTCCTCTCAGAGCTGGTGCAAAGCCCCCAATGCCAGACTTTCCTCTTCATTTTGTACACGTTATTAGTTATTAAGAGCTCAAGAATCAAGGTCGGAGTGGTGATTTCTGATGGTCTCAACCTGTCGATAGTGATGCTATCAGCCAGGAATGCCCCGGGGGCACTCACCTGGGCCTGTGTTACAGACATTTCCCCATAGGAACCAATGTTGTGGCTGGACTGGCCTTTGTGGTTCTTATTATGATCGCAAAGTGCACTTCAGCAACAACCCTGTTGATGAAAAATTAATCAATAGCAGATCTAAGAAAGAAATGGAAATTTTTATTCAAGCCAACCTGAGGATTATAACCTGGGAGACAGTCTTTCAGAAAGCTCTGAGCTTTGTTCTACCAATTAGAGGTCAAAGCTCGGTTACATACTTTTTTTTGAGACAAATGGTTATGCATCATTTGATAGTTTACAGATCAACACGTACAAAATGAGTAGTGGGTCATGGGTCATAGTGGCCCCTTATGAGGTTAAAGAGGAAGGTTATCTCCTAAGGAGGTCTGGTTAGTGCAAATGCATAATACACACTAAAGGGGAGGGAGGAGGCCGAAACAGGCAAAGAAAAATTTTATGTTTAAGTTTTTCTCATCTTGCCATAAAATATGAATTTTATTTCATCAACCATCAGCAAACTTTGTAAAAAACAAGATTTATCATTCACAGGTCCTGGAGGATACACACAGCGAGGCTGCAGGTAGAGAGCAGAGACCTGGGGTTCTGCCTGTATTGAGGTTGAGGGTGAAGTGCCTAGGGTTTCACGGGTTTACTTTTTATTGGTGAATTTAAACCTAAGAGTGGCAATTTAGGCACATGAAGGGAAAAGTAGGGTCACTCAAGGGGTCAGTTATGTAGGTCACCCAGGGCTTTCCAATAGGGGAACTTCATGGGGGTTGCTGGATCTTTAGGTAGTTGTGTAGCTGGCAACATGTTTATTCGAGATGGATCCTTTGACATGGATGCCTTAACAATCAAAAGATTAATGTTAAGCATTTACATTACCCTCAGAAAAGCTAATCGTCAGGCACTTACACAAAAGGTGATGAAGGGCAAAGGGCGAGTTGTAACAGAATTCGATGGGTGTTTTAAAAGGGCCACTGGACTTGGGAAAACTACTGGTCCTTGCCCTGACCTGAGATGAGTCACTTTACCTCTGGGACTCAGCTTCTTATCTCCAAATGAGAGAGTGGGACTAGACATTTAAGTTTCTTCTAACTCTGTGACGTTTATGAATCTTTCTTGGTCTTTAGGGAGTAGAATGCTAAGCTCAGAGAAGCTCAGAGATTTCCTATGATCCAATCAATGTTAATTCTCAGAGAACCCAGACTTCACAGTTCAGAATCCAGTTCCAAATTGTTACGGGAATTGGGAAAGGTATTAAGCAACTTCACTGAATTCTTCCCAGCACAGTACTGATGCTGCGGCTGCGATCCAAAGGGGTCATCACCTCTAACACACAGAAACCCTCATCATCACCTTAACAGCCAGGCTGGAGCTTCCAAGGAATTCAGGCTGGCAAGGACTGTGAGCTTCCTGAACATTTAAGGAGTCCCTTAATGTGGTCCCCAAATTAGGAAATTTGTGTTGCAGCATATGCTTGTGCTTCAACACAAATTTCCTAATTTGGGGACCAAATGCATCACCTGAAGCTTGGAAACTGGGCAGTCCCTGGGCAGACTTCAGAGACCTTAAATATCAGTACTTCCTTCTAGAAAGCAAAAGAACAGTCCTCCATCCTCCACTCCATGGGTTGATACATGTGCCAAGGAGGCTGGGTGAAGGGATGGGGTGATTTTAAACAGCTAAAACTGACCCTGGGCAACATTTTCTTTGGCTTTCCTCCTCCCCCATAAGCATCCCTTTCCTCTCTCCTGGCCCTTTTCTCCTTTCCCTGGCCCCTCTCTCATGAACCATTCCAGCTCACCGATGACTACAACTGATTAGGTGTAACTGACATGCTAAAGGTACCACCCTTTCTAAGGACATCTGCAGCGCAAAAGGAGATCCTTGAAGAAGGGCCATAGGGAACAGCTTGGCAAACCATTTCTGAAAGACTGCTAATCCCTGGAAGCAAGCCTCACTTTCCTTCCCAAAAATGTTAGAGAAAGAGTAAATTCCTCCTGTGGATTTCACCATCATTCTGTTTGTCTCCTTTTGTCCTCTTTTCTATCTTTGGCTTGCTTCTTTTTGTGAATACTCTTTACAGAGCCAAATTAGACCAGGGTAGGCAGAGGCAGGAATACACCCAAATCTGGCAAGACTTGATCAAGAATGGCTGAAAGCCTTGAGGTGTGAAGAGAACCATCTAGTCATTCCAGGTCTTAATCCAAGATACTCATTTTCAGGTTATGCTCAAGTTATATGATGATTCCAACATTTATTGTATTTATATTATTTTCTATGTACTTTGCCAGAAACCAGTAATACAAAACTGACATTTTCCAGTACAGATTAGTAGAGAGCAGCCATGTACACAGTCAATTATAAGATAGTATATATAATCAATGATGGGGGGAGAGGTATAAAGAAGGGACCAGGGAGATATAAGTGATGATAGTTCTTCAATCTTTTGGAGACTAGAATTATTACATTGCTCTTCCTGTCAGCCTCGACATGATTTGAGCAAGTACCTCATATTGACTCTACTGTCACCATAGTTAATGGCTTTTGGATACTCACAGTGTAGGCACTTCTTCTCCTGGGAACTTCTTACCTCTCCCAGATTTAAGAAGTTGTCTGGATGTCCATGGAAGGATGGTGGCACTAATATTAATTCATTCATAGACACTACCCCCTCCCTGAAATAAACTAAAATGAACAATAAGCATGAATTTATAGAAGAAAACTTCAACAAGATTGAAACTAGGGAATAGCTTTAATCTCAAAGCATGAACTTTGAGTAATGTGTGCCTACTTACTATCCCCAACTTGGGGAAATTGAGCACTAGGAAAGATAAGAAATACACTTGTAGTCTATTGCTCAGGCAAGGATCAGCTGTAGCTGAGAGGCCAAAGTTAAGTGACATGGCTATGCCCTGCCCTTCTTTCCCCCTAACTTCCTAATTGGAGGAAGGAGGTTTGGAGATAAGGGTATATATATGCAGGATGGAGTTGGTTTACAGCTAGACTGGAAAAGCTCTGTCTCCGGGGACATGATGGTATCTTTTTTGACTCTTGGCCAAACTAAGGGCAGTGGGATTTAAGATGTGCTGTTTAAAGTCTGAAACTACCCCAGGGATCCCCAGGGTTAATTTCTTTAATGATGGTTTCCAACTGGTCTAATAGATTACGTAAACCTGACTGATGAGTTGGCTAGAGAGGCCATGAAAATCCTGGGAAATTCTACTTTGAGTTCTCCCAAAGTCAAGATTCCTCCCACAGATCTTGGGAGTTCCAGCTGGAGACAGTGGAGACAGTGCGGTCTCTGTGTAATAAGGACCCTGGGGAGCTTAGGCTTCAGCTCTCTTGGAACCCCAGTGTCTACACTCTCCTTTTCTTGCGGCACCATGTCCTTCGCCTTAAATAAAAGTCTTACGTGAGTGTCCTCTGTGGAGTCTGGTGAGTCCTTTCAAATATATGAACGTGGGAAATCTTTGCAGCAGGGCAGTGTGTACAAATTTTACATATAAAAACTTAACAAAATATGAAATGTTAAAATATTTTATACAATATGTTAAATGTCTGTAACATGTTAAATGTAAGAATATATACAAATATTATATAATTATATATAAGTATACAATACAAAAATTCTAGTAGCAAATTTCACAGTTGTAGAGAAAGTGTGTGCTGCTTTCAAGGCACTTCACTTAGCCTGACTTCTTATCAAAGCAGGGGGCTCAGTCTCAAACAGAGGAACAAACTAAAAGTCAAGTGATACCCTCTCCTCACAACAGGAGACAGTACTACCCCTATCTCTATGGAACTGGCCCTCAAAGCAGGCATTTCAACCGAGATAGAGGAAAATTACACACCCAGAAAGTTCCCTCGTTGCAATTTTCTATGGTCCTGCTTCCCTTCCACCTTCTTAAAACAGCTTCTAGCTTTAACACAACTTCAAAGATGCCATTCAGGGTCCAGGTAAAGAGCAATTGGGTAAGGAAGATTTCACCTACACCATTTTGTGGGAAATACTGGGACTGATTAAAATTTTGTTTAAAGATGAGTACACAGAAATCTTAAAGAAAAGATCTATACAGAGGCATCCATGCACCCAGGCTTAGATATCAGCTCACCTACAAAAAGGGGGAAAAAAAAAATATATATATATATATATGCATATACGCATATACACACACTTAGACATACATACACACCTACATACGTACCTATGTAATATAGCAGGGAAATAACTTTTTGGCAACACTAAATGATAAAAGAGATTTCTAAATGGAAAAAAAAAGGTGACTTAATTATTTTTCAGACAAGCCATTATTTATATTATATTAAATAGCTATAGAAAGTAATAAAAATGCAAAACCTCTGAACAATAATATGACTCGAAAAAACCTGCAGTCAGTAGTTATTAGACACCAAAAAAAAATTAACAAAACCTCAGGAAGTGTATCAGTCGAAAACACTTTTGGAAGAGAAAATTCTATTTTAAGACAGCTCCCAGCTGAGAGATGAACTGGCATTTAAAGTTATGAATAAACAAATTATGTCATGAACGAATAAAGTTTAATTAGCTGTGATAATTGGGATTACAAACTAAAAGGCAAGCTATTAATTCTTGAAGGAAAAGGTGCATAATAAAACATTTTAAAAAGAACTTCCGAATTTCATCATATCCATGACAACATCAAGTCTAAGAGACACCACTATTTCATGTCCTGCTAAGAAACACACTGTCAATTAAACATATTACTTTCTTGTCATTTAGAATTTTCATTTTATATCTTTTTAAAGAGCTTTTAAAGACTTTGCATTTATCATGTAGCATTTTCTGATTACATAAAAAGGGAAACTATAAGTTAACTAAATTAAGCTATTTCTAGAATATCTTCCCATTTTGAGCCAGAATCTCTTGAATCACTTTTTGACGCAGAGTCGTAGATGTCTGAGGTTTTCCGGGCAGATAGTTCCCTGCACCACTGGGAGACGTGATGATGAGGAAGCATTTTAAGAGAGTTTCTCTGCTGTCTCCAGGGTCTTCTTCCAAGCTATTGACACTCATTCTGTAAAATTTGATGCTGGCATGTTCTTGATCTTACCAGGAGGTACCAATGAAAGATTTTCAGACAACAACCAGAACTCTTATCCTCTCCTCAAATGGTCTTTAAGTGGTTTGTTGACTGAAACATCAAGAAGTAGTATGCATGTGCCAAATGCCTGCATGTGCAAGCAAAGACAATTTCATTACTGCCAGGAGGCAGCAGCTATATTAACATGCCATTGCTTAACACACCCCAATTTCAGAGATGGTAACATGAAAACATGAGTCCTAGAAGAGATGAAATACAGCGTAGCAGACCTAGATAAAATTCTCAGAGCTTATGAAGAAAAACTAGGAGTTGGGAGGAAATGTAATAACCTAAGTTCCTCATCTTTCAATGAAAGGAGTCAATGACCACATTTTAATTTTTGAGGTTGAAACATTTATAAATAAGGTTCTAAGTTTGCTTTTAAAAATGTAGATAGAAGTAACTACTAGCAGTGAAACAGACTAGAAATGCAAGTTGAATAAATCTAAAATATGACAAGAAACTTTCAAACTGGTTCAAAATATCAAACCAACATCAACTTTCTCAAAAAAGTTTTTACACAAAGGATGAGCCGAACTACAATAATAAATTCAATAAAAATATGCAAATAACAACAGGAAGAGCACAGCTCTCATTTTCCAACCAAGTGTATAAAAACTAGAAACTAACGAAAGTATGAATAAAATCCTCAATGACACTACTCTTGACTCGAAACAGAATTAGGAAAAATAACAATGATAATGCTATATTTTAAAGTCTTTGAGGATTGGCCTGGAGTCTACTTACTCCAAGGAATTTTTCTACTAGTTATAAACATGTTCATTAACAAGCAAGAAAGAAAACAAATACATTTGAAGAAGATGGAAAAAGAACAAAACAAACTTTAGAAAAACAGAACATAATAAATTTTAATAAAGTAAAAATTAGAAACTGCTCATTAACCTATTTTCTAAAAAACCAAGAGATACCATTCATACACAAAACCAAAAGTGAGAAAGAAAACAGAACTATAGTAAAAGAGGAAATAAGTAAAAGAATTATGAGCATGATTCACAAATTCCTGTGCAAATAAATTTGAAAATCTGGATGGTTAATTTTTTAGCAAAATATTGAATATAAATGATCAAGAGTGAATCAAGAAGAATATGAGGAAGAAACAAAGAATGTTGTAGGGAAAAAAGTACTCCTCAAAACAGTGCCAAGCCTAGGCAATTTTATTTGTGAGTTCTTTCAAAGCGTCAGGGAACACATAAAGCTGACGTTTTTAAAATCTTTCCAGGGCAACGCGGCCAATGGGAGTTGGCAGCTTGACCCACACCACATCCGTATGGGATTGTTAGGGACATGGGTTGATAAATCCCAGCAGGATTAAATGCATTACCAGCATTGTCAGCAGGTTTCAGTTATCTTGGCAGAGACAGGATGGTGCTTGAAGCAAGTAAAATAGCAAGTGAGGACAGAAGTTCTGCAGATCTGTTAGGGAGTTTATTGTGATTCCATGTGAGCAAAACATCACCTTCTCACTAAACTCCTATTTGAATTGAAAATTTACTGCTTTTATAGCTTTATACTTTAATTGTAAATTTGTTTTGGTTTTCATATAAAAACTATAAGAAGTTTATACTTTATGTTCATATGCATTTAAATTACAGTAAAGTGAAAAAAAGGTCAACACTGATCTGTGAGAGGTTTTTTTTCCTTTAAAGGAGGGATACATATTACTCAATTTTAGAAAGTCTGCTCTAGGCTTTAGAGAAGGAAAACCACTCTCTTTCCTTTGGGTTTGACATTCTCTGCCCCTTCACCATACTAGAATGGTAAGAGTTCGCAGGAAAAATCAGGACTTAAGTAAAAGGAGAAGTTGCCAAGGAGGACCTGGGCTGTGTCTGGTCAAGGTTGGGCCTGTACAAGAGCAAAAGGTTTCCCTGCAGCCCCACATAGTCTAACCCAGGTCACCAGCAACAGGGCTTCCACATGGGGATTCAGATGCAAAAAGCCTTACAGTTATAAACAAAGTAACTCTGCCCTGAGTCTCCTCTGCATATGGACCTTGAAAACCTATGGCAGCAGGACACAGCTGGCCAAGCATTTGGGATCTGGGTCTAAGCCATCTTTCCCTCTATAACCAACAGCCACATCCTGCTTCCCCTCAGGATTAGGCACATTGCTGGATAGAAGTCTGACCCTAGGACCAGTGGCAGAGCTGGAATCAGGTCACTGCAGGCCATACTTGTGGTCCAACCAAAGGCTATTCAGCACATTAGTTGTAGGTCAAAACTGCTTAGAAGAGAATCTAAAAATAGGAAGGGACTTTAGAAATCACTTAGTCCAACTTCTATACCAATGATGGAATCTCTTCTAAAACATACTGCTGATACAATCTCTCCTTAACACTTCAGTGATCGAGAATTTACTACTACTCTCTACTACTCTTCAGGAAGGCCTTCTCCATTATTGGAAAGTATCATTTGTTAGGAGAGTCTTCCTTATAAGGAAAGAATAACCATCACCCTATAACTTGTTCTTTACAACAGGAAAGAAGTCTACTTCTTTTTCCGCATGACACTCGTTCTCCCCAGATTATGCACTTGATCCAAGAGCACCTAAGATGATAGGATATGGTTTCTAGACCTCTCACCTTTCAGTTACTCTCCTATTAAAACAGTAGCACCCACGAAATACAGTTGTCCCTTGGTATCTGCGGGGGATTTGTTCCAGGACCCACTGCGGACCAAAATCTGAGGATGCTCGTGTCCCACAGCCGGCCCTCCATATCTGCAGTTACGTATCCGAGGATTCAACCAACCGGTGATCGTATAGGACTGTATTTATTGAAAAAAAATATGCATATAAGTGGACCCGTACAGGTCAAACCTGTGTTGAGGGGTCCACTGTACTCCAGTGCATCCACATCAGAACTTCACATTTTAGTTCCAGCTCCTTCCCTCTCTCTACTTAATTTGTAAATTAACATGAGTAAACCTTCCTTTGGGCAATAAATGCTTTCCTGAAAAGGAGGGTGAAAAAGCAACTGTAAATGAGAAAATCAATCTCCATGAATTAGTGGGATCTGCTATTTAATACATCCCGTAGGCAATACCTTCACAAGTAATATTGTTGCAATTTTATGTTTCATAAGTATGTTTTGTATGCTATATTTCTTAAAAGTGAGGTCTTCCTATAGCTGATTTTCTTTACCTTTAAAATGAATTGTCATAATAATCTTCCTGTTTCACATTACTCTGATGGAACGCCTATGATAAGATAAAGTTTTGCTATTCTCAGAAGTCAAGATCTACTGAAAAAGAGACAGTTTTAAAAGTTCTTTTGAAATTACGTTTTGAAATTAAAAATACTCTGCATTCCACCTCATATAACAAAGTGGCAATACAAGGTAAGGGTTTAATAGTTATTTTATTTATAAATTTCCACCAACTCTTGCCATTCATATTGTTCTGGATATCACAGATGGATTATGTAATAGTATTATCTTATATTTATCTGTATGAAAATTAGGGGAAAGAAGAGATGTACAGACTGCATGAAAACGACAACTTAAAGCTCACATTTACAGTGTAGTGCTCTATAAACACACAGGCCTATTAGCTGAAGCCAACACTTGTCCTATCACCATCCAGCTATATGGCCTTGGGCAAGTCATGTTTTCTCATTTTTAAATTATCTATCACCTGACTTCTCTACCTCATAGACTCAACTGGATGCATGCAAAAATACCTCAAAAAATACCATGCAGTTTAAGGGTGAAATATGGTTACTATAAAGTGCTTAATTTATTACTGGCCTTCCTCTTTTTAGAGTAATACTATTCATATTTCAGTAAAAGTCATTTGTTTGCAAAGTGACTCTTTTAAAAGAACTCTTCAGCAATAGTCTACTGATAACCTGGCATGATTCTGAAGCCAGTGTCTCAAACTTCAGGAACAGAATATGATATAAAGATATATAATAGTCATCAGTTCTATTTAATAACTAATAAAAGTGGCTTATTAGGTCTCCAAAATAGAATAATCCAAGAGTGATGTGGTCAAACTGAGGAGAAAAAACCCACCATGGCTGGTTTAAGTGAAAAATACAGGTGATAACTGTGGGGACTGGAAACCAACTTTCACCTAAATTGAAGCTTATTTGTGTAGAAAAACATCAAAAGACAACCACTAAAAATAAGATTTCCTACAAATTCCTAAAAATTAAAATTCTGAGATTTTTGTTGAAAAATTTGTTTGTCAAAACATTTAGCACCGACTACAATACTCTCAAATCAATGTTGTGGCTGGTTATTAACGTCCTTCAACCAAATTTTTAGAGTCTCATTGCTTTTTAATTACAAAATGACTATCTCCATGGCCTCAAAATTCAAGGGTCAACCTAGGTGATATTTATAATGATAAAAAAGGGAAGACTATGGCATGCAGAGTAGAAGTACACAATTCTGAATATCTGGCAAACTGATCTCTATATGTATATTTATAGGGTACAGCTAACATGATTATTACAAGTTTTCTGGAATGGAGGAACAAGGAAAATAATCTGCAAATATATCTTGACCTACTAAGTACCAGGCCATTACTGCAGTCTCCATACTATTATTCTGATGTCAGTTCCTTAGAACTTTTTAGCCTTTGGGTACTCTGAGCTTTGGTTGGAGTTATTTAGGGAGCGGTTAGATATATGCAAAGAGTTTTATGCTTTAGAAATGTTCTTGGTTTATCAAAGTGGAAAGATAAATATCACACATGCTGAAAATGTGAAGATAAGGTTCGTGAGAGCTGCCAACTATTTGGGTACCAGTTAGAAAGTATCTTCATCTGATTCAATATCACTCTTGGGTTTGGTAAGTCTCTCCAGTTCTTCTCCATCCTAAAAGGAAACATGAAATCAGTAATTAATTAGGACAAAACTAGAAATGTTCCATTTTTAATAATTACTAAGGAGAAACCTTACTAACAAATCATGGATTTTATTTAATTAAACTATACTCTTGTTAAATGAAATTAAATAAATAAGTTCTTGGCAAGTTAACCGCAGGCATATAGTAAGATAAAAAATTGGAATGCACTTCAGTACATTTGAATTTCAAAGTTAACAAGAGCAAAGTAAGGAGCGGCCTCTGCTGGCCTTGGAGGGAAATGACTAAAGGCTGCAGAAATAGGTATAAACTAGGCCTTGTTACCTACATTGATTTTCTTCTACCTAAAAAAGTAGGGCAAGCAGTGTTATTAGACTGTTGGAAAAGAACACAGGATTTCTAAATCTATATTCTAACTGAGATCAGAGCAGGCTTCTAACTTTTTCATCTTAAGAATCTGTTGTAAATATCATCACTTCAGAGGCATTACTGAGGGAAGCTCTGCCATGAACTCTATCTAATAAGCAATAGGTTAACTTTCCCGAAGAGTAAAATGTTCATTGTGTGAACTATCTCATATTTTGTGTGTTCATGAAAACTGTAAATTTAAACCTAGATAGAGGACTCCATTTCATGTTTTATTTAAATATATATCTATCTCCTAACTTGAGCCTCCAGGAGATCACTATGCATTTGCAGCAATCCTTTTGGGAACCTTGGGAACCACCGTCTTAGTGAGATAAACAAGGTTGCCCTTCTGGCACCCTCTGGTTTATGAATAACTACAGGGAAAAGAAAGAAGCCAGGCTTTTGACTTATATTTAACAAGACTTACTAATGTCAAAGATCAACTTTTCTTACGAATGAGGCTTGTTTCCCCAACTACAGTGGAGTGGAAAGAGTAATGAATGGATTAGGAGTCAGACCTCATGGGTTTGGTACCAGTTCTTTCACTTACTATCTGTAACCTAGTTAGCCTCTCTGAGTCTGTTTCTTCACTTGTAAAACTAGGAGACTAGACAAGATAACCTGTGATGCATCTTCTGGTTCTGTGACTGTAATATTCTATGATACAACTAATGCATAAAGTCCTTGAGACTGTGATTTATACTTTTTCTCAACCCCTGACAGCATTATCATGAGCCCTTATACATAAGGAGACCAACAAATGTTTGTTGAACGATAAGTCAGAGAGATCCAATATGCCCTGTGACAAATAAGCACTGATCTATTTCTTTTCTTGTATAACTACACTTTGAATTTGGGAAGAACAGGCAAAAAAGCAGCATCCTCACAAACTTACCCCACTGGAGCGCTCCCAAAGACTGCCACTTAGATCTCGGATCCTTTCTTGCCTAGGTTTATATTCCAGACCTTGAGGCTTGCTGGCATTATAAATAAATATGGAGAGAAGAACTGATGGGGCTTCTAAGAAAAACTCAAGGGAGGGCCTGAAGTCAAAGACCAAGACAGACACCGTTGTGATGACGACAGTGGTGACCTGGGCCATTAAGACATGGAACATGTTATCCAGGAACTTCAGAATAAAGGCCACCGAGAGGCCCTGGAATGCAGTTACAAAAATAAGGGCTACTGAAAATGCATTGTGGCCATAAAAAAACCCACAGTTCTTAACCTGATCACGGTTACTGCTCTGAAGGCCCAGGGTCAGCCCATTAAAAAGAATGCCAAAGAAATAGAGTTTGCTGTTCTGTACAAAGATGCTTTCAGTGAGCTGGTTCCCTTCCTTCAGTATCTTTTCATTATAGATATTGGCCATCGAAGAAATAAAACACTGGACTATAATAAGAACATGGCCCAAGCCAAGACGGATATGACTGAAAACCCTGGCCGTGGTGTTCCACTGAGCTTCAGAAAAAGTCCACTCCTTTGCTGTGCAGTTGTCTTTTCTGGAGCATTCACTTCTGAAAAGAAGACAGGAATTGGATGGGCTGAAGAAGGCATCATGATGAAATCCATGTCCTGCCAGGTTATGCTGTGAGGTCTCAGTCCCAGAAGTGAGGGCCACAATAGACAAAAATAAAATCAGGAGGGAAGCCCACTGTATCCAGTTTAGATGCCTCCTGTTCAAAGATGAAAAAAGAGATTTTAATACTAGTCTTTTTTCCTCCTCCCCTATCAACTGTGTCTACTGAAAACTCAATCACTTGAGTACTTGGTTGCATGAACCATACTGTTTTTGCCAGCATTCCCCACAACTCAAGTTCAAAGGAAACCTGTTAGGGTGTGTCTGCTTTTTGAACTTATTTTTTATCTGCTTTTATAGTAGCTGTCCCTTAAGGCCACTCAACCATTTCTCCTCATTGTAAGTTTCCTTTTAACCTATAGGTTTAACTAAGCCTCCTTTGTACCTTGGGAGCTGATCTTAGTTGTTTGGTACGATCACTTTTTAATCTCGCGATAAAGTAAGTTATAGCAGGGATTCTCAATCTAGTTTCCATGAACCAGAAAAAATGTGACGAGCTTCTGATATCTGTGAATTCTTGCAGTGTGTGCCAAATCTTCTACATAGGCGAATTCCTGGCCTTCCCCACCCCCACCAGGTGATCCTTCAAAGATTTGTCAAATTTTCAAAGGTATTCATGACCCAGAAACGACTTAAGGAGGAAGCTAGTTCCCAGATTCATGGCCTGATTATAAAGTATTATACAGCAAACTGTTTGATAAGGCAAGGAAAAAAATATTTTCAGTGTTTCAGTTGATGAAGTCCTAACAATGCTTTATTTATTTCTTTATTTTGCCTAACAACAAACTTTTCAGATATGGAGGATGTGATGATTATTCCATTTTGCAAATTCATTCAGTTCAACAGACATTTAATAAGCAGCAACTATGTGCCAGGCATGCTGGGAAGAGAAAAAAGACTTGGTCTCCATCCTCAAAGAATTTACACTTTAATAGGGAGTGAGCCATGGAACTAAATGATGACAATATAATGTGTGACATATGATACACAGAACAATTGGGGTACACTGAGGAACAACGCCCGCGTCTGGAAATAGAGTCAGGTATTGCTTTGAAGAGGAAATGACACTTAAGCTGAAAGATGAAAAATAAATTGAAGTTTGTCATGTGAAAAGGGAGTTGGCAATATACCCAGGAAGAGGCAAGAGTCTACACAAAGGCTACAAGGTACACTGACTAAGGAAAGAGGGGTATGGGACTCAGATGGGGGCACCCAGGGAGGCTTCTAGGGGGGACAACATCTTCAAGTTTGAAGATCGATTAGTCAGGTGGAGAAGAGGCACACCAAGAACAGACAGTAACATGAGCAAAGGCAGACGTGAAAAGCAACAGGTGAGAACTGAAGTTGTAAGAATTTTGGAGCCTTTGTTGAGCACCTATTATGGGTCAGGCAGTTTCTGTTCTAGGGGAGGAAATGGTTCTCAGAGGTTAACTGACTTCTCTAAGGTCATGTATTTATGAAAGAGCAAGGAAGGAGTCTGAGCCATGGTTTTGTAAGTTCTCCTTCTGGACCAATGCACCTCTTAAGTGTAATTCTGAGTTCCAGGATGCCTGTACAGGAATATGTGTCTGATTTCACCAACGCTTCCATAGAGCTTCATGCTGTGAAACTGCTAACTGCACAGACAGCACACACAGACAGCAGCACACCTGTGCTCCCTATATGTCTTCTCGCGTATACACTTTCATATAACCAGATCTAGCGTGCAGTGATGAGACCAACATAGCCCTATAGTCCACGAGGTCAGAAACCGTCAGCTAGTCACATACATTGCTGAAGGTGCAGGTGGTACACATTTAGTAGAAGGCAAATGGAACGGAAACCGAAAAGACAGAGATGAAAAATGGGTGCTCGATTTATAAAAATCATTATATAACCAAGTACTGTACGTCAAGATAAATGAGGCAATGATATACTCCACACGTCCTTTAGAAGTTTTCAATTCTGACGGCTATAGATTTTCCACTAATATTGACATGGAGAAAAAAGAATCCAAGGAAGTAAAGCCTTAAATAAGCTAAACGGTACCTACTGCAAATAATTACTCATTCAAGATAATGTTCTAGGAAGGTAAAAATTATTAAGGATTAGGGTGAAAATAGATTTTCAGCAAAGAAAATAAAACAATAAATCATCTTATAAAGTCAGCTGAGGATCTGCACTCTTATAAATGATGACTGATTAGGCACGAAAGAGTTTGCTCCTTATGGTTTAGGGGAGGCAACAGTAGAAACTCACTTAACCGACCTCTCCACTGCCCCAGTAGAACATTCAGATTGATGCGCAGAGCTGAATGCCTCTGGCTGGAAGGCTGCTGAACCTGAAGGCCTCTGCTCCCAAGTGAACTGTTTGCTCACAGAGTCTCTGTTCCAAAACGTGTTTTTGCCAGGTGACCTCATTATTGTAATTATATATTTTAATGACTACAGAAATCATAAATTATGAGTGAATGAAAAGGATTGCTGTTTTCATGAAAACTAAGTTGAATGCCTTGGGAGGATTAAAGGCAAATCACAAGACAAAAAAACTGCCTTTGAATTAGGTACAGGTTAAGTTAGTTTAAGCTTAGGGAATGAATAATAAAAATTCAGAAGAATCTACTTTAAAAATATATTTAAGGCTTGCTCCACTATAAAGAAATTGAAACCAGAAACCACAGATGATGTGTAATCAAGGTAGGTTCAAGCAAGAAAGAAGCCAAAGAACTCCAATCAGCAAACCCCACACATATGCAAAGGAAAGGTCTTAGGCTCTTCATCAAAAGAATGATGAATGGACACTGATATACCTTAAGTTAAATTGTCTAAAGTATATATATATTTTAAATGACATCCCTACTTTGAGTTTTCCTAGTAACTCAAGAATTAGGTCCAAATTGTGTCAGAGCATTTCTACCATATTTGGTGGTAAACCAAGGCAGAGCAAGAAAATATTTAAGTGGAAAGACATAACTTTTTTCAAGAAACCATGCATCATACCTTTCTAAATAGCACAGAGAGTGACCAGGGGCAGATTTATCATGGGAAATTATAAATATTTATCAAGTGAATGAATGGTTTTGGAGAAATGCTTGTTATTACCGAGTGGCACTTTTATTTTTTCTGCTGGTTCAGAAAGTAAAGTTCACCGTAACTTCCAAGACATCCAACATATGTTTCAAAATGTGTTTTTTAATAATTTTTTCCCTTCCCTTTGAAGAAATCAGAGAAACTTATATACATTCTTTAGGTAAAAATAAGTGCTGGTCTTGGTTTTGCTCTCTAATCTCTCAAATCTCGATGTTCAGGCTGACATTATTATTCCCTAAAGCCTAGCAAACAAGATTATACAACTTTGCCAAGCCTTAAGAGCAAACCAATAGGGCTTTGAGGTATGCCTGCCACATTTCCACTTTGAACCAGTAACTATACTTCAAGGAGGAAATCTATGCATTCACATGGGGTTTAGAATAAGACATTTGAATGGTGATACTTTTCACTTTTTCTCACTTTCAAATTCTTACAAGTAAGTTTTACATTATTCACTGGACTTATTTTTTTCTACCTGTATAGCTTTATATCCTTTACCTGTATGGGAAAGGTATTTGATGGCTCTGCTAGAGTCAAGTATAAGACAAGAGCTTTGATATTCTAAATGAGTTATTTATGGCAAACAAATTAAGAACTTGTGATAGAACTCAAGCTATTCTTAGGTCAAAATTTTATTGCCACGGGCAAAACACCATCACATGACTCACAAAGAGTAGATTAAATAGGGAAAAACAAACAAACAACATACACTACCACCAACAAAAAGATCAAAATAGAACAAAGTTGATTTTAAAATATAATAATAGGTAATACTTAAAAGGTATTCCCATAAAAGACATTATTAGATTTATTATCACATTTTAGCTCTACTATTTAGAGTAGCTTCAAGTGCTGATTTGTGAATTAGTCAAACTAAGACCCATTCTGGGAACTAAGCGCTTGTGGAAATAATAAAAATGGAGTGATTTTATTGTTTTTTTTAATCTGAAGAACTTCTAAGGATTCAAAACAGAGTGGTATTAACAACAAAGCAAACACATGCCTAAGAATCAATATTACTGCTTTGAATATTAAGAGGTAAAATATGTAAAAAAAAAAAAGTTTTAACTGTAGTTCATAACGTCGTTCGCCCCTCTGCCTCCAGCCTATCCACCTAGACTCCCTCTTCTACAGCCAAAGGGAGCTGCCCGAGGGCTGCAAAATGCTTAGTGGCTCTGGGTTCCAGGCACAGACTCAGCCTAACTGCACCTATCTCATGGGGTCATTGTGCGGTTAAGTCGAAATAGGGTAGAAAGGCCCTGAGGAGACCTTAGTGTTTTCTAGTCACTGGTGGACAGCCTCCCCGCGCAGCTGCCCACATGGCAGTCGGGCCACCCGGGGCAGGGCTTTTCCAAGTGCCCCTCACCTTGGCCCACAGCCCTGCTCATGCTCTGGGGTCATTAAAAAAAAAAAACAACCAATTCTGGGCATAGCTAGAGCTACTGGCCAATTTCAAGACAGGAAATACATACCTTTAAACTTCTCTTTGGTAAATTCAGTTATTAATTTAATTTTGACATAATACTTATATATTATATAATAACTTAAGTATAATACCATGTGTACTCATAAACTGTCACTTCACAGGAAAAAAAAATTTTTTTACTTAAAAAAAAAGCCCCAAACAAAACAAAAAAAATACATGTTTTTGAGACCATCGCTCCCCTATTAATAGTGAGTATTTTATTGTGTGTCAGAGCCAACAATTATTCCTTTATGGAAGTGCATCCCTAATTTTATCACAGGACTCAATATAAAAATATTATTGCTTACACATGTTTTCTCAGAAGCCAACTTTTATCCTACAAAGTGACTTTCGTGCTGATTTTAAAGATTTTAAAATGTTTTTTTGGATTAGCATTCTTCAACTTGCTAGTTGAATTGAATTATTCTACAATTCATAAATAAAATGAAGAAAGTGATAGCAAAAGCAAATTTCAGTGACTCTAACATTTAAATTGGATGAAATGCTATGTTCATTTTTTCCCATCTCTTACATCAACTATTAAATTGAATGTTTCCTCAGGGTAAAAGAAAACCTTTCAAGAATTTCATATAATTTATGTACTGAATGCATCACGGGATTCAACAAATAATTACTGAGTGCCTATGTACCAAGCCCTTCATCCTTCTGTACACATCAATTATGAAAACACACTATGACATAGCACATTGAGAAACAAATTAAAAAGAGAATGTGAATGTAAAATTAAAATAAAAACAATCACAACAAATGTAACAAAAGTTAATTTTATTTTCATCATCATCATCATTAAATAACAAATTAAACTGGAGTTAAGTACCCAGATCCTGTATCACCTTAGGACATTCTGGCCTTTGCTTTGCAGCAGAGCCTATCTAAACTAAAAATGTTTATTTTATTCAAACGTTCTCCTGGAGATGAATTAGTGATAGCACTTGGAAAGTTTAATAAGTTCACTCTTATTAATTGTAATTTTAACTAGATTCCTCATGCAAATCCTCTGCCAGTTAGAGCTTAAATCACGTAGTCATCTCAAGGAGTTTAATAAGGAATTTGCCACTTTTTATCACCTCCAAACTCCAAATAACAAATATATTAATCCTAGGAACTTCTTGGTTCCCTATTAGTGTACAGAGAATCTGCAAAAAAAGCGCTAATGAATTCTTTGTTGAAAATCTGGCACTAAAAATTAAAATAATTAAAACCCAATCATCTCTTTTTTTTTGAGATGCTAAGAAAAAACATTTCAAACATTGAATCACAGAGGATTTAGACAGGCTAACACTGCAGCTGCTTTCCACATGGGTTAAACAACTTGCCCAACACACAAAGCAAATTAGGAATAAAATCCTGGCCTTGGGATTCAGAGGGTATATCATCTGAAACAAGGCGGTGCCATTTTAAAGTATGATATATGCTTTCACAACAAGTTACTTACTTCAGCACTATCCTGAATAGAAGAGCTGTTGTTATAATGCTAAAATTTGAGAAGATAACAGCCATGGCCTAGAAAGAAAGAGAAGATAGAGTTACAATCCAAGCAAAGCACTGACCTCAGAAATCTCCCAGCTTGGTGCAAGTTCACCTGACAAAAAAAGCTTTTTGGTCAAAACCCAGAGGGGTTATTAGGGCAGCTACTTCACTAGAGGATTAAATTCTATTTTTATTGCTCGTTAAACTTACGTAGATATGATCAAATTATTGTACAGGCTTTGAAAATGTGTTGAAATTCAGCAAACGCCTGTGTAATAATCTTTATGTGCAGATCTGGAAATACTTATAAACTCTATAGGTTTAGGTCCAGAAATAATGGTTACAATGATTATAAAGCATACTTTTTCAAGCTCTCAGAGACTTTTAACACTGATTCTGTGGGTAGAGAGAAAGCAAGTTAGGCCCATTTATAAATTAAGAAGACGGAGGTATAGGTTTTTAAGCGTTTTTAACGCTCTAGGAATTAAATCAATTTACCTGGTTGAACTGTAGTGATTCAGTACCAGTGATTCACTACCAAACTTATATTTGACAGTCCTTTGGATTTATTCACATTGTTCTAAACACTTAGAAAGGTGTTAGCCAGATTTTATTAAGGTTTGTTTTTGTGAATTTAGTCAAATTTCACACATGAGAATATTAATCTGAACATATATACATTTTGGCCCAGAGAATATGAAATTTATCACTGCCCCCATAATTGGATCTGACAATATTAATAATTTCTAAAAACAAATCCTACTGCCTTCCTCCTTGCTGTCACTTTAAATTGACCAAACCCTGAAGAGTATCCACAATCTTATACAACCAGCAAACATGACTAATATGCAGCTGAATTAAAGAAATAAGAGTAAACTCCAATAACAACTAGCAAAAATTCCAAGAATACGATATTGCTCTTTTTCTACTGAATTTTTATGGGAACCATTATTTTAAGGTTTTCTTCGCAGACGAATGCTTGTGAACCCCTGGTTAGGAGACAAGTTAAGAGGAGATAAGAAAAGTACGTGGCTGGTTAAGAGTGGGGAAGTGGCGGCTCTGATCAATCACGGTTACAGCGCTGCAAATGTACCTAACAAAACAGCCTGCTGGCCTGGGGAATTGTGTCCACTCTGTCCAGGCAATAGTATAGAATAAATAAAATAACACAGCTCTTTGCCCCCCAAACTTCCATGCATCTCTATTTAATTCTTTCCAACTAGGCTTGGGCATAGCACTACAAAGAATATGTATGCCAAGTAATTTATTTTGTAATATCTGTGGTTGTACACAATCAGGAAGGAAGAGCAAAGCAATAAGCTGTAAGAACAGGAAGTTGCACTCCTGCTTTGGTACTAGGGATTTAGCAAAGGGATATAAATTTAGAGGTAGTCTGTTGGATACAAATAAAACACAACAAATATACACTTTATTGAATGTGAATAATTATGTTGTTGGGAGGAATTCTCAGATCTGAAAAACAAAGTGAAAGAATTTAGGAGAGGACACACTTTAAATGGAATGAACTTTTACTAATAAAATGGATCACAGAGCTGAAAGCAACTTCAGGTGATCCCCTGGCCCAGGTCCTTGCCTTTGGGCCGGTATGGTAACACTATTCTATTTTACAGAGCAGTTTGGCCTTGCCTGGTTCTAATCTTTTAAATTGTGCAAAAGAATCAAACTCCTGTTTTCTACCTCAGTGCCCTCTTGATCCCTCCTTTTCATCCCACTTTCACACTGATTTGGCTATACTTAAGAGGTTTCAAATAGAGCACTAGTGTCAACAGAAATTCTATTTATGACCAAAATGCCTGAAGTTTCTCTTTAAAGAAAATTAAAACACATTTTCTTAAATGTGGCAATAGAAACCTTCATTTTATAAAATGAAAACATAGAGGGGAAAATATACACGTGATACAAACTGAGTAATAGGTAAAAGCAGAAGACCAAACTTTAATTCTGATTACTAATAGCTCTCTAAATTGGCATAGGGGATGCCAGGAGACATGAGAAGTATACCTAGTATTATCAGTTACGGATAGCATTTAGATTGGGAGGATATAATCTCTACCCTTAAAGAACTTGGTTAAATGACAGGACTAACAGAAAACGAAAATCATACCAAAAGAAAACATATACACCACATTAAAACAAGTGTAAGAAAGAGCGGTACACTGAGCGTATAATTTTCAGAGTTAATCACGGGAGTCTGCTTGGAGGTCCTGGATGTTGAGATTAATATTAGAGGTGGGTGACCACAGGATGGCTCAGAAAATAGGCAGACTGGTTAAGGTTACACAGAGAGAGATGGCTCTAGATTCAGTGGTCAGGAAGCAGCTCCCACCGATCAGTCAGCACAGTTATCTTTCACAGCGGGAGAGTCTTGCAAGTGGATTGGTAAGTCAGTGCTCAGATGATTCTGCTCAAACCTCAGGAAGGCCAGTGAGGCAATGAGAAACTAACAGTGCCAAGGAAAATGATTAAAAAAAAAAAGAGGAAGGTTAGTTCCAGGATTTATTTCTCTGTCTTTTCAATGCTGTTTTCTTTGTCATTATTTACTTACAGGCTGAAGATAGGAAAGGACATAGAAGACAATCAAATTATCCAGGAAATAAAGAAAGGCAGGAATGGACCACTTCATGAAATTAGAGAATTCCTTCCAGGAACCACATCTCAAGTTTCTATTTTGATGATCTTCTAAAGAAAGAAATACAGCAATAAATATATGAGCTTGATGAGAATGCACATATTTTTAGAGAAAGTAAATTGTATTTAATTTCTGATATAATTCTTTAAAAGAGACTTCATGAACATGCTTTCATAAGTGACTATTAGCCTTGAGAAATCAAGGACTACACAGGATTCCATTACGGTCTTTCTTCACCCCACCACCGTGCCCATCTCTGACAACAGCAACACTTTAGGAATACTGATTTTCTTAGTTCCTGCTAACTTGAGACAGATGTATTACTGAAGAAGGCAACTCAGGACACACTTATGTTTTCTCTTACTACTCTGAGCATAAAGCCAAGAGAGATCAACAAATTAAAATAAGTGGAACAAAAAATGTAGCGTTCATGCTGGGATTTTTTTTCCGGGGGCCGGGGCGGTGGTGCTGTGGTGGGTGAGGGAATCAGGAAAGGGAGATACTAAGTGAAAGTTTATATATAGGGGAGTAGAGAAAATTAACTTTTACTCATCCTAGTATGAGTTATTCTCCTATCTCTAGGTTTACAAAAACTTAAGACGGTACTATAATGGAGAATGTAAAATAAAATGAAAAGATAGAAAACAATTTAAGTCTAACCCCTGTAAATACTTCATAAATTTCATGAGATTAAGAAATGTATTCCACTAACTAGAAACTCTGCAAAGATTGAAACCTCTGAGAATGAAGAGACATCTTCTTGGGCAAGCCCTTTAATAGTGTAAATTCTATGTCTACCTCATGTGGGAAGGTGGATCAAAGTAGCAGAGAGAGCTAAGGTTCAATAACTGGAGAATTAATAGCCACAAAAGGGTACATACTTTTGATCTGAGGAAGGATTAGTACCCTTATTTGATACTATTTGTACCCTTATTTGATACTTATTTGATAGTTGATGAAACTGGAGCTCAGAAAAGTAAAATAATCTGCCCTAGAATATAGTCTCTCTGACTCCAAAGCGCTATGCTGTCCCCCTAAAGGCAATGGGGACTGTTTTGCAGTATGCTACATATCACGTCAGACAGCAGTGATTTAGATAATCCTGAATCTGAATAACAACTAACTCGCTGTGCGACCCACCACAGGAACAAGTCAAGAGGCAGCACAGTGGACGGAACGCTAGGACATGTGGGTGGAGTCCAGGCTCTGCCCCTCCTACCCAGCACCACACTAACACTTACTACTTACTCTCTGAGTCTGCTCCTCACCTGCAAAACATGAGTAACCATATTTCTATTTGTATCTTAGTATCCTCATATATAAAATTAATGGGCTAGGCTAACTGATATAAAATGTTCCTTTCAGTTCTAAAATTCTTTGAGTCTGTGATTTTTAACCAGTATATAGTACCATTTCAAGACTCACCTTTCTTTAGAACCCAGAATGACACAAGCACACAGAAAACCAGCTTCACCAGTTCTGAGCACACATTCACAGTAGTTGGAAGATAATCATATTTGTTCTCTGAAATGTAACAGAAATGTTTATTAATTATAAATTTTGCTCTATATAATGCTTACATACAGTAAATAATTGAGAGCTGTTTCTAAACTTAAAAGCTGGACTTTAATACTGGTTATATTAAACTTCATCCAGTTGGTTTTGGCTCTTTTGGATTTTTGAATCAATTCACCTAATGTGTTAGCTATCCTTACCTCATTGAGCGTTTTATTATCCTTGAAATTGAGAGATATGCCTCTCATGTTTTCCTTCAAGTTCCTGAAAAATGTGTTGGGGAGGCTAGGGCTACAGGCGAAGAAAGCTTTGTGGCATGGCATTAGAGACCAGCTTCTAAGTTGACCATTAACTAACAATCGGGGCCTGACTAATCAAACAGCTATCAATCTAGGTGGCTGAATTATTACCCAGCTCATGATTCCTCTTGTGTGACTTGTCTGCCTTGCTTAAATCAAGGTACACTCTGTCTGTGATATTCCCTTAACTCAGAGTTTTCCTATCTGTTTCATATCATGGTACACATGGAAAACAATATTTGTTAGGCACTCTGGGACAAATATTATGTTGTGGTAACAGAAGGAAGTGGCTTGAGGCAAGAGGCAACTGGCCCAGGGCTCTTCGGTGGACAAACACACTGACACATCCAAACCCACTGACCAATCAGGAAGCTATATCCCAACCTACAAGTCAATCTAATTAGGATATGAGGTTTGGTTAGTATATCTTGACTTAGCTGTTATTTTTCTCCTTTTTCTAACAACTTGCTCTATAATTTTGCCAAGGACAAACATAGATTTTATTAGTTACTATTTTGAGGAATGCATTTTCTCAAAAATATTTGCTTGTTTCCCTTGGTTGTCGTATGAAAAACCAAAACTGGCCAAGTACAAAGGAAAAAAGCCAACTTGACATTCTTGCTCCCCAGAACACTCTTTCTTCCTCTTTTCTGTGGCTTTCCCTGACCTTCACAACCTATGCATAATCAAGCCTTTATTCATCTCCAATCCTGTAGCACTAGTGTAAACAGATAGGGTAGGGGGTCCCCGGAGAAAGAGAACCAGGCATGGCTTTCTTGACTTAAGAGAAGCCATTTTTGGCCTAAGCCATCTTGTGACTTAAGCCTGGCCGTAATGCTTGTCCTTGAACAGGTCTCAGTAATTAAGGATCTTAAGGGAACAAAAGAATGCAGGAACAAACTGTTATCCAGCAAGAGAAGTGACAATAGCAAAGATAATGTATCAGTTGTAAAGACTCCCAGTTCAGTTTCAATGGTAAAGATGAGCCTGCAGTGATCAACCACCAGATCAACTAGAACTGGATGATGATGTTGACCTTTTCTGACCCTCCTGACTTCAGTCAACTAAAGCTGGATTCTGTCAACCACCCAAGCCCCTCCATAAAATTCATGTACCCTTTAGCTTAAAACTTCCCCAATCTTGCTGTTTGGGAAGACACTGCTTTGGGAAAGCTCCCCGGTGTTCTCCTTACTTGCTACAAGTAATAATAAATCCTTCCTTCTCCCAATCTTCGGCTTGGTTATGTCTTTTGGCTCAACACCTACCAAGAGGTGAACCCAGTTTTCGGGTAACACTACTTATAAACCTCTATAACAGTACTTGTAACATTGCATTATAGTTATTTTTAATGTTGTATGTCTTACCCTTAAAATGTAAGCTTCTTACAAGACAGGGATCATGTCTTGTAAGACATCCTAAACCTGGCAGTTAAGTGTTCTGCATTTAGTAGGCACTTAATTGCCTGTTAAACTTTCTCCATCATTCAAAGCTTAGTTAAAAACATCTCCTCCTCCCTTTTCTGAGCTCAAAGCTATACTGAAATCACATTCCATTATCCTCCAACAATACTTTGCTTTACTTTCTAGCATGATACACACGAGCAAACACGCATGCACACAAATGGGGGGCTTCAGATCACAACTTTCAAACTCTTGTCACTGCTCTTTAACTCATTCTTGCTTTTCATCGTTTTTGTTTTTCTCCTTGCATTTCTCTCATGGTTGATCCCAAATCGTATCACAGCATCACATGTGACCTCTCTCCACTCTTCTGCCCACACTCCAACCTTATCGACACCACGTTCATCCTTATTGGTTTCCCTTCACTCCCAGAGAGAGGAGCTATGGCCCCACTATTCACCCATTCTCCCCATTAAAACCTTCCCTTCTCTTCAGGGGCTTTGCTCCAATAAGTATTTCCTCTGGCTTCAGTATATCTCCTTTATCTTTCTATTAACTGGCTTCCTCTCCTCTCCTACAAATATGTTCAAAACTCCCAACCGAAAAAAATAAAATATAAGATCCTCCCCCTCCAGCTACCATACCTCCTCCTGATCTCCATAAAAGTGTCAATATTCATTATCTCCACTGTACCCACCTTCCACTCAGATCCTGCCCCCAAGCAGTTTGGTTTCTGATCCCACCACAGTACTCCAACTACCTAGTTCCTGAGATTACCAAACACCTTCTAATTACTAATTCCAAAGAGTGGGTTTTAATCCTTATCTTATCCTGATGTTGCAGTTTCCTCCCAGTCAAACTCCCTTCTGTAAGTCATGTGCACTTAGTTCTCTCATCTCTCTAATTCCTTCTTAATGTCCTTCTGAGTGTCAGCACTCCTGTTAAATGCTGCCATTCCTTGGAGTTCTGTCCTTGGCTCTTTGTTATTTTCTCATTCTGTGTGGTTACCCTGAATGAGCCCTCCGCTCCTTGGGTTTTAAATGTCAATTTAATATTAATGTTTCCAAATCCGTATTCTGGAACATTTAATACTCACTAAACATATCCATATGAATAACTATCTCCTATTTATTCACTTAACTGGCATTTCCTTGACATGCGTGAAGTGCTAAACACTGCAGGATACAGCAGGAAACAAGGACACAGCTCCTGGCCCCATGGAAGGTACAAGAGCTAAAACTGTTAATTTCTCTGAGCTCTGTCCAACCTGCTCTTCCTTCCTTAGTCTCCATCTCAGTTGAGAACATCATTGACCTACTCAGCATCCAAACCAGAAACCTCTGAACTATCCAATACTTCATCTCCTTTAATCTCCACATTCCACACATTCTCCAGGTCTTGTCTTTTCTATGTTTAGAATATTTCTTGAATCTATCCTCTCTTCTCTATTCCTACTTCAAAAGCCTTGGTTAGTTTTCATCATCTGTGGCTTGAATTTGTAATAACCCCCTAACTGGCTACTTCTCTTCCCCTTTAGTCCATTCTCCATCCAGCTACCATAATAGTCTTTCTCATCTTACCCTGCCGTTTATATTCCTCCAAGTATTCCCTGTCTCCCAGACTCTAGGGCCTAGAGAATAAAGCCCCAGATGCTTAGCATGACATATAAAGTCCTCAGCTCTCTGATCATTACTGCCCTCTCTGGCCAAGCACTCCTTCCCCCCTCGTCCAAGTCCTTAAAACTTTTTGCTCAGTAATTCTGAACTACACATTCTCACAATCCATCCTGCTTTTTTAATACATCTGTTCATTTTTACAGGCTGTTGCTTCTGTTTTGAATACCTCTGCCCACCTTGTCTTCTTGTGGGTCAACTGTCACCTTATCCGGGAAGTGTGTTCCCTGACTGCTTCACAGTCCACATCATGCTCTCCCAGACAGAATATATCACTCTCCATGTAAAACTACCTCTGTATCTTTGGTATAGAACTGCACTTACTATACTGTATTT
Organism: Balaenoptera physalus; assembly: GCF_965194825.1. NCBI lineage: Eukaryota > Metazoa > Chordata > Mammalia > Artiodactyla > Balaenopteridae > Balaenoptera > Balaenoptera physalus. Next base: position 87,217,407 of record NC_138891.1, read on the forward strand.
TCATGATGCATTTACATGTGTTTCTCTTCTAATAAACTGTGAATTCTTGAGAATAAAGTCTATATCTTATGCACTTTGAACCCTGCTAGTAATATCTAGCCCAGCGCCTGGCAGAGAAATGTTAACTGAAAAAAGAGACTTAGGTACACATCTGACTCCCCAAGCAGACCATTAACGATCATGATGTCATGATTTTCCGTGTACTCAATAACTAGTGAGAGGTTCTCAACACAGTTTTGTGGAATTAAACTGTTTAAATACAAATTCTTACATTAAGAATAATAAAAGATTTCCTGAGTACGTATTTATCAAAGCTAATAACCTGTACTGCTCCATTGATAATGTACTTAAAATAGTACCTCACAAAGGCCAAGTGACCAAATATATCTCCTGTCTATTTCAAAATAAGTTATAATATATTTTGCTATAGGCCCAGAAACACCTGTTGATTAAACCAACAGTCAGATGTTATGATCTGTTCTGCAAAGGTTTTGATCCTGTACTTGACTGACCCAAATTTCACTCAGCATCAAAAATTTTTCTTGGTAAGGAATGAAAGCTTAAAGAACCAAATTTAAACATGCTTTATCACTGACATGAAGCAGAGTACTTTTAAGGGTATTATCCCCATTTTATACACAAGGGAAACTAAAGACAAGAAAGATAAAGTGTGATTAGATGGCAGTGCTCCATACATATTCCAAACCTTAACTTACCTTCATTGGTTGAATATTTTACAAGTAGGATGCGACTGGAGCTTAAAGCAATGAATATGGCCCCCAGCAGGAATGTATACATTGCCGAAGAGGAGCTTAACATGGGATGACCACAATAATTCCTTTCCATTCCACTGTTTTTTAATTGCCTTAAAGAGAAGAACAAGTTCATGAGCAACCCTGCTGGCAGATTAAGCATAATGCAAATACCACTGATTGGTGAAGAACAGAAAAGGAATTTTTTAGATGTCTGGTAATGGCTATACCCAAAGCAAAAAAGTTGGAGAGTACAAGAAAAACTATGGGGAAAGGAAAGGAAAGAGTCAAAATTTGATAGGAGGGGGAACTCTAGAGACTGAAAAGGCAAGAGCCAGGTTAGAAGTGCTGCCCAAGGTAGGACATTTTAGGACTGCAGGATTCTGCAGAAAAGCAATTCTTTAACTTTCATTCTTATGAGCAACTTTGCTCTAGAAGATAATTTCATATTTGTATTTTTCTCCTCAGTAGCAGCTTTTCCATAGGAGGAAGAAAAAGAGCTTGCTGGGAAAGATTTCGTTACAATAATGACCGAAATAGAAATACCTGAAACACTGTATTAATTTATACTGAACTACTGTTGGAAGTAGAAGACGACTTAGAAATCAATGACTCTAAGGCCCTCTTTTGATATGTTAAGGCCATTAAACTCCAGGTCGGGTAACTACCCAAAACAACCCAGAGTAAGGATAGTGCACAGTGCCTGGGGGATTGGTGAGAGATGGGCTGGAAATACCAATGCCCACAGCCCAAGTGGGGCGTAAACCTACCAAGGCCAAAGAGACACCTCCCCTACTCGGGAAGGCCAGCTTTCCCCCCACCATCTAGGAACGCCTTCTTGTCACACATGCGCAGGAGGCATCTCGCCTGGGGCGCCCTCCCCTCAAACGCACGCGCACTTCTTTGTCCCGGGGGGCGCGGTTACCTCGGTCCCTTGGAAGAGCTTCTAGTGGAAGAGCGTACATCCTAAAGCTGAGACAGTAACTGTCTAGGTCCGCAGCAGCAGCAGCGGTAGCTTTTAGGGTCCATACGCGGAGAATCTATGGGAGAAAAAGAAAGGCGAATAAGCCTTTGGACCCGACCCGCCTATTCCGGAACAAAAAGCACAATAACGACCCGACTGGGAAAAAGCGGACCTGGCGCCCATTGCGCAGGCGCGCTCAGTGTTACGCTTCCGGAGGGAGGGGAGAAGCGACCCGATCCCGCCCCAGCGCGGCCTTTCTCGCGTCACGTGCCCGGAGACTCCTGTGTCACGTGAGGCCCAGGTGGCGGCGGAGCTGCGGCGAGAGGGCGAGAGTAAAAAGCGGAAGCCGGAAGGGGCGCGAGTGAAGGCTGGCAGAGAAGACTCCTCCCGAGAGGGCGAGGGGTGCGCGTGCGCCCTCTTCTTCCAGCTCAGCCCCGCCGCCCTCGCTCGCGGCCAGGTGACAGCTGGGCCCGGCCTGCCGCGCGCTGCCTGGGGCGCGAGGAGCGCGCGCCCTGCCCTTGCGCGCCGCGTCGGCCGCCCCTCCCCCTCGTCCCGTCCCTCCCGTCGCGTCCCGTCCCCTCGGGTGCCGCCGGCCGGTGCTGAAGCGAGTCGGCGGCAGCAGGGACATTTTCTGACTCCCGACCACTGTCCCAGCTGCCCTTTCCTCTCTGACGCGGGGCCGGCCGCTATTCCGGCCCCAGGATGCAGAATGTGATTAACACGGTGAAGGGAAAGGCACTGGAAGTGGCTGAGTACCTGACCCCGGTCCTCAAGGTAAGCCGGGCTTGCGGGGGGCTGTCAGGCTCACGCTTGGCTCTGCAGGGACCGAGGACCGGACGCCGGGGGAGTCACGGTGTTGCCCGGTGGGGAGCGGTGTAGGAAGCTGGCAAGGGTGGTACGCGGGAAAAGGTGTAGCCCCCTCCCGCGGTCGTATCTAGCTGTTCTCTAGGGTAAACTTGGAGCGACGCTCTGTGCGTACTTCACCCGCCAGAACTCAGCTCGGGTTGGAACGTAGTCCGCAGCTAAGTGGGTTTTAGAACATTAAATCCTAACATCGGAAGTCTTTTGAACTTTTTAAACAAGGATTTTGCTTATTTTAAAGAAATGAATCAGTGTTTGGTACTAAAATGACATGATACTTTTTTTCTTTCAAATTTCGTAGTAAGTCTTGTAATTAAGAGTTTGAAATAGTAAGTTGTCAATGAGGTCGCAGCTTATTAGATTTCAGTGGAACAAGGTGAAATTTGCAAAATTATTTTTTTCAGTACCGTTGAACCCAGTTTGCAGGCAAAACCGCCTTTCCCAAGTTTTAAAATAGCTGAAACTAGTTCATCTTGGACGTCAGTGATAAGACGGAGCAGCTTGACCCTTCTAGATACATTATTTTTTTTTACATTGGCAATAACAGCATTTTTAAACTAAAAGTTGTGACACATTAGCTATTACAGCAGTGACTGACTTTCTTATTTTCAAAGATAAATTTCTAGAAGTGCATTCGAGTTTTTCTTTTATAACCCTTTATGGTAAGTTTTTTGTTATTGTATCTTTATTTTTCCTTTCTGAAAAGCGAGCAGTGATAGTAAATGAATAGCGATTTCTTGCTTAAGTGTTTTTATTCTTTAAGCTTTCATTTAAAATTTTACAAATCTTAGTGTAGGATGAAATATCCATGGAAATGGTTGTTCCTCTCTATTCAAGAAGTTACTCTGATGTTCTAAGAAGATTTTACTTTGCCCCCTTTCCATGACAAAGCGAAATATTAGTCCTGTAGTTTTTAAATACTTATTTCTAAGAATGGTTTTAAAATGATATCTTGTTGGGCCAAGTTATTAAAAAAATGTTTATAAATGAGAACTCCAACACTTGCTACGCTTACATTTGTTTACTGTGAAACCCATCATAATTAAGATTATTCAGTCAACTTTGAAAATAATTTTTTTGACATTTGAATCGAATGTTTCTTTTGCATATTATGTCATCTTATCAGAAACGTCTAACTTACTAGGCATACAGCATTTAAATAATACACAATTATTAAAACTTTTTAGTTTCAGGGAGAGAGGAGCAAGAGAAGAAAACCTCCCAAATAAAATATAAAACTGCTGTTTTGAACTTATAGGATTATGTATTGAGAAAGCATTCTACTTGTTCACCAAACTGAAAGGATGTGTTAGCTTGTTAGTATGTATTTTTAGTAATAAGGAAAGCAGAATTAATGACCCTCTCCTTGATCGTCCCTGTGCAAACTGTTGGTTTACAGAGTGAATTCTTGTAGTTTCCTACTAGACATGGGAAGGCAAGGAGAAAAAACTAAATCCCTGGGAAATAAATGATGATTTATCCCAACGAGTAAAAATTAAGAAAAATCATGGTTTGGAAGGCACATGTACAGTAAAAGCCAAAGTCCTTACAATGATCTTCAAGCCTATACTTGTTTGGTATATATATATTATATACTACTGGCTTTTAAGCAAAAGCCCTTGTTCACTTTTGCTTAAAAGCCAGTCTGACCTCTGTGTTATCCATCAAGCGCTCTCTTGCCTTGGGTTTTGCATTTGCTCTTCCCGCTGCCTGAAATGCTCTTCCCCCAGACAGCCTTGTGGCTGGTTCCTTTCCTTAAGGTCTCTACTCTATAGTCACCCATCAGTGCAGTCTTTGTTCTCTTACCATCCTATTTTAAATAACCATCTCTCTCCCTCCACCCCTGACCAGTTTCCTCTCTGCCCCATTTATCTTTGATGACCATTTGGCTTTTCACCCTGAACTAGAGTTTAAACTTCTTATGAGGACAAGGAGGGGTATGGTCTATTTTATTCACTTTATGTCCCTATTACCCTATTATGTCCCTATTAAATAGTGCTTGGCATATAGTAGTTATTTGGTATTTTTTGAATCAATAATGTTCATAAATTAATCTTCATTTTTGTAGATTTCTACCACAAAATCTTATATATAACTTAAACTTTAGAAAAATTTGGTAAGTAACATCTTTGCTTTAGAGGAGAGAATATTGTATAATATCTTGGTGGAGATGAGAATAATGGGAAGGTATTAAATGATTTAGGACTTCTAGATTTGGTTTCTAATATTACTCAAATGAGACATTGGCTGAATTGTAATATGTTTAAACATCTTTAAGACTTTTTTCTGTTCTGTAAAATAATATTTCGTCATTTCACAAAATTATTTTGAGGTTTAATGTTTGTATAAATCTTTGAATGTTTTTCCAAAGAGCTTTGCTCTGTTATAGCACTGATCACATTATATTGTAATTACTTTCATGTCTGTTTCCTCTGTTATACTTACATATTCCTTGAGGTCAGGTACCAGTGACAGATTGTCTTTTTGCACATGCTCCATTACCTAGATGGGTACCAGGCAAATAGTTGCCCACAAACATTTTTCAGTTGAAAGTGAGAGATAGTGTAATACTGTTATTCTTTTTATTTTCTTTAGGAATCAAAGTTTAAGGAAACAGGTGTTATCACCCCAGAAGAGGTGAGTATTGAAGATATCAGTATAAAGCTATTTATTATATTCTACAATTACATAAAACTGGGTGGCTTTTGTGTTTTATAAGAAAACATCTTGAAATTTAATCTTGATTTGAGTAAAATTAGATCCTGTTGACTATATTAGCAATTTTGTAATTGTGATTACAATTTTGTAATTGTAATTACAATAATAGCAATTTCTATTTCCCATAAAAGAAAATGTAACTTCCCTCTCAGTTTGCCATTTCTCATATTTTTCTGTAGTTTCTCTTTATTTAGAAGTGAGGGTGGGAGAGGAAATGGAAAAGATTCCTATAGTGACTTATCCTTCACTCATATTTGTATTATATGGAGCTGTGCAGTGGACTCTGGTGTTTGTTGTCTTGCTTCTTTCTACCCCAAACATGAGTTTTCATGGCTTTCCATTTGGAAACTTTGTCTCAATGCTTGGATATTAAGTTTTCTATCAGTATTCAGCTTAAATATTTTATTGCTACATATTTAACATTGATTTTTTTTCCCCACCATTCTTTCACTTTTTCTACTAACCAGACAATGATGAATCTGCTTAATGCTGAAACAAATGGCTCTTTTATAGGCCAGTTGTGTTTTATTGAACTTTTAATGTAGAATTATGTTTTGAGGAATCATTTTACTTGTTCATTAAATCTATATAATAAAAGTATTATCTTTCCTTTAGGTAGTTTATTTTGTTGTCTTTAGAGAAATACATTCTGGTCTAAAAATCCTTTTGGACTCCAGTTTTATGAGTAGTTATGGTTACATCAGACTTATTTTTTAGTCTTAATGAATGGCAAATAATTTATTTAAGCTTCACCTTTAACTCTCATTAAAAGTACCAGTCATTGGCAGTGGAACTTTATTGAAATGAGCCATGTTGTATGATCTGGTTGTAAATTCCAAGACCTCAAGCCAGGGAATTAACCGATCTTTTAGTTTTCACTTGTGATGGAATCTCTTCAGTCCCAGATCCTTGTAAGTTCAAAGGATGGTGTGCTTAACTGACTGTTTTATCTAAAATTGTCTTTATGTTTAGTGAAGACACAGAATAGTATGGCAAAACCTAGAAGACCTGCCTTCTAGACCCATTTCTCTAATTTCTCCTATTCTGACTCAGGCAAATCAATTTATCTAGGCACAGGCCTCATGTTTCCTCATCTTTAAGATGAAGGGTTTTGACTGACATTCTCTAAAGAACCCAGTCTCCCTTAGGCATCATGAGTTTAATACCTTGAATGCCAAATAAAACTAAATTTTGAGCTTAAGGATATCATTAATGTTCTTGAAACTCAGTATCTAAAATAAAGAGCAGAGATGAAAGTGTGCTGTTTTTCTTGTACTCTTTGGCTTTATCTCCTCTATGTGAAAATGGCTAATTGGTAAATAGATAGTTGGATTTAGAGATACAAGTCTGTGGTCATTGAATAGAATTAAGCAAACCATTTTAAAACAGCTACTAATCCTACAATGAGTAACTCTTACACTTAATTGTATCATGAAGTGATTTATGAATTTCCCCATTTTTAAACAAATGCAAGGCAAAAACTAGCTCAGCTGGGTACCAACCACATAATGCTGAATTGAGATAGAGTGCAATTATGGGATTTAATTAGATTAGAATGAGTCTAGAGGAAGAAAACCAGAAGACAAAATGCTTTGGATCAGTACTATACTGAGTTGATCTGTTCATTTGTTTTCTCTTACTGTTTCTGGGCTTCTGGCTGTCAGCCTCTAACTATCTTTTTGTTTTCATTGAGAGATGTGGAAGTATTGTGTCTAAAAATAAGGACAGGCATTATCTAATATGGTACTGTCTGACTAAAAATACTTTAATGTACAACATGTGTATGACTTGAGTAAATAGGGTACTAGTAATAGAGGATAGCTTGAAGAATAAAGTTGCTCATCAGAATGTTAATATTGATTCTACCTTGTTAAAGTTATTCAGTCTTATCCAATATTTAATCACTAAGAGAAAGCTACTGTAAGCAGTATTGAGAATTTAGAAACTTGAATCTTTCATTTGAACATAGGAAGCATGTAATAATAATAATGGCCACTGCTAATGAGAACAGATATACACATGTACTAAATATCATTAGTAGCATAGCAATTCTATGTTCTTTTATATTTTTCCTTATCTTCTAGTGTTTTTGTTATTTTTTCAATGGATGCCACCAGAGGTGCTGGGGAATAAAATATTAGAGTCTTGTGATCTCAAGGCAGTATCATTAAAGAATTTTTAAGTTTTTAATTCTTTGTTTTGCTTGCATTTTGTTAAATTAATACTTTTTTGGTGATGATGAATTAGTTCCCAATAGCCGTAGAGTTATGCAGCATCTTGTTGCAAAGACCCAAAATGCTTAAAACCTGGGGGAGAGGGTATTGCTTTCGTTTGGGTTTTTGTCTTTACCTAATCCCTTTAAGTAGTAAAGAAATTATTTAAATAAAAGAACAGAAACATTTTGTAAAGTTACTGTTGGGAGTATGCTGCTAAATCTTATCTTGTTAATCTATCTTCTTAAAAGAAGTTACTGTCAGAACTCTTATTTTATAGAGTTTTATTCTCTCAAAGCAGAATATCATACATAGACATACTTTTCTCAGAAAGACATTAGAAGGTTAAAGATAATATAATTTTTTGCTGTGTAATAAACCCATGAACAATACATGATTTTAAGTTAGAGCTGTTGTGAAATAGTAATTGGGGAAGTATGTGTGCATATAGCTTGAGTTGGGACACTGCAGTTATGTTTAACAGACTTTCATTTTCTGCTCTCAAGAATAAGCAGGATTTCTCTCTTGCGATAAGATCAATCCATGCTCATGTATAATGGAAATTCTCAGAAGATTAAACTCTTTCTTCCTGAGTCTGTTTTTCATTTCTGAAGAAAAACAAAAATTTGTACAATGTTCAGCCTGCCCAGAAAGTCCAAGATTTGTTAGAGGATTCAATTTCTTAATTGTCTTGGTGTTTTCTGATTCAATCCAAAAGCTTCTAACTTTTTCCCCATTGTTTGGCAGTACATTTCTCACTTTTATTAATGATTCCTTTAATAGTGTGAAAAAGCTTTCAAAATTAGATGTTACTTAAATTTTTTTTAAATGAGGAAGAAAAACTGTGTGCACTGTGATGTAATAAACTATTCTTACATCATAGACCTGTAGTTATTTAGTAATTTTTTCAAAGATCTTCATTGACTTTTCAACCATTAGCAAAAATCGCTCTACATTTTATTCATCCATAAAGTGGTTTTTGGCATTTTAAAATCCTGTTGTGTTACCCTTATTCATTTCATGGTACTGTATGCTTTTGGCATTATCTAAATCCAGTGATTACAATTGAATAAAAAAATTAACAGCACTCAATATTTTTTCTTCCAAAATTAATTTACATTTTCATGGATGTTAAAAATTTTGTACTTTTAATAAATATTCAAAAATAAATCTTTAGGCTGGTAGAGCAAGTTGGTGCTGTTTGCATTTTAATTGATTATTTTGAATCAAGGTTACACAGGATGATCCCTTTGGTATTTTGCCACCTTACATTCAATGATGTTCAATTTTTCTTTTTTCCTTTTTTCATATTTCTGCTAATTCTTCAATAGTTTGTGGCAGCTGGAGATCACTTAGTCCACCACTGTCCAACATGGCAATGGTAAGTACTCTTGAGTGAGGAATAGAAAGTTTATAAAAGGTGTGACTTTATAATTTTGGCAGTTTACAAAATAGATTAGTGCATGAAAATTAGAATGACCTGTTTAACCCTCCTCTAGTAGATTTTTCTATTAAATAGTGCTCCAGTGTTGCGAAAGTAAAATAAATGAAGAAAAACTGAGCATTATGCCTGTTTTGTTTTGCTCTGTTAGCACAGAAGATGGAGATTTTTGAGAGAAATGCCTTACTTCCTTTACCAGTATTCCGTTTCTTTATAGTGTCTAAGTCTGTTCTTGTGGTGGGTCTTTAAAAAATAATTTTCAAAAGTTTAATAACTTTGATTAGCTTTTTTTTTCTGTTCATAAGCGTAATATTTAACATCTTTATTGGAGTATAATTGCTTTACAAGGTTGTGTTAGTTTCTGCTTTATAACAAAGTGAATCAGTTATACATATACATATGTCCCCATATCCCCTCCCTCTTGCGTCTTCCTCCCACCCTCCCTATCTCACCCCTCTAGGTGGTCACAAAGCACCGAGCTGATCTCCCTGTGCTACACAGCTGCTTCCCACTAGCTGTCGGTTTTACATTTGGTAGTGTATATATGTCAATGCTACTCTCTCACTTCGTCCCAGCTTACCCTTCCCCCTCCCCGTGTCATCAAGTCCATTCTCTACATCTGCATCTTTATTCCTGTCCTGCCCCTAGGTTCATGAGAACCTTTTTTTTTTTTTTTTTTTTTGGATTCCATATATATGTGTTAGCATATGGTATTTGTTTTTCTCTTTCTGACTGACTTCACTCTGTATGACAGACTCTAGGTCCATCCACCTCACTACAAATAGCTCAATTTCATTTCTTTTTATGGCTGAGTAATATTCCATTGTATATATGTGCCACATCTTCTTTATCCATTCATCTGTCGATGGACACTTAGGTTGCTTCCATGTCCTGGCTATTGTAAATAGAGCTGCAGTGAACATTGTGGTACATGACTCTTTTTGAATTATGGTTTTCTCAGGGTATATGTCCAGTAGTGGGATTGCTGGGTCATATGGTAGTTGTATTTTTAGTTTTTTAAGGAACCTGATTAGCTTATTTTTCAAATTAAGAAGTATTGAATTTTTTTATGACATTAATAAATGCAGAATTTTGCAGAATCTTACGGTTCTTTACCATAAGACCTTCTTTAAGGTTCAAAAGTTTCTCCCCTTTTTAGGAATGAGCTCAAAAGTTGAAAGATTCATGATACCAAATAAAGTCTTAATTGGAAAGCTACTTGTAACAGACTTTTCCAATTTTTATTTTCCTCATTAACTTTTCTTTTAATTATAAAGTAATTTAAACAACTAGCAGTTCTCATAATTTGTTTTTTAAATATCTGAATAATAACAGAATGTTTTAAAACAAATTCAGTTTCATTACTTTGAGTACTTATGGTAAAAGCACCTGGCAGTAGCTGCAAAATTGATCCCAATACTGGCAGACTATTTTAATTAGGCTAGAATTGTTTGGAATTATCATCTTGTTTGGATATGAGTGGTTCAACTTGTTACATCCTGTTTTTTTCCCTCAGTGACACTTTTTCAATTGTAGTTGAAAGGTAGAGTTTTGATTTGGGAGCAGAGGTTCTAGAATTAACAAGATTCTAATTGATAATGTTTTCCTTAATATCTAAAGAGCTTAAATAATTAAACTGTTTAAAATCACAGTTAGAATTCTCTTTCATCTGTGGCCTCTTCTATTACCCTTAATTTTTTTTTTCTTTTTTTTTTTAACAAGTCCTTGCCCCTCTGTGAGTTTCATGATTCTGTCTGTCCCCTCTTTGGGGACCGTGGGCCTTTTAGGCTCTGTAAAATAATAAAGTGGGTTCCTGGACTGTTTTCAGTATTTCGAAAAGTCAAAGAGAAACTGCATTTGTGTCACCGAGCCTTTGGCCATTGCCCAACCTACCCTTAATTTTTATGCTTAACACATATCCAAAATAGTTCTTACTGCTTTTGATCAATTGCTCTTTATCTTGTAGAACATTGTTTTTTATGTACCAAGAAAGGCCGAAATGTCAGGTTCATTTATTTTTATGTCCTTGTCTTTCCTATGTGTATTTCTGTTCCATATTTTAAATTATGTTCATATCATAGAAGCTCTCTGATTTTAGACTTTTTTCCTCCCTAAATTGTTAAAACTATATTTAGCTATGTTGTGGTCTACAATATATATGTATATTTCAAGTCATATAGATATATAAAATTTAAGGTAATAGTCATTTTATGGAAAAAGAACTAAATAAGGATTTTCTTCAATACATGTGTGATAGATATACATTTTCTTTATTCAGATTTCTTTGTTGAAGCCCTTAGTTGTCTAGTTAGTTTAGTTATATAATTTATAGTATTGTTATAGGGGTTGGTATATATGGACAGGATCTTCTTTTAGCAGGTAGTAGTTTATAGTTCCATTTCATAAATTGTGATGGTTTAAATAATTTTATTGTAACTTAGAACTCAGTTATATCACACTCCAATGTCTATACTTCTGGCTAAATTGTTGGGGCCAAAGGAACAATTCATTTTAAATCAGTGCTAGAAACAGACCATTTCTATGCTATACGTTCATGTTTACAGGTGCCATCGTGACTGTATTATATCATCTTCCCGCAGAACTTTAGGCATTGCCATGATGTTGTTGAATTTGACACTTGGAAAATGTGTAAAGATACTAGAAGCCTGCCAAATAGTTTTAGGACATTTCCTGGCTTTATCTTTTGCTCAAATCTATGGTTTGAAGTTTAGACTGAAGCTTAAGACGGCAGCAGAACTCAAAATTTGTGCTCATTTATATTTGTGACAGATACCACATGCCACTCTAGCTCTGACCAGTTCCCCTAGGTGACCCACAGAAGAATCTTTGAACAAATTTCTTAGTGAGATATTCCAGAGTAGCCCCCCAAAATCAAATAGCTGGCTGTGACCCACAGAGGGAGCAGTGTTCAAGAGCAGGAGCCCTAGAGTCACTTGGCTCCATCCTGGCTCTTCTACCTTCTGGTTTTGTGACTGTGGGCAGCCCGACTTCTTTAAGCTTTTGTTTACTTACTTATAAAATGGGACTATAAATATTACTCACTTTTTAGGTATCTGAGGATTATATAAAAATACTGCATGTTAGAGTTCTAGGTCCTATACTTAATAAGCACTCAATAAAAGGATTTTTTGTTTGTTACAACCATTATTATTCTCAACATTATCATCTTGTGATTCAAAGCATCTTTTATCTCTTAGTTCCAATTTTAATGCAGTGGTAGGAATGTGGATCTTGTGAACCACCTACTTTATTATGTAATGTCATGGAGCTATTTTTCTGCCTCCTCTTGGTCTTCAGATGAGCAGTACTTTAAGATTAAAAATCTGAATGAGATTATATTTGGTTAGAGGCAAACACAATAGTTGCATAGTATAGTTCTGTATTATTCTACCTTTTTGTGTAATATTGAATCCAAATTCTTTTGGTCTGTCTGCATCTCTTGGTACATTTCACTTAAAATAAATATTGCTGTGCTCTTCATTGCTGTGACGTATGTCACTTATGGCATCCTTCCCAAACCAGTCCTAAAATAATTTTCTCAGGGGTGTGGATTGTGTAGTGTTGAGATTAACATGTGATATCTTCTGTCTTTGTCTTTTAAAATATTTTTTGTATTTTGGTGCTTTTCACTCTTTTTAAAGGGCTACAGGGGAGGAATTGAAAGTGAAGGCTTACCTACCATCAGGCAAACAATTTTTGGTCACCAAAAATGGTAAGAATTATGTTGTATATATTAGTTAATTTTGCGCAAAGAGTTATATTTTTTAAAAAACCTTAGCACTTGCTGATCGTAATTCATGCTTAAAGCGGTACTTGCAGCTTCCCTCAGCCAGAAATTTGGAAATTTAATGAAACTATGGATTTTCTATGGGTAGAGTATTTTTTCCATACTTGATTTTATCTCCTTCCTTTTTGTTATTTCTTTTTGCCAAAAATGTCTAGTTTTAAGATATGAAGGAAAAGAGCTTTAAGGAAAATTGGACTTTTTTCTCATTGGGCTTTTTAATTATTTATTTATTTATTTATTTATGGCTGTGTTGGGTCTTCGTTTCTGTGCGAGGGCTTTCTCTAGTTGCGGCAAGTGGGGCCGCTCTTCATCGCGGTGCGCGGGCCTCTCACTATCGCGGCCTCTCTTGTTGCGGAGCACAGGCTCCAGACGCGCAGGCTCAGTAATTGTGGCACACGGGCTTAGTTGCTCCACGGCATGTGGGATCTTCCCAGACCAGGGCTTGAACCCGTGTCCCCTGCATTGGCAGGCGGATTCTCGACCACTGCGCCACCAGGGAAGCCCCTCATTGGGCTTTTTAAGCAGACTTCATAATCATAATCTTTTTAGCTATTTTAATCATCTTTAGACTTAAATTTTTTATGGAAAGTATAACTGATACTATCTTTGATATCTAAAATCTCAAAGCTAGAGGTTTTATTGTCCATTGTGTCATTGAAAGATTGCCTATAGGCACAAAAATGTTTCTGAAACAGGTATTTATGAAGTTAATGAAGTTATTTATGAAGCTAATTTGAAAACAACATCAAAAGGTTGTTACAGTCCCTATCTAATCACATAACAATACATTGATTTCTATTCTTATTTGCTCATTATAGGAAAGGGAAAACATGTACAAAACATCAGTTTTTTATTTCCTACAGTATATTTTTTGATAGGATTGGTCATTTATATCTTGCTTGTTTTAAAAAAAAATCAGGAGATTAATAGCATTTTGTTGACCCCATGTCGTAATGTTGTTACCTTATAATTTTTCAATTTTAGGCTTATATGAATTATAATACCTGTTAATCGATGCATTTGCTATATGAAAAACTTGGCACCAATTTGTATAAGAGAGTAAAGTTTAGCAGGTTAGTGAACTTTAAACTGGTTTATCCATTATGAATAGCTGGAGCTTAAATATGAATTATGAAATACATGTTGAAAGTTACTTTAGCATTGCAAACCAGAGGTCACCTCTACCACCTCCGAGTGTGACAGGTGGTGCCTCCATGTTCTGAGAGTAAAGCTGTTAAAATAGTATATTATTCATTAGCCTGAGGTTGAACAGTGTCATCTCTGACTTCAGCTTTGTTGATCTTCACAGATCATCAGGGTAGAGAATATATAGAACACTCCCAGTAGAGCCTTTGTATTTGTCTTCTAACAAATACAAAGGGATTTTGTATTTAGGGAAAGATAAGTGTGGTCAAATAATTTTGTCTGTGGGTTGAATGTATCTCTTAAATTAAGTACTCCTATTAGAAGTAAAATATAATATTTACCTAATATTTTGGTGGCAGAAATATATTTTATGGAATAAACTTTCTCTTTTTTTAATGGATTTATAGGAAGCAGATTATGTCCTAGTAACTGTTTTTGCCATTTTTTTATAGTGCCATGCTACAAGCGGTGCAAACAGATGGAATATTCAGATGAATTGGAAGCTATCATTGAAGAAGATGATGGTGATGGGGGATGGGTAGATACTTATCATAATACAGGTAAGAGGAGAATAGAATGGCATGTATTTAGTTTAAATTGTTTTAAACTCCTTTACAATCTTTTATAACAGCCTTGATTTAAAAAAAAAAGGTTGCATAAAGGCATATTATGACTTAGTTTTTTTTTTTTTTAAAGATATGAATCCTTTTTTTTTTTTTTTAATTTATTTATTTTATTTTTGGCTGTGTTGGGTCTTCGTTTCTGTGCGAGGGCTTTCTCCAGTTGCGGCAAGTGGGGGCCACTCTTCATCGCAGTGCGCGGGCCTCTCACTATCGCGGCCTCTCCCGCTGCGGAGCACAGGCTCCAGACGCGCAGGCTCAGTAGCTGTGGCTCACGGGCCTAGTTGCTCCGCGGCATGTGGGATCTTCCCAGACCAGGGCTCAAACCCGTGTCCCCTGCATTGGCAGGCAGATTCTCAACCACTGCGCCACCAGGGAAGCCCATGATTTAGTTTTAATAAAGAAAATATGTTCTGAATTTAAATCTAGGATACTAAAAACAAGTTTTCTCCCTCTAACTCCTAGAGAATAGGAGGTATATCAAATGTAGTGGTAGAGCAGGGTTTCCCAGTCTTAGTACTATAAACATTTTGCGCAGGATAGTTCTTTGTCATAGCATTTTCTGTGCATTGCAGAATGTTTAGCAGTATCTCTGGGCTCTACCCACTAGATGCCTGTCACATCCTCCCAGTCGTGACAACCAGAAAAGCCTCTAGACATTGCCAAATATTCTGCGAGGGGCAAAATTGCTACTCTCAGTTGAGACTCACTGCAGTAGTCAGAGGGCTAAATAATCTGCACAGGAATAAGTACCTCATTAAGTCTGTTTCTCCTCTTCTCTGAGTAAAGGATACTGCCATCATTTCCTTATGATGATATAGAAACAGATTTAGGACTTGAGCTCCTTGATTTGAAGCTCTTTTGTTCCTTAATGAGTTGAATGTTGTTATGTCAAGGCCTAGAGAAAATAGATTGAACAACTTCTTAAAATAATTTCAAAAATCATCCTCTTTTCTCCACTGAGTAGTGCTGTTGGACTTTTTTTTTTTTCTTTTTTCCCCTGGATCTTTCCAAAATCTTTTAGCTACTCTGCTTTAGTCTTCACATGACTGGGAGATGTGAGTAGCACATCTGTAGGAAATTGCCTGTTGACTGAATAGAGCCATTGGTTATAGCACTGTATTTCTGATATCAAGTTAGTGAGTTTCTCAAGTTGTCTAGTTGTATTTTATTCCATAACCCCTACCCCAAAATCCAGGTACATATTTACAAAGGCATTCATCACAGAGATACGCAGGTGTCAGAATGATTGGATTGACAGAAATCTATTACAGAAATTCTACAACTAAAGAAATGTTTGCCATGTTGACAGAAGACAAGTAGCATCATTTTCTTACATAGAAAGCAACATAGTATTATACTTCAGTTAATTTGGTGTACATAAATTCTAAGTAAAGTTTATGAGAGATACACTTAGAATTTTAGGTTTAAACTATATTCTGATTGGCTTAAAGCAGTGCTTCCAACTGACTCACAAGGCTAGGTACCTGGTTCTTTATTCACCTCAGTTCCCTTTGCTTCATCACTGCTTTTCTTCTCTCAGGATTCTTTCATTTCTATTAGCCCTGTATTAGTCATGGTTCTCCAGAGAAACCATGGATATAGATATAGACAGGTTTGTTTTGAGGAATTGGCTTACGTGATTGTGGAAGCTAACAATTCTGAAATGTACAGGTCAGGCTGGCCAGCAGCCTGAAGACTCAGGGAACAGTTGATTGCTGCAGCTGGAGTCTGAGGGCAGTCTGGAGGCAGAATTAATTCTTCTTCTTTAGCACTCAGTCTTTCTCTTAAGGCCTTCGACTGATTGAATGAGGCTCACCCACATTATGGAGGGTAATCTGCTCTACTCTAAGTATACTGATTTAAACGTTAAGCACATCTAAAAAATACCTTCACAGCAACATCTGGACTGCTGTTTGATCAAACTATGGGACACAATAACCTACCCAAGTTGAGTTGACATATGAAATTAACCATCACAGCCTTATAGAGTATTACCTTCATTAGAATCATTTGAGCTTTCTTTTTCTTTGCCAGTATGTCCTACTTTTAGGAGAGTCTGGTTTAATGGGATACTACTACATTATATTTAAACGGATTGAAGAGGTTTATTTTCTTGTGTTTCTATGTAGTAGATTCAGTGAACTGTTTTGTAATAGCAATTTATTACGTTAATATTTGGGCTTTACTGTTATAAAATAATCATACCTATTATAAAGTAATTTCTAGAAAAACTACTGTGAAGTAAAAGTTTTATGCTAGAGCTGTGGATTGTGACATTTTCCATCTGTGAAAATGAGTCATTCTTTGGTTTGGATATATTGAACAGATACATCAAAGCTTTAGAAGATTAACAAAGGAGCAAAGCATATTTTGTATTTAGGGTTTTTTTTTCTTTAATATTTCCCATCCTTGTTGAATTATTTAATTGAGAACACTGATGGGTATTTTGAATTAGAAATATTATTTAACTGACTTATGATGCTGCCATCTGCTTAATGTCACTTTCATTGAGATAAGTAGGTTCCAAGGTAGTTGCTTAATGAGGTGCACTGGACAGAGCATTGAACCAAAAAGGTGTGGGTTGAGTCCCAGATTATTCATGTAACTGTCTGTGAGATTCATGCAAATTACTTTCTTTTTCTGGAGACTTCATTTCTTTATAGGGAGAAATCATTACCTTATAGAATAGTGTTTGTAAGGATTATTTAAGATATAGAAACAGTAAAATAGAAAGTCCCATATAAACCTGATATGATATTACTACCTCTGAATGTCCTGGATTTCTGAAGCAAATAGCATATATTTTTAAAATTTTTTAAAATTAATTTATTTTATTTTATTTTTGGCTGTGTTGGGTCTTTGTTGCTGCGTGTGGGCTTTCTCTAGTTGCAGTGAGCAGGGGCTACTCTTTGTTGCAGTGCACGGGCTTCTCATTGCGGTGGCTCCTCTTGTTGCAGAGCAGGGGCTCTAGGCACGCGGGCTTCAATAGTTGTGGCATGTGGGCTCAGTAGTTCTGGCTCACGGGCTTAGTTGCTCCGCGGCATGTGGGATTTTCCCGGACCAGGGCTCGAACCCGTATCCCCTGCATTGGCAGGCAGATTCTTAGCCACTGCACCACTAGGGAAGCCCCTAAATAGCATATTTAGTATAACCAGTATCTTGTTGAAAAAATCTCAGTGCAGGTTTAAATGTAAATACTGGGTTGGCCAAAAAGAGCCTTCGGTTTTTAAATAAAAATAAAAGACACATTTTTCATTTTCACCAAGAACTTTACTGAACAACGTATTCACCCTTCTGTTCCACTACCTTCTGCCATTTTTCAGGCAACTTCATAATTGCATCTTCCCAAAACTTTATATCTTTTTGAGCAAAGAACTATTCCAGGTGCCTTTTACAGTCTTCCAGGGAATTGAAACTTTTTCCATTAAGAGAATTTTGTAAGGACTGAAATCAGTGGAAATTTGAAGGTGCAGTGTCTGGTGAATATGGCAGATGAATCAGAACTTCCCAGCCAAGCTGTAACAGTGTTTGCCTGGTCATCAAAGAAACATGTGGTCTTGCGTTATTCTGATGGAAGATTATGTGTTTTCTGTTGACTAATTCTGGACGCTTTTCACAGAGTGCTGCTTTCAGTTGG
Source organism: Balaenoptera physalus (assembly GCF_965194825.1). Taxonomy (NCBI): domain Eukaryota; kingdom Metazoa; phylum Chordata; class Mammalia; order Artiodactyla; family Balaenopteridae; genus Balaenoptera; species Balaenoptera physalus. The sequence continues at coordinate 87,235,570 of NC_138891.1, forward strand.
TCTAATTGGGAGCATTACTTGTTGGAATTAATCGTTTGGTTTTCCAGAAGGAGCTCATAATAGAGGACTCCCTTCCAATCCCACTATATACACAACATCACCTTCTTTGGATGAAGACCGGCTTTTGGTGTGGTTGGTGGCGGTTCATTTCGCTTGCCCCACAGTCTTTTCCATTCCACCTTATTGTACAGTATCCAGTTTTCACTGCCCGTCATAGCTTGTTTTAAAAACTGAACGTTTTCATTACGTTTTAGTACAGAATCGCATGTGGAAATACGGTCAAGAAGGTTTTTTCCAGGGACTTCGCAGTGGTTAAGAATCCGCCTACCATTGCAGGGGACTTGGGTTCGATCCCTGGTCCAGGAAGATCCCACATGATGCGGAGCAACTAAGTCCATGCGCCGCAACTACGGAGCCTGCGCTCCAGAGCCCACGTGCCACGACTCTGAAACCCGCGTGCTCTAGGGCCCCCGTGCCGCAACTACTGAAGCCCGCGCGCCTAGAGCCCATGCTCCACAACAAGAGAAGCCAACGCAATGAGAAGCCCGCACACTGCAAGGAAGAGTAGCCTCTGCTCTTCGCAACTAGAGAAAAAAAAAAGCCCGCACACAGCAACAAAGACCCAATGCAGCCAAAAAAAAAAGGTTTTTTCTGCTAATCTTATGTGGAACCCAAACATCAAAGTGATTAACATAACCATGCTGGTGCAAATGATTTTCAGTGTTTGATTTGGATATTTTGCGTATGTTGGCTATCTCCCACATGGTATAACGTTGATTGTTCTCAATTAATGTCTCGAATTGATCGGTATCAGCCTCAACTGGTCTACCTGACCATGGAGCATCGTCCAGAGAGAAATCTCCAGCACGAAACTTCACAAACCACTTTTGACATGTTCGATCAGTCATAGCACCTTCTCCATACACTACACAAATCTTTTTTTTGCATTTCTGTTATGTTTTTACCTTTCTTGAAATAATAAAGCATAATATGCCGAAAATGTTGCTTTTTTTCTTCCATCCTCAACAGTAAAATGGCAACACAAAAATTCACCAATTTTGATGTCTTTTTTTTAAATGCATGCTGATATGACAGCTGTCACATACAATCTAACAAAATTGTTTGGAATGAAGTTAAAGATAGCTAAGTGCTACTAGAGCCATCTTATGGAAAAAACCGAATGAACCTTTTGACCAACCCAGTATGACTCCTGTAATCTCTTAATCTGTTCATTTTCTGAGAATGAATATTTGTTTAGATAGACTCACACAAGGAAAGTAAATAAGTGAAGACTAGTAAATGAGGAATGATAGAGTAGGATAATTTATGGTAAAATATTAAATTGGTATTTAAAAATTTTTATTTTATTTTTAATATGAAAGGTGCCTTTGGGATTATTTATTCCTATTAGAGTTCATTTATAAAAGTGCTGCTAACATTGCCTCCTCGTTTCAGAGAACTTTGAGAATTTAGGTAATATTAAGTATTTTTATATTTCTTAAATCAGGTAAATGGAGGATGTTTACAACGTAATTTTAGTTATATTTTGCTGAATTTTAAACAGGTATTGCAGGAATAACCGAAGCAGTTAAGGAGATTACACTGGAAAGCAAGGTACTGGTTGTTTACTTATGTTTCTAAATTCAGTGACCTAGTTATTTGCATGTATATTTATTTTGAGATTATTTATATCATTTTTATGCAAACTAATTATTTATTATCAAGCTCTTTTAAATTTCAGCTATTTTATTCCCTCTCATTTTTCTACATCAACATACCAAAACACTGCTGTTTCCCAGTGCTTCTCTTTTCTTTAATCTGTCAAATGGTTAAGAAGAACATTTTTTGAGATTGTAACTGGTTAAAATCTACAAATTTTTCTTCTAATTGGGAAGATTTCTAGACCATTTTAAAAGAAACGGCTTTTTATTTTTAAGTACCAAATGGTCTTCAAGTGGAGGTTTTGAGGGGATTTATTTACTTGCTGATCAGTAGCTGCTGATGGTATCGTGTTTAAATTTGTAGTTTAAACATTAAGTAATTTACTCATTTCTTCTGTAATTTCTTAATTTACTGCTAATTTGAGGGATTCTTGTTTTTTTGTTTTATTTTTTGTTTTGAAAATTTAAAGGAAACTTTATGTCATCCAAAATCATGACATTTTGGATGAGTGGAAACTAAATGGGTTTTATTGTACAGTTCATTTGAAGGAAGGGTAAAAATATATAATTGGGTAGAAATTTTCTCCTTGAAAGTTTTCAGTTAATTTAGACTATCTGTATTACATTAGCTTTTCCATTTCTAGAGAAAGAATGATTACAGTTGCCTTCATATTTTTGATATAGTTGTTTGAAATAATATAAAAAAAATACGAAATGCCTTCACCCTTATCTTTTCTTAACTGTTTTGTTCACAGTCAAATCTCTTAGAGGATAGAATATTTGGGCAGAATAATTGTGTTCCTTTTGTCCTTATGAAACATTCAACTACAACAGTTCCTAGTTTAAGATAGTCTTCTTTATGTGTTTTTGTCATTTGGATCTTTTGGGATTTGTTACTGGGGCTTAACAGAAGGTATTAGAAACCAAAACAATATTTTTTTTCCCTGCGTACAGTTTTATGCTTGCTAGGGATTTAAGGTTCAGTTCATTAGCCTGAGAATTCATCCTTTTGAAGTTTTACTTTTTGGAGAATTTGAATGATAAAGGAAAAATTACATAAATGACTTTGCTGCTTCAGAAGCTCTTGTTTACTCCAGCCATTAGTATGTATGCTTCAGACTTTGGGAATGATAAATGGCAGAGGAGTGTGGATAGCATTGTTTGATAGGTTTATGGTAATTCTTTTAAGAATTTTTAATAAATGCAATAATGGTTAATATGGTACTTTGTATCCCACTTAACATTCTTATGTCCTAGTAAAGGTTGAATATTTAGAATAATTTACAACTAGAATATATCTTCCCTGTGACTTCCTGTTTAATATAGAATTTACATGATTATTTATAATTTAGTGCTTAGAATACTTGCTATCCAGAGTAAAATTATAAATTAGGTGAAACTAAATGTCCAATTTTTTTACCTACTACATTGACTTCAGATTTTTAGAATATTAATTTTGTGAAAATGTTAATTGTATATTAGGCTTGGCTTTGGTTAGCATTATTTCATTCTAGTGCAAATATAGTTAAGAACTGAGATCTTATGTGTTCTAATAACTGTAATTGCTTAATTCAGTCAGGAATGTTAACAAATTAGAGAATATGATAGTATTTTATTTATAATAATAAATTTAACATATAAATGTATTGTGATTTATAGATATATAGCTTTTTCTCCTTTAAGTGTGCAAGTTAACTTTGAATTGGTTTTCTAATACTAATGAATTGCTTAACTAGAAGTATTGTTTTGTTGGAAGTGCAACTGGCAACTTTTTTAGATGACTCGGTGCTTCTATGATACTTTTATATTTTTCAGTCACAGCACTTAGCACATCACTCTTAAAGATTGGCTTATGGGTTTGTCATCTGAAGGAGGAGTTTCTTGAGCATAAGAAATATCTTATCACTCTTATTTTTACAGTGGTTAGTTAGCACTGTGCTGGCGTGTGGGTGCTCAATATTTGAACTAATGAACATATTTAAGTGACTTTAAATATAATCAATTTCAAAGGACAGTATAAAACTCCAAGATTGCTCAGCATTATGTGAGGAGGAGGAAGAGGAAGATGAAGGAGAAGCTGCAGATATGGAAGGTATTCGTGTTCTGGATTTGCTTTAATCACAATAGAATATTGCTTTTAGAATTTATGTAATTGATGTGAGTTAAGAATTCTACTCCATTGAGTTCTAAATTTAACATTTAGCAGCCTAGAGAGGATTTGTTTAGTTTAAATTTAATCAGCACAGAACTTATCTTGGTCTTGGACTCTTCTACTTCACCCAGAGCATAGCCATGATAGCATTATTTCTGCTGAGATCAGTACTGAACAGAAATCTTTAATGCTGGGTACAGCCGTAAGACACAGATTCTTAAGCTAATTCTTAAATTCTTTCAGAACAAAATTTGTTCTGGCATTTAGTATTTTCTTTTTCCTTTTTGATAACATCTTACTACTAAAACCTTATGATAGTGATTCTTAATGGGGCCTTTTGAACTACATGGAATCCCCCCACTGCTCCCTGAAAATCTGAAGTGCCTTCCTAGGATTGCTAGCTGAGACTCACTGCATTAGTGAATCATTGTTACAAGAGATTGAAACCCACTGTACTAACAGAACACAGTGATACAGGTCTAAAAGTGTATGGCTATTCAAAGCTTCCTATTTCATTAGCATGATAATCTTTAATACAGGTGAAACCTCAGATATTTAAAATTAGATGAAGAAATTGCTGCCATCAGGACAACCTGTCTGTTAAATCCAATCTGTCTTTATTATACTTACCTTCTTTGCATTATTTATTTGATTCTGTTAACCATTTCCTCCTCTTTTTTTTCCTCCCTTGATTTTTTGACACAGGATTTTCCTCCTTTTTCCTTGACTGTTTCTTTTAAGTCATCTTGCTGGGCTCTTTTACTTCTGCTTCACTGTTAAATGTTACTGTTTCATGGGGTTTCACTTTTTTTTTTTCTGCTCACTCCCAGGTAGATTTTTATCTACTCTTATGACTTCTGTAATTGAATACTGTGGTCTGGCACAGAATTGTTTACGACAGGAAAAATGGTATATAAATTACATTAGATTCTCTGTGAGAGTTTAAATATGAATATGTGTATGTATAGAGAGAGGGTTAGTTGGAAAAAGGAAGAGGATATAAAAAAGACAGGGCAGGTATTTTGGAGGCTGTAAGGTGGCTAAATCCCCCCAATACATAGGATTTAGTGAGAGAGAATGCAAAAGTAGAAGGTAGTGTCAGTAGAGTTGAAGCACCATAATGGCAAGTGGTGTTCGATGATGAGGAGGTGACAGCATAGCCTAATCAACCAGAGTAGCCTTTACTTAAAAGTACCTTTTTCAGTTTTGTTTCCTAAATTACTTTTGAGTTTCTGTGAAACCTAGCTGTATATATCTGTTCCTGAATTCTAGTAAGAGTCTTGTCCTTATTTCCATTGTATACTCCTATTTTTGAGGAATTCCAAATGAGTTACTTGTAACCGAAATTGCTCACAGCAACCTCATAGACCATTTCTGCGCTCAAGACATCCATGTCTAAACCCCCAACCCAGATCTCCTGAACTTCACATCTACTTGTTTAGTTTCATTTCCACGTGGATGTCTCATAATTGTCAGAACCACCTTCTTGTACAAATACTCTTTCTGGGTTCCATTTGTCTGTGAATGGCATACAGTTGTCCCGGTTGGAGTGGGGAACCTTATGAATAAAGCACTGTTTTTAGAGTACAAGCTGTGGGACTGCCTTAAATATCTGGCAGCCTTTTAGTATGTTTGTTACATTTCCCTTGGATAGAGTTAAAGAAACAATTGCTATATATGAATTTTGCTTAAAACAGTGTTGTTGGTATCTAATATAACAGTTAATTTTCATCCATCATTCATCAAATATTTATCGAGCAATACAGTATCTATGTATCAGATACTGTATTTGGTGCTGGAGATAAAGCAGTAGACATGATCTCACGGAGCTAATATTTGATTTAGGGGACACAGACAAAAAACAGTAGATAAGCAAAACATATACTGTCTTAGATGGTTATAAGTGTTAGGGAGAAAAATAAAGGTGGGAGGGGATAGGGAGTCTTGTAGTACGATGAGTGTTGTAATTTTTAAATAGGTTAGTCAAGGAAGAACCTCATTGAGGATATGCCTTTTAAGTAAAGCCTGGCAGGAAGTGAACGGACAAGCTATTTGGATATCTGAGGAAGAGTGCAAAGGCCCTGAAGTGGGAGCATGTGTGGCGTGTATAAAATACTGCAAGGAGGCTCCTATGTCTAGAGAGGAGAGAGGGGAGAGTAATAAGGCATGGAGTCAGAGAGGTAACCCGGGGACAGGTCGTGTAGGGCCCTGGCTTTAACTCAGAGTGAGACAAGAAGCCATTGGAGGGTTTTTCTAAGTAGAGGAACAACTGAGAATGCGATTTAACATCTCAACAGAATCACTGTGACTGCAGTGTTGAAAATAGAGTGAAGGGATAGGGACAACAGTTAGGTGGCTATCTTGATAATCTAGGCAAGAAATGACTGTGGCATGGGCTCGAGTAGGAATTGCAAGTGATGAGAAACTGCAGATTCTGGACATATTTTGAGGGTAGGGCCGAAAAAGGATTTGTTGCTGGATTGGATGTGACATGAGGGAGAGAGAGTACTCAAGTGTGACTCCAAGGTTTTTGACCCAAACGTCTGGAAAGATGTCATTATTGAGATGGGGAAAACTGTAGGAGTGAATGGCTTTGGAGGGGGAGTCAGGAGCTCAGTTTTTGACATGTGATATTTGCTATGCTCCTTAGTCATTCATTGGAGTCATAAGTAAACAATTAGGTATCCATGTTTGCAGTCAGGGAATAAATTTAAGAGTCATCAGCATTTAAAGCCATTGGGACTAGATGAAACCATCAAGGGAGTAAGTGTGGATAAAGAAGAGACAACGTCCAAAAACTGAGCCCGTAGTTACTGTAGATGATGAAGGGGAACCAGCATAGGAGATAGTGCAGGAGAAGCCAGTGAGGTGAGAGGAAAGCCAGGAAAATGTAGTATCTTAAAGGCTGAGGAAAGAAAACGTTCCAAGGAAGAGGGAATAAATCATGCCAGATGTTCCTGAGAGGTCAATTAAGATGAAAGCTGGGAATTTACCACTGGATTCAGCCAAGTGGAAGTCAGTGATGACTTTAACGAGCACGTTTTATGCAATTCTATAAATAGCCTTGTGCACCCTATGGAGTCACCTAGGGCTCTACAGTATTATTGTGCCAATTGGTATTAGTAATAGACTGTCGTAGCACAGACCAAGCCTTAAGCCTGCTAACTTTCTCTGGCTTTGTCACGTAAAGTGTCTGCTGCTTTAGAAATATAGAATTAGCTCCCTCATGTTTATTCAATATCTTCAGTCAGAACAGAAGCAAAAACCCAGGATTTGAATGATACTCTGAAGTAATATGTAATTTGGTTTAGGAAATTACTTTGAACTTGATTAATCTTTTGTTGCTTTTTTAAACAGAATATGAAGAGAGTGGATTGTTGGAAACAGATGAGGTTTGTAAATCAAGTTTTTTCTTTAGTTAATTTCTAATGAGTAAACTTGGGGATTAGTATTCTTAATATCTTGATCTATCAGATGAGTTTTTAATATGTGTACATTGTTTACAGTATATAACATTTTAGCTTTACATTTTGTTATATCTGCTGTTGAATAAAAAATATATGGGATGGGAAAAATAGATTGTCTAAAACATGACATTCATAGTGATTTTAATGGTTGTAAATTTTTCTCCACTATTACCAGGCTACTCTAGATACAAGGAAACTAGTAGAAGCTTGTAAAGCTAAAACTGATGCTGGAGGTGAAGATGCTATTTTGCAAACCAGAACTTATGACCTTTACATCACTTATGATAAATATTACCAGACACCCCGACTATGGTTGTTCGGCTATGATGAGGTAAAAATAAAGAAAGACATTTTAATGTAAATATTTAAAATTTTTGTGTTGAATTCTTTTGTCATTAGGCCCATGGATATATACTTTTGCCTTTAAAATTTTACAAATCATTTGTTTTATAATTTTGTGATTAATGTTGAGTTTTATTCTTATTTTGAAGAAACTGTGAATTATTCATTGTAACAACACCGCTGCTAAGAATTAAACAGAAATAATCTGTTACATTTATTTCTTGGTCCCTGAGCTTATTTATCCCTTCAAAATGTGAGGAAAATTGAAGTTGGTTTGTTGTATTAAGTTTTGTTTGGGATTATATCTATTGGATATATAGGCATTTGCAGAATGATCATATTGCATGTAGTTTTTTTCCTTAAGAATTTCACTTAATTGAATTAAAGGATAACTGAAATAAAGTTAACTTCTTTAACCTGTCATTCCAATGACTATAAATGGGAAACAAGAAAATAAAAACAAAATCGGCCTAAAAGATGTTATAAAGTTATAAAATGTTTTGATAGCCATGAACCTGCCTTTTTGTGGGATCTTTTCTGTATTAGATGGTGGCTGATGTCACATAGCCTTGATGGACAGACTCTCTCCTCCCTCCCTCCCTACTTGGTGTAAATAAATCCTTTGCCCAAAATAATCTGGTGATTCTAAATAGTATAGAATTCAGAACTGCAAGTGATGTGGGAGGTGGGGATAAGTGTAAACCCTGAAGTTTAGGCCTAAAAGTTTTTAAACAGTAATTTCAAAGCACTTTTTATGGTTTTAGCAACGGCAGCCTTTAACAGTTGAGCACATGTATGAAGACATCAGTCAAGATCATGTGAAGAAAACAGTGACCATTGAAAATCACCCTCATCTTCCACCACCTCCTATGTGTTCAGTTCACCCATGCAGGTGTGTCTGTGTGTGTGTGTGTATTTGTGTGCATGTGTGTGTGTGTATACTTCATGGATTTACTGCTTGGGAGTCTGTATAAACATGGTGCCCGAACAGAAAAATTTACTTAATAAATAAAATTCTCTTTTGTCTTCCTTAGGAATGTTTTTGTGCTTAAATAATATATAAGACAAAGAAAAAAATAACCTTACCAATTTCCTTTAAGTTTAAATTCATTAAGAATAATTTTTGTCCTTTGTGTGTGTTTAGTTATAGTATAGATCTTTGTGATTTCACTCCTGTTATTAGCTCCAAGAATACTTTGGAAGATCCTTTTTAGATTAAAAAATACTAATCATTTAGACATGGTTTGCTCTATTGTGATATATCTTTCTGCTAACGTGCAATGTAAAGTTAACTGTGCTTTTTCTAGGTGACCTATTTATCTCCTTTTATCGGTTAGTGAAGGGAGATGTATGTAGAATTTCTATTCCTTTACTTTTCAATTAAGAGGTTTTCAGCCCTACCAAATCAAGTACATTTTATAATTTGGGATTTCTTTGTATTAATGTGTTTTCACAGGGCCAAATAAGTGAAACTGAATCTATATATATGATCTGTTTAGAATTTTCCTTGAAAAAAAGTTACATGCTAAATTCTTTCAGTTATTTCTAATGGGTAACTTCTACAGATCATTGAGCAATTTTGGTAACAGTATTTTTCAGATACAAACTCTGATATTCCATTGACTAATTAGAGGCAACAGTCTTGTTTTAAAAAATTCTTTAATATTTTCTTCTCATTTTTAACAACCTTTTTATTCCAAAAATCTATCCCATAGGAAGTCTAGTTCATTTTTCAAGTTTATTTATGTTAAGAGTGTTAATAATGCTAACTGTGAAAAGTATTTCAAGAGTCATTAGTTTAAAACCAAAACTATCTAAAATTACCTAATCTAAAAGGTTTTCATTTTTGAGAGTTATTTTTTTGGTTCCTCTTGTGGCTTGAGAGTTTAGGACAGAGCTTATCAAACTGAGGCAGGTCTCTTTCTGAAGTATAAACTTTACTCAGTGGGAAAAAGAGATAAGTAATTTAACTGGTGATGTTAAACATTTTAGTAAATGACTGTATTATGGAATATAATGTAAATAAGGCAAAAAAAAGCTGGGGGCCTATAAAATGAGACTGCAAGGGCATTTTAGGCCTTGCCGTTGGCTGCCTCAGGTTATGTCTTCATATTCTCAGGGCCAGTACATTTATTCTCATCTTCTAAGTTGACTGCCTCTTTCATGAAGGTTGTACTCATAAAAATTGAAGTGGTGTTATTTAAGCCAGGATACGTGTAAAAGTTCATTTCTTTTGTACAGTGCCCTTTTCTCAAGTATATGCTCAGGCAATTACTTTGATGCCTCCTTTTTCTATAGCATAGGAGATTCACCAGTTGGCCACAACAAAATTTGTGGAAAACTTCAGATAAATATCCTTCTTTATATAAAGCCAAAAAATTTTTTCTAAATAGAATCAGATAATTTTAATCTGAAAAAAAAAATATATAAACCTCTTAACTCTGACCAGTTGGCTTTTCTTTAACCCATTTTTGGTTTACTCTCTGTTAAACATTTAAAGAGGCAAAATCACAGCCTTATAAATATCTTTGTGTTTTGTTTGACCAGCTGTTACCATCTAGCTTTTTTGAATTTGCCTGTTTAGATTCTTTTTTGTTTCTCAGAGCAGAAAGCCCTTGCTCTGCATTTATGCCCTGGCATGATTTCCCTTTCTCTGATTTTCTGCCCTACCCGCCTTCCGCCCCCATTATAGGAAAGCTAACTAGTCCCATTGTGTTCATTTGTGACTACCATGGCTGCAATAAAACTGTCTGCATGACTCAACAATCTGGCTTGTTGGGGAGTAGGGAGGAGAGTATTTTACAATAGTACTGTTATATATTAAAATTAATTCACAGACGGTAACAACGTAGGTTTCTTCGCAAACAAAAACTTGCTTTTCCTACTTTGATCCAATTGATCTATACTAATAAGATATGTACTTTTGCTTTTAGGCATGCTGAGGTGATGAAGAAAATCATTGAAACTGTTGCAGAAGGAGGGGGAGAACTTGGTGTTCATATGTATCCTTACCTGTGTATGCGACTAGAGGCAAATTGCTTCTGGGATTTTTTTTTCCCCCCTTTTGGGAAATTTAGTATAAACTTTAAGTCACAGTAGTATAACTTATTTTAGCCCCGCATATCTGGAAGTCTTAGTGGGAGTCCTTAATTTATTTAGAAAATGTTACATTTTGATCGTTCTAGCCTTGTTCAGTTGATAAGCACATGTCCTTATGTGCACCAGTTAGCTCTGCCTTGTTACAGAGCTTCAGGGCAATATGTACTTCTAGGTAGCAGCTTGCCAAGTGCTTTTTGTTTGTTGAGGCAGTGGCTGAGAGTATGCAGTTCCACAACTGTGAACTCTTTATGGAAAAGATACTCAGAGCGCTTAATCTGTTGATGAAAGATGAATAACCTGTGAATTTAGAGGATAACACGTGAATATCTTTTCAAGTATATTTCTGATTTAACATGTTGTCAAAAACGTACTTTTCTATCAGGTAAAAGTAAAGTTGGGTTTTGTCAGTCTGAGGTCTCTGTGAAGCAAAGAAAGAATTCAGATTAAATAAATAGGTTAATTAAAAAGTAAAGCACCTGAAATCTATTTCAGGTAGTCTTCAAATATAGTATTTTCATTTTTCTCCAGATAAGAGCACCTCTTTATTTCTCTGGGGTTGACAAGAGGAATTAAGTAAACTACTGGATCCTGAAATACACGTACCCATAGCATGGATGCATCAAAAGCAGTCAGGAGTCAATGATTTAAATACCAAATAGCTTGAATTAGTTTGATGCTAGATTGACATTCGACTTGGTGGTTCCTGCCACTCAGTGTTAGATGGAGACTGAGGGGTCACCACTGTCTTGGAACTACAGATAACCTAAGCATTGCTAATAGAATGTGTGCCTCAGAGAAACATTGGGCTGGTTTGATACTGAAACAAACCAAGAACTTTTGGTCCAAACCAGAATTACTCTTAAAATTCTATTATGCATAATTTGAGCATTCATCTCTGTTTTGGAAGCTATGTAGCAACTTGGAAGACTCTATATATAATTCATAATTGTCATCAATTCCCCTGAGAAAAATTAATCTCTTAATGTTTCTAAGTACAGTGGAACATAGAAAAACATTCAGGAATTTATTGAAGACAGTCCAGTATAGCAGATTTATTAAAGACTATTCCAGTATAGTATATGGCAAGTACATACACTAACCAAGAATCATTCCTTATGGAGGGTTTTTACTTATTTTTTGTTCTTTTCCTTCAGTATTTTTATATTCTTTACACTGTCTCATTTTCTAACATACTCTAGCAAACTTATAGGCAATAAAAAGACCATCTCCCACTCATTTAAACATGTACAACCTTGTCCTTATTTTTATATTAAAATATTTGGGCTAATATGGACTTGTACTCATTAAGAAGTCTTACATGCAAATATTAAATGCGGCCGGGTCAGTCATTCTTATAGAGAGCCTCATGTTGAATAGACACCAATTGCATGAATGAATTTTTTTAATATAATATACTCGATTTAAGATTTTGTCTTCTGTATTTTTTCTGAGGAGTTATTGCTTAATAAAATGGATATTTACAATGTTAGCTTAAATCATAGAACTATTTACCAATCTGTTTTCCTTAGCTAAAGACCTTTAGGTATCTTCTAATTTTCTTGAAATTTGTACAAGCTGTCATTCCAACAATAGAATATGACTACACAAGACACTTCACAATGTAACAAAGAGAGCATAGAATCTATCCTAATTATTGGTTCTGATTTTTAAAGAATTAACCCATAGATGTGACCATTGACCATATTCACCGATATGTACAATTTCTCTAATAAAGAGAATTATATGTTTATGCATTAAATAAAAAAAAGTTCCACTACCAGCCTTATTTGTTTAATAAAAATGAGTGTAAAGAGACCGTTTTTCTTCTTATCAAAAGGTGATAATAATTCTTTAAGTGTAGAAGTATCTCATACAGAATGATGATAAGAGTATTTTTGGTTCACACTTATGAGGAAGGTATTTAAATGTGTGATAATGTGAGAGCTGGAGCTAGAAAATACTGCATGCTAGACTCATCTTCCCTTCTTCTTTCTGTTCCTTTTGTTTCCCCTCTCTGACCATCTCCCTAAGTCTCCTATCTGCTAGTAGTTAATATTGATGAAGTACTTACTGTGTGCCAGGAAATGCGTTAAGTGCTGTTACTTATTTTGTTTCTGGATTGTTTTACTAAGTTGGTATCACCAAAGTTATTTTTTTTATTAAGGATTCAGGAATATTTTTCCTATGGTGATTGCCTGATAGAATATTAGAATTTAAAGGGGTCCCTTTGTTGTTTACAGATATGGGTCTGGGAGTTCAGAAAGGTTAAGTGTGTTCTACTCAGGGACACCCGCTGAGAGCCGAGGAGTAGAACCCAGGCCCTTTGAGGGCTCCTCTTACATTCTCTTCGTACCCCACATTGCCCCCTCGTCCCTTTTCTTTCCATCCTGCATGTAGTGGGAGTGGCTAATCCTGCCTCTAAGGAACCTTCGTTTCTTGGTTTGTTTTTGTATTCCTCATCATTCAAGAATACTTGCCTTACCTTCAATGCCCCTTTATTTTTACCCCTTTTCCAATTGTAACCCAATTTTTGTGTTTTAAGGAACTCTCCATAATGAAAATCTTGATTGAATTAAGGTGGTGTTTGATATGGCATAATAGATGTAAACATAGGTGTCATCTTAGAATACACATCAGATATCCTGCTTGCTCATGTAGGCAGCAAGCTACTCTTCTGGCTTTATTTAAATTAATCTTCCGAACTGATTTTACTGAAATATCGTATTTTTGAACACCTGTAATCTAAATGATATGTAGTAATAGATATTTTCACATTGTCAACATTTTTCTCCCAGTTAAGCCTTATTTATAGTACAGATACCTTCAAATCTTTTTTTTTTTAAGCCAGCAGTCATATTTATCTCAGTCACCACTAGGTGGCATAAATCAGAAGATCTTTTTTTCCAATTGAAATCTTTACATGGGTGCCTAATGCATAAAACAAAAGTGGATTTTTTTTTAACATCTTTATTGGAATATAATTGCTTTACAATGTTGTGTTAGTTTCTGCTCTATAACAAAGTGAATCAGCTGTACGTATACAGCCATCCCCATATCCCCTCCCTCTTGTATCTCCCTCCCAGCCTTCCTATCCCACCCCTCTAGGTGGTCACAAAGCACTGAGCTGATCTCCTTGTGCAATGCAGCTGCTTCCCACTAGCTATCTATTTTACATTTGGTAGTGTATATATGTCAATGCTACTCTCTCACTTCGTCCCAACTTACCCTTCCCCTCCCCGTGTCCTCAAGTCCATTCTCTACATCTGCATCTTTATTCCTGTCCTGGGTTCGTCAGACCTTTTTTTTTTTTTTTTTTTTTTTTTTAGATTCCATATATATGTGTTAGCGTATGGTATTTGTTTTTCTCTTTCTGACTTCACTCTGTATGACAGACTCTAGGTCCATCCACCTCACTACAAATAATTCAATTTCGTTTCTTTTTATGGCTGAGTAATATTCCATTGTATATGTGTGCCACATCTTCTTTATCCACTCATCTGTCGATGGACACTTAGGTTGCTTCCATGTCCTGGCTACTGTAAATAGAGCTGCAGTGAACATTGTGGTACATGACTCTAAAAGTGGATATGTTAATGGTATAAATGTGTTTTTATGAGTTCAGATTTCTAGCACTCATTAAGAAAAATGGGATTGGTTTGATAAACAATGAAGTTGTTTTAATGAACTTAGAATTGGGATTCAGATTACGCACAGCAATCTTACAAGTCTTTGCACCTAGTTTATTTCTTATATTAGCTTTGTGCCATTTTTAAACATTCAATTTGCATAAGTAGTACCAAATGGTAATGGTTTTTTCTTTTGTTTGTTTTATAACTTTTTACTTTGAAATAATATTAGATTTACGGAAGAATTGCAAGTCCTATACACCCTTCATCTGGCTTCCTCTAATGTTAATATCTTATATAACCATGATACATTTATCAAAACTAAGAAATTAACATTGATACAAAACTACAGATTTTTTTTTGAGCTGTTTGTGCATTTTATTTTTGTTCTTGCCTCTTTTTTTATTGAAGTGTAGTTGATTTACAATATTATATTAGTTTCTGATATACAACATAGTGATTCAGTATTTTTATAGGTTATACTCCAATTAAAGTTATTATAATATATTGGCTATATTCCCTGTGCTGTACAATACATCCTTGTAGCTTATTTATTTCATACATAGTAGTTTGTGCCTCTAAATCGCCTACCCCTGACTTGCCCCTCCTCCCTACCCTCTACCCACTGGTAACCACTAGTTTGTTCTCTATATCTGTGAGTCTCTTTCTGTTTTGTTATATTCATTCTTTTTTAAAATTTTTTAGATTCCACGTATAAGTGATATCATATAGTATTTGTCTTTCGCTGACTTATTTCACTTAGCATAATATCCTCCAGGTCCATCCGTGTTGTTGCAAATGACGAAATTTCATTCTTTTTTATGGCTGAGTAGTATTCCATTGTGTATATGTACTACATCTTCTTTATCTGTTAATCTGTTGAGGGACACTTAGGCTGCTTCCATATTTGGCTATTGTAAATAATGCTGCTATGCACATTGGGGTGCATGTATCTTTTTGAGTTATTTTCATTTTCTTTGGATATATACTCAGGAGTGGAATTGCTGAGTCATATGGTAGCTCTATTTTTAGTTTTTTTGGAAACCTCCGTACTGTTTTGCACAGTGACTGCACCAGTTTACATACCAGCCAACAGTGTGAGAGAGTTCCCTTTTCTCCACACCTTGCCAACATTTGTTGTGTTCTTTTTGATGATAGCCATCCTGACAGGTGTGAGATGATATCTCATTGTAGTTTTGGTTTACATTTCCCTGATGATTAGTGATATTGAACATCTTTTCATGTGCCTGTTGGCCATCTCATTTCCTTTTTGGAAAAATGTCTGTTCTGTTCTTCTACCCATTTTTAAATTGGGTTGTTTGGTTTTTTTTGATGTTTAGTTGTATGGGCTATTTGTATATGTTAGATATTAACCCCTTGTCAATCATATCATTTGCAAATATTTTCTCCCATTTAGTAGGTTGTCTTTTCATTTTGTCAATGGTTTCCTTTGTGGTACAGCCATTTTAGAGAGGAATCTGGTAGTACCTGGTCACATTAAGTATGTCTCCTCAGATTCAATTATCTTGCTGAAGTGGCTAACAGAACTCAGGGAAACACAATATTTATCAGTTATTAAAGGACATGAAGGGTACAGATGAATAGCTAGATGAAGGGTGAGGTCTAGGAAGGTCCTGGGTCCAGAAGCTTCTGTTGTTGTGCAGTGCGGGTGCATCACCCTCTCAGAGTGGATGTGTTCGCCAAACTGAAAGCTCTCCAACACCATACTATTGGGATTTTATAGAGGATTCCTCACATAGGCATGATTGATGATTAACTCTGTTTCTAGCCCTTCTTCCCTCTCTGGAGGATGGGGAGGTGGGGCTGAAAATTCTAAGCTTCTAATCATGGCTTTGTCTTTCTGGTTATGAGCCCCGATTAAAGAGTCCACCCAGAATTACCTTGACAGAACAAAAGATGTTCTCTTTTTTTTCTAAAATTTATTTTATTTTTTGAAATATATTTATTTATTTTATTTATTTAGTTTTGGCTGCATTGGATCTTCGTTGCTGCACGCAGGCTTTCTCTAGTTGTGGCGAGCGGGGGCTACTCTTCGTTGCAGTGCACAGGCTTCTCATTGCGGTGGCTTCTCTTTGTTGGGGAGCACAGGCTCTAGGCAGGTAGGCTTCAGTAGTTGTGACACACGGGCTCAGTAGTTGTGGCTTGCGGGCTCTAGAGCGCAGACTCAGTAGTTGTGGCGCACAGGCTTAGTTGCTCCGCAGCATGTGGCATCTTCCCGGACCAGGGCTCGAACCCATGTCTCCTGCATTGACAGGAGGATTCTTAACCACTGCACCACCAGGGAAGTCCAAAGATATTCTTAGTGCTCTTATCACTTAGGAATTTTTAAGGATCTTAGGAGCCCTGTATTAGGAACTGGAGACAGAGACCAACATATATATTTATTATTATATTACAGGGAACCTATAGGATGTTCATTGCTGTTTATGGTGACAGGAGTTGGAAGCAATCTGGGGATTAATCATTGGTAGGGATACCAGGTACTGTACAGCAATTGGATACATAATAGATACACATGAAACAACATGGATAGATCTTAAACATATTGTAAGTTTTAAAAGTCAGTTACTTCCTTTGTAGTTTCCTCTGTTTTCCATTTTTATTTGGTTATCCTATTTGACATCTCAAACATAACATGTCTAAGCCAAAACTCCTGATTTTATATTCACTGCCAAACAGCAACTACCACAACTGAGCTGCTAACAATAAAAACCCCCTCACTTCTTCTAATTTTCCACACTTGACGTCACTACCAGCCCCCCCAGTTACTGAGCCAAAAATCCTGGAGTCGTACTCTTTCTCTCTGTCCACCCCTATCCCACTAATACATATCACATCTCTCAGCGGCAAGTCCTGTCCTCTACTTCCATGACACATCCTGGTGCCTGGGGTTCTGTGTATTGAACCAGCAACTCACAAGATTTTAATGAAGGAGGTTGATTCATGGATCACACTTTGAGAAACTCTTGAGAAACATTCTCTTGCCCTTAGTTGAGGAGTAAACTTTTCCTTTTTGATAAATTTTGGGGCTTCTTAAGGAAAAATTAGAGGAAGATATTTTGGGGAGCTTTTTAAAATAAAAATCATTTTTGTGATTCCATTGTTAATAGTGAATCAACTGGTCTCAAAAGGTAATACCTTTCCAGATTTATCTCCCAGTACAGCTGATAGCATGAAGTTTATATTTAGGGAACAGGAAGTAGCTAAGAGCTGTCTCTAGAGCCAATATTGAATTCCCAGTTCCCTTTAATTGTGTGACCTTGGTTCTGAACCTCCAGATTCCTCACCTACAAAGAGAGGCTAACATTTTCTAGCCATAGAATTGTTAGGAGGGTTGAAGATGATGATGCATGTAAAGCACTTAGCACAGTGCTTGACATTCATGCTGTAGCTAGTGTGATGACAAGGATTACAATTGCTGCCACTCTAGAACTTCTGGTTTTGAGGTCAGAATTATCACATCCAGCAGAGGGCAGTGGAATAGCACAAGATTAAGCATTTAAGCATTTTGGATATGGCAGAGTTACCAAAAACTGCTTCTCCCACTTTCTCTGGGTTTTTTATTTTAATGGGGGAAGGAGGTGGATGATATTGGTCAACATCCTTTATGTTTGAGATCCTCACCCCTTCATTTATTGAAGAACAATGAGATCCAGTTTACCCAGTGTTTGCTTGCAGTTTCAATCACCTGACATTTTCCCTGAGGTATGTCCTTCATATCTACCTTCCTAAAATGAGAATGGATTAAATTTTTTTTGTTTTACTGATGTATAATTGATAAAGTTATAATGTATTTAAAGTATACAATGTGATGATTTGATATATGAATAATTTGTAAAGGATTCTCACAATTAACACACCCATCATCTCCATATTTACTTTTCTTTTTTTTCTTTTTTTGGTGAGGATGCTTAAGATTTATTTTCTTGCCTAAGTCTCAACTGTACAATGCACTGTTAACAACTATAGTCACCGTGCTATCCTTAGATCCTCATACCTTATTCATTTTATAACACCTTTCACCAACCTCTCCCCTTTTCTCCCAGCCCCTGGAAACCACCATTCTACTCTTTATGAGTTTGCCTTTTTTTTTTTTTTTTTTTTTTTTTCAAGATTCCACATATAAAAGATAACCTGAGGTATTTGTCTTCTATCTGGCTTATTTCTGGTAAAATGCCCTCCTGATTAATCCATGTTGTTGCAAATGACAGGGTTTCCTATTTTTTTAAAGGCTGAATAATATTGCAGTGTATATATTAACAGTAGTTGAGGAGAGACCACAATGCAGGTGAGACACCTGTGAAAAGAGAAAGAGAAGAAAGGAGACTTGGGGAGAAAGAACCTCATCTTGCAGTGCAGCTCCAAAAAAGTCTCAGACAGATTAATGGGGATCCAGGAGCGCAGATTGCCTATTAGAGAAGCACCCCATCTGCCAGGAACGTCGTGGTTCTACTGCTGTGCGCAGATCCCAAAGGTGTGGCAGCTGGAAGCCATCAGCTTATTACACTCCTTGCAGGAGGCTCTCTCCAGAAGGGAGATTTGAGTGGCATGCCTCCATGACAACCACAGTGAACACATTTTGAAAATGCTAAAGAAAATTGTTATGATTATTATTATTCCCCTTGATACTGCTGCTGCTGCAACTACCACTACGGAGCCCAAATATGTTCATTCACTAAATAGAGGTCAAAAGCCTCTGCTGGGTTAGATACCAGTGGACTCCAGAATTCCAATCCCCATATACCACATCCCCTTCAAAGAACATTTGGGTTGTTTTGAAATCTTGGTTATTGTGAATAATGCTGCAACAAATATGAGAGTACATATATCTCCTTGAGATAATGATTTTATTTCCTTTGGATATATCTCAAGACATGGGATTGCTGGATCATACGGTAGTTCTATTTAATTTGTTGAGGAATCTCCATACTGTTTTCCATAGTGGCTGTACCAGTTTACATTCCCTAACAATGTACAAGTGTTTCCTTTTCTCTGTATCTTCACCATCGTTTGTTATCTTTGGTTTTTTTGATAATAGCCATCCTAACAGATGTGAGTTGATACTTCATTGTGGTTTTGATTTGCATTTCCCTGATGATTAGTGATGTTGAGCATCTTTTCATGTACCTGTTAGCAATATGGATGTCTTCTTTGGAAAAATATCTATTCAAGTACTTTGTTCATTTTTCAATTGGGTCGTATTTTTGTTTTTGTTGTTTTTTGCTGTTGAATTCTATCAGTGGTGATAATGGGCATCCTTGTCTTTTTCCTGATCTTAGCTTTTTGCCATTGAGTATGATGTTAGCTGTGGGCTTATCCATAAATGGGTTTTATTATGTTGAGATACCTTCTATCTGTACCTAATTTGTTGAGAGTTTTTATCATGAAAGGATGTTGAATTTCATCAAATGCCTTTTCTGCATATATTGGGATGATCATGTGATTTTTATCCTTCATTTTGTTAATGCGATGTAACATTTATTGATTTGCATATGTTGAACCATTCTTGCATCCCAGGAATAAATCTCACTTGATCATGGTGTATGATTCCTTTAATATATTGTTGAAATTGGTTTGCTAATATTTTGTTGAGGATTTTTGCATCTATGTTCATTGGGGATATTGCCCTATAATATTCTTTTCTTGAAGTGTTCTTGTCTGGTTTTGATGTCAGGATATTGCTGACCTTATAAAGGAAGTTTGGAAGTGTTCCTTCCTCTTCAAATTTTTGGAAGACTTTGAGAAGGATTGGTATTAATTCTTCTTTAAATGTTCGGTAGAATTCACTAGTGAAACCAGACAGTCCTGGATTTTTCTTTGTTGGGAGGTTTTGATTATTGATTCAGTCTCCTTACACATTATTGTTCTGTTCAGATTTTCTGTTTCTTCATGATTCAGTGTTGATAGTTTGTGTGTTTCTAGTAATTCATCCATTTCTTCTAGTTTATCTAATTTGTTGGCATATAATCATTCATAGTAGTTTCCTATGATCCTTAGTATTTCTGTGTTATCAGTTGTAATGTCTTTTTTATTTCTGATTTTGTGTCTTCTCTCTTTTTTTCTTAGTCTAGCTAAAGTTTCTTTGATCTTTGCTATTGTCTTGCTAGTCTCTTTTTTTTTTCTGCTCTGATCTTTGTTATTTCCTTCCTTTTGCTAAATTTGGGTTTAGTTCTTTTTCTAGTTCGTTGAGGTGTAAATTTAGGTTGTTTATTTGTGCTCTTCTTTTTAACGTAGCCATTTCTCACTAAAAAATTCCTTCTTATTATTGCTTTTCCTGCATCCCATAGTTTTTGGCATGCTGTGTTTTCATTTTTGTTTGTCTGGTGGTACTTTTAAACTTTTCTTATGATTTTATCTTTGACCCAATTATTGTTCAAGAGTGTGTTGTTTAATTTCCATGTATGTGTGAATTTTCCAGTTTCCTTGCCTGTTATTGATCTGATTTTATTCCAAGTGGTTATAAAAAATACTTGGAATGGTTTCAGTTTTCTTAAATTTGTTGACTTGTGACCTAATGTGATCTCTCCTGGGAAATGTGTTCCATGTGCACTTGAGAAGGATGTGTATTCTTCTGCTGTTGTATAGAAAGTCCTGTATATGAACTTGCATTGATCTATAGTGTTCAAGTCAGCTGTTTCTTTATTGATTTTCTGGATGGATGTTCTATCCATTATTGTAAGCAGGATATTGAAGTTCCCTACTATTATTACATTGCTGTCAGTTTCTGCCTTCAGATCTGTCAGTATTTACTTTTGATACTCTGATGTTGAGTGTGTTATGTATTTATAATTTTTATATCTTCCAGTTGAATTGATTCTTTTATCATTATATAATGACCCTTTTTGTCTCTAGAGACAGATTTAGACTTAAAGTATATTTTATCTGATGAGTATAGTGACCTCTGCTTTCTTTGGTTACCATTTGTATGAAATATCTTTTACCATTTCTTCACTTTCACTCTACATGAATCCTTAATTTAAAAGCAAGTCTCTGCAGGCAGTATATAGGTAGATCTTGGTCTTTTAAATTCATTTGGCCACTTAGTGCCTTTCGATTGGTGAGTTTAATATTTTAAGTTAAATTATTGATAAGTGATGACTTAACATTGCCATTTTGTTGTTTTCTGTTTGTCTTTCAGTTGTTTTGTCCCTCTGTTCCTCTCATGATTTTTTATAGTGATTTGCTTTGATTTTTTTTGCATCTTTTGTGTATCTGTTATATGTTTTCTTGTTGGTTAGCTCAAGACTTGCATAAAATATCTTGTAGTTATAACCTTCTATTTTAAATTGATAACAAAACTTCAGTTTCATACAAAGCACTGTCCTTTTACTCTTCCCACCCCCAGCACTTTGTGTTCTTGTAGACATTTGGTTTCCTTTTGTATTGTGTACCCACAAACAAATGTTTAAGCTTTATATTAGGGTTAAAAATAATTTATATACCACCTTTACTGTGTTATAGACAGCTCTACATATGTCTATATATTTACCTTTGTGAGATTTGTGCTTTCACATGCTTTTGTGTTGCTGTTTACTGTGTTTTTATTTCATTTGAGCAAGTCACAGCCAGGAGGATACTTCTGGGTGTGGGTCCAGCGTGCATGTGCATTTGCTGCAGCAGTAGTGCAGCAGAAGTCTCAGGCACAGGCTCATGTGTAGCAGTTGCAGAGATAGGGTCCAGGGCGAGTGTATGTTTGTGGAAGAGGGGTGTCAGCTCTGGCACTGGGAACTGAGGGATCCAGCAGTGTACATATGGCTCTGGCCCTGGAGAGGGGGCAGCATTGCACAGAGGCAGCTCTGGCCCTTGGGGGGAGGATGCAGCTGCTGCTTGGGGCCCAGCAGGGAGTAGGAGACAGCGGGGGTGACTCTAGGCAGCTCCATCAGCTGGGTTCAGCATAGGTGTAGACAGTGGGAGTCTTTGGCAAAAGCTAGAGTGTCCTCAGCAGTGATTAGGGCTGCTGAGATCCTCTGGTTCTCTTTTTTCCCCACAGGAGATGGTCACACTCATCCCTCTTGGCAATAAGCTGTGCCACACTGGGGGATGAGATGACACAGGTTTGCTTTCTACACTCTTCTGTGTGCCATCCTTAGTTTTTGTGCTCCTCAGGATTTCTGAAGCTACTTTATTGTATTCTGGAGTTGTCCTAGAGTTATTTTCCTCAGTATGTAGTTGTTGGGGGGACGAGCATTGGATCCTTCTACTCTGCTATTCTACTGACATTACCTGTTTTTAACTTTTGGGTAAATTCCTAGGGGTAGAATTGTTGAATCATAAGGTAGATATATATGTAGTTTCATTCAAAAACAAACAATCCTGTCAAATCTTTTTCTAACATGAGATACTTTTTTTTTTTAACCCACTAAGATCCAGGATGGTTTTTTATTTAGCAATAAATAACCATAGCATGAGCCCACTGAAGCTCCACAACCCTCTGAGAAATGTACAGGTTCCCCCCTTTTTACAGATGAGAAAACTGAGGCTTAGTGAGCTGAAGCACTTGTGTCCCACATCACGCAGATAATGAGCAACACAGCTAGAATTTGAGTCAAAGTATGTCAACCTCAGAATCCACATTCTTTGTTGATGAGATGATCAGCAGGTCAGTCTAGAGGGTATAGAATGTTTGGGTTGGGAAAGAATGGGGAAAAAAAGTGAGAGAGATAAGCCAAAGAATGAGCTTAGAGAGGGAGCAGGGGAAGCTAGAAGGTATAAGCAGATTTGCCATTGGAATTAAGATCATTCAAGGCGACTCTTTTCACCAGGGTCAGCTAGGGAAGCTCCCACCTATGCAAACACCAGAAGGGAATCTGGTGCTTGGCACTCCATACCAGGTCAGAAGGCCTGGGAGGGCTTTCTTCATCTTCCTACCTCTTCAACAAGGAAGTGTTGGCAAGGATGTGGAGAAAAGGGTATCCTTTTGTGCTGGTGGTGGGAGTGTAAATTCATTCAGCCACCCTGGAAAACATTATGAAGGTTCCTTAAAACTAGAACTACCATATGATCCAGCAGTCCCACCTCTTCAGTATATATATGAAGGGAAGGAAAACAGGGTCTTGAGATATCTGCACTCCCATGTTCGTTGTAGCACTGCTCACAATAGCCAAAATATTTAAACAACCCAAACAAGTGTCAATGGATGAATCAATAAATGAGATGTGCATATATACATGGCATATATATATATATGTATGTATGTATATATACATATATATGTATACATATGTATGTATACATATATATGTATACATACATATGTATACACACACAAACACACAGGAATATTATTTGCCAAAGAGAAAGAAGGACATCCTGCTGTTTGTGGCAACATGGATGGAATTTGAGGGCATTATGCTAAGTGAAGTAAGTCAGACAGAAAGAAAACTACTGTATTATATCACGTTATACATGGAATTTTACAAAGCTGACTCATAGAAACAGAGACTAGGATTGTGGTTACCAGGGGTTGGGGAGTGGGAGAAAACCGAGATGTTGTACAAACTTCCAGTTACAAGATGAATAAGTTCTGGGGATCTAATGTACAACATAGTGACTATAATTAATAATACAGTATCATATACTTGAAAGAGTGATCTTAAATGTTCTCACCACAAAAAAGATGAGATACTATTTTACATTCCCATCATGAATGCATGAGAGATCTAGTTGCTTCAAAACCTCACCAACATCGATGTTGTCAGTCTTTAATTTTAGCCATTCTGGTGGCTTTAGTTTTGACCTTAAGGTTTTAATTTGCATTTCCCTGTTGACTAATAATGTTGAACATTTTTTTCTGCTTGCTTGCTGGCCATTTATATGTATTCTTTTGTGAAGTGTCCATTTAGATATTTTGCCCATATTTATTGGGCTGTTAGTCTTTATTTTTCATTTGTAGTTCTTTATAAATCCTGCATTGGAACTTTGGCATATGTATGTTTTTCAGATATTTGCTTCTAATCTATAGCTTGCCTATTCATTTTCTTAGTTTTGTCTTTTGAGGAATAGACTTTTTACGTTTGATGAGGTCTAATTTTTCCATTTTTTTCTTTGCTTTCTGTATCCTTTTGAAAAAAACCTTTCTACCCTTAAACGTGAACCTATTTGCTGTTTTTCCTTTAAAGACTTTACCATTTTAGTTATTGTGTTTAACTTTAGGTCTGTGTATATGGATGAGGTGTGGGTCCATGTTCAGCTCCCATCCACACCCCATCCCCTTTGTTTAAAGGACTTTTCCTTTCTCCATCGGGTTGTGTTGGCATCTTTGTTGAATATCAAATGATCTTAAAAGTATGAGTCCATTTCTGCATTTTCTCTTCTGTACCTTTAATCTGCTTGTCAACTCTCATGCCAGTACACCTGGTCTTGATTGATATAGCTTTATAGAAGACTTGAAATCAGGTAATGTATGTCCTCCAAATTTTTTCTTCTTTTTCCCAGATTGCTTTGGATATTCTAGGTCCTTTGAACTTTCATGTAAAATTATAAATAAGCATGTCAGTTTCTACAAGAAAAATCCCGTTGGAATTTTTATTGAGGGTGTTGAATCTATAGATAAATTTGGAGGGAATTGACATCTTAACAAGATTGAATCTTCTACTCCATGAATACGGTAAAGCTCTTCATTTATTGAAATCTTCTTTTATTTATCTCAGCAGTATTTTGTAGTTTCCAGTGTAGGTGTTTTGAACATCTGAAATTTATTAATGAATATTTTGGTTTTTACATAATTGTAAATGGTATTCTGCTATTTGATTCCTGCTAGTATGAATAAAAATACAATTGATTTTTTCATATTAATGATATTATTATGTAACCTTATCACTTAACTAAATTGACTTATTTCTAGTAGTCGTTTTGTAGGTTCTGTAGGATTTTCCATGTGAACAATTACATCATTTGCATATAGAAATAGTTTTGCTTTTGCTTTTTAAACTTTATGCTTTTATTTCTTTTTTCTGTTTTATTACAATGATTAGGACCTTCAGTACAATGTTGAATCGAAGTGATATGACTGTGCATCCTTTCCATGCTCCTGATCTTGTGGCAAAAGCATTTGATATTTATCATTAGTTATGTTAGCTATAGGATATATGTCACCTTTGAGAAGACAGTTCTCCATGAGTCTCCTGTTGCTACACATCTTGCAAGCAGATGTACTAAGCACTATTTTGTTCTGGACTACCTTTTCAAGGATATTTGTATAGCAAAAAGCCTTGGAATATATAGTGTCTCCCTCCAGAGCAAAGGGTGGGTCTGTTTACTGTCCAATATGATAATGTCTCCCTCTGGGGCAAATGTTGGGCAGGGTTGCTTGCAGCCCGTTACAAGAGATTTGACTTCACTAAACTCAGTGTTTCTCTTCTGTAATGTAAGCTACTGTGTGTGCAGGTGGCACCTAGCCCTCATTGTGTCATCCTGTGAAATTGGGGCTTGAGAAAGTAGCACAAGAAAATGATAATACTCTAGCTACTGCTGTTGTTACGAGAAATAAACTGTCCTTTACAGCGGACCTAGGAGATTTGTGTCTTCTGCCAGCACCCATGACAGGCTGATTTGTTAACTTGTAAGTAGAGTAAAAACTGTTTACAGTTCTTGACAATGACCTCTGTCAAATTGTGGAAAGTCCCTTATATTCATAGTTTTATGAGTTTTTTTTTAAAGATCTGATTCTCAGGACTCTCTTTCTCTCTCAAATTGCAAATCATTTAATATAGAAAATTCAGAATTTTTGGTATACTTGGCTACCATGCCTGTTGCCTTGCTGAATGGTGATCATCAGTGTTCCACCACTACATTAACTTTTGCAAATTCAAATAACTTACTCTTTGTGACACTGAAGGGACTCTGAAAATAAAAAATATATGTACTCCAAGTAGGGCTTGCTTTTCCAATAAAAAAATCTCAGACTTTTAAAATCATGAATGAGTGTTGAATTTTGTTAAATGCTTTATTTTTATCTATTGAAACTATCACATACTTTTTCCGCCTTTTTTGTGAATTAAATTGATTTTTGAATGTTAAACTAAACTTAATACACACTATTTGGTTGTAATGTATTATCCATTTTATATATAGCTGAATTTGATTTGCTAATATTTTGTGGACATTTTACATCTATGTCCATGAGGTATATTGGTCTGTAATTTTTCCCTCTATCTCCCTCTTTCTTCCTTCCTCTCTCTTTCTGTCTCTTTCTCTGCCTCTCTCTCTCTCTCTGTCTCTCTCTCTCTCTCTGTATCTTTATTTCTCCTTTTTCTATATTTTATAATATTCTTGTCAGGTTTTGATATTTTGGGCACACTGACCTCATAAAACTAGTTGGGAAAACTTCCTTTCTCTGCTATGAACCGATAAGATTTATGTAAGATTTTTCCCTTAAATATATGATAGAATACACTAGTGCAGTCATCTGGATCTGTAGTCTTCTTTCTGAGAAGATTTTGATAACAGATATAATTTCTTTAATATATATAGGCAGGCCTATTCAGATTTTCTATGTCATTTTGTGTCTGTGTTTGTTAGTGGTATTTTTCAAAGAATTTGTCCATTCATCTAAGATGTCAAATTTGTATAAACTTACTCATTGTATTTCCTTTATTGTCTTTTTAATGTATGTGTGATGTGTGGGGATAACTTCTTTTTTATTTCTTATACTGGAAATTTATGTTCTTTCTAGCTAGAACTTTATCGATTTTGTTGATCTTTTCAAAGAACTTACTTTTGTCTTTGATAACTTTCCCTGTTGTTTGCTTATTTTATTTCAAGATATTTATATCTTCTCTTTATTATTTTCTTCCTTCTACTACTTTAGGTTTATTTTACTTTTCTTTTGTTAGTTTTTTCAGCTCTAAACTTACTCCATTAATTTTGACCTTTCTTCTTTTCTAAAATAAGCATTTAAAACTATAAATTTTCCTCTAAGCACTGCTTTAGCTGTATTTACAAACTTTGATATATTTTCATTATCATTCTATTCAAAATAGTTTCTAATACTTCTTATGATTTCTTCTTTGACCCATAGACTATTGAGAAGTCTGTTGTTTAATTTCCAAACTAGGGAGCTGTTCTAAATATCTTACTATTGATTTGTAATTCAATTCAGTTGTTGTCAGAGCACATACTCTGTACGTTTTCAGTAATTTTAAATTGATTGAGACTTGTTATATTCCAGCATTGGTCTACCTTAGAGAACACACTGTATGCACTTGAAAAGAATATATATTCTACAGTTGCAGGATATACTGTTGTATAAAGATCAGTTAGATCAAAGTGATTGATAATGTTATTCAGATCTGCCTTTACTAACAATTGCAAGTACATAACAAATATGTCATTCACTTCAGGCTATGTAGTATGTATGAAAAGGAGGGAAGAGAGGGGAAAAAGCACCTTTTATCTATGAGTTTGATATTTTAGAACTCTGACTTTATTATAATTTTACATTAAAGCTTTCTCTGTATAGTTACTAATTATTAGAGCTACTGGTTGTGGTAATTATGGTTAATTACCCATACCTGCTAATAGAAACAACAAAAGGTCCATCTTAAAAATTACATAAAGGTAAGGGGTTGTTGGTGGACTGAGTGGGAGGAAAAATAGTTAAGAGCAGGAAGAATTAGATCAGAGGTATGGTAGTTTGAGACATGATGTGACATGCTGTTCCGTGAGTCTGTTGGGCTGTGGCAAGTTTACTACACCATCCCTTTTCCAGTAAAGAAAAAGAATCCACCATCACTGAGTTCCCACAATGTGCAAAACATTGTGCAATGAACTTTACACATGTACATTCATTTTATTAGGTAGATATAATTATCACCATTTTTCAAATGAGGCAACTAAAAAAGGTTAATTAAATTGTCAGGTTTATGTGGTTAGAGAGCATAGCAGAAGATAATGCTTTGTGTTCATCAACATTTAGTGTAATGTTTTTCCTTCCTAGACATGAAAAGTTTGCTTCCCATCTCCCTGGTAATTAAGTGGGGCTGAGTAATAGTTCTTATCAATGAGATATGAGATGTAGCAGTGAAAAGTCCCTCAAATGTCTTCAGTCTCTCCCCTCCGCTTGTACTCAGATGATGATACTATGTATGGAGAAAGCCTGTTGAGTCACCACTGAAGGAGTGGTGCCCTATAGTTGCACCAAGCAGATATTTGAAAAGTGAGAAGCAAACTTTTGTTAAACACTGAGATTTGGGAGTTGTTTGTTAGTATATTAAAAAATCTATTCTGATTAAAATAAAGGGAGCTGGAATTTGAACCCAGATTTATTAAACTCTGAAAGCCATTGTTATTGTACTACCTCTTCTGTTTCCCCAAAGGCACAGGAATCAGTGTGGTTACAGAAGGAGTGCATAGACATCTTTCATTAGCCAGAGGGGTTGAGCTGGATATGTATATTAAGAACCTAGTAAGCACTAGTTGACTACTTTTTAGACTACAGAAATTGGGCTTTTTATCTGCTCTGTGTTATTTCTAATTACTGACCACACATCAACTGTACACTGAAAAAACATTCATTCTTGCATAGGTCTTTGTTTTTAATAAAGGTCACCTGACCTGAGTAGATATTGCTGTTAATGCTGTTACTGGACTCCCCAACACTGGTTTGCAAAATTTTGAGTGTAAGTATATATATGCATTTTTAGAAGCCTAGACACTAAAGAGCTGTGGTGTACAATATGGTAGCCACTAGCCACATGTGACTATTTAAATTTAAATGAATTAAACAAATAAGAATTAAACTGAATTGGAAATTCAGTTCCTTAGTTGCACTAGCCACATTTCAAAAGCTTGATAGTCATTTCTGGCTAAGTAGCTTCCATATTGGACAATGCAGGTTATGGAACATTTTCATCATCTCAGAAAGTTCAGGTAGACAGTGCTACTGTAGAACTTACATCAGTTTTCAAAGGAGTCTATGACTGCAAAAAGGTTAAAACCATTTAATTAGTATAGGTGTTCGCCTCACGGTATATAAAAATAGCTCTGTCCCTAAGAGGTGGGCTATGCCTGCGCTAATGATTCTGTGGTATGAAATATAACGTCCCAAAGCATAATCCCCTGATCCCCTCAGGTTGTGGTAAAGGGAAGCTAGAGGCTTTCTATGTGGGGGAATCTCAGTCACTTTTTTCTGATGTTTGCATGGGAGAAATCAAGGAAGGGCATTATATTAGTGTGCTTGGGCTGCCATAACAAAATATCACAGACTGGGTGTCTTAAACAACAGATATTTAGTCTCTCACAGTCCATGATCAAGATGCTGGCAAAGTCTGTTTCTGGTGAGGACTCTTCTTGGCTTGCAGATGGCCGCCTTCTCACTGTGTCCACACCAGCCCTTTCCTCTGTAGTGTGCAGAGACAGTGGGGGAGAGAGAGGGAAATCTCTTCCTCTTCTTATAAGGACACCAGCCCTATCAGACTGAGGCCTCATCCTTATGATTGCATTTAATCTTTATGGCCTCCTTATAGGTCCTGTCTCCAAATATAGCCACACTGGGGGTGGGGCTTTAACATGAATTTGGAAGGCAGGGGAATGGGGGGGACACAATTCAGTCCAAACAGGTATTTTCTAGAGATGTGAATCACAGTTCCTATAGCAAATGGCAGGAAACGGGTAATTTCTTCACAGAGTAAGTGCTAAGGGGACACTGAATAAGGAAAAACTTAGTAGTGTCAGCCTGGGGGTACGGAAGGCTTTTGAAGGAAATGAGTGTTTCTCATTCGTTTATTTATTTGAGAAAGAGTTATTGAACATCTACTGCATGCCTCGCATTATGTTTGGCATTTGGAGCATGTAAGATGAACAGGATATGATAAATGCCACTGACCATGTCAAGTCAGCTGGTGGATGTGGAAATGTGCACACTCAGATCTGGGCAAGGTGCTGGTAGCCTGGAAACTTGAGCTACTGAGTCATGGATCCTGTTGTGTAAGCTTGGATCTGTGGTTCAGGGTTAGTGTTTTTGTTTTAGATTTCCTGTGATTTCTATGTCGCAATTTGAGATAATTAGAGATTAGCTCAGAATAGTTTTGCAGAAAATCTGGCTCCCTGGAGGCTTGTTTTTCTCTGATTAGTCTTACAGCCTCAACACACAACAATGCACCTCAAAATACTAGAAAGGAGGAGGAAAAGGCTCCCAGAAGAAGAAAACCTTACTTGGGCAAGGAAGCGAGTATGGGCAGAATGATAAGTCAGGCCTTTTCAGTGTCAACTAATGTTTAAGGACCATATGTTCTAGACTTTAGGGCAAATTTAATTCCCTTACTTTACAAAAAAGTGAATGTTAAGCCCAGTGAAATTAAAAAGCTTGCCTACAGAGTGCTAATGACAGGACCCGGAATAGTTATCCTGACTCAGTTCTTCTTAGTGCTACTCGGGTGTACTGGTGTTTATATTCACAATGTTAGTACAGAAATTGAAAGTAAGCCCACAGAAAATTTTACAGCAATTTGACATTGCCACAACGTCCAAGCACTTAATCATTTTTCTATTAATTTTTATTGATTTTACAAAAGTATTGATGACAACAAATTGGAAAGAAGAAAACTGGTCTTTCACCACAGTTAGGTTGTGAAGCATTGCTCTAAACTGTGCCGATTCTCAAATAGAACCTGGCGGATTAGTTAGGTTGATTTAATCCATGTCTGGGGGGCAGCCTAAACACTGGGAGACTCTGGCATACCGAGGAGAACAGCGCTGGGTCTCTGCCCTGCTCCATCCTGCTCTCCATCCATTCCTGCCCACACCAAACATCAGTCTCCCGCAAGGGCCTATCATTGATTCCCTTCTTTTCTTTCTCTGCACTCCCTTGAGTTCTCATTTACTCTCTCAGAGTCGAATTTATAGACGTGTCTCCCAAAACTCTATTTCCTGCTTCAGCCCCTCTCTCTGACTCCAGTCTCTCATTTGCATTGTCCTGTTCCTCCTGGTAAACTCATTTCAAGTTTATAAAGCACAAAATTCTCTTCTCCCCAACCCAGTCACAGCTCATTGCAAGCACTAAGCTCAGACCCTCAGTTATCCTTACTCCCTTCCAGTTTCTCAGTGCCTTATCTAATCATGCATCATCATTCATCAAAAACCCATTCTGATTTTTCCTTCAGAATATTTCTGGCACCTCTCTCTCTTTTCACCTCCTCCGCATCCATGGCAGTTCAGTTCTCTGATTGCCGTGGCCTCCTCACTGGTCTCTCTGCTTCCATATGCCCTTCCTTTTAACACATCCTTCAGGCATCCTAAAATGCTGTTTTAGTTGGTAGAAATTTCTCCCATTTAAAAACCTTCAATGATTGACTGTAAGATAAATTCCAAATCTTTAATAAAGGCCCTGTCCAATTTCCTGGTCCCAATCCATCTTTCCAGCCTTGCCTCTCACTCCTCCATCATATACCTTCTCCTTCCAGTCAAGTGGAATCTCTCATTGTGCTTTAAGACATTCCCTACATTTTCTATATTGCATTTCTGTTCAAGCTATTTCTTCAGGCTAGCGTGTTCTCCCTCTCATCTCTGCCCACTAAATGCCACTCTTCCTTTAAAGACCAACTCAGATCTTACTCTTCTCTCTTTCTCTCAGCATTGTCAGAAGTGATATTTCTGCCTACTTAACTATAGAATTTTGATTGTGCCTCCGTTGTGGCACTTATTTCATACTATTTTGCATTATAGTTATTTGTACACATGTAAAATCTTTCCTAGATTATCTGCTCCATGGGGACAGATTTCATATATTTATGTGTGTAACTGGTATGTTGAATAAACATGACACGTGGATTATAATCAAAACATAACTTTTTTGTAAAGCAATTATACTCCAATAAAGATGTTAAAAAAAATCATAACTTTATTTTTGTCTTTCACCATTCCTTCAAACTTTATGAAGTAGCAGCAATCTTCCCCTTACTCTGGGTAAAGTTCCAACAGGCCCATGGCTGTTCTGATCTTTCTTGAGTAATAGATTGTCCTAGAATCATTTTTGCAAACAGAGTCATAATTCAGTAGTCACTGTGTTCAATCTAACATGGAAGACAAAACTCTTGAACTGACATTAAGCTTTCTCTCTTGGCCTTGCTAGGATGGGCATGCTGTCTGTTCTCTTCCTGCTTACTTCGTTCCTCACATTTGATTGATTTTAAGAAATTGCAATTATCCATTTATATGCTTATTTGTCTCATCTTTGGCCAATAGGAGCCTCTTCAAGTTGGCTCTGAATCCTTTTGTATAACCCTAGTAATCTTTCATAGCTTCCTTGCTCTTTTTCTGACAAGATATTCCAGGTTTATTTTGTCCATTTCCTGCCCCAAGTCCTGAATCAACTGTTTCTCCAAGAGGCCCTAGTTTTTGGTTGCTGGTTTTGTTTGTTTTATTTTGTTTTTAAATGGGAAATACTATGTCAAGACCACAATTCGGGTTCTAGAGATGCTCACTGCTACTGGGTTGGTCATTGTTTCTAGGCCTCTTCAGTGGGTAGAGCTTGGAAAGATCTCCTTCCCTCCCTCTCTCTCTTTCTTCCTTCTTCCATCTTTCATCTCCTCCTCCATCCTTCCCCCCTCCCTCCCTCCCTCCCTCCCTTCCTTCCTTCCTTCCTCCCCCCTTCCTTCCTTCCTCTCTCTCTTTCTTTCTCTCTCTCTCTTTCTTTCTCTTTCTTTCTTCCTTTGTTTCTTTGTTTCCTTCTTTTTTTCTTCCTTTCTTTCTTTCTTCCTTTCTCTATCCATCTATCTCCTAGCTCTGTGCTTATGTATATACATATTTTAAGATAAAATGCTTTATATCTCCAATTAAAATTTGGGAATGCTACAGCGTCTTGGACCTTGATATTACATCTGTATTTCCTTCCTGTCACAGAGACTTCTGTTCTCAGAGACATAGGGATTGGAACAATTAGATTATCCTATACTTACTTACTTTATCCCATATTACACACATAATAGTCTTAGGATAACAATATTTTTTATTTCAGAAATTTTTTAAATTATATTTTTTAGTTTTTCTCTTGCTTTGATTTTTCTTCACCAGAAATTTACATTAACTGTATAGTCAAGGACTTTCCTGGTGGTCCAGTGGTTAAGAATCCGCCTGCCAATGCAGGGGACATGAGTTCGAGCCCTGGTCTGGGAAGATCCCACATGCCATGGGGCAACTAAGCCTGTGCACCACAACTACTGAACCTATGCTCTAGAGGCCGCAAGCCACAACTACTGAGCCTGTGTGCCACAACTACTGAAGCCCTCGCGCCTAGAGAGCCCATGCTTCGCAACAAGAGAAGCCACTGCAATGAGAAGACTGCGCACTGCAACAAAGAGGAGTCCCCTCTTGCTGCAACTAGAGAAAGCCCGTGCGCAGCAACGAAGACCCAGCACAGCCAAAAAAAAAAAAGACTGTATAGTTGATCTTTTTTTCCTACTTTCAATACTGTTACTTTCTCTCAAATCCTTTTTTACCTATTCATTTCTTTTGAATTTAAAAACTTGTCTAATTTTTCACCTGTTTTATTAAGGCATTATCTGTTGTGCTCATTCACCCTTGTGTTCCTTCTTGTTTAGTCTTTGTTTCTAAAATAAATTTCTTTTAGTTCTAATTCTTTTCTGAATTGTCACCTCATTTTGAGTTTTTCTGATCTAAATTATCTTGTTCTTTCATGTCTTGTGTTATTTAATTTCTTTTAGCTCTTTTAAAATCTGTTCTGTGAACATGTCTTTCCGGTATGCTTTCTTTTTTTTAAAATAAATTTATTTATTTATTTATTTTTATTTATTTAATTTTAGCTGCATTGGGTCTTCGTTGCTGTGCACAGGCTTTCTCTAGTTGTGACATGTGGGGACTACTCTTCGTTGCAGTGCGCAGGCTTCTCACTGTGGTGGCTTCTCTTGCTGCAGAGCACGGGCTCTAGGCGCACGGGCTTCAGTAGTTGTGGCACATGGGCTCAGTAGTTGTGGCACACGGGCTTAGTTGCTCCGCGGCATATGGGATTTTCCAGAACCAGGGCTCGAACCCGTGTCCCCTGCATTGGCAGGCAGATTCTTAACCACTGCGCCACCAGGGAAATCCCCTGGCATGCTTTCATTGTTGGTAGGGAAGTTATTTTGTTCTTTATTCTCTTTTCTTATAATAACTTTGTATGGGATTTGACCTCAATACTTTCCGTTTCTTAATTAGTTTTTCCAAATTTTTAGAAGGATGAATGATTCAAGGTAGCTTTTCTAACTGCAGAGAGCTCTATTGTCTGTTTTTTGTCTTGTTTTTGTTTTTCCTTCAGAGTTCAGAAATATTGTGGCTTGCTTTTTGAACTCTATTTTCCTCCCCCACCTTCATATGACCCCTTTCTTCTCTTCACCTTTATCACCCCTGTCATCTACTTTGATGCCACCCTTAGTAGTTACTGCTTAGGGTAGGGCCATGTCCTGGGATAGAGCCATGTCCTGGGATACAGCCATGTGGCTAAGTTTTGAAAGTTCACAGAGACTATGCTTCTTCAGCCCTCTTACAGCAGGCTCCTGTGATTACCTGCTAATGGAGTAGACATGCCCTCCCAGTTTCAGCTGCTATTTCCGCTAGGCCCACTGTATGCTCCAGTGAGTTCCTTGGCTATTTTGAGGTTCTACTATTCTCAGGTCTGTCACATGCCCTGTTGCATCCCTCTACTTCCTCTTGCACAGAGCTGATACCATGCAGATTTATGCCTGTGTGTAGTTTGTCCTCGTTTGTAGCCTGTGGGGCAGTTTGTTGCCTGGGGTTTTGGGGTTTGTTGGTCTTGGTTTTTTGTACATGCTAGGAGTTTTTGGTTTTGCTATGCAGTTACTCTGTTTGTTTTGATGTAGGAATTTGGAAACATTCCAAAACCATGCTGCTACCACCCCCATCTTCCCAAAATGAACAGTGAACTCATGAATTACATTGAAAACATAAAACTTTCTAAAATTTATTCTGTTTCTCTTAATAAATCTCTTTCAAAGGGAGGCAGTCCCTTTGATTCTTTACAGTTGCCTTTCTTTTTTAAAAATAGTGTTAAAAAATATGGTTGCTTACTTATTGAACTCTGTGTCCCTCTTCTACCTTTATATGAACCTTTTCTTACATATAAACAATATCTTTACATAGACATACTATGATTTTTATCCTCTCACTCCCTCCCTTCCTTCCTTCCTCTCTTAAACCAAAACAAAAACTAATAAAAGGGCTGCCTGTGTTTTCCATTATTGACTTATATTCAGGAGGAACTGCATCAGATGGTGTCCAAGCCCCACCTATATCTTTCATCCTCACCACTTTGGTGCAATTTGCTGGCACCTGCACTTCTTTGCTTACGGGCTTTCCCTAGCCACCAGAGCCTGCTTCATTTATGAGTAGCAGGCTAGACATACTAATGCCCCTCTTGAGAGTAGTCTTCAAGTAACAACTGATGAGAATAGATATATTTGGTAGACAAAAAAATGACCTGCTCAAAGAGGTGCACATCCTAATCCACTGAAAAATGGAAGAAGGTAGTCACAATTACAGGGAAATTTGAAGATGCTATGCTGCTAACTTTGAAGATAGAGGAAGGGGACACCAGCCAAAGAATGCAGGTGGCCTCTTGAAGGTGAAAAGGCAAGGAAATAGATTCTCCCCAAGAGCTTCCAGATGCAGCCCTGCTGTCACCTTGATTTTAGCCAGTATGACACATTTTGGACTTTTGACCTCCAGAACTGTAAGATAAGAAATTGTGTTATGTTTGTGGCAATTGGTTACAGGAGCAATAGGAAACTAATAAAATGGTTAAATACACCAGCTTCCTCAGTGCTTGAGTGGGGTGACTGAGGCATATGTTTTGTGTTGGATCTCAGAGTTCCTGGAGGTGGGGATTAAGTGCCTTATCTACAGTGGTACTTTTCTAGAAAACAAACCACTTATTTGCTTCCTTCCCATTCGTCTCCAACTTCTTCAGTCCCATACTGTGTTGGAAACACCTCCAAAAAATCCGCTTACACTCAAGTCCTTGAATTGGGATTTGCTTCTGGGAAAATGCAATCTAAAACAGAGCTTGAGATGGTTTTGGTGAGAGACCGAGGTAGGTACTTGTTTAGATTCTTCAAGTTTGGATTGAAGCAGAGAGTTCTATATTTATCAGAAATTTTTATCATTTCCAAGGTGCAGGGATGGAAGGGCCTTGGGAAGTGGGTGGAAGTCTGAGACTCAGGTGGTAACAAAACATAGTCCCTGCCTTTTTCCCCCCTGTCTTTGGATGTGTTCATTGTGTGGTTCTTCAGTGCTTAGAGTAAGGCTCTGTGTTGTGAATCTCCAGAAGTGACACCTAGGGCCTCCATGGTCACCAAGGACTGTGAATCTGAGGTGGAACTTTAAGGCAGATACTATAGATTGGCTCACTCTATAGCAGGGTTTCTCAACCTTGGCACCATTGACATTTTGGGCTGGATAATTCTTTATTTGAGGTCTATCCTATGCATTGTAGGATGCTGAGCAGCATGCTTAAACTCTACCCACTAGATGTTATTATCACCCCCGCCTCAGTTGTGACAACCAAAAGTGTCTCCAGACATTGTCCAATATCCTCGAGGGACAAAATCACCCCTCAGTGAGAACCATTCCTCATGTAACTCCAACTCCTTTTCATCCTGCTTTCTGGTACCCTGGAGGCAGCAAGTGAAAATCACATTCCCCAGAGACTCTCTCGTAGTCAGGATTCTGCGTGTGAGACTCGGAACATGGCAGTGAACATCACGAGGCAGCAGGCAAGCACTGTCATTGAGGTATTTGTTTTGCTTTGTTTCTAGAACAGTAGCGGTGATGGCCTAGTCTCTGGCTTCACATGTGTTGAGTGCTGTGGCAGCAGTGTGATTTTGTTGTAACAAGCCTACTGGATAACTGGATATTTCTCTTTGCTGTATTCCTTCTCATTATGTGACCTCTAAGTTGGTTTCCTGGCACTTCAAGGAATTTGAAATGAAATGAATTCTTTTGATTAAACTAACTATAGATGATTCTGCTATCTGAAATGCAATCATTTTTACCAGGACTATGTACAGAGAGCATCACAACCTAAACTGTGGCTTTGGCTTCACGAAGGAAGTAGGCGGAAAGATACTAAGAATTTAGACTTTGAAGAGTAGAAAGCTTGTGAACCTAGTTATATGACATCAAACAATCCTTAGATGGCAGAACCCATGCTGCCCAAGCTCGTTACATTAACCAATATGTTAGGGAAAATTCAAAATGTTAATGTGTGTGTGCTGATTCTTACTGCTTTCAGTGAAGTCCTGCAAGATACAGATCAACTCAAACTATAGGTGGAAGGAACTAGCACTTGGCTAAGAGAGGCCATGGACTTGTTGCCTGCAATCTAAATAGACTGAGCCTTTAGTAATTGGGAATCTTGGAGAGTTAAAAGAGTCAACTCTGGTGTTTACCCAAATGAGTTGAAAACTTATGTCCACACAAAAACCTGCACATAGATGTTTACAGCAGCTTTATTCATAATTGCCAAAACTTGGAAGTAGCCAAGACGTCCTTCAGTTGAATGTGTAAATAAACTAGGGTGCATCCAGACAACGGAATATTATTCAGCATTAAAAAGAAATGAGCTACCAAGCCATGAAAAAACATGGAGGTAACTTAAAAGTATATTATACTGAGTGAAAGAAGCCAATCTGAAATGGCAGCATACTGTATGATTCCAACTATATAACATTCTGGAAAAAGCAAAAAGGTGACCACAATGTTTGCCAAGGGTTAGAGGGGAGGGAGAGAGGTGAATAGGCAGAACACAGTGATTTTTAGGGCAATGAAACTACTCTGTATGATACTATAATGGGGGGATAAATGTCATTATACATTTGTCAAAACCTATAGAAGGTACAACACCAAGAGTGAACCATAATATAAACTATGGACTTTGCGTGATAATGATCTGTCAATATTTGTTCATCTGTTGTAACAAAGGTTCTACTCTGGTACAGGATGTTGATGGTGGGAGAGGCTGTGCTTGTGTGGGGGAAGGGAGTATATAGGAACTCTCTACTTGGTGCTCAATTTTGCTGTGAACCCTAAAACTGCCCTAAAAAATAAAGTCTATTTTAAAAAATCAACTGCTTTCTTACCCCAAGAGTAAAGGCTACTGTTTAGACTTAGAAGGAGATAAGTTTCTGATCGCAAGTTTTTTCAAGCAAGTCCCATAAGAGTTGTTTGCCTGATAATGGGAGCTAGCTCATTGATAAAAATCAGATTAAGAATTAACTTCCCACTTAATCCTCTTTCAAATAGTCTCAGGATAGCTCTCATTAACTGAGAGCTGGAGGGTGGACAAAGGATAGTGGCCAGTAAGTAAGTCTTCTGGCTTAAAAATTCACAACTACACCAGCTCCTTAACTGTGGTTATTTGTGCATGAAACTTACTGAAAAATAATAGAAGGAAATCCTACTAGATTTTTGAGGGACCCCCAAGACTAGCTTATAATAGCCTGTGACTGATAAATGTCAACACTGTACTTGGACCCCAACTTGCACAAACAGGAAGTAGAATGATGAAGCTGTGTATTCCCCAAAGTCATCCTTTCCAATGCCCCCCTCAGCTATGGTCCTAAAGGAAAAGGACCAGTGTAGTAGAGGCTATGATGTATGATCCAGATCCCCTTTAGGACTGAAGGACAGTTCTTCAGCTGCTGAGAGTGTTCTCAGCTGTCAGTCTTGTCTGGGAAATTGCTGAAGAGAAATACTTCACCTAAGGACACACCACCTTTCCTGAAGATAGCCTACATCCAATGACTTGTTGACCCACGTATGTAAAGTCCCAGTCTTCTCAGCCAAGCTCAAATCTACTCTAAGGGGCCAATCCAGTTTCAGACGTCCCCATGGTTGGCTGAATCCTTTGCTGAGACTGTATCACAGCCTGGTGTATCCCTCTGCTTAATACTCCTCTCTTCTCTGTCCTTACAGTCAATGATCCCTAGAGCACTCTTTAATAAAATTCCTGTGTGCTCATCTCAGCCTCAGAGACTGCTTCCCAAGGAACTTAATCTTCAAAAACTAGGAAGAGGGCTTCCCTGGTGGCGCAGTGGTTAAGAATCTGCCTGCCAATGGAGGGGACACGGGTTCGCGCCCTGGTCTGGGAAGATCCCACATGCCGCGGAGCAACTAGGCCCATGAGCCACAACTACTGAGCCTGCGCGTCTGGAGCCTGTGCTCCGCAACGGGAGAGGCCGCGACAGTGAGGGGCCCGCGCACCGCGATGAAGAGTGGCCCCCGCTCGCCACAGCTGGAGAAAGCCCTCGCACAGAAATGAAGACCCAACACAACCAAAAATAAATAAATAAATAAATATATAAAAAAGAAAAAGAAAAGAAAATGGAGTCAGATTAAAAAAAAAGAAAGCTAGGAAGAGACTTTAGAGGGCAAAGGCTAGGGCAATTGGAAGCCCAAACATAGGAATTTGTCCACTGTTGCAGCAGGATATCCTCACTCTTGTCAGTAGCTACCTGTATTTCCTTTATACCCTTTTCTGTATAGAAATGTGTATCTTTTTCCTAAAAGCTGAAAAGAAATCATATCGACATTTTTGCCTTTGGTTTGAAGTAACCTTCTATATAATATGGAACACTGATACAACATGGTCTAGAAAAGATATGCAGAAACTTATGTTATTTTTATCAAAATGGACAAATGTTACCCGATTAGAATTTATTATTGTCATATAATAATTTAAACTATGGATACTATATTCCTTCTTCATTTGGGGAGACCAGTTGTTTTAAAAGAGGGCCTCCTTTATGTTATGTTTTATCATTGCAAATAACATTTCATTCAACAATCAAAAATGCTTATAAAATCTTTTTTAAACACTATCATATAAATGTTGGGAGCATACGAGTTACCTTTTAGTTCACAGGTCATAGAACCATGAGAAGCTATGTACAAATCTGATGCGGAGAATATGTGTCCTCCAATTACCTTGACTTTGGACGAGTTAGCAAGGTGAGATGTTGATATTGTCCCTTTTGGAGAGGGATGTGTGTTCTTCCAGGGATGTTTAAGTGCTCAAAGTGGTGGATGTGGTAGATAAAGTTTTGGCCCTTCCTAATAATGGAATCTAGAAATTTAGTTGTGTATTTTTTCCTGCCTAGATAGAAAATTTCATTTCCAAGTCTTCCTTGCAGGAAGGTGTGGTCATATGATTAAGTCATGTTCAGTGTGTTGTAAGTGAAAGTTTGGTATTGGATTTCCAGAAAATCTCCTTAAAGAGTCTCAGTCATCCCCAAGGTCTGCTCCCTTTGTCCTCTGCCTCTTTCTTCAAACCTATAACTCAGACACGATGACTGGAGCTGAGACCATTCATCTTACATCTTGGACCCAGAAGATGGATGTCAGAGTTAAGATAGTGAAACAGACAAACAAAAAAAACCAGGATACAGGGTTGCTGATTAATGAGGGGCCATAATATCAACCCTGTCCTGCCTACCTCTATACTTCTTTTGCATGTAAAAGAAACAATGTTCTATTTTATTAAAGCCATCACTATTTTGGACTTTTCCACTATATACAGCTGCGCTCAATCTAAATTGATATAGAGCTCCAGTGGTGTAATCCTAAAATAGCCTTTTGACCTGTCATCACTCTTCCTAGGGAAGGTTAGGGGTGTGCTGCCTAGTGGCCTCCATAGTTACCAGGTACACTAAGCTTCACAGGAGATGAATTAGGCTCAAGAACTTCTAGCTTCTTATGGTCTTATGGTCCAGCCTCATCCACACTATTTCTAAAAGAAATTCCATGAAAGTTTTATAGTGAAGCAAGTTTCCTTTTATATTAGCAGAGAATATTTACCGGACAATAACATTTTGACATTTACTGGCAATTTGTGTGATGGAGAGCAAAATTACATCATTCATTACTTTTCTATTGCCACTGTAATAAATTACCACAAACTAAGTGGCTTAAAACAACACAAATCTATTCTCTTACAGTTCTAGAGACCCAGATATCCCAAATGAGTCTTACAAGACTAAAATCAAGATGTCAGCAGAGCTGGTTCCTTCTGGTGGCTCCAGAGGGGAGAATCTGTTCCTTGTCTCTTCCAGCTTCTAGAGGCAGCTGGCATTCCTTGGCTTGTGGCCACATCACTTCAACCTCTGCTTCTGTTGTCACATTTCCTTCTCCTCCAACTCTGCCTCCTTCTGTGTCCCTCTCATAAGGATCATTGTGATTACATCAGGCCCACTTGGACAATCCAGGATAATCTCTTCATCTCAAGATCCTTAATTTAATCAAATCTGTGAATTAGCTTTTGCCATATAAGGTAGCAGGGGTTCCACAGTTCCAAGGTTTAGGATGTTGGACACATTTGGGAGGCTGACTCCACTTATCTAGACATCTTGATTAGAAATCATTCAGGAAAGGTGTTTTTCTAATTTAAAAGCAACAGAAATTGTT
Source organism: Balaenoptera physalus (assembly GCF_965194825.1). NCBI lineage: Eukaryota > Metazoa > Chordata > Mammalia > Artiodactyla > Balaenopteridae > Balaenoptera > Balaenoptera physalus. The sequence goes on from NC_138891.1 coordinate 87,277,346, forward strand.
ACATATGGTTACAGTTAGATATGGTTGCCTTTTAAAAAGGCAGCTTCCATAAATCAAATACTACTATTAAAATGTTTAAAGGCAAAAACAAACTATTTGCTGAAAATATAGCAGGCAAGGTGACAAAAGTATAATATATTCAATATATGCACTATAAAATTTTTTTAAATAATAAGAAAATCACTGACTCCAATATTTTCATAAGCAGTTAATTGTGCAAGAACAACAATTCACAAATGATAAAACACCCCGAAAATCTGTTCATCCTCATTAAGCATAAAATTCCAAAATAAATGGAAAGTTTTACTTTTAGAATTATGATGATCATAACAAGACATTACTAATGGTAAGAGTGCAGTCAACCAAATCTGGATGCTTTCATAACTTGCCCCTAGAAATATATGTTGGTCTTCCTTGGAAGTTATGTAGCACTAAGTATCAAGAGTGCTAAAAATGTTCATATGTTCTACTCAGTAATACCACTTTTGGGAAATCATCCAAAATGCAGCAGAGCAAAAATGCTTATCTTTATGTGAAAAATTAGAAAAACCTAAAGATCCTACAATAGGAAAATTACTAAATAAATAGTGCTGTAATTATAAGATAGAATATTATTCAGCTATTTAAATGTATCTACTGGAAAGTATTTTTTCCTAATTCACTTGGAGAAACACCTATGGTAAGGGCAGGGAGAGCAATCTTACAAGGCAGCTGAGCAGCAGCTAAAAATCTGCTAAGAAGTCAGGAGAACATGCCTCCCCTGGACCTGATCTTTCTGAGTTTCCTTTCAAACCGTTATGTGTGAAAATTTAGGTATATAGTTATCTGAGTTTATTAACACTGACTCCAATTGGCATTAAAGGGATAAACAGGCCCAAAATTCAGTCAGTTACCATTGATATGGCTCTACCAGATGTTAGAATATGAAATGCTGCACTTCTGAACTGGTTGGTGAATGACAACTAGTTGCTGCCCTGACCTGAGCCCTTGAGTAGTCCCTGCATCCCTGGCCCCCTGGGATCCTTCCTTGGGACCTATCATTTTGGGATCTCTTCATTATTGAGCAACTGAAATGACCGGCACAATTGGGCCTTCAGGAAGCTGCTGGAGATATATATGTATATATATATATTTCATTTCAGGACAAACTTCTCCCAAATTCTTTCTTTGACCTTACTCCAAAATAAAACTAAATCCATTTCCTTTGCTTTGAATTACTATTTACTTCATTTGCATGTTCTTTTTCTCATAAAACCATGTAAATAAGGAGAGGATTCTACTGCTAGACAAATGCGAGTGGAGCATGTGCAGTGCAGCTCTGATAAAGCTTTATTTGGTCCAATTCCCACTGTGCTCTTAGCTACTTTCACTTCTGTAGTTAAAAGCATGTGAATTTTCCAAGTTTCTGCCTGCTTTCTATGCCTGTTTTTCACTATTGTTCCCATTGGTTTGGCTGATCTTCACAGTTTCTCCCAGATTGACTAATTTAATACTGCAATTTCTACTAACTAGCTTTCATGCCTTCCCACTTTCTGCAGAATAGATCCCCTCTATGCAGAATATCATCTATTGAACAAGGAGTATGGGAAAGCAAAATAAAAAGTTGTATATTCAACATTGTCATAACTATGCAAAATTAATGTGTTAGACTGGGTGCTCCAAAAAGCAGACTCCAAAACAGGATAAAATATGCAAGGATTAGATTAGGGGAAACGCCTGTGAGAAAAAAAATGCCAGGAAGAACTATTAGACCACAAAGCAAGTGTGATCCTGAATGACTGCAGGAAATAGGTTGGGTGGAAGAATCCTAGAGTGCTGTGTACCACAAGAAGGTTTGGCAAGGCTGTAGGGGAGTTCTTAAGTGAAAGTAGGTCATTAGAAGTATCCTGTGTCCCTCAGAAATGGACCTACCTTGGTATTTCTGTTGTGCTCAGTCATTGGCTGGGAAGCAGAGCCTCATGGCACAAATAAGGTGATAAATCTCAACGTGCAGAACCTGGGGCTTTTGGTCAATTACACCCTTATATTTGGAAATCTACAAGGTATGCCACCTTTCTTTTCCATGTAAACCCCCTAGTCCCTCCTGGAAGAACAAGTTCATGGCTTCAGACCCTAACATTTTGCTGAGATCTGAAGCTATAGGCACATCAAAACATGTGGACATCCACAAAAGTAAAAGAGAAAACAATTTGCAAAGCAATGATACATCCATAAATTGGTTTCATGACACAAGCAATGAGATAAACATACATATGGCACAAAAATATGAGCATATACAAATATAGTACACACAGGTTCCTGGGATATAAGAGAAGTCAACTCTCTCCCTGCCCATGCTTCAGAGATACAAATAAACAAGACATAGGCACTCTATACTTTTTGTCTGAGTGGGAGGAAAGAAAGGAAAATACATTTATCAGGATCCTGGTTTTGTGCCAGTCACTGTGGTAAGTGGTTTCACATTTGTTAAACTTAAAATGTATGTTACTATTTTTGTCTCTTATTGAATACCCATAACAAGGTTCTATGTAAGTGTGCTTATTCCTGCTTTACAGAGGAAATAATGGGTTTCAAAGAGGTAATAGATTCAAAGTTAAGTAACTTGTCTAAGGACACACATCTAGTAAATAACAGAACCACAATACATTTCAAGTCCACCAATACAGAAGTAAGGGGAGAAGGGTGTTTTCGGGTGTTGTCTATATACACATTTTTTATTGCAAGGAATTTTTTTCCCCAAAGCAACTTCAGTCTTCTAATTTTTGCAGCTGAGGGTATTTTATACTGTTTTTATGGATCAACCCTATCCACCTCACAGTATGGGATTGATTTGCTCACCAAACATACACTTTAAAGAGCCAAGGGGAAGAGCTCAGTATCAAGTCAGCATTCTTGCCCATATCAGGTTCTCAGGTGTGGTGCCAATGACTATGATCCTTTTCTGTATCCCAGTTTCAGTAAGTGGCCCCTGCCTTGTTTACCTGTCCAGCCCTCTAGTCTTGTTGTGACTACTTTGACCCCTTCCAGTCTTTTGGAGGGTTACAGCTCTTTCCCTGAGGGACAGGCCCAATGGCTGGACCCTTTTTTAGATCTCCTGTTCTCAGGTCTCTAATTCTCTCTGCCCTTTACTTCTGTGGCCTGTTTGTGAAGCTGATCCATCCTTGTGAATTTTCTGGAATTCAGACCTTTAATCTATTACATTTCTCTGCTAATCAGAGCTTTGTTATGACATTTCTGAGTCTCGTTCTCTATGCAACAGTGACTACCATTAGCAAATACACATTTTCAAGTTGTTCCACCATCATTATTTTTTGGCTTATTAATACAGGGCTTCCTGGTATCCATCTTGTCCAAATGAAAACCCATCTTTGGTTCAGAAATAATTATAGATATAATTTACTGATCACTTTATATATGTTAGCTCAGTTAACCAACATAAAAGATAGATATTATTACCATCTGTGTTCTACAGAACAGGAAAAACTGAGATATGGAGCAGATTTCGTTCTCTGGAAGCAGACATCAAAATAGATTAGGGATCAACACCTGTGAAAGAAAGTGGGTGTAAGGGAGATTGGGGAGCGAAAGAAGTCAAACTGTGATATAAGCCTGACATAACCTTGGCTGACTGAACTGGGAGCTCTGGGTCAAGTATTGCCCATCGACATCCCGTGTGGAGTCAAAATGGCCAGCCCTGTATACACTTTCCTTGCTCCATCACTGGATGCAGGCTGTCATGGGAAAGCATGACCTTGGACAAGGGAAATCTCAGCTGAGCAGACCTTGAAGGAGCATACACCTGGATGCAGTCTGCTGACTGCATTCCCCAACAGCTAAGAGCAAATCTGTTCTTGAAAAAGGATCTGAGTGGTACGTCTGTGTCTACCACAGACTCTAAGAATGTAGGAAATATATGAAAGAGTCTACAGCTAGTAAGTGGCAAAGATTTGACACCAAGTCTTTTGTGGCTCAAAAGTCCATGCTCCCCACTAATTTATAATTGGTTTCCAAATATTCACCCAAACTAGTTGTATCAGAATCACTTTTAAAATAGGAATTTCTTTAAAATATGAATATTTGGCCTCAATCCTGTGAGATTCTAATTCAGTACATGTGGGTGAGATCCAAGAATTCCACCTAGTTAATAAAAAGTGCCCAGGCTGGTTCAAAAGTACAGTCATATATAGAAACTATTGCTATCATTGATGAGGAGAGGATGCCAAGCAGAAGAATGGAAATGGTTTTAAACGCTGTACTGCATTTCTGATAGAAGCTACCCAATGAGTTTTGGAGTGTTAAAAAAATTCAGAATCAAGATTCATTCCCTGGGCTGATGTTATCTAAAGTCAGTGGCAAGACCACGCCAGGACCCTGCGTCTTATTTTGTGATTGCTGTTTCTCTGATCACCCTTGGGTAAAAATATTGAAGAAAGTACAGCTGCTTCACGGTTCATGAAAGCAACTGCACCTGTAAGTGAACTGAAGAATTTGCCCTGTAAGTAGCTCCAAAAATGTTTGCAAAATGAATTTGAAGATTCCAAATTCTATTTTGCTTTTTGTCTTTCACTATAAAATCAGAGATAGGTTAATGTTTTTGAAATTGTTTCTAAAATACGATGCAATTACTTTTTAAGATGTAGTAAATTCTTCAAATTTGCACGTTTAAATAAAAGTATAATTTTCTGATCAAACAGTACATAATTATAATGGGACAAGGGTCAAGATAGAAGCTTAATTACTAGATTAAGTATAAATTTAAAACAAAATTGATTTGTTGCTGAGCTAACAAACTCTGAGCCAGGCTTCTTTCAATTCTTCTTTACCAGAATGAAGATAGGAGTCAGATTCTGACTGAGAATTCTGTCTACAGTGGGGCTCTAAGGACTCCACCTCTGGAGGGACAAAGGACCAGTCATGCTGATAAAAGTCACAAAATAGATATCTTTTAAAAAATACATTAGATGTTACATAAGTTTTTCCCCCAAATTTATCTAATTAGCACAGTCATTTTTATATGAAAAAATCTTTAGAATAGTGAATCATGAAGGTTTTATGCTGAGATAAACAACATTTATAGGACTTCTTTCTGGTTTGGGATAATATCCTGAGAACCTTGGCCTTGTGGTTTATGGCTTTGACTTCTGAGACCATTTTAAAGGGACAACGAGCCTTAACTTGGCTGGTATAGGTCATTTGCATTCCATCTTGAGCATGGGAAAGAAAGTTGTGTAAATATTACATAAATACTGTAATATTTGCAGGATGTTTACTCCAGTAATGGAAGTTCTAAGAAGCTATGTGTAGTCGCTCTGTATTACAATGTGGTGGTTGAAATGCCTGAATATTTATGTCCCAACACTGAAGGCTGATATGAGGAAATTAAAGTGCTGGTTGAGCCCTTTAAAATCAGGAAGAGTGACTTTTCGTCTTTGTTCCTCCAACCATTGCACAGTGTTTATCTGAATCAGTGAATACATGATAACTGTTTTTTAACCTTATATACTTAAAACCATTGAAATTTGGCCTTGGAAGAAAATCACCAGCCTCTGAGAGAAAGACTTACAAAATCAACTTCTGTCAATGATCACATATGTCACAAATCTAGATTTTTCATTTGGAATCTCAAATGGGTGAATTTAATTAGCTTCTGTGATTAGAAGCTAAGCTAATTATTACAAGTGGCCTTGGAGAAAACAGTCCCACATTGATCCTGTCTGATCTTGAACTTTTCCATTTCTTCCTTTATTGTTTCTATTCTATTTAATCCAGATAATAACCACGTGAAGAATGTTGAAAATGGAAGTTTCCTTTAATTGATATTCAAGGTGTTATTCAGCTCAGAACTTTATTATTTAGAGAGAACATGTAGCCAGTACTAATGATGATCTCGTCCCATTGGTATCTATCTACAGACTAAAGACAGTTGCCTTTCCTTCATCTGTTGAGGAAAGGCTTCCTATCACTCATTTTCTCCATAACCTCAGAAGACTTTCCACTGGTTTAATAAGCATTCTCATCTTATAATGACATGATTTTTTGGAAGATAAATCTAAAATCTCTTACTTGGAGTTTCATAATCACAAGCTGTGGAAAGGGGGGAAATGTATACTTACCATAAGTACTTTTTACCATGAATTTCCTGACCTTGATTTGATTAAAATCTCAACCTAAAGATTTCAACAATATAAATTTCTTTAGAGTTTAATTGTTCATTCACTGAAGTTTGAATGAGAAAAACCTAAATGTGGGGCAAAAAGGGTGGTATGGAAGGAGAAGTTAAGGACTGCGCTGCTTAATGTATCAGAGCATTTGAAAGTGAACAGCCAATTTGACAAGAAGCAAAACCCACAGAACAGAGTACTGCCTAGTCTTTCTGTTCATTTTGTTTCACAGACTATTTGGGCTCTTCTTACTGTTCTCTCCCACCTCCTCTCTCTTCTCTATTTATTTTATAGATGTCATTGGAGTAGGTAACCTGATCCAACTCTGAAGAATTCATGGGAGGAAGGGAAGCTTTCTACTTGAGCATCCGTGATATAAACAGGAAATGAAGACATCACCTACCATGCTTGGAATCGGGAAATTGCTTTGGGTCCTTTTCCTAATTCCACTTTTAGGCATCTGGAGTATCAGTGGTAAGGCACTGACTTCTTATATTTCTCAGGAGGGGTTGGAGGCAATGTTTTCCCTTGCTGATCGTAGTAGGATGTAGTGTTTATGTCAAGAGGATAATGGTAGATGAAACCAAGTAGTTAGACTTGCTCACTGAAGACATTATAGGACATAAACCAAATTAGAAAACAGTATTTAAGTCATACTTTGGCTGGTTTTCTTAAAAACATGTTCTGATGGTAAGAAAAGAGAATTGGGCAAACATTATAAATAGTTCAGTAGAAATTTATCCCTCCTACTGGCAAAAATGTTCTGGATGCCATACTGATGGTGAATAAATAGCTTGTTCTTTCCAAACTGAAGCTAGAGGAGTGTTGAGGTACTCAGGTGGGTAGGTTAGGTGTTGGATAACTGGGGTTATATCTGATTCCATGGTTACTCTGGAATAATGTGGCTAAATAAAATCTCGCTACTTGCTTCGGTGGGGAACGTGCCTTGAGAATACTGAATGAGACAATGCTGAGAAATATGGGATCGGAGCATTCTGTCTCTGCTTCTAGTATGTTGAAAAAGAATGTTCCTACTTGGGTGTCATATGACATAGAAAACAGCTTGGATTCTGCATAGATGATGTTTGGCCACTTTTGCAAAGACTTTATGCAGGCAAAAAAATGATGAGTTCACTTACTCCCTTACATGGTCACAGATGCCCGCATAGTGTAAAGGGGGAAGGGCTATAAAAAGCTAGCAGAAGTTTCTGATTTCCTGGTTTCAAATACCTTGCCTTATTATCCCCACAAGCACACATACTCTTAAATTTTTCAAATCAGAAAATATGGTCACTGAAATCCTGTAAATGTCATCTTCAATTCTGGAACTGTGCGGTTTGGAATGTCTTTGTGATGCCAGGATGGCACACAACCAGGTGCAAAATAAAAATCCCCTTCACTTAAGCGTTTTTATGTTTCTAAGTATTTGGTATTATGTTGATGAGGTGTAGGATGGCTGACTGGATTTTTCACTTTAGCTACAACTGAAGTCAAATATTATTAAACAGAAATCATACCAGTTTGAAGAATATATAAACTATTCTCTGTGAAACTAAGTAAAAGAATATGCAGTGCTGCATCACACTGGAAGTATGGTACAACTCTGTTCCTCCTCTCAATGTGCTTACAAAAACAGACTTGGGTGTTAGAATTGGGTTCATTGACTGGCTCTGCCACTTACTGTGTGACCTTGGTTTAGTTTCTTATCCTCTCTTATCCTTAGTTTCCTCTTTTGTAAAATAGAAATAATAATAATTGTACCTAAATTATGGGGCTTCTGTGAAGACTACAAATACAGTAGATAAAGTGCCTGGCATAGTAAGTGCACATAATAAAAGCTTGAAAAACATTAATGGTATTTTTGTTAATATTCTTTACACCAAGCAACCCACACAATATTCAATTAAGTGGGAAGCAAGTTTTAACATTATCATTTAAAATAGTTAAGGTTTTGAAGCTAAAATAAAATGAATAAATGAAATATATTGTACAATATATTTAGCCCAAAGTATAGTGACATGAATTATTTGAAAAATGAAACGGAGAGCCTTAGATAAAGTACTGGCCAGGTATCTTATCCAGCAGTTTTTGGATTGTAGCATTATTTGAATTAAATTAGGAATAGAGGTTGGTGAGATTTCCTGTGATTTGCTTACTGAATTCTTTACACTGGCACAGTTTCAAACTGTTTAAAAATAATTTTTAAAGATTTTTTCCTTTCCACTTCAAAGCAATGTGAAGTCTGTGTGCCTCTTCCCAGGAATGAGGCTGCATCGTAATAAGGTTGTAAAAAAAAGGTAAAGTTCTCTACAAACTTCCTGCTTAAGGTCTTTCTCTATAATGAAATTACACTTGCTTGCCTTTTGTGTTTCTCAAAAAGAAATTAGGGGGAACTCTGTCCCTTTGTATCTAGCATATACTTTCTGTCTGGATGAAAGTAATAAAAGTTTCAGCACCTACACATGGAGAGATTCTTCTGGCAAGAACTAGGCTGCAGGTGGAGATGGCCCTTGTCAGTCACCTGCCTCATCCCCAATGAGCGGCTCCAGCTGAGAGGTCCTGGGACATTGTTCAGCTGGGCATCAACCAAGGATCCCAGCTTCAAGCAGCCAGGAGCACTGCAGTTAATGTCTGGCTATATCAGAGATTATATATGATCCTGAATAAGGCAGGAGGAAATCTCTGATCACTGCTTATTGTAATAAAAAATCATCCTAATCTGGTCTAGTACCAGAGGCCACTGACAGTTTGGTGCCTTTGAAAACACAGTGGTTGGGGCCAAGTCTCCATGTGGGTCTCGCGTGTGTTCTCCTTCTCCTTTGTGGTAGTAGTTCAGTGTGATCCATGGATGCATACTCCACATTCCTCCCAGATTCTGTTTCTCCACCATGAACAGGCCATATCCTTGGGTCAGAGAAGAAACACTGGGGCAAAAGTGCTCTGAATCTGTCTCTCATTCCTTCATATTCTGGTTTTGTAACACAGTATCTTTATTAGGCTTTTCTCTGGCTCTACTTATTTGTTCTTACTGAAATATGCACATTGTATGCCAGAGATAGAGCTCTGCCTTCTGCCAAATGCCTGTGTATTGTTATTACAAAAATGCCTGTCGTAAGATATGACTACCTTTTACGTAAATGTCTAGAAATACATTCTGCAGCTACAGGATTTCCTGGATTGAGGTATGAAAAGACCAATTCTTGTGTTGATCACAGCCTTGAATAGACTTTCCTAACACTGAGCTCTTTAATTAATTATTGCTTCCTCTGTCCCACTATCAAAATTTCCTCTATTGTAATGTTGAAGACAAACAGTTTATCTTGATTCACTGGGACTTTCCTACTTAATTTCCATCATTTGTGAGTTTCACCTTAGAGTTCAGAATTTGTTGCAAGAAAAGTGTTCACAGGCATTTGTAATCAGGTCCAAAAATGAAATCAACATTTTTCTTTGTTCTTTGGAGGCACAGTGGTGGAGCAGATAAGACCAGAGACTCTAGATTACTAGATTACTCTCCCATCTCTGCCATTTACTGGTTCTGTGACTATAACCTCTCTGGTTCTCTTTCCTCATCTAAACAATGGGGACAATAATGATATCGAACTTATAGGGTTGTTGTGAGTATTGAGTGAATTAATTCTATAAAACTCTTAGGACAGTGACTGAAGTTTATTAGCTAAACTTTACATAGTAAGTGCTGTGTAAGTTTAGCTAATAATGTTTTAGGTTTTTTTTCCCATTTAGTCCCAAACTTAATTAGCTTGATAGTCCCCTTAAAGTAGTATTGGGAGATCATCTCTCATTTGGGGTTGACAAAAGTTGTCTATAAACAACTCTTGATATCATTATCTCCCATCATCCCCATCACCAAGAAATGAGAACAGAGTTTGGGAGTCATGAGGCTTGAGTTACTTTGTGTCAGTGAATTGTTGTATCATAAGCAATTTGCTTCACTTTTCCAATTTTCTTCACTCCCTTACCTAAAATAAGCTCAATAGTTTCCACCTTTCCGGTGTCCTCTCATGGTTATGGACTCTGATCTCCATGCTTATCTCCATGGAAGAAATTACTTGTGTGCCTGTGTCTGTGTGTACACATGCAGGGAATCATGTTAGTGTGCTCAGAATCTAAACATGTACAACGTGAGGTTCACTTTGAATACAGCCCAGGCGAGCGATAGAGGGGCCATCTAGGCAGTCACAGGGGAACATTAGGTTTGGCTGGTAGAGCTCTTTAACTCCTCCTTTTCTCCTTCCTGATAGCCACATTTATCTGATAAGCATAATCTGGAACTTGCATGTATCACAAACAGCCCATTGTCCAGAAGTGGCTATAAGGAAGGCTGGGGCACTTAGGTTCTACCTGGGTGGTGATGGCCCCATTTCTTTTTTCTTCTGGGGTATTAGGAGAATTAATATTGGGGGACAATTGGCAGTTTCTGCCCACATAGATAATGTTAGGTGTCTTCTAGGGCTTTGAAAATGCCAATGAATCTCCGTGTGATCTCTGTAGTAGAATGTATTAGGAAGGTGAGGAAGTATCTGGAAAAGAAGTAGAGATGGACTTTCCTCGTGTCCTTCCAACAACACATAACCCACGGTTACTCTGAGCATCACATGTAACCACTCAAACACTGAAGGCAACATTTAGAAATACTCATGTTGGTTTCTTATAAAATGCCAAAGGCTCTCTTGAATGCTACTGTCCACAGCTTCCAAGGTATGTTCTAGGCTTTTCTTGACCTGATTTTCTTCCTAAAGTCACTGTGAGGAAGGTGGAAAGCCTAGCATCTCTGAAGGACAAACCCACCTATACCAGAAAGTCTTCCCTACCCAGAATTATTCTCTAAATTGTCAACATGAATCATTTTTCTTTACGTTCTATTGAACTGGCTAAAAACTTTTGCTGTTCCAGAGAGATAATTACACATTGGCCAATGAACTCTCCACCAGAAACTCATCCTTATCACATAGGACAGGCAGAACTCTGAAGGATTGGAGTGAATCCTCTGGTCTGGGGAGACAAAAGCATGACCAGTAGGGTAGAACTGCAGGGGGACATTTGTCATTTGGTGGAAATGTAATGAAGAAGTACTCAGAGAAAGCCTGAGAAAGTACCAAAAAGCAAAGGATTTTTACTTCCTAGTTTTGACCAAGACTAGCCTTCTTCATTAGTATAATTCTCAAGAATTTCATGTCTCATATAAAAGGACTTTTTTCTATGGGATGGAACACCTTTTCTATCTCTATTATATTCATTTGGCTGGTGAATATACCACATCACTGACCCATGATCACATCACTGCTGACCCCCGAAAGAAGTTGGAAGTAACTGTTCAGAGCAGAGGCACTTGGGGCAGACCTTCTGGGTTTCCTTCTTGTCTCTGCCTCCCATAGGCCTTGTACCCTTGGACAATTACTCAACTGCTGTGTTGCTTCCCTAAATTCACCCTATCCAAAAAATAGTAATGCCTGTCATTTATTATTATTTATTGTGAATGAACCACAGTGCTAACAACTCTTCCTATGTGTTCCCATGCACTTTCACAACTATTCTACCAGAAAAGAACTTGTGGTTTGGAGTTAGCCAGACCTGGGTTCAAGTCCTGGTCCTGTCTCTGCCTCCAGCCAGCTGGTGATCTTGAGTAAGTGGCTTAGCTTCTCTAATACTTGGTTTCTCCCACTTAAGATAAAGATAATAATAGTAACTACCTCATAGAACTGCTGTGAAGATCAAAGGAAACAATATATGTATGGTACATAGAAGTGCATAGCACATAATAAGAACTCAAAAAATATTAGTCATATCCCTATTTTCCTCCTGTCAGGAGCACCTAGGATGGGTTTACAGTACTTTGATAATGCGAAATATGCTGCAATTGTGGGCAAGTGACAATCAATATGAAGCAGTGATTCGGGAGGTTACCTTCCAAATGTGACTTAAACTATCTGACCTGATGATCACTAAAGCTCTCTGCTTGTACTATTCTTTAATATCTCAAGGAAAGGAAATGACACAGGTACTTTTTTTTTTTTAAAATATGCATATTCTTTTACTCAGCATTACACTGCTAGGAATCTGTTTTGCAAAAGAATCATAGGCATGCACAAAGATATATGGTATAGGGATTTTCTATGCAGCACTGTCTGTAAAAGAAAAAAAGTTTAAAAATATCAATAGGAGACTGATTATATCAATACAAACTACACTGAAGTATCTAGCATTAAGTCCTGGCATTTAGTAGATACCTGATAGAAGGCAATCAGTTATATAATAACAACAATAATATATAACAGTAATATTGGTGTGTGCTAACCACTTTTATACATTTCTTCCTCATAATAATCCTATGAGGTCATACTATTCCAGATGAGGAAACGGACTTAAAGAAATAAAAATAATTTGCTCAAGTATCAGTTCAACATCCTGAGTGTTATAGTACAGCATATTATTATTTTGCAAAATGTCACCACTGGGGGAAACTGGGAAAAGTACATAAGGGATCTCTGTATTATTTCTTAAAACTGCTATTACTTAAAATTATGACAATAAAAATTTCAATTAAAAAAAACAAAACAACGTATAACCCGGCTTAAGGCGACTAGAGGACACAAACCCAGGTGGGATGAGTCCAAAGCTTACCCCAACAATTCTCACTTCACAGAGAAGACATGGGCTCCCTAATAACATCTCAAGAAGTGACATAATTCATCTTTCCTTTCATTCTCTCTGCAACCTCGCCATGCTTAACCCTCACCCTTTGCTTGTCCTCACGCTTGTGTGTACATTCCTGATTCTGCACTTTGCTTGGGCTTCTCTCTCTGCTCTGAATATCTTCACCTCACTTATCTTAGTTCTTTAATTCCTTTCACTTCATGTCACAAATCCTTTCCTGGCCACTTCACATGATAGTGGTCTGTACCTCTTTTCAATTCAGATTTAACATTTCCTGGAGTGTCTACTGTATCAGTGATACTTTACCAAATTACTTTCAGAATTACTCACATGCTACCTGAATCACCACATTGTGTCCCATAATTTTCACTAAACCATAATCTCTCTAAATGAGGGAATGTGTATAAAGTACTTAACCTAGTGCCTGCCACATAGCAAGTACTCAATAAGCAAAAGTATGTACAACAGAATATACAAAAAAGATTGGCAATTAGGCATTGTCTAGAGCAAGAAAGCACATAACACATGTATGTTAATCGGTGCCACCAGGCAAGACCCTGCTCTAAATGTCATGACACTGTTTAGATTCTTTTCCCTACTCAATATAACAGAAACCATAAAATTCTTTTTGTAAAAATGTTTTCTTTGTCACAGCAAAAAATACATATTTATAAGACTGTCACAAAGAACAGGCTATTTCCACCATCATACAGTTGGTTTGCTGGTGCCTCCAAAAGAGAAGATTTATCACTCAAGAGAATGAAATCCACTGAATGATTCACAGGAAAAATGTTCTGCCTACAGAGTAAGATTTTTCTAGAGGTGGCTGCTGGCCAGCCCCAGGTGCCTGAATGAAGACAATGGCATCCTGATGTCACTTTCACACACGTACTCTTGGAAAGAGCTTACTCCCATGCATGGGGTAAAGTGTGGCTTCTTAGGTCTGTAAGAATTCAGGCTGTACTCGGGCCACTTTCCGGAATTCTTTAGTGTGGGTCTTAGGGCACTGCATCTCACACCAGCTGATGGGAACCATCTGGACACCCGATTCACTGTGGGCCACCACCACTCCCAGCTCATTTTCGGCAGTGGTTAGGAGGTAGTTGGACTGCGCATCACCTAGGGAGATCACTTTGGCCAAGACAATGTCCCCTGGGCGGAAACTCTTATAAATTTCAACCTTGTCTTTTTCAGTAGCTTGGACGTCTTCCTTGCGGATAGTTCCTCGAAAAGAGTTCTTAAGTGGCGTGGACCCCACATATAGGATGTGTACTTTGGCAAAGCGTGAATTGATGCTAGAGACCTTACAGGTTACAATAGCTCCCACATCTGGCAGTAATTGGGGCTCTGTTTCTCTCATCACAGATCTGACAGGAAGCACGCCGTTCTCGCTGCTCTTTATCAGGCAGCCAGCAAGCGACGAAAAGATGTAGCCATGCCGGGTGTAGGTGCCGCTGCCCGGGCTGCCCTCTTCCAAGTTACACAGACGTTCGCCGGGGATGCAGTACCTCACGGGTGGCGCCATGACTGCCCCGACACAGGTACTTTAGATGCTTTGCTAACTGTTAGACAAAGCTATGGCAAATACTAGAATGACTATATCAAGACAAAAAAATTTCAGAATTATCCCAAACTATATAAAAGCAAGAGATATATGACTTAAAGTCTTAGATTGCTCAATACTACTGGATTAAAGAGATAGTCTTCAAAATATTCTCCAAAATAGTCATATCACATTATGAGAAATTCTAGCCCTAGAAGAACTTGTTTTAAAATGTGCTCTATAGGGACTTCCCTGGAGGTCCAGTGGTTAAGAATTTGCACTTCCACTGCAGGGGGCATGGGTTCAATCCCTGGTCACGGAACTAAGACCCCCTCATGCCACGTGGTGCAGCCAAAAAAAAAATTTATTTAAAAAATGTGCTCTATAAATACCATATGAAGTCAAACTTAAAGAAAGCTTTCACATACCATTTTAAGAAGATTTTAAAGAGAAAATAGTGATAGAAGATGAATGTGAAAATTCTCTCTATTCATTTCATGGTCTTTGTTTTTTTCTTTTTTAAAAAAATTTAATTTAATTAATTTTTTTATACAGCAGGTTCTTATTAGTTATCTATTTTATACATATTAGTGTATATATGTCAATGCCAATCTCCCAATTCATCCCACCACCACCACCACCCTCCCCACGATCCCCCCCTTGGTGTCCACATGTTTGTTCTCCACATCTGTGTCTCCACCTCTGCCCTGCAAACCAGTTCATCTGCACAATTTTTCCAGATTCCACATACATGCATTAATATAAGATATTTATTTTTCCCTTTCTGACCCACCTCACTCTGTATGACAGTCTCTAGGTCTATCCACATCTCTACAAATGACCCAATTTTGTTCCTTTTTATAGCTGAGTAATATTCCATTGTATATATGTACCACATCTTCTTTATCCATTCATCTGTCGATTGGCTTTTAGGTTTTTAGTAGTTAGTAAGTTTCACAAATTACTTACTCCCTTCAGCTCCTGATGTTATTTACACCAGCAGCTACACTTGTTAAGCTGGAAGGTACTGGACCATGCAGTTTTTTTTGGTCAGTACACCTTTCTGATTGGCTGATCTGGGTATCTGGATGACCATGGAGTGTCACTTCTTAAATATTTTGAATTTCACCCCTGAATGGACATAAATCAGGCCTTTACGCATTGCATACTTGTAAGGTCTAGTTTTTCTTTAGTGGTTAAGTTAAAACCACTAAAGGGTATGTTGAGATACATACATCCTTCACCTCAGTGTCTTTAGTCTACATATCTAAGGACTCAGCTGTGTCTGCTCTGTGTCTTAGTGCACAGAGAGCATTAGAGTGTGAACAGGAGATTTTTCTCTTCATGAAGCTCTCTCTGTTCAGTCTCATGCTTTCTCACTTTCATACCTTTTCTAAGGCCATCTCCTTTTGCCATCCCATCAAGAAGGTCATAGACAAGATCAGAAGAAAGATGCATAAACACATATTTACTCATAATAGAGTGATGCATGTCACACAAAATAGCATGGGACATTTGGTAGGAGAAACATCAAGTGGATGTGGGTTGCTGGAGTGGGTGTGGCGGGGACTGTCAAGTTTGCATAAAGAGGCAGGGGCAAAATGCCATTTGATGAAGTCTGGACATTTTCCTGCAGGCACTGAAGAATCTCTAAAGGATTTTAGGCAAAAAATTCTTGCAGTTGGATTTTTGTCTTAAGAATGTAAACTGTGGGACTTCCCTGGTGGTGCAGTGGTTGGGAATCTGCCTGTCAATGCAAGGGACATGGATTTGAGCCCTGGTCTGGGAAGATCCCACATGCCACAGAGCAACTAAGCCCATGCACCACAACTATTGAGCCTGCACTCTAGAGCCCGCGAGCCACAACTACTGAGCCCACGCGCCACAACTACTGAAGCCTGCATGCCTAGAGCCTGTGCTCCGCAACAAGAGAAGCCACCGCAATGAGAAGCCTGGGCGCCACAATGAAAGAGTAGCCCCCGCTCGCCGCAACTAGAGAAAGCCCACGCACAGCAATGAAGACCCATAGCAGCCAAAAATAAATAAAAATAAAAAATAATCTTTTTTAAAAAAAGAATGTAAACTGTGACAGTGATGTGGAGAATGAATTGGGGTGTGAGGAGGGGAACAAGGCCAAGTTTGGAATGTAGAAGACTAGTTGATAAGCTGTGACAATAATCCTCATGAAGTAGAATGAGACCCAAATTAAGGCAGTGGCATGAAAACAAATTTGAATGATATTTTGGATGCTGAATTAACTTAACTTGGTGGCTGATGGAGTGGGGTAAGAGACAAAGATGGCACCCAGGTTCTGGTCCATGTGATTAGGTAGATAATGGTATTTTATACTGTGATAATGTGAGGAGGACCAGATCTGCCTTGGAGTGGGGTTTGGGACAGGAGGAGATTCAACCTCCTCCTTGAAGCATTTCCTGATTACCCAGACAGAAGGGCTCTCTCCCTCTTGGAGATTTGAAAACTCTGAGAGATTGTATCTTGTTCAATCTTTAAAAAAGAGAAAAATCTTATGGGAAAATTGAAGACCCAAGTGAGCCTCTTTCTGCATCCCCTTTGCACTAGAAACTGTCCCATAACTAAATAGTCATGAACAGTGGGATGTCCATCCCCCTGGGTGTGGGCAATAAGGGGGAATATTGTCTGTACAGAGTTTTAAAGCAAATAAAAGTTGGTCTACTTTTAATGATCACCATGTACCAGCAATTCTGAAAACTATCAGTGATAAAATGTTCCCCCAGCCCCAAATATTTTGGTCTAAGTTCTAAATAATTACCATGGTTACTCCTAAGTTTTAATAATATGTATGTAAGTTTCAAATTAGCACATTTTCAGTACTTCCCCTTTAAGAAACATTGCATCTACATGAAAGTTAACTCAGAGAACTTCAAATTCAGCTATATATGTTCACTTCAAGAGCAAATTCATAATGTTCAGAATCACATGAGCTTGCTCTAGGCATAGTTTGTGTCTCCAACCCCTGTGGTACTACATATTTCTACATTTAAACAGTAGATTTTAAATAAACAGTAATACCACAGTGATTAGAGAGACAAAGAAACAGAATGTGTGTTGTTTCATTTCTTTCATTCCATGCAACCATTTTGAATATTTATTTGTTTAAAATTTAAAACAGTGAAACAGAATACAAACTGTGAGATACAATTGTTTTTCTCATGCATGAACTAAAGTTTATATCTGAAATGTTTTATTGATTAATATCTTTATAATTGTATCTTTATAATTTATAATCTTTAAAGTGTTGTTTTAAAATTAAAGAAGGGATCAAGAAAATAAAACTTTACATTAGTGGTACACTTTAGTAATGGTCTAAATTATGTCTTTTATAGAATTTCAGTTTTAATAAAATTTGCTTATTAATTACTGGAAAATTACTTACATAAACTACAATATCAGGCTGTAACTGAAGGATCCAAGTTCACACTGTTTAGATAGATATAAAATTATTAAATAAATAGCTGTGCATTTTTCCTTTTTTCTATTCTATTATTATTTTTCAAACATTTTTTAACTTGCATCATTTTATTTTTTTCTTTTGTTTTTTTATATTATTTATTTTTGGCTGTGTTAGGTCTTCATTGCTGTGCGCAGGCTTTCTCTAGTTGCGGCGAGCAGGGGCTACTCTTTGTTGTGGTGCGCAGGCTTCTCATTGTGGTGGCTTCTTTTGTTGCAGAACACAGGCTCTAGGCGTGCGAGCTTCAGTAGTTGTGGCACGAGGGCTCACTAGTTGTGGCTCGTGGGCTCTAGAGCACAGGCTCAGTAGTTGTGGCACACGGGCTTCGTTGCTCCACGACATGTGGGATCTTCCCGGACCAGGGCTCGAACCCATGTCCCCTGAATTGGCAGGCGAATTCTTAACCACTGCGCCACCAGGGAAGTCCAACTTGCACCATTTTATATATGAAGTTTAATGAAAAAAAATAGTCACTATGTTTCTTTCCTGGCCATTTTATTATTTGTTTAATTTCATGATTATTTCTGAATTTTTTTCCATATAGAAAAAAGGGTTGTTAAAAATCATGCACTCTGGGCATCAACTATGCTAGGTACACCCTAGTCATGGAATATACGTTCTGTAATAATGCAGCAGTGGTTTTCATGAGAATTTTTATTTTATTTATTTATTTAATTTTTAAAAAAAATTTTGGCTGCATTGGGTCTTCATTGTTGTGCACAGGATTTCTCTAGTTGCAGCGAGTGGGGGCTACTCTTTGCTGTGGTGCGCAAGCTTCTCACTGTGGTGGCTTCTCTTGTTGCAGAGCACGGGCTCTAGGCGTGCAGGCTTCACTAGTTGTGGCTCACAGGCTTAGTTGCTCTGCAGCATGTGGGATCTTCCTGGACCAGGGATCAAACCCGTGTCCCCTTGCATTGGCAGGCAGATTCTTAACCACTGTGCCACCAGGGGAACCTGAGAATTTTTTAAAGGAAAGGCTTCCTAAACGTATAGTACCTAAAAAGGGATACTTTATCATGTGAGAGCCTGAAGATGGTAGAGGTTTCATCATTCACTGCATGCATTTATTTTAATTATTTTTAGCATTGAAAATTCCCCACCATTAGATATAAATGTCTGAGAAAACAGCAGGAACAACAAAACTAATGTTGACAGATAAATCCCAGCCAAAAGCAACTGTGATCTTCATTCCTTTTCAGATGTTTCTTTGACAAGACAAACCCCTTGGGGACAGCTTTGGATAACCTGAGTGTCATAAGACGATTATACATAATTTGGGACAAGCAACAAAAGTGTCAACATGCTTGTCAGATGGAAAATTAGAATTCTACCATTTACCTCAGTGCATCATTCCTGTACTACAAGCATCAGTTTTAGTTTCGCGGAGGTAGACAGTGTTAATGTCTTCTTTGTACAAAGAGGGAGCACTCTTGATGACTTTTAATGCCTGTTCACAAGCCTCTATCCATTCTTTCCTCCACTCGAGAAAAATTCCTATGCTAGTCAATGTGACAGCCAATGATCTTCATCCTGGTGATAAGAACATACAAGAACCACAGTGATGATTCAATTATCCCATTGCAAGTCAGTGATGTGGTCAGGACTAACAGCTAGCTCTTCTCCCCTCCTAACCCACTTTGTACACTCCTCCCAAGCATGTAGTCGTGGAATCCTGGAACTAGCTGGGTTGTTCAACAGTGCTATTAGCATTGGGTGACAGCCCAGTGGCTAAATGGAAAGGTAACATATTGTAATAGAGAGACTTAGAAGTGGTTTTATAGCATCAGTTGTACGCTGAGGGAGGTGAAGTTTTATATGTGTCTGTGTGTAGGAAAGGATGGTGGGTAAGACTTTTCCTGTTTTTGTAGTCCAGTCCTTTCATCTTATTTTTTAAAAATTGAAGGCTGGTGAGGCTGGGTGACTATCTCAAAATCACACAATCTGTTAGCATTTGAACAACCGTGTTCAATTGAAAATTCTCATTTTTAGCTATTTATATGAACTTTATAAATATCCCAAAAGAATCAGGCTCTGTATTTGCTCATGGTGGATAAGCAAAGTTTAAACTTCTCCCCGCTAATGCTTATTCCATTTATTCTGAAATGACTAGTGGTCTGCATATCAGTATTTTCAGAAAGCCACAATCCAAGTGTATAGCAATTCCCTGAATCTGCCATGAGATTCCTGGACAGTCTGCGTTTGTCCTTCAATTTCCCCAGACTTAAGATACCCCCACCCTGTTCCATTCACTGCTCACTCACTAAGGTCCAGATCAAATACAAACTTTCCATTCAGCCTTGCCCCCATAGTCCCAGTCGAAGTTAATCCTCGGCACACCCAAGCAAGGTCTGCACCTTCTTATAGTGTTATTTCATTCTTCCATCTGTCAAGCTCTCTATTTCCCATTAGAAGGCAACCCCCTTCAAGGGAGGTACCTTGTCTTATTTATTCCTATACTGCCTAATAACTAACATACAAGGTCCCGCTGAGCCTTCCTTTCAGCTCAGTTAAATTTGGAGAAAAAAGAGTGGTAGATAGTAAATTTATTACAGAAAAGTGGTCTTGTTAGTTAAGCTTGCCTCACCAAATAAATGGTAAGCTCTTCGAGGTCAAAAAGGTCTTTGCCTATAACTCTCTTTTTTTTCACAATGCTGGCGCAGAGTTGTAGGCTCCATAAACTGTGATTGACTTATCCAGAAAATGAAAACAGAAGTTAGAAGGCTGAGGTAGCTTATTAACTTTAGGGAGAGGAATGGACTTCTGGAAACAAGGGTTTCACTTGACCTTTCTTCCTCTGGCCTCCTTGTTTTTTTGTTGTAATTCTAACCACATCCAGGTGTTATATTTTTAAACACTTCCTTTTGGTAAATTATCTTACTCTTTCTCTTCAATTTTTGATAACCTCATAACTTGACTTTGAGTTTGCTTAATTTTTTTCTCGATTTTTGGAAACGGTTAGGAAGTATTAAAGTGAACTTGTCTGAGGTCTCAGAGCAGTTGTAAATATCTAAATATTCAGGGTTTTCTAAAAGTTCTCTGCAGATCTCTTGTCTCAATCTGATTCTTGAAAACTCAATCAGTTTACAATTATTCTGAGTAGTGGCTGATGAAATATGAGCATAAATTATAGTGAGAGGTTTACTGAGTGACAGGAAATAGCTAAAAATGAGAATATTTACTCTGGCCAGGGTGTAGAAATAAAGTGAAACATTCTGCTAGGTAAAGCGGTATGTGGAATGCAAGACCAAAAGTTGTACCCCAGTTCAACATCTGAATAGCCCTTAACCCTCTGTCTTTAAAAAAGAGTTTTGGCTATAATCTCAGTTATGCTATGTTATTATAATCTATGATAGTATGAATCTATTAAAATCTAATAATTTACAATTATTGAAGGAAATTAATGAAGAGGATGGATTGGATATATGGCTGAGGGAGTGTTCAAAACAGGGAAAGACAGAGCCAAGAAAGAACTATAAGGATGTAGGAAAAGGAACTCAGAGAGAAAACACTCTTAAGACTTAACTCTACTAGAAATAATAAAAAGATATAAATAACTACACAGTGCTTAACTAAAAGGAATCTTGGCCTCTTTTAGTTATTTTGTTTCACCACCTTACAGGGTCAGGCCCATAGTAGAATATTCCATGATTTATATACACTCCTGATGTAACTGATACAAAAAGGTTAAGTGGTTGTCATGAATTGGTGTGATTTCTCATGCTCCTTTTATACATGAGTCTCAAAAGCCACAGTACACTCCAAGCAATTGTCAGAGAATGAATATTTTCACATAAATGTACATTCTAAATAATTGAAGTTTGCCCCTTTGGAGGTCAAAACATTTTTTGAAGTAACCATTTCTGATGAAATTCTTTGTAAAACAGATTGAACACTTCTTTGTTTCTAAAAATGGATACTATTAAACATAATTTAAAGTTTTATTGTTGATTCAACCTTATCATGAAAAGAGTAATTAGTCTGTATTATATAACATAATTATGCCCTGGGTTAAATAGGAAATGATAATGGAATTGTAAGAATTGTGTATAAAAATGAGATAAATTTTGAATCTTGCAATATTTATTTTGTTTGCTTGGAGAAAATTTCTTTTTCATTTATCTTGGTTATCAGTTATACTTCAGATGCTGAGGTTACCAGGTATAAACTTTCATGGTAAGTTAAGGGTAATAGAACTTATTCAATAATATAGAGAATTAAAATTTTTTTCTTAGCTTCAGATTTTATATGCAATCGACAATTGCAAACAGAAGGCTCAGAGAAGACAGTAGAAAAATCTGTTTCCAGGAAAATTCACTCTCCCCACCAAAACAAAGGAAAGCATATTTCCTGTAGGCCAGAAGGCAGAACTTCCAAAAAGGTGGATAACTTCTCTTCTTCCCACTTGGGAAAGCATAAAAAATTCAGGTTATCTCAGAACATCCTCTCTTCAGAAAGTTTTCTTGAGTTGCATGTCTCCTACATAGAAAAAGTCATGGAAAAATTGCAAGGCATCATTAAAGCCTTTGAAAATCAAGTAAAAAAAAATCCTAATGCCAACTATCATAGGGAAATAGTTGTCTACAAAAATTCCTCTCTCCTATTTATTGAAATATACCAGAGCTAGTAATAGAAAATGTGATTTTGCTCAAGAAACAACAGCAAAGTAATGGATAATGAATTATAGACTAATGGACTCTAGTATGAGTTTAAATCTTGATTCTCTTAATTATTAGCATATAACTTTAGGCAAGTTCTTTATTACCTCAGTTTCCATATCCATAAAACAGGGTTCATAATAATATATTATTTTTGTTGTGAGGATTAAATGATTAATATATGTAATGTGTTTTGAACAGCCCCTGGAATATAATAAGTAAGTGACAAGAAGTTACTATTATTTGCTACTATTGGAGTAGCTATATGATAATAAAATAAAATAAATTAAAGTAAAATCTAATTTTATAATAAAAATGGTAAAATTTTGGAAATTGAGGAAATTATTGAACAATTGAAGAAATTATTTAATTTTTTTCAACAAATATTTATTATGTATCTACTATATGTCACTAGCAGACACTCTGCTAGTAAGGATTAATATACTGTAAAATGTTATCTGGGAAAATTATAGAATCATGCTTGAGAAATCTTTGACAGAAATTGTTGAAGTGGCAAATATCTGATCCTTCCAGAACAGAATTGTTTTTAATTTTGTTTTTATCTTCCAGGGGATGAATCATGTGACATACAATTTTAAGAGATATTCCATATATGTTGTGTCATCAGGAGACCCATTTGAACTGGAATGCCCTGTGAAATATTGTTCTAATAGACCTACTGTGACCTGGTGCAAGGCCAGAGGAAACACTGTTTACATCTTGGGGACAGACTTCAGGGCTTCATGGGTTGGGAAGAAAGGAAGAGTATTTCAGGTTTTATTCTGCATTTTAATCAAGTGCTTGCTAGTGACAATGGGTCATACCGCTGTTCTGTGAACTCTTCGCCTGGACTCATTGAAAGCCACTCAGTTACCATTAATGTGACAGGTGAGTTCTAGACATCAAGACTATCTAATGCTTTTCTCATCTGTTTCAAGAAAAGGAGGACTCAGATTCTCAAGTGATTATGTTAGACGTTGAACTCATGTAAGACATCAAAAGGCTGCCACATCTCACAGTTTGTGGTGTGTGGTCACATACATGTGTTTGTGTTTTGGAGTGAGGCAGAAAAGAGTAGAGAAAAATATAATAAAAGTTATTGTTCTTGCCTTTAGGGGGTATAAAATTTATTTGATAAGCCCAAAATTTGACCACTGAAATATGGAAAAAATTACAAAGTGAATACCAATAGTAGTAGACAGCTTTTTATTTTTTGTCCTTTGAATTTTTTCCTTCATTTATCAGTCCTTGACTTTTATTGATAATAAATCCTTGAATTTATGTTTGTGTTGCTCAATTATACTCTTGTTAATAGTTCACAGTTTGCATAGAGGGCAAACAGCACACAAGTAACCTGACTCCTTGATGAGTTTTGAGAATATTCATAGCTTTAGCTGCCTCCCCAGTCCCTCCTCAGAGGCCCTTAATAGGCTCAAACAACAGAGCAAAGACAGGTTGAGTTATGTTGGGCAAAACTATGCTGAACAAAACATGGAAAACAAATAGAGAAAAGTAGAGGAGAGTAAAAAATAGTTGGTTTATGAAAATCCCACAGCTAATATCATACTCAGTGGTGAAAAATTGAAAGCTTTCCCCCTAAGGACAGGAATAAGACAAAGATGTCTGCTTTTGCCACTTCTATTCAACATTGAACTGGAGGTTCTAGCCTGAGCAATTAGGCAAGAAAAAGAAATAAAAGGCATCTAGCTTGGAAAGGAAGAAGTGAAACTATCTCTGTTCACAGATGAAATGATTTTAAATATAAAAAATCCTCACAAACCCACACAAACTACTGGATCCAATAAATGAATTCAACAAAGTTGTATGATCAACACAAAAATCAGTGGTATGCTGTATACTAGCAATGAACAACCTGAAAAGGAAATTAAGAAAACAATTTCACTTGTAATAGTATCAAGAATAAAATACTTAGCAATAAATTTAACCTAGGAGGCACAAGACTTGTACTCTGAACAAAATATGGCTGAAAGAAATTAAAGAAGACATAAATAAATGGGAAAATATCCCATTATTATGGATTCTAAGATTTAATATTGTTAAGATTGTAATATTCCCCAAATGATCTACAGATTCAATACAATACCCATAAAAATCAAAACTATATATAATACATATATAATATGTATATAATATATATATTGCATAAATGAAAAAGCTGATCCTAAAATTCATTTAGAATTACAATAAACCCTAAATAGCCAAAAAAAAAAAAAACCCCAAAAACCTTGAAAAAGAAGAACAAAATTGGAGAACTCCTGTTTCTCTATTTCAAAGCTTACTACAAAACTACAGTAACTAAGAATGTGGGACTCATGTAAAAATGGATATATACATCAATGGAAGAGAACTAAGAGTCCAGAATAAATCCATACATATTTGGTAAATTGATTTTTAACAAGAGTGCCAAGACCATTCAATGGGAAAAGTATACTTTCTTCAATAAATGATGCTGGGACAATTGGATATCCACATGCAAAAGAATGAATTTGGAACTCTACCTCACACAATATACAAAAAACAAGTTAAAATAGATCAGATATTTAAATATAAAAACTAAAATTAAATCTCTGTTTATATAAAACTATAATGCTATGTTTCCTTAGAAGAATACATAGAAGTAAATCTTCATGATCTTGGATTTGTTAATAGTTTTTTGGTACAATTTCAAAAACATAAGCAACAAAAGAATAAATAGATGAATTGTACTTCATAAAAATTAAAAACTTTTGTGCATCAAAAGACACTATCAAGTCAATTGCATTATTATGAACTTTCATCAAATCTTTAACTGTGGTCATTTTAAAGTCTTTTGTCATTTACAGACAGTTCTGGGTGTACTCTGATGCTTTTGCAAAAATGTTCCTGTAAAAGGGTTTCATCGTCAAGGAATTCATGGAAAAGACTCTGACAAGTACAGGTTTCTGGTAACTGACTATACTGCTGAACTGAATGAAGAAGCATTTTCAGAACTCTAATGGAAAACTGATGAATTCATAAAAGTGCTAACAAAAGATCAAGATGAAAAAAAATTAATTACATGGGACTGAGTGAACTGATGAGGATGATTATAATTTTTGTGACTTTCTGTTTGAATAAAAAAAAAAAAACCCACAAGGACTCGGGCAAAAAATATACAAATCAATTTTCACTGCAAAGTAAAGGAGCTGTTACAGTGGAGGATTACTGGACTGAATGTCAATATTATGACATAGTATGAGTGTGTTTCGTGTTTAGTAATTGCAATCATTGTTGCTTTTGTTGTGGTCATACATTTACAATGCTTGGTGTCAGTTTATTTATCTCTTTTAAAAATAAAATACAGTGTGTGTGTGGGGGGGGGGGAAGAAAAAAGATGCCCCCCCCAAAAAAAGACACTATCAAGAGAGTGAAGAGACAACTCACAGAATGTGAAAAAATATTTGTAAATCATATATCTGAGGAGAGAGCTTCAAGATGGCGGAAAAGTAAGACGCGGAGATCAACTTCCTCCCCACAAATACATCAGAAATATATCTACATGTGGAACAACTCCTACAGAACACCTACTGCACGCTGGCAGAAGACCTCAGACCTCCCAAAAGGCAAGAAACTCCCCACATACCTGGGTAGGGCAAAAGAAAAAAGAAACAACAGAGACAAAAGAATAGGGACGGGACCTGCACCAGTGGGAGGGAGCTGTGAAGGAGGAACGGTTTCCACACACTAGGAAGGCCCTTTGCGGGCGGAGACTGCGGGTGGCAGAGGGGGGAAGCTTCGGAGCCACGGAGGAGAGCGCAGCCACAGGGGTGCGGAGGGCAAAGCAGAGAGATTCCCGTACAGAGGCTCGGCGCCGAGCAGCACTCACCTGCCCGAGAGGCTTGTCTGCTCACCCGCCGGGGCGGGCGGGGCTGGGAGCTGAGGCTTGGGCTTCGGTCGGATCGCAGGGAGAGGACTGGGGTTGGCGGCGTGAACACAGCCTGAAGGGGTTAGTGCGTCACAGCTAGCCGGGAGGGAGTCCGGGAAAAAGTCTGGAGCTGCTGGAGAGGTAAGAGGCTTTTTCTTGCCTCTTTGTTTCCTGGTGCGCGAGGACAGGGTATTAAGAGCTCAGCTTAAAGGAGTTCCAGAGACGGGCACGAGCCGCGGCTATCAGCGCGGACCCCAGAGACGGGCATGAGATGCTAAGGCTGCTGCTGCCACCACCAAGAAGCCTGTGTGCGAGCACAGGTCACTACCCACACCGCCCCTCCCGGTAGCCTGTGCAGCCCGCCACTGCCAGGGTCCCGTGATCCAGGGACAACTTCCCCAGGAGAACGCACGGCGCACCTCGGGCTGCTGCAACGTCGCGCCGGCCTCTGCCGCCACAGGCTCGCCCCGCATACAGTACCCCTCCCTCCCCCCGGCCTGAGTGAGCCAGAGCCCCCGAAGCAGCTGCTCCTTTAACCCCGTCCTGTCTGAGCGAAGAACAGACGCCCTCAGGCGACCTACACGCAGAGGCGGGTCCAAATCCAAAGCTGAACCCCGGGAGCTGTGCGAACAAAGAAGAGAAGGGGAAATCTCTCCCAGCAGCCTCAGGAGCAGCAGATTAAATCTCCACAATCAACTTGATGTACCTGCATCTGTGGAATACCTGAATAGACAACGAATCATCCCAAATTGAGGAGGTGGACTTTGGGAGCAAAGATATATATATATTTTCCCCTTTCTCTCCTTTTGTGAGTGTGTATGTGTATGCTTCTGTGTGTGATTTTGTCTGTATAGCTTTGCTTTGTCCTAGGGTTCTGTCTGTCCGTTTTTTTTGTTTGTTTGTTTTGTTTTCTTATTACTTAAAAAATTTTTTTTCTTAATAATTATTTTTATTTTAATAACTTTATTTTACTTTATTTTATTTTATCTTCATCTTTCTTTCTTTCTTTCTTTTCCTCCCTTTTATTCTGAGCCATGTGGAGGACAGGCTCTTGGTGCTCTAGCCAGGCGTCAGGGCTGTGCCTCTGAGGTGGGAGAGCCAACTTCAGGACACTGGTCCACAAGAGACCTCCCAGCTCCACATAATATCAAACGGTGAAAATCTCCCAAAGAACTCCATCTCAACGCCAAGACCAAGCTCCACTAAACGACCAGCAAGCTACAGTGCTGGACACCCTATGCCAAACAACTAGCAAGACAGGAACACAACCACACCCATTAGCACAGAGGCTGCCTAAAATCATAACAAGGCCACAGACACCCCAAAACACAACACCAGACATGGACCTGCCCACCAAAAAGAGAAGATCCAGCCTCATCCACTAGAACACAGGTACTAGTCCCCTCCACCAGGAAGCCTACACAAACCACTGAACCAACCTCAGCCACTGGGGACAGACACTAAAAACAACGGGAACTACGAACCTGCAGCCTGCGAAAAGGAGACCCCAAACACAGTAAGTTAAGCAACATAGGAGAAAAACACACAGCAGATGAAGGAGCAAGGTAAAAACCCACCAGACCTAACAAATGGAGAGGAAATAGGCAACCTACCTGAAAAAGAATTCAGAATAATGATAGTAAAGATGATCCAAAGTCTTGGAAATAGAATAGAGAAAATACAAGAAACGTTTAACAAGGACGTAGAAGAACTAAAGAGCAAACAAACAATGATGAACAACATAATAAATGAAATTAAAAATTCTCTAGAAGGAATCAATAGGAGAATAACTGAGGCAGAAGAACAGATAAGTGACCTGGAAGATAAAATAGTGGAAATAGCTACTGCAGAGCAGAGTAAAGAAAAAAGAATGAAAAGAACTGAGGACAGTCTCAGAGAACTCAGAGACAAAATTACATCACCAACATTAGAATTATAGGGGTCCCAGAAGAAGAAGAGAAAAAGAAAGGGACTGAGAAAATATTTGAAGAGGTTATAATTGAAAACTTCCCTAATATGGGAAAGGAAATAGTTAAGTCCAGGAAGCACAGAGAGTCCCATACGGGATAAATCCAAGGAGAAACATGCCAAGACACGTATTAATCAAATTATCAAAAATTAATTACAAAGAACAAATATTAAAAGCAGCAAGGGAAAAACAACAAATAACACATAAGGGAATCCCCATAAGGTTAACAGCTGAACTTTCAGCAGAAACTCTGCAAGCCAGAAGGGAGTGGCGGACATATTTAAAGTGATGAAGGAGAAAAACCTACAACCAAGATTACACTACCCAGCAAGGGTCTCGTTCAGATTTGACGGAGAAATTAAAACCTTTACAGACAAGCAAAAGCTAAGAGAATTCAGCACTACCAAACCAGCTTTACAACAAATGCTAAAGGAACTTCTCTAGGCAGGAAACACAAGAGAAGGAAAAGACCTACAATAATAAACCCAAAACAATTAAGAAAATGGTAATAGGAACATACATATCAATAATTACCTTAAATGTAAATGGATTAAATGCTCCAACCAAAAGACAAGGATTGGCTGAAAGGATACAAAAACAAGACCCGTATATATGCTGTCTACAACAGACCCACTTCAGACCTAGGGACACATACAGACTGAAAGTGAGGGGCTGGAGAAAGATATTCCATGCAGATGGAAATCAAAAGAAAGCTGGAGTAGCAATTCTCATATCAGGCAAAATAGACTTTAAAACAAAGACTATTACAAGAGACAGAAGGACACAACATAATGATCAAGGGATCAATCCAAGAAGAAGATATAAGAATTGTAAATATTTAGGCACCCAACATAGGAGCACCTCAATACATAAGGCAAATACTAACAGCTATAAAAGGGGAAATCGACAGTAACACAGTCATAGTAGGGGACTTTAACACCCCACTTTCACCAATGGACAGATCATCCAAAATGAAAATAAATAAGGAAACACAAGCTTTAAATGATACATTAAACAAGATGGACTTAATTGATATTTATAGGACATTCCACCCAAAAACAACAGAATACACATTCTTCTCAAGTGCTCATGGAACATTCTCCAGGATAGATCATATCTTGGGTCACAAATCAAGCTTTGCTAAATTTAAGAAAATTGAAATCGTATCAAGTATCTTTTCCGACCACAACGCTATGAGACTAGATATCAATTACAGGAAAAAATCTGTAAGAGATGCAAACACATGGAAGCTAAACAACACACTACCTAATAACCAAGAGATCACTAAAGACATCAAAGAGGAAATCAAAAAATACCTAGAAACAAATGACAATGAAAACATGATGATCCAAAACCTATGGGATGCAGCAAAAGCAGTTCTAAGAGGGAAGTTTATAGCAATACAATCCTACCTTAAGAAACAAGAAACATCTCAAATAAACAACCTAACCTTACACCAAAAGCAATTAGAGAAAGAACAAAAAAACCCCAAAGTTAGCAGAAGGAAAGAAATCATAAAGATCAGATCAAGAATAAATAAAAAAGAAATGAAGGAAATGATAGCAAAGATCAATAAAACTAAAAGCTTGTTCTTTGAGAAGATAAACAAAATTGATAAACCATTAGCCAGGCTCATCAAGAAAAATAGGGAGCAGACTCAAATCAACAGAGTTAGAAATGAAAAGGGAGAAGTAACAACTGACACTGCAGAAATACAAAGGATCATGAGAGATTACTACAAGCAACTCTATGCCAATAAAATGGACAACCTGGAAGAAATGGACAAATTCTTAGAAATGCACAACCTTCCGAGACTGAACCAGGAAGAAATAGAAAATATGAACAGACGAATCACAAGCACTGAAATTGAAACTGTGATTAAAAATCTTCCAACAAACGAAAGCCCAGGGCCAGATGGCTTCACAGGCGAATTCTATCAAACATTTAGAGAAGAGCTAACACCTATCCTTCTCAAACTCTTCCAAAATATAGCAGAGGGAGGAACACTCCCAAACTCATTCTAGGAGGCCACCATCACTCTGATACCAAAACCAGACAAAGATATCACAAAGAAAGAAAACTACAGGCCAATATCACTGATGAACATAGATGCAAAAATCCTCAAAAAATACTAGCCAACAGAATCTAACAGCACATTAAAAGGATCATACACTATGATCAAGTGGGGTTTATCCCAGGAATGCAAGGATTCTTCAATATATGCAAATCAATCAACGTGATACACCATATTAACAAATTGAAGGAGAAAAACCATATGATCATCTCAATAGATGCAGAGAAATCTTTCGACAAAATTCAACACCCATTTATGAAAAAAACCCTCGAGAAAGTAGGCATAGAGGGAAGTTTCCTCAACATAATAAAGGCCATATATGACAAACCCACTGCCAACATTGTCCTCAATGGTGAAAAACTGAAACCATTTCCACTAAGATCAGGAACAAGACAAGGTTGCCCACTCTCACCACTATTATTCAACATAGTTTTGGAATTTTTAGCCACAGCAATCAGAGAAGAAAAAGAAATAAAAGGAATCCAAATTGGAAAAGAAGAAATAAAGCTGTCACTATTTGCAGATGACATGATATTATACATAGAGAATCCTAAACATGCTACCAGAAAACTACTAGAGCTAATCAATGAATTCGGTAAAGTAGCAGGATACAAAATTAGTGCACAGAAATCTCTTGCATTCCTATATACTAATGATGAAAAATCTGAAAGTGAAATTAAGAAAACACTCGCATTTACCATTGCAACCAAAAGAATAAAATATCTAGGAATAAACCTACCTAAGGAGACAAAAGACCTGTATGCAGAAAATTATAAGACACTGATGAAAGAAATTAAAGATGATACAAATAGATGGAGAGATATACCATGTTCTTGGATTGGAAGAATAAACATTGTGAAAATAACTATACTACCCAAAGCAATCTATAGATTCAATGCAATCCTTATCAAACTACCACTGGCATTTTTCACAGAACTAGAACAAAAAATTTCACAATTTGTATGGAAACACAAAAGACCCCGAATAGTCAAAGCAATCTTGAGAAAGAAAAACGGAGCTGGAGGAATCAGACTCCCTGACTTCAGACTATACTACAAAGCTACAGTAATCAAGACAGTATGGTACTGGCACAGAAACAGAAATATAGATCAGTGGAACAGGATAGAATGCCCAGAGATAAACCCACGTACATATGGTCACTTTATCTTTGATAAAGGATGCAACAATATACAGTGCAGAAAAGACAGCCTCTTCAATAAGTGGTGCTGGGAAAAATGGACAGCTACATGTAAAGGAATGAAATGAGAACACTCCCTAACTCCATACACAAAAATAAACTCTAAATGGATTAAAGACCTAAATGTAAGGCCAGACACCATCAAACTCTTAGAGGAAAATATAGTCAGAAGACTCTATGACATAAATCACAGCAAGATCCTTTTTGACCCACCTCCTAGAGAAATGGAAATAAAAACAAAAATAAACAAATGCAACCTAATGAAACTTAAAATCTTTTGCACAGCCAAGGAAATCATAAACAAGACAAAAAGACAACCCTCAGAATGGGAGAAAATATTTGCAAATGAAGCAACTGACAAAGGATTAATCTCCACAATATTCAAGTAGCTCATGCAGCTCAACATTAAAAAAACAAACAACCCAATCCAAAAATGGGCAGAAGACCTAAATAGACATTTCTGCAAAGAAGATATACAGATTGCCAACAGACACATGAAAGAATGCTCAACATCATTAATCATTAGAGAAATGCAAATCAAAACTACAATGTGATATCATCTCACACCAGTCAGAATGGCCATCATCAAAAAATCTAGAAACAATAAATGCTGGAGAGGGTGTGGAGAAAAGGGAACCCTCTTGCACTGTTGGTGGGAATGTAAATTGATACAGCCACTATGGAGAACAGTATGGACGTTCCTTAAAAAACTAAAAATAGAACTACCATACGACCCAGCAATCCCACTACTGGGCATATACCCTGAGAAAACCATAATTCAAAAAGAGTCATGTACCAAAATGTTCATTGCAGCTCTATTTATAATAGCCAGGACATGGAAGCAACCGAAGTGTCCATCAACAGATGAATGGATAAAGTAGATGTTGCACATATATACAATGGAATATTACTCAGCCATAAAAAGGAATGAAACTGAGTTATTTGTAGTGAGGTGGATGGGCCTAGAGACTGTCATACAGAGTGAAGTAACTCAGAAAGAGAAAAACAAATGCAGTATGCTAACACATATATATGGAATCTAAAAAAAAAAAAATGGTCATGAAGAACCTAGGGGCAAGATGGGAATAAAGATGCAGACTTACTAGAGAATAGACTTGAGGATACGGGGAGGGGGAAGGGTAAGCTGGGGCGAAGTGAGAGAGTGGCATGGACGTATATACACTACCAAAAGTAAAATAGATAGCTAGTGGGAAGCAGCCACATAGCTCAGGGAGATCAGCTCCGTGCTTTGTGACCACCTAGAGGGATGGGATAGGGAGGGTGAGAGGGAGGGAGACGCAAGAGGGAAGAGATATGGGGATATATGTATATGTATAACTGATTCACTTTGTTATAAAGCAGAAACTAACACACCATTGTAAAGCAATTATACTCCAATAAAGATGTTAAAAAAATAAAATAAAATAAAATTCAGGGCAGGAAAGCTGCTGCACTTCTTACCAGAGTCAATTCTTGCCAAGACAGGTTCAAGTGTTTTGGATTGATGGAGCAAGAGGAAGGGAGGTGAGGGAATATAGAAAAATTCTATGTATAGTATCATATCATCTGCAAACAGCGACAGTTTTACTTCTTTCCAATTTGATTCCTTTTATTTCTTTCTCTTGTCTGATTTCTGTGGCTAGGACTTCCAATACTATGTTGAATAAAAATGAAGAGAGTGGGTATCCTTGTCTTTTTCCTGACCTTAGAAGAAATGCTTTCAGCTTTTCACCATTGAATATGTTGTTAGCTGTGGACTTCTTATATGTGGCCTTTATGATGCTGAGGTACGTTCCCTCCACACCTACTTTGTACCTACTTTATAGAGCATTTCTATTAGAAATGGATGTTGAATTTTGTCAAAAGCTTTTTCTGAATCTGTTGAGATGATCACATGGTTTTTATTCTTCAATTTGTTAATGTGGTATATCATGCTGACTGATTTGCAGATATTGAACCATCCTTGCATCCATGGGAAAAATCCCACTTGATCATGGTGTATGATTCTTTTAATGTATTGTTGGATTTGGTTTGCTAATATATTTGTGAAGATTTTTCCATCTATGTTTATCATTGATATTGACTGTAATTTTCCCTTTTTTTCTGTTATCTTTGTCTGTTTTTGTAACAGGATCATACACCATGATTTTTGCATCTATGTTCATTAAGAATATTGCCCTAAAATATTCTTTTCTTGTAGTATTCTTGTCTGGTTTTGATATCAGGATATTACTGGCCTTGTAAAACGAGTCCAGAAGCTTTCCTTCTTCTGCAATTTTTTGGAATAGTTTGGGAAGGATAAGTGTTAACTCAAGTCAGAGATGAAATTGGGATCTACAATCTCTCTCCCTTGGGGAGAAGGGGGCCTAACTTCAGAGGGAAGGGAGGCAGTATTCCATCCTAAACCCAATGCCTCTAGGGAATGACTGGAGCAAAGAGTGTGAAGGATGAAGTAGTGAGGGGGATGTCTAAGAGCAGTGTAGGAGACATGAAGGGCCTTTTAAGTTCTCTCTGAAGATTTCTACTCTTCTAATTTTCTACTCTCCCACCTTCTTATCACCCCCTTTCTTATCACATTGATGATTAATGCTTCTGAGCCTATTAGGAATTCATCAGGACTTTGCTTTGATCTTCTACTCTTGTCTGTCAACAGCCTTCCACTCTGTGATTGGTTCCCTCCTGGAGCTTCATGATCATCTGAGACGTTCACTATCTTCCTTCTAAAATTCCAATTAGTTTTATGAACTCCTTGTCTTTAAAGTTTTCCCACTTTTGGTTCATTTCAGCCAAAAATCTTCCTAATATACTTAATTTGCCTAATAAACTTATTTCATAAAGCCACTCTTTTATTGAGTCCCGTGAAGAACATTCCCAGTGCTTACACTATTGGACTCACACCAATCTGCCTCCACCTATCAAAATTCTACCTCTTCTGTCAAGCCCAGCTCATTTCCTAATTCTTTATGAAGCCTTTTATGTTTACACTAGAGGACGTGATTTCTATTTTCTAGTAATTTTATGCCATTTAAGGTTTTTGCCTCTCATTTATCACAGATTTCTTTGTACTGTAGAAATGTGGGGAAATGTCTTTTATGTCATGAAGGGTTATGATATACTGGCAAGGAGGAACTGTGTCATATTTCTTTGGATCATCCTTGCTTCCTTCACAATAGTCAAATGAATTACTTAGAAATCGTCTTTGAATTGGGTGTGGATTTTCCTTTCGTGGAGTGATGAAAACAAACATAACGGGAAGAGTGTCAAAGAAAAATTATTTTCTTTATGTACCAGGGAGTACTCAATGAACTGAGTATGAGGTGAGGAGAAAAATATACTCTGAGGACTTCCCTGGTGGCACAGTGGTTAAGAATCCACCTGCCAATGCAGGGGACATGGGTTCGAGCCCTGGACCGGGAAGATCCCACATGCCACAGAGCAACTAAGCCCATGTGCCACAACTACTGAGCCTGTGCTCTAGAGCCCGCAAGCCACAACTACTGAGCCCATGAGCCACAACTACTGAAGCCTGCATGCCTAGAGCCTGTGTTCCGCAACAAGAGAAGCCACCGCAATGAGAAGCCCGCGCACTGCAATGAAGAGTAGCCCCTGCTTGCCATAAATAGAGAAAGCCCACGCACAGCCATGAAGACCCAATGCAACCAAAATTAAATAAATAAATAAATTTATTTATTTAAAAAAATATATACTCTGAAATTATATTTCAGAACCATGCTTTTAGTAAATAAATTTTGGAGGTATGATAGAAAATCTTTCATTTTTTCCCCTTGAAATATCTTTCTTAGGAGGTACTGGGAATTTTCCTGTTTTTATATCTGACTCTGCTTTGCTTTTTATATTCAAGTTAAGAATTGGTCCATGTGTAAACATGGTTGTGACAGAGTGGGGGTTTGGATGCTGTTGGGGAAGCAATTATCTCTGAGAAGGAAGAAAAGCACTTTGCAGAGCAAAGTCCCAGAGGGAAAGTCAATAGAACAGCCACTGAAACACACACTGGCCTGCAACTCTGTCCTCCCCAATCTTCCTTTGGTCAATTCCTGATTAGGAGCTTCACAAAGCCATCTTAGCAGGAAAGTGGGGGTGTATGAGTGAGCAGGGTGAGAAGCACAATCTTTATTTATTTATTTATTTTTTTACTTTTAAGAAAAATTTATTTTATTCATGTATAGTTGTGTTAGTTTCAGGTATACAGCAAGGTGATTCAGTTATACCTATATATACATTATTTTTTTCATATTCTTTTCCATTATGGTATATCACAAGATATTGAATATAGTTCCCTGTGCTATACAGTAAGACCTTGTTGTTTATCCATTCTTTTTTTTTTTGAATTTTTGAATTTTATTTTATTTATTTTTTTATACAGCAGGTTCTTATTAGTCATCAATTTTATACACATCAGTGTATACATGTCAATCCCAATCGCCCAATTTCGTCACACCCCCACCCCCACCCCCCACCGCTTTCCCCCCTTGGTGTCCATACGTTTGTTCTCTACACCTGTGTCTCAATTTCTGCCCTGCAAACAGGTTCATCTGTACCATTTTTCTAGGTTCCACATATATGCATTAATATACAATATTTGTTTTTCTCTTTCTGACTTACTTCACTCTGTATGACAGTCTCTAGATCCATCCATGTCTCAACAAGTGACCCAATTTCGTTCTTTTTTATGGCTGAGTAATATTCCATTGCATATATGTACCACATCTTCTTTATCCATTTGTCTGTCAATGGGCATTTAGGTTGCTTCCATAACCTGGCTACTGTAAATAGTGCTGCAATGAACATTGGGGTGTATGTGTCTTTTTGAATTATGGTTTTCTCTGGGTATATGCCCAGTAGTGGGATTGCTGGGTCATATGGTAATTCTATTTTTAGTTTTATAAGGAACCTCCAAACTGTTCTCCATAGTGGCTGTATCAATTTACATTCCCACCAACAATGCAAGAGGGTTCCCTTTTCTCCACACCCTCTCCAGCATTTGTTGTTTGTAGATTTTCTGATGATGTCCATTCTAACTGGTGTGAGGTGATACCTCATTGTAGTTTTGATTTGCATCTCTCTAATAATTAATGATGTTGAGCAGCTTTTCATGGAGAAGCACAATCTTTATTTCACAAATAGTTCCCACCATGTCATCAAAAGTGTTTCCTCGTGGCCTTCTATACTCACTTGGGACACCTGATGAATGTTCATCTTGTTATTCAAGTGCCAAAGGGTGTCATATAGGCTGAATTGTGTCCTTATACTTAAGGCGTGGGAAAGAGGGAGTCAAAGCAGAGAGAGGAAGATTGTGTTGTATTTATACAGTCTTTGTTTGAGATTCAAAATAAACCCAGGGGTTTACTTTGTGTCCATGATCTTGAGGTGATGATCTACAAATTTTGCAAACTGCCTTTGAGCTGGATTATTGGATTATCTGTTAGTATGTAAATGCAGGAGTCTTCTCAGAGACTAGCTCTGATTTTGGACACACCTGAGTATAACCCTCATTGTTTTCACAATCAATTTCAATTCTTTATCTTGTCTTTCTATCTCAAAATAATTCAGAACACCCTCTTATAAGTAAGTTTCAAACTTGCCAAATAAAATTAAGGAAACTAGATTGTTAAGTGGTTGGAAAGTATTACAAGTTGCATCTTCTTAATTGAGTGGATTTGTCTGTATTAGGTTATCTGTTGTCGGAATCTTAGTCCCTATTCCTATCCATTCCCCTCCCCCAGACAGCCGAGTTTGTCACTCTTGGTAATGATTTGGCTGCTTGCCCAACCTAAACAATAGCTGCCGCATGAACAATACAGCATTTGTTACCGCTCAATTACCAAACCATTTCATGCCCAGATCCAGTAGCCCGTGACCACATTTACCCCAAAACCAAGTATATGGGGAAGGAATATGTAACTATGTTAATATATCTAGAAATAAAGCTTTCCTACATAAAAAATATTAACACAAGTACAAAATCGAAAGATATGCGATGGATTCTGATATTTTCTACTTTGTTATGTTTCATTTTTTGAAGTTATTTTTTATCTGTTAAATTGTTCCACGACCCACTAGTAAGTTGCAACCTATCGTGAACAAAAAGGGCCTTAATACACATTAACACTGATCAATAGTAATGGGAACCAGCTGTATGCCCAGAGAAGCAAATCTAGAGATACCAAAGGTATCTGAAGATAATAAAAGTATTTGGAGATATTAGGGTTATGAGACAACAAAAAGGCACTGTGTTAAATGAACTTCAATTTAGTTTCAGAAGCATGTTGGCTTGAGTCTCAACTGCCATTTACTAGCTATGAGACCTTGGGCAAGTCTTGGGACAATTGCTCTTCTCAAGGCAAGTGACTGGATAAAAAATATTCCTTACTTTTCTTAAGTGGTGAATATGAAAATTAAATAAGACAATGTAATGAAAGGATGTGGTAAAATGCTTTCCAAAAGTTGTTATGGATATTGTTTTCCAGGGGATTAACCCTAGCAGAATAAAAAACTTTTCAAAAGATAAATTATAACCTGGAGTCATTCACATATGCTCAGCAATAAAGCAAGAGGTGGGTGAGAGTACTGAGTCCTGGGGTTCTTGGGAGAAGCCTCTTGAAAGGGAAATAGAGGCATCAGCTGGAACTCCATTCAAGTTCTGACAATTCAGAGGGTGTTACATAATGTATCTCATATTTCTTAACCATCTTTAGTACTGACTAACATTCCAGATACAAGGAATGCCTCAGGACCACCCTCCAAGGAAGAGATGGTGGACCAACAATGGACCCTTTATAGTTTGCTTCCTTTGGGGGTTTTACCTCTATTCATTACCTGTTTCCACCTATTGTGCTGCCTTAGACGGCACCGAGGTGAGTTCCATCTTCTCTCTGCTGCTCTGTGTCACACATTTGGGGTTCAGTTATGAGGGCTGATATGTTTTTAGTTGGTTTCTGTTGGCTTTTTACACACTATTCTGCTATAAACTGTGGACAATGATTTCTTAGGGGACAACTCATCTTTCCACCAGAAAGCCAAGTGGATTAATTCAGGTCTCCTCTAGTCATGATGAGGCATGCTCAGCACAGCACAGTGCTGCAGTCAGGGTTGTGGTGAGGAAGGCATATTGTTGGGACTTATTCATTTTTCTTGTGTCAATCTTAGGAGGAACTCTTCTAACTTTTAAGGGTGTTGAAAGGGAGGTTGAAATAATTTCTCGGATCAGCATGTCTGATTTGAGTTAGTTTGTCTCATCCTGTGTTTTACAGCCACATCACATCATGCCAGTCATCCACACCCCTGTCTAAATGAAGACCCAGTGTCCCCAGAGGAAATTCATATGTCTGTGCTTACTGTTGCCATCATAAGCACATGCTTGAACTGTATCCCCACCCAACAATAATGCATTTCAAAAATGTGGGTTTGGCTATGATGGGAGAGGTGTGATATTTTGAAAACAATTCTGTTTTTGTAAGAATTCACTCAATGTCACTAGCAAACACTGAAAGACAGTAAGAGAGAGATGTATGGTGACTTCTGGTCTAGCTCGGGTCAAAACCAACTCAGTCCTCTCTCTCTTTCCTTTTTCCCCTCTGCCATCTCGTCTAATCCCTTTCCCCACAACAGCAGCAGCCACAGTGTAGCTATAGAGACTAAGCTGGACAGAGCAATCCTTATTTCTGCCATGAGAGAAAGCTTTGTCTGAGCAAAAGTGCTTCTGCTGTTCTGTGGTGAGGACTTCCAGAACCCAGAACCTTCTCAGGATAATGAGGGACTCCTCTGTAACTCCAAGTCCACATCTGCAACTCCAAGGCTCTTTCCATGGTCCCTCTCCAGTTTTTGCCACCTTTCTTCTGGCAGCTGGAGCTTCAGAAAAAAAGTCAGGGGTAAATCTTTTGATTTACCCCATCCGAAGTGAACTAGGCAGTAGGAGATCCTGACTATGTAGGTGGCAGGACAGCAGTGTGTGTGGCATTAAGTATAGAATGTCCCCAGAACAATGATTCCCAGGCTTTTTAAAGTGATGTGCTAGGTCCTGCCCCTTCCTCTTGGATATGCCTTTCTGGAGTGAGAAGTGAAGAACCAATGAACAAAATGGGCAGCATGAATTCTCACAAACAGATGTGTGTGTGCCATGCTAGACACAGCAAATAAACAAGCCCAAATTAATAATGATGCTGTCGATGGCATGCAAGTGGGTGAGCATGGGTGGGGGGCTTTCCCACCTCTGCTCTAAGGACTGAATTTCAATCCTTAGATTTCAATCCTCAGACTGCAGATAGCAATCTGATTCCAGAACCTCTATTCTTAAATGACCCTAACTTATAGGGAATTGAGGAAGAATTTTGTTTTGTACTGTTTTTTACCCCTTTTGATATCTTATTTCTCGTTTTGAATTCCAGGGGAACAAATGAAGCTTTCTGATACAACAGGAAGGGAAAGTAACCTGGTATGTTTGATGTATCTGTTAAAACAAATGCAGATTGTCCACTCTCACCACTATTATTCAACATAGTTCTGGAATTTTTAGCCACAGTAATCAGAGAAGAGAAAGAAATAAAAGGAATCCCAATCAGAAAAGAAAAAGTAAAGCTGTCATTGTTTGCAGATGACATGATACTCTACATAGAGAATCCTAAAGATGCCACCAGAAAACTACTAGAGCTAATCAATGAATTTGGTAAAGTAGCAGGATACAAAATTAATGCACAGAAATCTCTTGCATTCCTATACATTAATGATGAAAAATCTGAAAAAGAAATTAAGGAAACACTCCCATTTACCACTGCAACACAAAGAATAAAATACCTAGGAATAAACCTACCTAAGGAGACAAAAGACCTGTATGCAGAAAACTATAGGACACTGATGAAAGAAATTAAAGATGATACAAACAGATGGAGTGATATACCATGTTCTTGGATTGGAAGAATCAACATTGTGAAAATGACTATACTACCCAAAGCAATCTACAGATTCAATGCAATCACTATCAAACTCCTAATGGCATTTTTCACAGAACTAGAACAAAAAATTTCACAATTTGTATGGAAACACAAAAGACCCCGAACAGCCAAAGCAATCTTGAGAAAGAAAAACTGAGCTGGAGGAATCAGGCTCCCTGACTTCAGACTGTATTACAAAGCTACAGTAATCAAGACAGTATGGTACTGGCACAAAAACAGAAATATAGATCAATGGACCAGGATAGAAAGCCAAGAGATAAACTCACACACATATGGTCACCTTATTTTTGATACAGGAGGCAAGAATATACAATGGAGAAAAGACAGCCTTTTCAATAAGTGGTGCTGGGAAAACTGGACAGCTTCATGTATAAGAATGAAATTAGAACACTCCCTAACACCATACACAAAAATAAACTCAAAATGGATTAAAGACCTAAATGTAAGACAAGACACTATAAACTCTTAGAGGAAAACATAGGCAGAACACTCTATGACATAAATCACAGCAAGATCCTTTTTGACCCACATTCAGAGAAATGGAATTTTAAAAAAAATAAACAAATGGGACCTAATGAAACTTAAAAGCTTTTGCACAGCCAAGGAAATCATAAACAAGACAAAAAGACAACCCTAAGAATGGGAGAAAGTATTTACAAATGAAGCAACTGACAAAGGATTAATCTCCAAAATTTACAAGCAGCTCATGCAACTCAATATCAAAAAAACAAACAACCCAATCCAAAATGGGCAGAAGACCTAAATAGACACTTTTCCTAAGAAGATATGCAGATCGCCAACAAACACATGAAAGAATGCTCAACATCACTAATCATTAGAGAAATTCATATCAAAACTACAATGAGGTATCACCTCACACCAGTCAGAATGGCCATCATTAAATAATCTACAAACAATAAATGCTGGAGAGGATGTGGAGAAAAGGGAACCCTCTTGCACTGTTTGTGGGAATGTAAATTGATACAGCCACTATGGAGAACAGTATGGAGGTTCCTCAAAAAACTAAAAATAGAACTACCATACGACCCAGCAATCCCACTACTGAGCATATACCCTGAAAAGACCATGATTC
Organism: Balaenoptera physalus; assembly: GCF_965194825.1. Lineage (NCBI taxonomy): Eukaryota > Metazoa > Chordata > Mammalia > Artiodactyla > Balaenopteridae > Balaenoptera > Balaenoptera physalus. Next base: position 87,319,077 of record NC_138891.1, read on the forward strand.
AAAAAGAGTCATGTACCACAATGTTCATTGCAGCTCTATTTACAATAACCAGGACGTGGAAGCAACCTAAGTGTCCATCGACAGATGAATGGATAAAGAAGACGTGGCACACATATACAATGGAATATTACTCAGCCATAAAAAGAAACAAAATTGAGTTATTTGTAGTGAGGTGGATGGACCTAGAGCCTGTCATACAGAGTGAAGTATGTCAGATAGATAAAAACAAATACCATATGCTAACCCATATATATGGAATCTAAAAAGAAAAAAAAATAGTTCTGAAGAACCTAGGAGCAGGACAGGAATAAAGACAAAGTGGTAGAGAATGGACTCGAGGACACGGGGAGGGGGAAGGGTAAGCTGGGGCGAAGTGAGAGAGTGGCATGGACTTATATACACTATCAAATGTAAAATAGATAGCTAGTGGGAAGCAGCCGCATAGCACAGGGAGATCAGCTCGGTGCTTGTGACCACCTAGAGGGGTGGGATAGGGAGGGTGGGAAGGAGGGAGACGCAAGATGGAGGAGATATTAGGATATATGTATATGTGTAGCTGATTCAATTTGTTATAAAGCAGAAACTAACACACCACTGTAAAGCAATTATGCTCCAATAAAGGTGTTAAAAAAAACAAAACAACCAGAAAAAGACTCAACAGACATATAAAATAAACTTATGGTTACCAAAGGGGAAAGCAGGGTGGGGGTGGGTGGGTGGGTGGGGAGGATATAAATTAGGAGTTTGGGATTAACAAGTACACACTACTATACATAAAATAGATCAACAACAAGAACCTACGATATAACACAGGGAACTATGTTAATATCTTGTAATAACTTATAATTGAAAAGAATCTGAAAATTTATATATATATATATATATATATATATATATATATAAAACTGAATCACTTTGCTGTACACCTGAAACTAACAGCACATTGTAAAGTAACTACAATAAGAAAAGAGACCCCAGAAACTCCCTTACCCCTTCCACCACATAAAAACATATGAAGACGCAACAGGAAGACAGCTGTGTTTGAAACAGGAAGCCAGACACCGAATCTGAAGGTGCCTTGAACTTGGACTCCAGCCTTCAGAACTGTGAGAAATAAATGTTGTTTAAGCCACCCAGACTACAGTATTTTTGTTACAGCATCATGAAAGAACTTAGACACATGTATTATTCAGTATTATGGTCTATTAATTAGTCTTAAAACACAAAAGTAGATTTTAAGAGGGGTTTACGTCAAATAAAGTTATCCATAATTACACTATTGTGTTGTAATATCAACTATCAATCTATTATATGCACCTGTTTGCCGACTTTATGGACAGCCTATATTTTGACACCTCTACCATCTCTTGAATTTTGCAAAATGTATTTTAAGTACTAAACAAATGACTGATAAAAGCATATCTTATCTCAGTGCTTGATCACTATTTATTTTTTCCAATCTATGTGACCAAAACTTATTTTCTGCCTCTCATCTATTCAAGCTCATCAATTTACATCGGAAAACAAGTGGATGGATTTTCGCCAAGATTAAAAGGTGTGTTTAACACCGTGAATTGATTCATCAGTAAGTGAATTTATAAGCCCACATAATTGAAAAGTCTAGAATAGTTCATCTTCGGAGAATCTTGATGAGAAGATTATATTAAAACTATCAGAATCTGGATATTTTAGTCCATCTTTTGGTTCTGCTCACCTCTATTTTGGATCAACCCTCAGTCAGGCTCTGTCTGCAGCAGCTCTAGAACTCCAAGTGCAGCAGGAAAGAAAGTCCTGGTCTCAGGAAGCTCAGAGAGAAACCTCAGAATGGCATCTCAGTGATTGGCTGTCCAGACTTAGACCCTATGCACATTCGTGAATCAAACTGTAACCAGACCAAACTGTGGTGCACAAATGTATTGTCTGAATTAGGATTTGGCCACAAGGGCATCCCCAGAGCCAGGTGTAAGGTCAACTTCACTCTACACATATGGACAGAAGCTTGGAGAAGGGTGACTCCCCAAAACCAAATCAGGATCCTGTGCCCACAGGATGGGAGTCTTGACTTTGGTAGCAAGACCAACAAATGCCCATTATAGATGTTCTGATATACAATATAGCCTCTGTAGTACATACAAAAGTTACTTTGGGGGCTTCACAGAAAGAAGCAGTCATTCTTCAGGAAACATCAAATTGATGTTTGGAAAGATGCCCATAAACTGCTGATCTGGAAAGACCATTCATATTAAAAGGCCATTAACAAATAAAGAAAACACTGGCTTCCAGTACGAGCCAAAAATAAAAATCATAAAAGCAGATGCTTTAGCTTTCCGGTATTAATCCATCACTGTGCTGCATCTTAAGAGAACTATCTCCTGACTAAGCAACAACAGAATTTATTTAATTTGACAATCGTTAACATTCTGAATAGCAATGCCTGGGGGGTCAGCTAGTGATCAGGTAAAATTATGCATCTTGAACTTGTTCACTCTGAACTCTAAGGGTCCACATATGCTGGCTATGTTCCACTCTACCAAGATTCTGACAGGAAAGAAGGGGCCCTCTTTAGTCATTAGTCTGAGGAGGTTGATAGAATATAAATGACTTTCTGAAGCTTTTTCCTTTCATGGTACAAGGGAATGCTGTCCAAATGTCAGAGGAAACATACTTTCTTTGCCATCAGTTAATAAACTATTTATTGAACACTCCAAATGTTGTTAGCCCTACCAGAGTGAATTTGGTTAAGAGAGTGACACCTGCCTAAATTCATACTCCCTGTTTATCCCATTCATAGCTACTTTGGGCTTTTCATAAAATTCGCATATATACATAATATACAGTAAAAAAAAAAATCAGTATTCTGAAAGCCTGCTATGTTGTATTAGGCATTGTGTTAGATGTTAGGAATCCAAGAAAAACATTTCCCCTTTCTTCATATCCTTTCCAGGATAGTAATTAAGATATTAAGCAAATAACCACACAAAGATTAATTACGTTTGTAAGCATTATAAACCAAAAAACAAAAAAAATCTCTGGTATGCAATGAGAGTTAATTAATATGAGGATCTAACTTAAGCCTGGAGGTTAAGGGAAGTTTGCTAGAGAAAATGAGATCAGGAATATGAGCGGCCATAGGAAAAGGGGGTGCATCGTCTTGAGTCCCATCAGGTGACAGTAATTTAAACAGGGGAAGTTTAATATAAAAATTATCAAGCTAAGATAGGAGATTCACTATGTACATGGAAAGAGAACTCTAAAAGGTACGTTAGGGCTGGGTAACACACCTAAGGAAGGACAAATTTGCAAGGAAGGTTCAGCTTTCATTGAAAGAGGTGGTTGAAAGAGATGTGGTTGTAGAACACTGGAGGGTGGAGAAGATTGCCAGATGGCCTGGGCCAGAGCTGGTTCACAATCTCTGGGCAGGGAACAGACAGGCATACTGGTAGGCAGCCATGAAGATAGGGTGGGGCACACAGTGGGAGTTGAGGGTACCATTGGAATGGAGAGGATTCCTTTATATGAACCCAGTGCACTCCCATGTGCAGCTCAGTCTAGGACAGCTCAGGGCCAGCATGTGCACACATGGGGCTGAGGGTACAGAAAACAATAACCTGAGCTAGGGAACAGGCCCACACTATCTGAGCCACTGCTCTAGTCAAGAATTAAAGAAAACGTATGGCCAAATGCTGGGGAAAGCTGTGCCATGCAGGCATCTCGCACTGAAGAAAACTATATGGTCCAAACACTGAAGAAGAAATCATGCTCTCCAGGAGCCTGGCAAATGAGACACTGGAAAGGGAAGGAAACTCCTTGTTCCTACAGTATCTCTCCAGTGCCCTCAACTGATAAGGCTTAACATCATGTCAGCTGCCAAAAGGAAAATATTTAAAGGGCCCAGGTCTATTTTTACAGATCAGGCAACAAGGTGAATTTGGAGCTAAGAGGCAATACATTGGTAATGGCACAGGGGTAAAGAATGTTTCAGGCAGAAGGAACAATACGTAGGAAACTCTTTGATAAACCCTCAATGTGGTCAAGCTGCTGAAAGAAGGCCATACGGCCCAGAGAGGTTCATTTAGTGGGGTAGGATGAGACTAAAAAGGCTGGGAGAGGCCAGAAAGAAATTCACATGGGCTTAGGTCATAAAAAAAGACAAAAATTACTGGCTCTCATAATAGAAAATTCTAGTGGTAAACTGAGCTTCAGACAAGGGTATAACCAGCAACTCAAATATGGACAAAAGGAACTAATTTATTACCTGTCCCCCTCTCTGCTTTCTGCAGATGTCTTACAGTGTTAATGTAACTATGGTTCCATTTTGTGCATATGATAGCTGCCAGTTTTCCTAGAGGTTCTGTGTTTCTTTATTCATATCAGGTAAAGATTAAAAAACAAAAAAGAAATCTCACCCAATTCTCTCTTGGAAGAGTAGAATGCTGCTTTTCCCTATGAATCCAATAAACACCTCCTGCAGTCTCTTTTTCTCAAGTTGATATGTGTTTCCTGAACCAGACAAATGCTACGTGCTGATTGGATGAAACCAACAAAGTCCCACCCTTTAAGACAACTTAGATAATGGGTGGGATCACCTTCCTCAAAAACACATAAAAATTGGAGTTATGTTTCAGGGACGGATAGGGAATGGAGTCTGACTGACCAGCAAACTGACTAGCAAAAATGTACACCTCATGTGAGGATTCTATTCTAACGATAATGTAAAGCCTGAGATGTGTTTCAGAAAATCACTAGCTCGTGTATGGGTAATTAACTGGGGAGAAAAGAAGGGTTGGAGGGAGACAAATCTTAAGCCTCTGGAAATCATCTAGGTGAGCAAGAACGTTGCCAGCAGAAAATGCAGAGGTGGAGGTGGATTCCAGAAATACTTAACAGGTAGAAATTTTGAGACTTGGTAGCAAGTTGGATTTGGTGACTGAGTGAGAAGGAGGCATCAGTGATAATACCCAGGGTTTGAATGCCTAGGAAGGAATGGAGATTCCTTTTACTGTGGATTCTGATGGAGAAGAAGTGCTTGGAGGTCAAGTATCACTTCAGTTTTAGACGTGTTGAATAAGTGAGCACAGTACTGGAGAAAAATTACAATGCTGGTATTTCGGGATTTGTTTCACTATTTCCACATCCAGGAGTTTTATTTTAAAATGAGATCAGAACTCATAAAATTTTAAAAACCCACAAAGCTAAATATATAATACATTTCAAATGCAAAAATTTATGTATGTATTACAAAATATCAAATAAAATGTAAACTTATAAGTGAAGGTAAGTTACCATTCTTGCTAGCTCTGCTGTTTCCTTCAACATCAATTCCTTTAGCCCCAGGGCATCTTCTGAGCTTTGTCTCTGAGGTAGCTGGTCCCTCTGAGCATCAGTATTAGCATCCTGTGCTTAGCTCCCAGAGCTCTCCTCTGCCCTGGCCCTGTTCTGCAGGAATTTTTACTTGTCTTTCTTATAACCTTGTACTGCCCGTGTTCTAAAACCTCCTCTTCCTTAGAGAAGAGATCCTCCCACTTCAGAGGGCATCTACTCAGGCCTTTCTCAGTCATTTTTTTTTTTTTTTTTAGTGGAGATGGGGTAGGGAGAGCAAAAGGAAGATGGAGAAGGAAACTAGGGAACTGCAGGGTCTGGCATGGCTTGTGGTAAGGGTGTTAGGAATAAGAGCCAGAGGAAGGGAGTACAGGATTTGTTTGAAGAAAATCTACCCTCTTCTCTTCTTTAGCCCTCTCTTAGTCTTCATTATTTGAGACTTCTGGAATTCATTTTGTGTCTTTGAATCACATTTTCTAAAGAAAGTTGTTTTTCCTGTTTCAATGTAAATTTGAATTCAATGTTAATGGACTTCTTTCAGTAAATGAACAAAAATATGTTTTGAGAAATTTCCCTTAATAAGAATTCTGGGTCAATATGAAAGTCAAACTTTAACAGGAAGAAACTGCCTTTTATTGATATCAATAACCTCATTATTCATTGGATTTTCCATTAAGTCTCTTGTAATATTTTTCCCCAGAAAAGTGACTCAGTGAATTAAATGAAGGAAATACACAATCATAATGAAGTTACAAAGATTACATAATACTTCTTGGATGCAAAAATAAATTTTTAATGGAGAATCCAAAGGAAAATTTAAAAAATATTGTTCAAACACGGAGAAAGTGCAGTTCAGTGAGAGAGAGACAAAGTGAGAAATAGAAGAGAGAGAAGGAGAGAGGATGTGATTTTGCATGAATCACATGTGTTTTCTAGACAAGCTACTTGGTATCAGGAGATAGCCCCTGCCATAAGAATGGACTGTGTTCCAATGTCCATTTGTAGTCTTTTGTTTAGGTCTTGGAACAATGTTAGTTAGGACAGTAATGTCCTAAAACATCAGTAACAACCTATTTAACCTTCGATATGTCTGAAATTCTGCAACAGCCGTGACTTACCAGCCAATAAGGTTGTGACACAATAAAAATGCATTCAAATTCACAGCGTTGGATTCTGGGAACATATCTCTGCATTCAGGAAAGGGATCAAGTTTCCCATATTCTATACACCAGTAATAGGGACAATCTCCTGGAGAAAGGTGAGGATACCAAATGAACAGAGGGCTCCAGGAGACTGAAGTTGGAGCAGGTGTGGGGCTTTTGGCCTCTTGCTAGATAACACCACAAAGACAATTTTAGTCTTTGATTGCTTTTTAAAAAAAAAATTATATTGGAGTATATTTGGTTAACAATATTGTGTTAGTTTCAGGTGTATAGCAAAGTGATTCAGTTATACATATACATGTATCTATTCTTTTTCAAGTTCTTTTCCCATTTAGGTTATTACAGAATATTGAGCAGAGTTCCCTGTGCTATACAGTAGGTCCTTTTTCTTGGTTTCTTTGGTTCCTTTGGTTCATTTGTTATCCTTTGGATAACAAAGAATTATTCATACCAAAATTTCAATAGTGCTGAGGTTGAGAAACTGTGGTATAGAACATCATCTTGGAATTTGTTAGAAATACAAATTATCGACCCCCACCCAGACTTAATGAAGCAGAAACAGAGGGCAGGGCCCAGCATTTGTGGTTTAAGAAGTCTTCCAAGTGACTTTGATTTTCAAGTCTGAGAACTACTGGCAGAAATATTACCTTGATTGGACTATAGATTTTTTATTTTTTTATTTTTTATTTTTATTTTATTTTATTTATTTATGGCTGTATTGGGTCTTCATTTCTGTGCGAGGGTTTTCTCTAATTGCGGCAAGTGGGGGCCACTCTTCATCACGGTGCGCGGGCCTCTCACTATCGCGGCCTCTCTTGTCGCGGAGCACAGGCTCCAGACGCGCAGGCTCAGTAGTTGTGGCTCATGGGCCTAGTTGCTCCGCGGCATGTGGGATCTTCCCAGACCAGGGCTCGAACCCGTGTCCCCTGCATTGGCAGGCAGATTCTCAACCACTGCGCCACCAGGGAAGCCCTGGACTATAGTTTTTAAATAATGTAAATCTTTTGCCAATTTCACTACTTTATGATGTTCAATTTCACCATAAAATTGTTTTCAAAACATTTCACAACCTACAGAGCCCATAATTGAAAATGGTTGCTTAACCTTAATTTTCAGAGAGATGTGACCCAGCTCATAGCCTCAGGTAATAACAATAAACTGAAAAAAAAAAAAAAAAGGAATTTTTTTAAAGAGAATTTTTTTGATGGCTGGACAACCTGTTAAAGAAACTATGATCAGTCATTTGCAGGTGGGATGTCAGTGATTTCCTAACGTGGTTAATTTCACATTCTCAATGATGAAAATTGTCATAATAATAAGATTGACGAATCAGAATATCTCACATCAATAGTCTGACTTGGTGACCTAAGTATACTGGTGATACAGGAAGGATGAAGGATCAATTCAAAATTTCACCTAAGGCACATTGCAGACTTTTATATTTGACATCGAGTATATATTTATAGTGAAATGGTAAGGTTTTAGTGAAGATGAAGGAAAATATGGGAATCCCCCCCAAAACTAAACAAAACACACACTATTTATAGTGTAATCTACAGATCCGCAGTGTTGGCAGCATGTGGGAGCTGTTAGCCATGCAGAATCTCAGGCCCCACTGTAGACTCATTCAATCAAATCTACAAGGGCTATATTTTCATAAGTTCTCCAGGTGGCTCATGTGCACATAAGAGTTTGAGAAGCACTAGAATAACTCAAGAACAATGTTGTCTAAGAAGGTGATAATTTCCTTGCTGTTGATATACGATAAAAATGTCTTTATGAGTTCCATTACTAATAACACTTGAATGCACAAGGAAACTAAATTCAGTGAATTTTGTTCTCTGATTTCCTTGGATATGAAGCATCCTATATCAGAAGATTTCCTAATCAGCTTTCTACTGTTGCCAAAGTTGTGTAATCTTTCGTTGTCACCATCCAGGCAGATAGAAGACGGAAGGTCATGTCTGTAATATACAGTTCTTTCCTCTTTTCTTTCATTATTCCTTCTCAGCCTCCCGTGACCACTGCACAGTTTGTACTTTCATTCATTCGACAAATAGTTTTTAAGCATCAAGTGTGTGCCAGGCTCTGTTCTAAGTATTGGTGGTTTTGGGAATGAAAAACATAGCTCATGACTATGTTTAAGGGCATAATTTCTAATAAACTATATACAAATGAGATAAATGACAGACTCTCAATTATTTGTTTTCAAGTGTCGAGTGAATTTGACGCAAGTTCAAAACATTAAATGGATGAAGTAAGTGACAGGCTTATAATCTAATGTTATTTGATCATATTTGGCACATGTTTTACAAATAGTTCCCTTTATGAACTTTCTATTGTAATAGTTTCTTTCCGTTTCTTAATCTTTGGAATGGATGACAAATAAATGAGCAAGGATAAAGCAGTAGAAAGAGGTCTGGAATGAAGGACATCTCTGTTTGGGCCCCCAGGTCAGTCTGTTTGCCTTGGATTAGTCACTTTCTATTCTATCAATTCAGCCAATGAGTCAGGATGTCCCCTCCCATACTAAAGGGAAAGAAAATGTAATTTAATTTTTTCATGTATCTGATACTCTTTCAGGCAAGGTACACTGGAAAGGGCACTGTCTTTGGTGTTGGGAGAAGGGGATTTGAGTCCTGGCTTTGCCACGAGCTAGCTATGAGACTGAGTCCATCCCGTCACAGTTCTGAACCTCAGTTTCCTAAAATGTAAAATGACAACAAATGTAGTAAAATTTATGAAAGCGCTTTGATATAAGGATATCATTAATCATGTAAGAAAGAATTATTATGTTTTGGGTCTTGCATTATTTCAGAAATACTGCTCGCTCAGGGTTGTTGTCATGAAATGAGGAAGTAAGCTGCAGTAGATGGAATTCTAAATAACAGAGTGGTTACTGTAAAGCACACTTGCTGAATTTGCTTACAATAGCCTCCTGAAGACCCAGACTTACTTTTGTCTAATCCTGTCTAGAATTTCTTTTTTTTTTTTTTAAATTAATTATTTATTTATTTATTTATTTTGGGCTGTGTTGGGTCTTCGTTTCTGTGCGAGGGCTTTCTCTAGTTGCGGCAAGCGGGGGCCACTCTTCATCGCGGTGCGCGGGCCTCTCACTATCGCGGCCTCTCTTGTTGCGGAGCACAGGCTCCAGTCGCGCAGGCTCAGTGTTGTGGCTCACGGGCCTAGTTGCTCCGCGGCATGTGGGATCTTCCCAGACCAGGGCTCGAAGCCGTGTCCCCTGCATTGGCAGGCAGATTCTCAACCACTGTGCCACCAGGGAAGCCCCCTGTCTAGAATTTCTAACAACCAATCTCCTTAATATACTTATTCACCTAACTTTACCATCAAATGGCTCTAACAAGTGTCTGTCACTTGTAAGTCCAGGTTGAGGTATAGCTAAAGAGAAGAGGTTAGCTATATTCAGTCCCTGCTGCGTTCTTTTGCAATAATTTTCTATTAACATACCAGGTAGGTGTGAGTGACTAGTCAAAGGAGCAACATTTAAGGCAGATATTCTCTCCCGGGTAAGCAAAATAAGTCTTTTTTTTTTTTTTTAACTGATAATTGATAATTATTGATTAGAACTGTTTCACTGTGCCTATATAATTAAGTAAAACCAGTTATTATAATCTATAATTTTATCATCTCATAAAAGGGTAACAGTACACATAAAATGAGATATTCTTTCACTTTTATCATTAAACTCACATTTTTGGTTTTTTTTTTTCCTCCCTGTGTGTGTCCTCTCAAACTTATGCTAAGATTTGATTGATTGGCCCTTTAGGAGAGATTTTTCTGAGAATTTATTTGCAGTCTTTGTCCAATTTTATTTTATTTTTTGATCACAAAAGTATTATTATACATGACATTGCAGTTTGTGTGTCCTCAGCTCCCTCTTTTTTCATGTCCAACCAGTCAGAACTTCCCTGTTATTGCTCCTCATCAATGCAAAAAGAAAGAAAACTAACATTATGCCCTGCTATGCTTTCTCACTTAATCCCATTGAAAACAATGCCAAGAATTAGTCACTGATGAGGACATGTGGGCATGAAATTGTCAAATTTACCATTATGTAGTTAGTACATTGCAGACCTTGGATTTGCACTGAGGTTTGACTGCAAACCCCATCATACTATTATACTACTTATTTCTATCCTGCTGGGGGTCTCTTTTAGTACTCACACTGTTTTGGACTGAAAATCCAAATTTCCTTTCAACTCTGTATCATTTAAATCACGAATACGTAGTATGAATACCATAAGTGCTAAAATATTAAGTCACAATGCAACTTCAAATTAATGAGGTACTTTAGTATTTGATAGTTCTTTTATACACATTACCTCTTGTGCAATAGTACAAGATGAATCTTTTTTTTTTAAATGAGGAAGTCAAGGTTTAGAGGGGTAACTGACTTGTGGGAGATGGAACAATGACGTTTGTGACAGAATGTGAACCTTGGTTTTCTGGCTCCAAGTCTAGAATAGCTGCACTATTCTACTATGTTCAAAGTGTTCTGTTGAGGAAACATCTGTAGCTTTTCTTCCTGGGGAGAAGACCTTCAGAGGAAGGACAACAAAAATCTCAGTGACTTTTGACAGTGGTTTCCTTCCACTAAGGATTTCAAGAATTGTCCTCCCCCATTTCCTTTCTATTTTCCAGTGAAGGTCTACAGTGGTTTATAGTCCCTGTGGCAGGTATTTGAGCTTTTTTTTTGTCCTGGAGATATGCTTCTCCTCTCCCCTTACTTCCTTATGGCCTCATTCAACGAGTTCAAGCACAATTTGCAGTGTGGCTACAGAAACCTTGTTGCTAACTGGAGAGCAGCTGAGCCTAACTGTTGCAAAAACCAATCCCACTGGCTGCTATCACTGCCAAAGTGGGGAAGGCTCTTTGTCCACTCATTCACCTTTATCGGAGCTCTTGCTGTTCTTGGGTAACTTTTTCTCTCAATTTCCTTAGTTTTCTTGTGACATTATCCATGTCTAAGTTCCTTTCCTTAGTGTGTAGGGACCTGAGGGCTTTGCTCTTGGCTGGGTTTCTGAAGGCTGGCACTGAGTCTGATAAGAACATGCGGCTTCACAAAGGAAAAGATTGTCGAGCAAAGGGGAAACAAAACAGAATCTTGGAGAAAGTGAAGTTGTGAGTCGAGTAGTCCAAACAAAGAATTCTTTAAATAGGGTGAGAGTGTGTTTCATGGGAGAAAATCAGATGCAAGGCCAAGAGGCCAGGATAATGGTGAGGAGAAAGGCAAGGGCTAGCTTAAAAGTGCCTACAAAGACAGAGGGTGAGGAATTTTATTGAGGCATCCAGGATAGATAAGAACCTTTTAAAATATTCCAGGGGGCACAACCTTCATTATAATCCCCTTACTCTTCACTTGAGAATAGCAATTCCAAGTGAGATGGAGAGGATGGAGCTTTGAGTCAGGTTGGACACTCCACTGAGAAATTTGGGAAAAATTACCCTGAGCTCAGTCAAAGGACATTTTGGGACATTTGAACAATACGACCAGGACTTACACTTAAAAATATTAATTTTCAACCACCACAAACAATTATCCCAGTGCCACAGGGGCAGTTCTTTACCTTCCTAGCCATTTTATTTCCCACTACCTAGTAGTTGAGTTCAAGTCTGACACATATCCTGCAACTCCCTGTTCTTCTTAAACTATTTTCATTTATCTCCGCTGACTCCTGTAGGCATCTGAGGTTATGTTCCCACTCTAGAGGCATAAACAAACTTTGCTCCCACACCTTTCCTTTTCACTTAGGAATCTCAATTCCAGTGCCCCAACACTTCAATTAACCCCCAAATAATTCCTCTCCTTCTTCCAAGATTCCTGGGGTATCTTCCTGGAACACTTATCATGTTTCTAAACCAATAAACTATTAAACAACTCTACAGACATTAAGTAACATGATATATATCATCACATGAGTCAGAACATGATTAATTTCCAAATGCGTGCCAAAAACTGTAAGTTAGGAGAGTGAAGTTAGAAATGACTGACTTTTTAAAAAGGGAAAATGTATATTTTCTTTTTTCTTTTCCTTTTATAACTGGCAAATCTAAAATCATGTTGTTTGGAGGCGTGAAAGTCTATTATGCAACACTTGAGTTGTTTATTTAAACAATTCAGTTTGTTATACTTAAAATATATACTTGTCTTGGGCTTCCCTGGTGGCGCAGTGGTTAAGAATCTGCCTGCCAATGCAGGGTACACGGGTTCGAGCCCTGGTCTGGGAAGATCCCACATGCCGCGGAGCAACTAAGCCCGTGAGCCACAACTGCTGAGCCTGCGCGTCTGGAGCCTGTGCTCCGCAACGGGAGAGGCCGCGACAGTGAGAGGCCCGCGCACCGCGATGAAGAGTGGCCCTCACTTGCCGCAACTAGAGAAAGCCCTCGCACAGAAACGAAGACCCAACACAGCCATAAATAAATAAATTAATTAAAAAAAAAATATATATATATATATATACTTGTCTTATTGAAAAACTCTGGAGGAAAGGAGTCCCCTTTCCCTCATACTCTTGTTTTTCTTTTGAAGAAGTTGGGAAGAAAAAGGACAAAAGCCTAGAGAAAACAACTTGAATTTTTCTCTTTTTATCCAAAGACTTTACATGTCTAGTCAAGGAACATAGAGACTGGTCCTGGGGAAATTTCCTGGGGGAATTGCCTTTGAGGGATGGGGAAAATTTACAAAGGGGAGTAGAATTGGAGGGACAGTTTGCCTTGTCAGAGAAAAGTGTGCATATGAACACAAACACAGCAATGTGAAATGTTGTAACAGAGGTTTTTGAGTCAGAGATGGGCAAACATAGAAGCTTTAGGTGATAAGGATCTTATTTTCCCTTTAAAAATACTCCAATCTAGATGAAAAGTAAGTGCAATATATAATTTTTTCCTTTTGATAAATTCTTTCTCCAATTAAGACATATTTATCAATCTACTCAACAAATATTTACAGAAAACTTTCCCTATGTGACAAATATACAGGGTATGTTCTCAACAAAGACAAGTGCAAAGGAACCATTTACATATACATTTATGAGCCAAAAATTAAGACAGAAATTTGAACACAGAACTGCTCTTGAAAATCCAGAGCAGACAGCTGTAAGTATAATGTAAGTATAATACGTAGGTTTAGGCAAAAATGAGAAGGATCCATTTACCTCAGAGAACAAAGTTGCATCAAGCTTCCCTCAGAGATGGTATTGAAAGAACCATAAGACTAACAATATGGCCCAAGGAATAAGCTATAGGAATCATCTCACTTAAAATTAAGAAAAACACCGACACTGGATGCCAAGTAAAACACAAGCACTTCTCATATAATAGAAGCTCAATAAACATTTATTGAATGGAGGAATAAATGAATCAGAGTCATTATGACACGTATAACAGTTGTCCTTGTTTGACAGTAAATATAACATTTGATGGCACAAAAAATGGACATCTGGTTCCCACATCAAATTTCATTATTTCCAAAAGGTATGAAGAAAAAACAAAACTCTAACAATCTAGAAAATGAACTAAGATTGCCCTCCTAAGAGTTTAAACAACATTGGTAGTTGACAATGATCTATTCCTTAAATTTCATGGCAGTGGATTTCATGTTTACTATATTACTCTTTATTCCTTATAAAGCCTTTCTTAATAAATTAGTTTTAAATAAATAAAAACAAATTTTATGAACTAACAAAACAAACCTCATTATTTTGTCCCCTGCCAAAGTGTAAGGTCTGTAGTGTCAGGGAGGAATTGAAGCTGAAGCTGGCAAGGAGTGAGCAGACAAACCTCTCAAAACCCTCCTATGAGGAAGGTCTAGGAGTGTCATGGAGTCCATTCTGCTGGCATTTGGGAGGATTTTACTAACCAGCTCATTTCTCCGTTTTTCTATCCATAATGAAGTTTTGTAAAACAGTCTGAACATATGATAAAATACTTTTTTTTGAATGCCCCTTAGGACCCAAGACACTAATATGACTCTACGGAAGTTGTTATGGAGCCACTTTAACGCAACTTATAACTGCCATTGAATTCAGTACTGGGAAGCACAGAGTCTACAGTAAGGAAATGATCCTTTCTCAACCTTTAAACCAGCTATTAGTGAACTAGATCTGAATTCCATGTCAAAATATCCTATAGTTTGTTCAGAGTTTGACTGAGTCAGCTATAGTCCATTAACCTGCTGGCACCTTCTCTAGAAGGAATGATGAGGAAGCTCAGCATTGTCTTCCAAGGAATAAAAAACTACTCCAGATCTAAAATGTTCCTAATCAATGACAAATTTACAAGAATTTCAGGGATGCAGAAGTGGCCTTCATCCCAAGACTGCCCAGAAGTCACCCTGGAAGAAAAATATAGTGCCTTAATTGTTCACACTTATTTAAAATTAGGCATGCAAACATACTTGAATGTTATTTTTTATTTAAATTTATAATAGCTTAAATATATTCTTAAAAACAGAATTCAGCTAACATGATACTTAATGGTGAGAAACTAGAAGCTTTCTTGCTAAGATCGGGAACAAAGCAAGAATGTCCCCTCACCACTCTTTTTCAAGATTTTACTGGAAGTCCTAGCTAATGCAGAAAGACTATATATATATATATACATATATATATATATATATATATATATACATATATATATATATATATATATATATATATATAGAGAGAGAGAGAGAGAGAGAGAGAGAGGGAGAGAAGAAACAAAACTGTTTTCATTAGCAGATGCCATATGTGGACAATTCGACAGAATTGGCAAAAATATTCCTGGGTCTAAGAAGTGATTATAACAAGGTTGCAGGTAAAGATTAATATACAAAAGTCAATCACTTTCCTATATACCAGCAATGAACAAGTGGAATTTGAAATGAATAACACAATGCCATTTCCATTATTACCTCCCAAAATGAAATACTTACGTATAACTCTAACAAAATATGTACAAGATCTATATGGGGAAAACTACAAAACTCTGATGAAAGAAATCTAAGAACTAAATAAATGGAGAGATACTCCATGTGCATGCATAGACTTATATTGTCAAGATGTTTGTGACAACATCAAAGGCATGATACACTAAAGAAAGAATTGATAAGCTGGTCTTCATTAAAATAAAAAGTCTCTGCTCTTCATAGGATACAGTCAAGAGAATGAGAAGACAAGCCACAGACTGGGAGAAAATATTTGCAAAATGCATGTCTGATAAAGGACTGTTATCCAAAATATAAAATGAACTCTTAAAACTCAACAATCAGGCTACAACCCAGTTTTTTAAAAGGCCAAAGACCTGAACAGACAACTCACCAAAGAAGATACACAGGTGGCAAATAAGCACATGTGTAAACAATGAGCTACCACTGTACACTTATTAGAATGGCCAGAATCCAAACACTAACAATAACAGTCCTGGCACGGACACAGAGCAACAGGAACTCTCATTCATTTCTGGTGCGAATGTAAAATGCTACAGCCACTTTGGAAGACAGTTTTGCAGTTCCTTACAAAACTGAACACTCTGTTAATCATATGATCCGCAGTTGCACTCCTTCGTTATTTACCCAAAAGAATTGAAAACTTATGTCTGCACAAAAAACTTGCACAGGGATGTTTATAGCAGCTTTATTTATAATTGACAAAACTTGGAAGTAACCATGATGTCCTTGGTGAATGCAAAAACAAACCGTGGTCCATCCAGACGATGGAGTATCATGCAATGCTAGAAAGAAATGAGCTATCAAGCCACAAAAAGACATAGATGAAATTAAATGTATGTTACCAAGTAAAAGAAGTCAATATGAAAAGGTAACACATTGTATGATTTAAACTATATGACATTCTGGAAAGGCAAATCTATGAAGAGAATAAAGGACTAGTGATTGCCAGGGGTTGGGGGGAAAGAAGGGATGAGCTGGCAGAGTACATAGGATTTTTAGGGCGTGAAACTATTCTATATGATACTATAACAGTGGATACACGTCACTGTACATTTGTTGAAACCCATAGAAGGTACAACACCAAGAGTGAACCCTAATGTGTAGTATGGACTTTGGGTAATAATGTAGGTTCTTTGATTGTAACAAATGTACCACTCTGGTGCAGGATGTTGATACTGGGCGAGGCTGTATCTGGGGAGTGTGCAAGGAGTATTGGGAAACTTCATTTTTACTCTGCTCAATTTTACTGTGAACCTAAAACTAAAGTCTAATTTTTAAAAAACAGTAAAAAGTAAAGTCTATTAAAAAATATAATTAAACATTTCCTGAACCTGAAGCACCTCTAAGAAACCTCCAGTCATCTGAAACACACCAAGTGAGACTTTCCTTGATTTGATAAATAATAATATAATCAATAACCATAATATAGTTAACATAGATTGAGCACACACCTCTTGAGAAAATTAACTAAATCTTTGCAAACATTATCTTCTTTGTTCCTCATTGCAAACTTATGGGCCAAGTATTATCTTTAACTCCTTTTACTTGTAAGGAAAAAGATGTATAAAGATCAGTGAGTTGCTTGAGGTCACAGAGCTAGTAAATAGAAGAGACAGAGCCAATCCAAGGCTCTTGCATACCAACCTGGCGTTCTCTTCTTCTGTGGGATCGAGCAGGACCTAGGACACCAGTATGAAAAGAAAGGACTGAGTACAGAGTCCATCTGTGCCTTTATTTTATTTATTTACTTATTTTTAAATTTATTTTGGCTGTGCCAGGTCTTAGTTGCGGCACGCGGGATCTTTAGTTGTGGCATGCGGTATCTTTTTTTTTTTTAGTTGCAGCATGCGGACTTCCTAGTTGTGACATGTGGACTCTTAGTTGTGGCATGCATGCAGGATCTAGTTCCCTGACCAGGAATCGAACCCGGGCCCCCTGCGTTGGGAGCATGGAGTCTTACCCACTGGACCACCAGGGAAGTCCTCATCTGTGCCTTTAAAAAGCTTTGCTTTATGAGTTTTCCAGAAAGCTGCCTGTTCCTCTCTTTTGAGCCCCTAAGGACAATGGCAAAAGGCCTCTTTCTTGTGCAGAATGTGGAAAGCAAAACCTGAAGGGTCTTCTCTGCCCCTTGGGTGAACTAAAGCAGAAAATGCTGAAGAAGCCATTGAAAGAGCATTCTCGCATTTCCTGTTCTCCACTCAGGCGTCCACGCATGTTCTCCGAGTGGCTCTTATGTGAAGATACGGTTCTGGACACCGGAAGTATAGGAGTGGACAAGAGAGAGAAGGTTCATATTTGAGGTAGAGGAAACAGCAAATACGGACAAAACCCCTGAGCTGAAACCCAGCAGACGCCGGCCAGCAGCCAAGCTCCGTGTGGTTCAACCCTGGTGAAGCTGTGTGAAGTCACTGTAGGAGAAGGCGCTGGCAGGAGGAGGAGTTTGGGGCAGCCTGGGAGGGTGAGCAGCAGGGCAGAAGTCTACCGGGTTTACATTTTATTGCATCCAAACATGCTTCTCCTGATCTGCTTTCCTGTCTGTTTCTGCGCATTCACGCCCACGTGTTGACCTCAGTGCAGATGGAGATCCTGTATCTACAAGCGGAGGAGGTCTGGCTTGGTATTACTGCCTGCCAGGAAAGCTTATTATGTTCAAAAGTGAGGCAAGGGGAGGGAGGGACAATTGAGCTCTGTTTCCTGAGTCACAGAACAGGCACCAGGCTCTGCTGAAAAGGCACAAATCACAGCCTTGTTTTCCAACCAGGCACTGCCCACCAAAACTTCTTCAGGGCGAAGAGTTCTGGAAGGAACCAGTCAGATTCATTTTTACCATATCAAGTATGTGTGTGTGTTTTGGAAGTGGGAGCCATTTGGAGAGGGTTTTTTTAGCTGCCCCTTGCATAGTTTTCCAGTGAAGGGGTTTTGGCATCTACCTTCCTAGGGATCCCTAATACATTCTCTCTGCTCCACTGAGAATGAAATTCTATGGTCCTCTGAACACTGTTGCTTCTCTCTCCTGCTCAGGCTCCTTCTATTCTGGCTCTCTTTCAAATTCCTTATTTTCAGCCTCAGAGTCACTTTTATCAAAAAGATTTTTTGGATCCATCCCAGAGTGACATTAGTTGGCATTTTTTAAAATCTCATAGAAGCTTTTGTGTGTAGGAAACAATACTTACAGTAGCCTGTGTTCTCAGCGATGTTGCATCTTCTACAGTTATAAATTGAAAACCCTGCTCTTCTTAAACTGTTAAACACAATTGCAAAAAACATTTCATATAATGGATTTCCTCAAGAATTGCAAGCCACTAAGAAAGCAGACATGCAAACCCCATAAACAAAACCTTCCTAAACACATAAACAACTATAATAAAGCTAATAATAACAAAAACTTATACAGATGATCCTTGTACAACACGGGTTTGAACTGCATGAGTCTACTTATATGCGGATTCTTTTTCCAGTAAATACACGCTACAGTACTACATGGCTGGTTGAACCCATGGATGCAGAACTGTGGATAAAGAGAGGTAGGGGAGGCGGGCAGCTCCCCTAATCCCCTTGTTGTTCAGTGGTCAACTGTACCTTTACATGATTCTCATAAGCATTCCAACATCTTAAAGCCTAAACTCATAAATTTAGTAAATCAGATTATCTTAAGTATTGAAAATTGACTACAAACATAAATGGGTAAAATCCCCTAAGTGTTTCAGTAAAAATCATTTGTCTACTATGTTAGTTTCTCCTAAGTATCTTTAATATAAAGCATATACAAAGCAGTAAAATGATTTTTTTTAACTTGATATATTTGCATTAAAATACATTTTTGCAGAAAACATCATATTTAGTTTTTCATCATCTATGTATTTATTTTTTGTACAGTCTTAGGTCTGCAAAGTCATTTATTTAACTAAGTAGAACAGAATCATGATTTCAGGCCCACCATAGTAGCTGAAATTATTTACTCAGAGTCCTCGGTCAGAGGTTTGATACCAATGCTATGGATTGGGGGTTATTGGTCATTGGTCAAGGAATTAAAACTTGGAAGATGTAAACCAGCACAAAACACATCCCAAGAAGATTCAGCTCAGGTTTACAGGGTAAGTCTCTTCAAGGGTTCTGCTATGTCAGTGGAGAACCCACTAGTATATCAATTTAGTGTATCATGTAAGTCCTGGTCCTCTTTTCAGTGTCACCTTTACCCAAATTTTATCATATTTACTTACAACATTTTATTACATGATTTAGATGAGTACTGTAACACATAACCAGATTTCAATCTCTTTGCTTTCTGATGGGAATAAATACAGTTGTGCAATATTGTATATTTTATTGCTTTAACAACCACCACTATTTAAGTTGGGCAAAGCAAGAAATGAGGACATAAATGGAGTAAAGTTCAATGAAACTATGCATATTAGCTTCCTACAACTACTGTAATAAAGTACCACAAACTGAATTGTTTATTTTCTCACAGTTCTGGAGGTTAGAAGTCCAAAATCAAGGTGTCAACAAGGCCATGCTCTCTCTGACACCTGTAGGGAAGAATTCTTTCTTGCCTCTTCTCTTCCTAGCTTCTGATGACTTGCTAGTAATCTTTGGCATTCCATGACTTACAGATGCATTACTCTAATCCTTTGTCTTCATGTGGAGTTCTCCCTGTGTCTCTCTTTCTTCACATGGTATTCTTTTTATAAGGATATTAATCATATTAAATTAGAGGCCCACACTACTTCAGCATGACCCCATCTTAACTTAACTAGTTGTATCTTCAGTGACTCTATTTCTATCTAAATTCACATTCTGAAGAACCAGGGGTTAGGACTTCAACATATCTTTTTTTTCTTTTTGGAAGACACAATTCAATCTATAACACCATGTAGAATCAATGGATTGTAGATCCTGGTCATGTGAAGCAGAGTTTATCAATCTTGGCACTATTGACAGTTTGGACTGGATAATCCTTTGCTGTGGAGGGCTGTCATGTGCATTGTCTGATGTTTAGCAGATGACCTCTACCTGGTGGATTCCAGAAGCACCCTCTTAGTTGTGACAACCATAAATGTTTCCAGACATTTCCAATGTCTCCTGGGGGTTGGAGGTTAGAGGTCAAAATTGCTCTCATTTGAGAACCACAGATAAAGGATAGCTGGAGTTGGAGTACTTGAGGATAAAAACAGGAAAAATAGGAGGTTGTCTTATGGCGGTGGGAAGTGTGAAATGTGAAAAGGAGGTCATGAAGGGTAGCAGTTTTGTAATAACAGAGATTAGGATATGATCATAGGAGTGAATGCCTGAAGAAGGATGAGAACTAGATTAGTATAGGGGAAGAGGCCAGGGAATGAAAGAATCATCTACGTACATATTGATATAATCAATAATTATGACAGAAGTAGTTTTGGAGCCAGTGACAGACAGGAATTAAAATCTTCAAGGAATGAGGGGTAGTGACCTGGGAAAGGTAATAACTGTAAGAAGGAGGAGAGCTTAGTAAATTATCTGCTGATTTGAGACCTAACGAAGGGGCTTTTCATGGAATCAGAAAGGAAAATGACCTAGAAGTGGCAACAAGGAGCAAAAAAGATACCTCCCCACACCATAGCCCAGTCCAGTGGTACAAGGAAAGCAAAACCAAGGCAGAGGACTTCAGGGGAGCACTGTTCTCAAAAGGGCACCAGGTTCAGTTAGTGCAGGAGACAAAAAGGAAACCTGTAGAAAAAGTTTGAAGATGTAGGGGAGTTTGCTGATGACTGGTCATATGTTCCAGGGAACAGAGTTGAAGGATTTTAGGAGTTGGGGATTGGTGGGAGGCATGGTCAGGAAAGGGAATTCACAGCACCTTATAAAGATTTGTGTCTGAAGGAATGAGCACTTTTCTAGGAATTAATGTTGGGCTTCTAAGTCTCTCTCATGGCTTAGGTACCAGAAAAATAACTTTCAGTATCTTAGAAAGAAATAATGGTTTTAGAATGGCATGAAGCCTTTGAGTAAATATAGAATGAAACACTCACCCCCCTCAAAAAATACCTGTTATATTTTGCATTATCTTCTATAAATTTATTCTATAATTTCTTTATGGCAATGGCAACTCCAAAGGAATTACCAGAATAGTTCTGTCAAAGTGGCTCAAAAAGGGACCAGGAGGGGAGCAAAAACATGAAGTAGAAGAAGTTTGCTTTTTGTGACCAACCCTTCACCCCCAAAACCTCAAAAAGACCCTAGATATTCTTATGCTATATGTTGGACTCTGGGCCATCAGCGGAGAACTCAACTCAGACCCTAACTTCTCCAAGCCTTCAGGCTTCCATGCCCCAAATATATCTGCCCATAGTCTGTGTCACATCACCTTCAGGTAGTGGCTCTTAACTTTTTAGAGGATCACAAACCCATTTGGGATTCTAATGAAAGCTATGGAACTTTTTCTCAGATGTCAGCATTCAATCACATGTTTGAAAGGTATTTACAGAAAACTCAATCTGTGCAAAGCACTATGGTCAGGGCTAGAGACACAATATTACACAATACAGATACCCTTTTCTTGCACTCACAGAGCTTATGTTCTAGAAGGGTGGTCAGACATTAAATAGCAGTTTATACAATTAATTATTCACTTTGGTTGAAATACTGGTTCAAGGAGAGGATATATGGGGCACAGTGAAGAGGTGTGAATATCTGAACTAGTTTGGAGGGGGCAGTTCTGGAAGGTTTTTTTAAGGAAATTTTATCAGCCAATAGCTGAAGATTCAGTAGAATTTAGCCAGTCAATTGGAGTGATGATGTTAAGGTGGGGAAAACTCATTGAAGAGCAGATTGAAGAGCATGTATCAAGGCCCTGAGACAAAAGGGAAAAAAATGAAAGATGAAAGAGTGTAATGATGATCCTGAGTCTTCTCCTCACCCTTTATCTTCTCCTTTGCTCAATCGGTTTGAAGTTCCTTTTACTAAAAAATAGATTGGGAATACCTGGCAGAGCATCATATCTGTGCAACCATCTTCCTGAAGTTGATTTCATCTGATGCTTTCTACACTTGGAGAGGCACAGACTTTCTTACAGGCAAACATGCCTTCTTTATATTATTATGACCTCCTTCTTTGGGTCACTAGCCTGCCTGAAGACACAAAACACATAATTACAGTTAGGCTTAAAGTCAACTAAATAATTTTCCCTGTGACCAGCCCTTCTATTGTCACACTCCTTGAATCTGCTTCAATTAATAGAATGTGGTGGAAACGACATGTGCCAGTTCCAAGCCTAGGCCTGTGTACTTCCGTTTGCTTTCTCTTGTACCTTCTCTAATTGCTACAGGAACATGCCCAAGATAGCCTGCTGGAGGATGAGAGACATATGGAGTAGAACCAAGGTTTCCTGGGTGACTGTCAACTGACTCTCATACATGTGAGCAAGCCTAGCCAAGAACTGTAAAGCTGTCCAGCCAACCATGATGAATCCATGAGCAATACAAAATGGTCATACACCCTGATATTTGATGGTGGTTTGCAACATAATCATGGCATTAGATATCTGTCACAGTCAACTTGGCCAAAGAGAGTCGGGCAAAATGGTATGATAAGTGCTGATCCTGTTATAGATCTTAGGTTACATTCTAAGAGCCACAGAAAGCCATTGGAATATGTAAATCAGAGGGATGTCATAATCAGAATCTAGAAAGACTCCTTGGGTACATTTGTAGGGAATGGATTGGCAATATTTCAGACAAGTGATGATAATGTCTAGAATAAAGGTAGTAGTGGTGGAGATGCAGAGATGTATATTTTATTTTTAGGATGTAACAGTAATAGGACTTTGAGTAATTGGATATGGGAACAGATGAAGAGAGAAGTGTCAAGCATGCCTGCCAGATTCTGGTTGATATGCCTGGAAGGATGATGCTATCTATTGTGATAGGAAAAACTAGAGGAGGTTGAGGTAGGTCTGGGAAAGACCAGAAGTCAGTTGTGGACCCGTTCAATTTGAGTCTCCTGTAAGGTAGAGATGTTGGTAAGCAGTTGCATACATTTATCTGAAGCTCAGAGGAGAGGTCTGGGTTAAAAGTAGTAATTTTGGAGTTGTTAGTGTATTGATCATAGTTGAAGCCACGAACATGGATGAGGTCATACAGGGAAAGAGTACAGAGTGAGAAAATGACAGATTCTATATCCAAGCTTTCAAGAACTGCAAAATTAAAAGGTTACGTACAGGAGGATGGGCTGGAAAGATAAAGAGGAAAATCAAGAGCACATAATATCACAGATGATAATGGAAGAGAGAGTTTAAAGAAAGAGAGTCTAATGTGAGATACTGTGAGAAGCGGTAAGAAATATTCCTTGAATGTAGTGATATGGAGGTCACCAGAATCCTTCCAAAAAGCAAAACTTTGCTAACAATTTCAAGAGGGTGGTAGAGGTATCCCATCACATACCCCTGAAACCCAGGTTAAAAACTCCTACCTGTGTCTTCCTAAAAGCCATCTAATCAGATAACCTAATTGGATTCAAAGTATTAATTCTTTACTATCTCAAAGACAGGGGAAAAGTTTTAGTTGACTTTAAGGCCAACTGCAATTATGTGAGTTTTGTGTCTTCAGGTAGGCTAGTGGCCCAAAGAAAGAGGTCATAATAATATAAAGAAGGCATATTTGCTTGTAAGAAGGTCTGTGCCTCTCCAAGTGTAGAAAGCATCAGGTGAATCAACTTCAGGGAGATGGTTGCACAGATATGATGCTCTGCCAGGTATTCCCAATCTATTTTCCAAGCACGGTCAACATTGGCTTCCTCCTGCCCTGGAAACAAATCTTCCTGTTTGGACTTAACTGTATTATTCTTAACCCAAACAGAGATAATGGATGATGATCTGAATAAAACTTGGGTATTCCTGAGAAGTGATTCCAGAAAACTATAGTCAGAAGTATGGAAATCTGACTCCCAATTCCATGCAATGGACTCTTTCCCTCCTGACCCTTCAACTGCTGAACTATCACTCCAGTTGCCAGAGGCCAGGAATTTTATAATTCTGTCCCTCACACTCTTGAGCAATTCTAATAATTAGAAAGTTCATCCTTTCACTTTCTCCCAGTTGGTTCTAGTTCTGTTCTCTGGATCTTTGTATTATTTTCCTGGGGCTGTTATAACAAATTACAATAAATTTTGTAGCTTAAAACCACATAAGTTGATTCTCTCACAGTTCTGGAGGCTAGAAGTCCAAAATCAAGGTTGCCCACAGAGCTACACTTCCTCCAAAGGCTTTGTGGGCAGTCTGTTATTTGCCTATTCTAGCTTTTGGTGGCTCCAGGCATTCCTTGGCTTATTGTCACATTACTCTGATCTCTGCTTCCATGGTCACACTGCCTTCTCCTCTCCTCTATATGTGTCTTATGAAGACACTCTTCATTAGATTTAGGGCATGCTGAGATAATCCAGGATGATCTCATCTCAAGGTCCTTATCTTAAATTATGCCTGCACAGACCTATTTTCAAATAATATCACATTCTTAGGTTCTAGGGACTAAGATGTGGACCTCATTTTCTTACAGAAGAGTGAAGTAGACTGTTTCACAGCACCAAAGGCTGGATTTTAAGTATTAATTCCTGGAGAAATTCTCCAAGTTTTGATTAAAACCACTTCAAAAATTTATATCATCACATTTTTTTCATCTAATTATGTCATTTTGCCAGTTTATAACTGGAAAAATTACCTAGCCTTCCTAAGCCTCCAGGATTTTTGTTGTAGCTGTAATTGTTGTTTTTGTTGTTGTTGTTGTCAAATAGGATAATGATACCCTTTCATAGGGTTGTTGTGAATATTAAATGACATAATATATGAAGAGCAATCAGCACTATGCCTGCCAAAATATCACACTGCTCAATAAATGTTAGTTGTTATTATTATTCTTTTATAGTACTTTGAAGTTTTTAATGTGTAACCAGTGATTCATCTGATTTAATACTTATAATCCCACAGTTAAGTAGGTATTATGTCAGGAGACCTAGACTCGGCAAGATATTACCCTAATATTAGTTTAAAGATAATTTTTATTTGTCCCTTCTCTTCTCCAAAGTGACTTCAAGCAGTTTCAAAATATATATGTGTATATATATAAATATATACTTAAAAAGCAGTAAATTTGGAAAATCAACCAAGTGAAAGGTAAGTATTCATATCAACCATAATGGTAGATTCAATTCCATCAATTGAGTGTCATATTTGTCTCTTACAAGAATGTTAGCAGTGGCTCTGGCTCTTCTGGATGGTGGAATAATGGGTTAATTTTTTTATGTCTCTCCTTCCCCTGTTCTTACTCTCCCGTACTTTATAATTTTTCTATAATGAACATGTATTTATTTATTATTTTCGTAATCAGAAAGAAGCTTCTTAACTGAATGTTAAGAATGTTAATGTCAAGGGAAGAGGGGAAAAAGTCAGTCACTTATATAGTAAAATCAGAAAGGAGGGAGTGTGTCAATTCCTTCAGGAAAATAAGTTTTTCTAGTATTGTTTTTACTTGGAATACTAATCAGTATAATGTACTTTGAACTCAGCATAATTTCTCAGCAAATACATTGACAATGCCCACGGATGCTTCTTGCAGCATTGATCAAAAAGAGCAGGAGGTGTACGTGATTCTGTAATGGACTAAGATTATGTGGTCCTTAGACAATTACTCCTAAAGATCACTGTGAAGTGAGCCCAAGAGTGAGTAGAAAGGCATCACTCCTGGATCTGGTTCATCAGCACTGAGTTTGAAAATGTGCCCAGAGCTGGCTATAACAGCTTGGCGTATCTGGGGATGATAAATATGTGTTTAAAGTTTTGCAATAATATTGTGTATAGTATAACTCCAGAAATGATGAAATACCTGGTCTAGATGGGTGGCCCTTAGCCTGTAGCCACTTTAAACTAAGAGCAGGAACACTCTAGTCATTGAGGAAGACAGTGACACTACCAGAAGGTGTGAAGTAAGTATCACTCCAACTGTATCATCTGCAACAGTGCACCCTTTGATAAAGCACTGGAGGTCAAGAGAGTCATCGCGACTGGTCAAAGAAACTATTGCAAAGCTCTCTGCCACGTATCCTGATCATGCTGATTTTCTTTTGAATCCAAAAGTAAATCCTGCCTGATTACCCAAATTGTCAGTGCCTGATCTTCCTGTCAACTCTTTCCTATTATGATCTTTGTCAAGAGAGTGACTGTAAAATCATTTTAACACCTGAGCTCTGATGGAAGATTGAGAGCAGAGAATTTGGGATTATATTTCCATTGATAAAGATCTAGAGTAATGGAATTCAAGGTTGTTGACTGAAGAAAGATTTTATTTGGAAGCCAGATGAAAATGCGGCAGAGATGAGTAGACTGCGAAAATAGAGGTGATAATCGTATTCTTGCTCAGAGGAAAGTCTTCGCTCGAGTAGCCCATTAGTAGCAAAGTTGGAACACAGTTCTTTTTTTTAAAATTTGATTTATGAGATTTTCAAATATATACAAAAGTAGAGAGTAGAGTATAAAGAACCTCAATTTCCACAGTGATCAACATATGGCCAATCTTATTCTCTATCATCCATATCCAAGATATCATATCATTACACATGTAATGATGTGGAATCAAAGTATAAATTGAATTATAATAAATACATTTGTAAATTTTATTTCCCATTCATGACAGTACTTCATGTAATTTCACCAGTTGTTTTTAAATACATGCATGTAGGTTTATTTTGTCTGTCCTTAAGTTTTAAATTTCTCCAGGAAAAGAATTTTTTTCCATGCCTCCCTCTGTAACTATCTCTCAGGACCAAGGACAGTTGGGTGGTTGAAACAGTGCTTCATAAATGCTACCCACTGCAAGATACATGCTGCTGTTCTGATCACCGTAAACACAGCTAACAGAATATTGATAAAATAGCAAAGATAAATGCAGTGTTGCTCTCTAACAGCTATATGATTAGAAAATTATTATATATTTAATTCGTATAAAAGCCAATTATCACAAACTTCATCTAATGACATCATCACCTCTATTCCATCTCTTTGTTCAAGAAACCAAGTCAAACACGAACCCCAAACCTGTGAAATCACATTTTTTCTTTCTCTTCATCTTTTCACCATTTTTGTAATGTTCCCTTTAATATGTTTTGCTTTTGAAACCTGATGAGTGGAAATTCATTCAAGTCTGACTTTATAAGTGTTAGCTTTGTAAGTGATTCTTGGGGCTTTTTAAATTTTTGTTTTTAATCTGATATATCTGGAAACTTTCTCCTCCCTAACCAAGAATGTGCTTGCTGTCTCTCTCTCTCTCTCTCTCTCTCTCTCTCTCTCGCATCAAGATCCACCCCGCCCCTCAAAATTACCTTTGCTGAAAACAATCAAAACTATTCCAGTCAAGGGAAAGAATTTTCCAGAATTTAAGCATCAAGTCAAAACTACATATTATCTATCAAACCAGATGTTTACCTGTTCACTGCCAAAGAAGCTGGAGGTACATCAAAAACCAGTGACGGGAACAGCTTTGAACCTCATGCAGAAGCAGGCAGTTCAGGAAAGTTTGGGGTTCCAGTAAGCCCTGTGGGCCTGCAGATATATTTAAACTTAGGAAATGGTTTTTCTTGGCTAACCAGATTATGGCAGGCCGTGTAAGAGTCTTTTATCTGTAACTACATGGGGAGTTTCTGCTGCCTGGTCTTTTCCTGTGTCCTGGTAAAGTCTTGCATGATTTTAGTGAGTCACTTGGCATTCTGAAGCCTGTTTCCTTATCTCTGAAATCTCTTCATTCTGACTTTCTATGATTCTAACTCAGTCTCTTTCAATGCCTCTTGGCATGCAACAGGAAGTATCAGCTTACCCAGGGGCATAAGTGTCAGTCAATTCCTGAGGTGTCAGGAATTGTTGCTGATCTTTATTTACATAAGTTGGTGGCTTCTGATGACACTTTGAGGGTAGGACCTAGTCAAATCAAATACAACTTGGTAGGCCTAGAGTTCCCTCAAAGAATACAGTCTCTCTTTCCAAGGGATTTTTAAATTAAAGTTAGCTCTAAGACAAGGTGGAGAAAAGCATCTCCTTTCCCCAAGTGGTTCCAACCAAGCATGGGCAGCTGCAGAACTAGCTTGGTCTCTCTGAAACTCAATGGGACAAGTGAAAAAGGGGAATAAAATTCTAAGCTATCTTTGAGCTATATTTCACAAACACTGGCCTAGGCCAGAGCTACCTACCCCTGAAGGTATCAGTGTGCTTCCATCCAACTGGTCACTGTTGCTGAAATTTTAGTGCTTCCTCATGTTTCTTAACTAAGAACCACCGGGTTTACTAATCAATACATTACATAAGAGCATTTAATTAACGACATCATCTGACTTATTTTTACATGAGATATTTACAATATTGTCTTTGATTTATAAGAAGGGAAACCAGTGTGTGTACAAGTTAAGGGAATTATATACAAAGTTAAACAGCAATGACAGATCCAGAATCATGTGGTATTTGAAATGCATCATCCGAGCAGCTGGTCTTCAGTGTCTTTTGCTGTTGGACTAGAAAGTGAAAGCTACTTCCAGAAAAACACAACTCTCCTTTTGAGTTCTAACTCTTTGAATTGAGTGCTCCACTCTCTAGGCTAATATGATTTAGGTGAAAAGTACCTAAGTATCTGTTGAATTCTCTGGAACCTTTCAAATTCTGGTAAGGTCCTTCTATCATGACATATTATCAAATCTGGTAAAGCAACATAATTCTAGGGAGAGCTTTCAGCGGTATCAATTTTTGCATCCTCTTTAAGTGTTTGGAGAGCTCTCTGCCATCTCTTATGGCAGGGGGTGGCTGTTAATACTCTGGAGCAAGGTGGCAAAACTGTATTCAGAAGCTGATGCTCAATAGAAAGGACTTTAACTTTTGTGGGATTTTTTTTGGTTTTGGTTTTGTTTTTATAGGGTGCCGGCATGGTCGGGTTCTGGGAGGGCTCTCTTCCTGGTTTGCAGACAGCACCTTCTTGCTAACCAGGTTCGCTTTGCCCAACACTTAGCAAGCCAAATTGCTGAGACACCAACTTTTGTGTGTTTTATTCCTTTGGTCCTATCCTCAGCACAAGGAAAGGCCAAATCATCCTGGATGATGTAGTAGGGTCCCTGCTTCTGTTGAAGCAAAGACCAGTAGGTTTTCTCTCTGTTCAGCCAGAAGGCAGCTCCCACTGCCAGCACGCCTATCTCCACCTCAGCCCCACATCCACTTCTGGACAAGGGTGGGGCTGACTGTGAGAAGGAACTGGGAAGGACATGAGGCCTGTGTTGTTTCAGTGGGGGTTTTGAGGTCACAGGGCAGACACGCCTCAGCACATAAACTTGCACATGTTGGGAGCTACACCCCTTCATACTTGAACCGTTACAGAAGACAGACTTGGTGCACACCCAATTTAAAATTGAGGACATGTAAATTCAGAGAGATTAAGTGACTGGTCCAAGATGAACACATTACTAAATATCGGGGATGGAACTTAAACACCATTCTTTTGGTTCTAAATCCATTATGCTTGTCTCTATGCCTCATGACCAACAATTTCTAAAAGTCCTTTTCTACTCTCTAGTTCAATCATACTCTCCCACAGGGCAGGAGAGATGCTCCAGTACAAAACTGTTTGAACTACTACTCCCTCCCATAATGTATTGGCATAAAATTGATTTGTTCAAGAAATATTGCTTGACTGCTTATACTAGGTGCTAGGGAAAAGCAAGCAAGCAAGCCAACAGATTAAAAAACCTCTGCCCTTATGAAGCTTACAATCTATTGGAAAGAGACAGATAATAAAATAAACAAGTAAAGCATGTAGCATGCTAGATGGTGATGGATGCAAGGGAGAAAAATGAAGCAGGAGAGGGAGACAGAAAGGGTTTGTTGGGGAAAAGGCTTATGTGGCCACCTTTGGGAAGAACATTCCAGGCAGAGAGAAAAGTAAGTGCCAAGGTCCTGTGGTGGAAACCTGTCTGAATGTTAGTGAAACAGCAAGGAGGCTAGTGTGGCTGGCAGAGCATGAACAGGAGAAAGAGCAGCAGGAAGTGATTTCAGAGAGTATCAGGGAGCCCAATCATGTGGAGCCATATAGCCCATGTAAAGACCTTGGCTTCTCCTCTAAATAAGATGGGAAGCACTTGGAGATTTTGTGCAAAAGAATGACACGATTTGTCTTGACCTGTATTTTAAAACAGATGCGAGAATAGACTAAAAAGGGGAGAAAGCAGAAGCAGGGAGATTAATTAGAAAACTGTGTCAACAATCTAGGAGAAAGATAATGATGGTTTGGGCCAGGTGGTAAGATTGGGGGTAAGAGTTGGATTCTAAATATATTGATAGAGCAAATAGGATATACTGACAAGTAGGATTTGGGATGAATGACAGTAAGAGTGGAGGGAACAGAGAGAGCACTGGGCAGGAAGTCTGGGATTCTGAGTTAGAGTTTTGGTCCCATGTCATGTTTTCAGTGTTACCCAAAGAAAGTCACTGAAAAGCTTAAGGCTTCATTTTTCACACCTATAAAGATGGGCTTAAAAACCTTCCCGACCTCACAAGGCTCAAATGAATATTATGTCTATGCAAAAGTTGGCTTGCTTACAATTGAATCACAGCTCTCTGTGACCCTGTCCAAGGTTATTAGCCTAAGTGACTGTGGTAGGGAGACTGAAGTCCTATCTGGAACATTTTGAGAGCAAATATAAAAAACAAAAACATTACAGTTGTGAAGAATTACTTTAGGAAACTTTAGTTTTAGAAAGTTAAACCTCTTTCTTGACGAGCTAAATAAACATAGAAGAAAGTTGGTCCAAGAAAACTATTTTAACCAAAGCCTCATAATCCCTAGTCATACTATGGGATTTTATACTCTTTGAACTTGTATTTATGAAATGTTACCTAGTTGGTGGTTAATAAATTCCAACTGCTCCCCCCAAATCTTCACCTTCAGTTTTACTTCTATTTAAGCACAAAAAACTTCTTCTGGTTTCCCTTGTCTCTGAGTTCATTTACCACCACCCTGGAAAGTCTCTAAATTTTTACTGCCAAGAAAACTTTGTGATTGAGTTATTCGAAGTGACTCGAATGTTTACAACTTTCCCAACCTTGCTGAAGCATACAAAGCCCAAACTGTCTCTTTCCAATTCATAGATTTGGAAGAAACTCCCCTAATTGAAAGGTTCAGGATGAGTAAGGGGCAGTTGGTGAGCCCCTCCCAGGGGTGAGAGGGCAGGAGTCGCAGGGCAAGACTGGTGCTACCCAGGGATCTGCCTTGTCAGACAGAGCCATGTGCTCTGAGTCACACCTTCCACATCCTCTCTTTGCTCTCTATGACCCTCTCAAGTCTTTCCCATCAAAACTTACCTATTCTAAGTCCAAGTCTCTCAATACCCTGCAAGGTAACTGATAAGCCATTTAATAAGGCAATTTAAGTTGAATTCCTAGTGAGGAAGAAGGAGTAGACCTAGGCCTCTCTGCACTTTAAGGGGAACTCCCAGAAAGATAATGGCCTAACTAAAATTATGGTGGAATGGTGGAATGCTTAGGCACTGTGAAGATAGCTGTTTCGTAAAGGAGAGCCTTTGGGAGAGACTCATGAAATCTCATAAAATGGTCTCCTTCTTTGCCTATACGTTAAGTGAGCAGTCCTCAAAATTGTCCTTGAGACCGTTTCCGGGGTTCCACGAAGTCAAAACTACTGTCATAATCACATCAATTCCTTATTTTCACTCTCTCACAAGTGTGCTGCGGAGCTTTCCAGAATCTACCTGATGTGTGATGTTGCTATCACTCTGATGACTAATGAAATGCATGCTTGTAGATTTTTGTTTTTAAAGTTTATCAGTTTTAATCTCAAATATGGTAAATATCAACAGACATAATTCGCTTTACAAGAAAGCTCTTTGGGGTCCTCAATAATGTTTTTACGTGTGTAAAGGGGTCCTGAGACCTTTAAATGTTTGAGAACTGCTGCTTTAAGTTACCCTGTCTGATCTGGCAGCTGAGATACCAGAAAAAACAGCAAAACCAGAAGCAGGATGATAATTCCTACTAAATTCAAAACTGTGTGAGCTAATCCATTTGCAGAGGTTGGTATCTAAAAGCAAAATCAGATTGGCATCTATATACTAATATGTATAAAATAGATAACTAATAAGAGCCTGCTGTATAAAAATAAATAAATTAAATTAAATTAAAAAGAAATTCCCAAACAAAGAAACAAAAAAGCAAAATCAAAACAGCACATATAAGGAAGTACTCCAAAATTGACCGGGTCATATCAAAAGGACACAGGCACCAAAATGAAGCAGCTTTCACTGGTCAGATCAAGAACATCTGATCTGTAACGCTGTGACAAATCAGAAATGCCAACAGCATCTTTTAGGGGGTAAGATATAGAGGGGAGGATTTCACACACAGAGGAAAAATATACAGATTATCATTAATGCCCACATTTTCCACATTCCCTACGAGAATATCATGAACCAAATATTTAGAGCTGACACTTTTAATTATTCAGTATATTAATACAAATATACGAAATAATACAGAATTAAATAACATACGAAAACCTTACTAAATATATAAATATTCAATTCAACAGTGAAAACAACTTAAGTTTTAGTTTTTAGTTCCTAGGTCACTGGATAGAGACAAGAAAGCAAAAGATACTGAAAAAGTCACCAACTTGGTCCTATGATTATTTAAAAGTTCAAAATTGTTCCACTAGTTAGAACCATATGTTTACAACAAAGGGATTTGTACACCCATACATGCTTTCTCTGCTATTGTGAGAAGTTAACTCATGAGAAAAGAAGCTGCGAGAGACAAAGCATTTGAATTAGCTGAATGCTATTCAGGAAACTTTCTAAATGCTGTATTTTCTAAATATGTCTTCATTATACTAGGCTGAATTTAGAATGACTAAAATAGGGCTGGGTCATATTATGAAACAAATGGATGAGATATGCATGCCTTTTTAAAAATGCGAGCTGCTAAGACTAATAATATTTAGTCTGCTATAAAAACAGATAAGTAAAGTTAAGGTTGTCAATGTTACTTCACAATAAATTCAGTTCCACTTCCACTGTGGTAAATATCACAGAAGTACATGAAGAATAGCAGTGAAACTGAGGGTTCTAGAAAGACCAGTTATTAGCAAAACAGTAAGCAGGCGGTGGACTAGATACCAAGTGATGAGGAAATAGACTTACGGACCAAAGAAGAAGGGAAGAAGAGGTGGAATAGCCACAGAAAGGCAAAAGGTAGTCTCAGAAAAGTTCTTTGGTCCCTACCTTCCTGTATTCTTCTCTCTCTTTTTCATTTCTTTTCTCTTTGTTTATTCCATTTTTTTTTCCTGGAATTACAACCAGTTTTAGAGCAGAATGGCAAATTATTTGGTCCAAATCCTTAATTTTCTGTATGCAAACGTGGAAGCTCATTGAGATAGTGATTAACATAGAGTTGCCACCAGTCGGAGTCAAAGTCAGCCTCTGAGCGGTGGCTCCTGATTCTAAGTCCAGTACCCTTTCAACAGCACAACACTGCATTGTTTTACAAAATCAAGTCCTACAACAGACCTGAGAGGTAAAATGACTTCCTCTTGGAACTCACAGAAGCATTGGGTAGCCTAGATGGCAGTAGAAAATCTTGAAATTCTTAGGCCTTTGACTCCAACTTCTTTTGCTCTTTTAGGTTTCTTGGAGAAACCCTCTTTCTCCTGCTTGCCTCCTGAGTCAGATTCAAGTAGACCAGGGAATAACTTTCAGGGTTCTGTGTGACTCCTCTATGGCTCTGGGTAAAAGAAAGATCAAGATATTAACTTTGAACATTTATAATTTCTATTCTAATAGATCTTAAGAAGATAAATAACAGAAGGATCAATAAACACAGAAGTCTCCTGTGCATATTTCATCAGCCAAGAGAAGAAAGTAGACATTCCTGACCCAACATGATGTGAGGCAACTGTGACTCTCTTTAAAAGGACATGAGTAATTCTAGGAAATAATAGTTTGCTATTCCTAAGTAAGACTGTACTTGCTCAGTAATACACTTAAGACTACAAGTAAAAGAACACGTTCAAGAATTCCAAATGATCTACATATATTTTATTTATAAGACCTTGAGCTTTGTTTCCTGTGGATACTCATTTACTGGAGATCGTGTTGGGAATGGTCACAAAGTAGACAGATAGAGTTCCTTTCAAGGTTATTAGCTTTCTAGCACTTAAACTTGGAGCATGTGGGCCTCTCTACAAGGCATGTAAACAGTGAAGTAAAAGACCTCGGATATCATCTTGGTTCCACATCTCATTCTCCGTGTAATCTTAAGTAATTCTTTACCAGAAACTGCAAAGTTCTGCATGTTTTAACTGTGCCAACATTTCCAATATCAGTGATCTGTTCAGCTGTGAAAGACAGAACAGCTCAGGCAAGAATGCCCAGGCTTACGGGTCTGTTAGCCACCTACTTTGTGATTGGATTTTGTTATGACATTTTGATATGATGGGTGGCATTTGCACCCATTCAAGGGTGAAATTTTGTAGACAAGTAGCCTTGGAATGCACGATTCCTCCCAGCAATTCTAACCTAGTCGGTTCAATAAAGATTGCTTCACACTTTTCTCATATAAAGCACCCTTTCTTCTGCTTGGAACTAGGAGGACACTGGGATAGAGGTGAGGGTTACCACTCATCAAGCCTTCATCTGGGAAGTGTAAGTACAATTATTTACCAGAGCAAAGATTTTCATTTTTTTGGAAACATATATCTTTTGTATTATCCTTCCAACTAATCACCAATTTCCGCATCACAAATTATTTACTGAGCACCTCTGTTATTTGACATAGTACTAAACTTAAAATAGGAGAAAGTCCATCCACCGCACTACAAATAACTCAATTTCATTTCTTTTTATGGCTGAGTAATATTCCATTGTATATATGTGCCACATCTTCTTTATCCATTCATCTGTCGATGGACACTTAGGTTGCTTCCATGTCCCGGCTATTGTAAAAAGAGCTGCAATGAACATTGTGGTACATGACTCTTTTTGAATTATGGTTTTTTCAGAGTATATACTCAGTAGTGGGATTGCTGGGTCATATGGTAGTCCTATTTTTAGTTTTCTAAGGAACCTCCATACTGTTCCCCATAGTGGCTGTATCAATTTACATTCCCACCAACAGTGCAAGAGGGTTCCCTTTTCTCCACACCCTCTCCAGCATTTATTGTTTCTAGATTTTTTTATGATGGTCATTCTGACTGGTGTGAGGTGATACCTCATTGTAGTTTTGATTTGCATTTCTCTAATGATTAGTGATGTTGAGCATTCTTTCATGTGTTTGTTGGCAATCTGTATGTGAAGTAAATCAGAAAAACAAATACCATATGCTAACACATATATATGGAATCTAAAAAAAAAAAAAAAGGTTCTGAAGAACCTAGGGGCAGGACAGGAATAAAGACGCAGACATAGAGAATGGACTCGAGGACACAGGGAGGGGAAATGGTAAGCTGGGACAAAGTGAGAGAGTGGCATGGACATATATACACTACCAAACGTAAAATAGATAGCTAGTGGGAAGCAGCCGCATAGCACAGGGAGATCAGCTTGGTGCTTGTGAACACCTAGAGGGGTGGGATAGCGAGGGTGGGAGGGAGACGCAAGAGGGAGGAGATATGGGGATATGTGTATATGTATGGCTGATTCACTGTGTTATGCAGTGGAAGCTAACACACCATTGTAAAGCAATTATACTCCAATAAAGATGTTAAAAAAAATAATAGGAGAAAGTGACATGATTCCACCCAAGATATAGTGTTTTACCAACATTGCCATTATTAGCATTGCAAAGAACCTATTTATAAGGTTAGATTATTGTGAAGCGAACTGAAAAAAGTCAAGGCAATTATATAGATAATGTGGGTTTAAAAAAACCCACTTTTACCTGAAATAGTTAGATACTTGAAGAAAAGTGAGGTTTGGAATATGCATTTCATATGATTTTCTAAATCTTCTATTGGTTTCCAATTCAGCCTTGACCCAATCAAACACAAGAAGACTGCTACTCAAAATAAAGATCTCTAAAAATTAGGTGATTATCTATGATGATCTGCCCCAAAGTGAAGTTGTTGTTTCTGAGAAGCTTGTGATCATTGGTGGGTTGGCTAATGAGAAAAAGAAGATTATCCTCAACCTCAAATTTTACTTCACTGTAGTATGTGTGGAAGGGGCAACAACTGGCTTTAATAGAAAGAACTATCATGAAATGGTAGAAAATTTCCCTAGGAAATTTTAATTTCTTCCCATTTTCTATTTAGTAATAAAGTACTGATTCATAAAAGAAAAAAAAAAAAAGAACGTTCTTTGAAAACCTATTAACCTATTATTGTATTGCTGTAGTCTCATGGGAAATAATTGTGATGATTCCATTAGGAATGGTGCAAAGAGAAGTCAACTCTAGCTCATCACTAGTACAGCTTTACAGTTGAAAAAAACAACATCACACTCTCTGGCATTATACAGAATCACAGGAAAACTGCAGGGAGCCTGACTTCTCTATGAAAATAACATCTGCCATTAGAGATTAGCTCTCTGTCCACAAACTATAAATTTGCTTATGTTTTTATGAGCAACAAATTAGTGATTTTAATCTAAAATAAACTTTTTTTGGTCATTTATCTAACAAAGAGTTGAACTTTACTTAACAGACTTTTCTTACTTACCAGATTTGTCTTACTATTGGGCAGCTCCAAGGAGATGACTCTTTGTCTACTCATATTCAATAAGCTCAAGAACTAATTCATCTCTACTATTTCTCTCCCCACAAACTCTGAACACACACACACAAACACACACACACACACACACACACACTCTCACACTCAGTTCCCCCTCTCCACTTCTATTTCTGTTCATATCACCATTTTTTCAGGTTACCAGGTCCAGAATCTTGGTGTCATTTTTGACTGATCATGTTTCCCCACCCATCCAAAAGTTTTCTGTTTCAGAAGATAATAGAAAGTAAAAGAGAGAGAGAAAGCAAAAAACCACAAAGTAAGGGTAGAGAAAGATATTCTGTAATAACCTAAACGGGAAAAGAATTTGAAAAAAAAATAGATATATGTATATGTATAACTGAATCACTTTGCTTCACACCTGAAACTAACACAACATTGTAAATCAACTATACTCCAATATAAAATAAAAATTAAAAAAAAAGAAAGATGGAAAGCAAATGTGGTAGAACTATTCACTTTCATCACAAATTGACAATCAAAATTTGTTACTTGAAGAAATAAAAAATGTCTCTATCTTTGATGATTTTCTTCCCTTTCTCCCAGCTTTTTGTATTACTTAACTTTTGGTTTTAACAAACCAGTATTCCCTCAGCCTTGAGGGTTTGTCTCCAGCATAATTAACATTTGATTTTACTAGCTTTTTTTTTTTTTTTAACATCTTTATTGGAGTATAATTGCTTTACAATGGTGTGTTAGTTTCTGCTTTATAACAAAGTGAATCAGTTATACATACACACATGTTCCCATATCTCTTCCCTCTTGCATCTCCCTCCCTCCCACCCTCCCTATCCCACCCCTCTAGGTGGTCACAAAGCACAGAGCTGATCTCCCTGTGCTATGTGGTTGCTTCCCACTAGCTATCTATTTTACGTTTGGTAGTGTATATATGTCCATGCCACTCTCTCACTTTGTCACATCTTACCCTTCCCCCTCCCCATATCCTCAAGTCCATTCTCTAGTAGATCTGTGTCTTTATTCCCATCTTGCCACTAGGTTCTTTATGACCCTTTTTTTTTCCCCTTAGATTCCATATATATGTGTTAGCATACTATATTTGTTTTTCTCTTTCTGACTTACTTCACTCTGTATGACAGACTCTAACTCCATCCACCTCACTACAAATAACCTTATTTCGTTTCTTTTTATGGCTGAGTAATATTCCATTGTATATATGTGCCACATCTTCTTTATCCATTCATCCGATGATGGACATTTAGCTTGCTTCCATGTCCTGGCTATTGTAAATAGAGCTGCAATGAACATTTTGGTACATGACTCTTTTTGAATTATGGTTTTCTCAGGGTATATGCCCAGTAGTGGGATTGCTGGGTCATATGGTAGTTCTATTTTTAGTTTTTTAAGGAACCTCCAGACATTTCTCCAAAGAAGATATACAGATTGCCAACAAACACATGAAAGAGTGCTCAACATCATTAATTAGAGAAATGCAAATCAAAACTACAATGAGATATCATCTCACACCGGTCAGAATGGCCATCATCAAAAAATCTAGAAACAATAAATGCTGGAGAGGGTGTGGAGAAAAGGGAACCCTCTTGCACTGTTGGTGGGAATGTAAATTGATACAGCCACTAGCTATTTAAGTATATGGAACCAAATAATCTTAAGCTGACTCGCTTCACTTCAGCAACTGAATAAGGCATTGAACAATCATATTTCCCAGAAAATACAAGACTTAATGAACAAAGGACAATTATTTTGCAAATGCCCCTTTCTAGTGAAATTTACCTTGGGCTTGAATAGGTTGTATTATAAGATTCTTGTCCAAGGGGACTTTTTAAAATGAATTTAAACACTTCATACTTTTCTGCTTGTACTTTACAGAAGAATACAGTAATATCAGCAAGCACAGACAGAAATAAATGCAACTAACAACAGCACCTTTCAAGTCAGGAAACTATAACTGGAAGAACATTCTGGCAGAGGTCAGGAGGCCAGGATTCTAATCCTAGGCCTGCTGTTAACTAATTGTGTGACCTTAGGGAAGGAAGTCAACTTCAGTTCCTAACTGGAAAAGTGAAATGTTTGGAAAAAGTGGAATCAAACGGCCTTCTGCCTTTGACATTTTGCAGAGTGCTAAGGAGTTCTATGGGTTTAGGTTTATGTGCAGTAAGATTATCTGATTTGCAATCTCCTGTCCCGTACAGAACAAATCCCTTTATCTACTTTTGCAAAAGGGTCATTGACACTGGTGATTTGTTGCTTTTCTTATAAAGTCACAAGAATTAATCAGGTGTTTATATAAGGCTTATGCAAAGTTAAATGTTCAAAAAACTTAGAAGGTGAAAGATATTAGTCTATGAGACATAAAATAAAAAGGAAAAAATGTAGCATTTGAGTGAGATTTTTAATAGAAATGTAAAATAACACTCAAAGCCAACATTTTTTTCTTCCCTCTCTGTCAGTCATGTGAGCTGGAGAAAACCCCCATACCACCCCGTCATCTTGGGAAATCCCCATTACATACAACATAAACTGCAGCTTTGCATTAGCTTTCATAAATTATGCACTGTCTTCAGAAACCAAAGAAATTTAATTCTTCCCCTCTGGCTGACTCCTCTTGTTTGACAGCATCTCTTGTTTTATATTGTCTCACAGTGTTTAAGACTCGGCATCTATGAGGTACTGAATTTGCAATTTAAAAAAAATGGAATTGAACAAATCCCTTTGAAAATCTATTCTTCCAGTCATTCACTCATTCATTCTTTTAATGAACATTTATTGAGCACCTGGTATACATAAGGCACTGTGATAGTTGTTGTAGGGGATGGAGAGAAATTAACAGTGTATAAGGGCAGAATGACATGATGCAGTTATTATAAGGATGGATCACCTGAATGTCGCCTAGAGTGTCTGAGCCATAGTGAGGGTATAACATAGAAAGCACTACTCAGTTAGTGATCATATCAGACAAGTTCACAGTCTCTTAAGTCGGGTAGCTGACCTGTGGAATGCTGTAAAAAGAGACGAGATTGTCCTGGGTAGGATGAACACAGCCTGGGTGCCAAGACTTCCCTGCTTTTGCTATTAGATGATTCCATAGTGATTGAATAAACATTTTCCACATTTCCTCTCATCAATCCTTACTCTCAATTTATAAAATAATTGGCCTTTAAACCATCTTGGCAAACGAAATGCAGAAACCAATGCCCAATTGCAAGAAAATGACACTGAAGTGTTTTAAAATACCATCAACATTTATGTATTCTGGAAACACCAAACCAAACACATGGTTGTCACCCCTTTACTTATATCTTCATTTGACCCCCAAATTGTCAGTAAACAATCATTTTTTTCCTTCTTTGTACCTCCCATGGGGACTCACCTCGGTCTTGGTTCCGACGATGTTTCCAGTATAGTAGGATTGAAATTAAGACCAGAAGAATTACCAAGGAAACAATACTTAACAGTAGTGGAACTGAAAACCAAAAGCCTGTGGATATTGAAGGGAGAAAAGGAAAAACAAGTTGTAAGTGGAAGCTGTAGAGGCAAAAAGTGATAAAGAGACAGTTGTGATGAGTTTTTACTAGAGCTGAGCTTTCGATGAAAACTATTCTTAAATATATATATATATACTGAGGTCTATATTCATGACCTCACATTATTTTAATAACATTTAAATAATAATAATCGCTAATGTGTTTTATGTAGTTACTAGGTAGTAGGAGCTTTGAATGTGTTACCTCATTTAATCCTCAAAATAGCCCAAGAGTTAGGTCTTATTATAATCATCTAACAGATTAAAAAAACAAACAACTGAGGCTCAGAGAAGTTAAGTTAGCCCCAAATCAGTGTAGTAAGTGGTAGAACAAAGCTTGGTCAAAGGTCTGTTTGCCTTCAAAGCACATATTCTTTGCCATACTGTCCATTAAAGTAATACGTTTATTGAGGAATTTTTGAAAAAGACAGAAATATAAAGGAAAAGAATAATGAATCTCATGATTCCAACCCCCAGGAATAACTCATCTCAATGTTTTTATTGTGTTGCTCCTAATCCATGCCTTTGTTATTAAATCTCTTTCCAATAGTCAATAAATGCAACTTAGCCTGAATATCATCTCTTCAGTGTCACTGTGTAATACAAAGGCAGAA
The DNA here is from genome assembly GCF_965194825.1 of Balaenoptera physalus. Lineage (NCBI taxonomy): Eukaryota > Metazoa > Chordata > Mammalia > Artiodactyla > Balaenopteridae > Balaenoptera > Balaenoptera physalus. Next base: position 87,360,407 of record NC_138891.1, read on the forward strand.
GAAGCACTCCCTGATTTGGGAGTCTCCAGCATCTTCTCCATACCTTTATAATGGAATTTGTCACATACTTTAACTGAGCACCTTCAGATTTGTCTAATTTCACTAGTTCTAGTGCTCGACATAATGCTTTAAGCATGAAAGATTTTTAGTAAATGTTCGCAGAATGAACAAACATTATACAAATGATGTATAAACATTATAAATGATATAAGTCAATGTTGGCACTCTTGGAAAGACATGTTCCTTTTCAGATTTTTGTTTTTCAGGGAAATTTACCCTTCACCGTGGCTGAATCTGAGGATCTCTTCACAAATGTCCAAATCTAATACTGCAAACCTCTTGAGCAAATTTACCTAAATATTTACTTTTTGATTAGTCTGCTTTTTCAAGGACCCCAGAAATGACTACAGGATATGTTCACTAGAGGCCACCATACCAATGAGGTCTAAACTTTTCCAGCTTTTATTGTTTACAATGCGCCCAGAAAAAAGCAGCAAGGCTTCTTACTGAGTGCCTCATCCAGAGTTAGTGCTTCAAAACTACATAGAGAAAGAAAACTGTGGCTGTTATTACTGAAGTGTCCTGTCTTTAAAACCACTGCTTTCTTTATTCTCTCTCTCATAATCTTTACCTCTTGTATTGATGAGGCCCAGAGGCAGCAGTTTAGATAGAAACACAGGAGAGCAAAAGAGGTCCTGAACAGGAGGCAGTTTATTTTAAAAGGGGGTGAGGAAAACATCTCAGATTGGCCCCCTTCCTAAAAGCCCCTTTCCCACAGTGTAGATTATGCAAAGGTTTCATCCTGGGTGTGGCTTCTTCCAGGAAAACATCCTAATCCCTCCAGACTGAGCTGAGGCTACTTCTCCCCACTCTCAATCCTCCCACAGCTGTCTTTTTTTTTTTTTAAGTAGAGAAAGGTTTATTGCAGGGCCAAAGGAGAACAGGCGAATCATGCTCAAAAACCCGAACTCCTGCTATAGCTTTCTTATTGAAGCAGTTAACATGAAGTTTTACAATTGCCCAGCTCCTTTTGCATTCCCTCCTAGACTAGAAGCTCCCTGTGTGCAGGGACTGAGTCCTCACTGTTGCGTTTCTGGCATAACAAATGCTCAGTTAGTAGCACAGAAGAATAAATCAATGGATGGATCTCAGCAAAAGCATTCAGTATGTGGGCAACATACCACATTTGCCAAGGTAAAATCGGCTTTATTGGCTTCCTCAACTCTGTTTTTCTTTCCCTACTTATCCCATTCTCTCCCTTATCAGCTCCTTTGCTAAAGGCCAAGAGGCTCTGCAGAGCATTCACCACCTTGCAGGTGTGTGTCCACAAATGTGACCACGATAAATCTTGCCCTCTCTCTCTTACCTTTGTTCACAGTTTCCCTGTAGTCGGTCACAGTCCCCAGATGCAGTACCTGGCAGATCACATCCTTCCCCACCTGACTCTTGGGGTCTTTGATCTGGAGGATGCTGGTGACAGACGTTGTCCCATTGGGGTGTGAGAGAATCTCAGTACTGTTCTCAATCTCTGAGCCAGAGACCTTCCAGGAGATCATAGGGGCTGGGCGAGCATTGGCAGAGCAAGTGATATTTAGGTGGTCTTCAGATAATTTATAGTGAAGGAATACTGTGGGCTGTACTGGGACAAAAAAAAATGATCTGCCATCAGTTAAGCACGGTGTGAGCCCCACACTCTCCTCAGAGAGATGAGAGGAAGATCTTTACAGAAAGACAGTGGAGGCTAGAAAGATAAGGTAGCACATCCAGTCCAAACTGGGGCCTTCTGGCTTCTTCCTGTGTCTAATTCTCCGAATTGCAGGATGGAGACTGACCTAGTACAACCCTGTGACAAGTACAATCCTCCCTGTAGTTTGCCTCTAGGAGAATTAGCTGGATGGACAGAAGGTACCTTCTCCCCCAAACAGTGCAGAGCCTAATTATTCTTTTCTCTTCCATGGGCAAGGCAATATCTCTGCCTTCTTCTGGGTACCCCTCTCAAATAGTTTGACAATGACCACCAATCGGCACCTCCATACAAGCAGTCTGCACTTCTCAGAAGCACGAGGGCAGTTTCAGAACAGAGAGCCCGTAGGGGGGCTGCTGCTTAGAGAAAACCTTTTTCTGTTTGGAACTGGGCCAGGGAGCAAGAGGCATGGAGCAGACTTGGCAAGTCCCTGTTTGAAATACCTATATAAAATGTCAATTAGAAATTCATAGTCAGTAGTCAGAAAATCACAGAATGACAGTTGTAAGGACCGTGGAGATCACCTTATGGAGTTAACAGAAAATAACTAGCTTATGAAAAAAGGACATTATTTTTAGGTCAGCTGTACCCTGTTCCCTTTCAAAAGTCCCTTGATTAATGAGTTCATTTTCCTTGGAATATACCGTTTATCTCTGCTGAGCAAATGCAAACTTGCCTTTCTGTGGTTGGCTTTGGAGCCCACAAGATAATTAAAGGGCAATGCTAAATGAAAGCTTGTCCGTGCTCAGAAGTTCAAGAGGTGGGTGGGTGGCAGTAGGCTGGAGAAAATGAGCCTATAGGACTGTGCCTCTGTCCAGAGTGCCCAGATTACTAACATCAATAAGCCCTGGAGGAAGAGACATAAGGTAAAGGAAGACGAGTATGGTTGACGTGGCCAGACTGGCAGCAGGGTTCTCTGATGTATCAAAGAATGACTTAGATGAAAGCTATAAGGTGCGGCTGGAAAGGATCAGTGTGGAAAAGAACTACAGAATTACTCACTAGAAGATGCAGAGGAGTCTGCTTTTCGGGCAAAAAGTAACACAAAGATTATGAGTAAAGAAGGGGGAGTAGGAGAAAGAAAGATGAACAAAAAAGAAAAAGAAAAGGAAACAGAACAGAAATGAGAAAAATGTGACACAAGAAGGAAAAGGAAGAAAAATGGTGGGAAGAAGGAAGGAAGGAAGGAAAGGAAAGGAGAGGGAGGGAGGGAAGAAAAAAGAGCAAGGGAGGAAAAAAGGAAAGGAAAGAGGAAGGAAGGATTGGAGGAGGGGAGAGAGAGAGAAAGATAGGGAGACAGAGGGAGACAGAGGAATGAAAGAAATAGAAATCAAGAAGAAAGCCTGATGCAAGATCCTGCCGAGAGGACTCATTACAGGCAAAATAAGTGACAGAAACTTGTGTTCGGTGTTGTCTTACCTCCCTTGCATTCTTATTTACTGAGCCTCTTCTTATCCCTTGTCCAGTATTCTTGGTGTGCGTGAACTCTCATTTTAACATTCCTAATAACCCTGTCTAAGTTTGTCGTTTCCCTTCTAAAACTACCACCAAGTGTGCCATCCTCCAAAGTTACCCCTTATTCCTAATTCTCAATTCTTGATCTCAGCTACGCATCAGTTAAGAAGAAAGGAATCTTGTCAAACTAAGCCTCTTGGATTTTAAAAGAATGCTTATTATTCAGTTAAATTCCTAGTAGGCATCAGGAATGAAGAGCCTCTGCTGCATGTCTCCTTATCAATCCTGATACAGCTACACTGAAACAAAATGAGAGGGACCGCCATAACTGGCTCCAGCTTAGCCCAATCTGGCTTTGTCCTTAGATCCAAAAATACTAAAGCTGTTAGAGACCCTAGAGATGATCTACTTCACACTTCTGGTGCAGATAAATAAACTCTGGTACAGAGTGGACAGGACTCTTCTAGGGTCACATGACTGCTAATTGCAAAGCCAGGTCTGAACCACATCAGTGCTTATGGAGAACTTATCCTCACTATGGTCCTTAATTTACTCTTGTTGACAACAGTATTTGTCAGGACAAAGATAACTCCAGGTAGAGATTCAACATAGTCCTATGAACTCTCCAAATAACAGTAACCCCAGTTACAGTAGACATGAAAGGCCAAGTGTCCTCTCATGAGCCTTTCTGGGGTTAGGATCCTGAAAAACTAGGCACTACCACTACATTCCAAACATTCTGCAAGATAACACTTCAAGCCAGAGACAATGTATTCTCAGAGACTCTCACCAAAGAGAGTGAGGCAGGCTATTCCTGAGATCTTCCCAGAACCAAAGGTATTGAAGAGGCACTTGTAACACCCTTCATCTTCCAAGGTGGTATTCCAGAAGGTAATGGTTGAGTTCGTGAGTCCCAGCTGGGTGATGTTTATCTTGTCCTTATAGGCAGGCTGGACCACAACCCCATGGTTCTGGCTAAAGGTGATCATGTTTTCTGGGCTTACAGCCTTGATTTTTTGCCATGTCACAATCAGAACTTCCTGGGGATTTTGCAGAGAGCATCTTAAAGAAGCAGGTGTGTTCAGCAACTCTCTTACATCTTGGGTCTCCACTTTCATCATGGAATCATAAAAAAACATTTATATTTTAAATTTTAATACATACACAAGTATACATTTTTTGATTAAAAACAATGCATGTTCAAAGTCAAATTTAGAAAAGATACAGAAAAATGCAAAAAAAGAAAACAACATTTACCTACCTTCCTGATGTTGCTAGAGAAATATAAGTTCAAATATTTGTTCAGTCTTTAAGAGTAGCAGAGTAGAAAAATAAGAAAGCAAACTCCCAGTGACCAGAAATTACATGAAGAATCCCTGTAGGCTGGAAATTAGGTGAAGTGAGGTTGAAGATGGAAAGTGCCAAATAGGATAGAAGCATCACCAAGTGAGTTTATGCCTGGAGCAGTAACAGCTAGGAATAAGAAAGGGCCAATGGACAATAGGCAGAGTGATTAGTTTAAGTGAAGAAGGTATAGCAGCTCTATACATTCCACACACATACCTGCAAAGGAAGGAGCAGCAGTAGTGATGTCTGCCTTCAGGAAGCAGTGGTGAATATAGGAACACAGGATAGAGAGATATACAGGACAGTGCTCCAGGAGGCTGATAGTACCAGAGAGGTTTGACCACCAAATGACAATCTACACATTCCCCCATTTTTAGTGTATGCAGTGCAGAATATAAGGTATGGCAATAATTTCTTCCCCCTCCAATGCTGGCTAGTCATATTGCTATGATAGATGACTCAATGGGAGATCTCAATAAAACAAATAGCCAAACATTTGAGAAAGTTAACACAATGATAGAGGAATACTAAACTCTACAAACCCAAGAACTCACCAAATGAATAAAGATATCATAAATAAACATTTTGATGTGAATAAATGTGATATCTTAAGTGTGAAAAGGAACCAGCACTGTAAATAGTAGAAACTAGAGATGCAGAAAATGAGAAATGTAAACTCTTAACAGACTTAGCAGAATGAATATCACTGAAGAGTAAATTAGTAAGTAGGAAGACCAGGTCATAGAATTTTTCCAGAATGTAGCACAAAGGGATAAAGATATAGAAAGGATTAAAGAAAAATTCAAAGACTAGAATGTTTCAGCATGAGTCCAGTAAGAATTTTAAAAGGAGAGAAAGGGGAGAATAGAAGACAAAAACACTGTAAGGAACAAAAATGTATTTTTCAAAATGATAAAAGGAGGAATCTAAAATAAGACATACTAATCATGAAACTTCATGCACCTAACAACATAACTCTGAAATACATAAAAAGCTAATAGAACTACAAAGAAAAATCCATAAATCCATAATCATAATGGGAGAGTTTTTCATTGTTCTCTTGGAATTTTCACTTCCATATATTAAAAAAATAAGTAAAGCAATAAAACCAAATATAAGGATATAGAGCATTTGAAAAACAAATTTTTATATATAAATTATTATATATGTATGTGTAGTATGTGCATATGAGCATGTATTTGTAAACTTTACCCAAAAGAAAACATACAATCTTTTCAAACAACATGTGGAACATACCCCAAAATTGAACTTGAAATAGTATACAAAAAAATGACCTTGAACTCTGTCCATAATGCAATAAAATTAGAAATTTACATGCTTCTTTTAACTCCTTAATTACACCAGAAATCATAACAAGAATTATAAATCACTATGAATGACAATAAGAATATCATATATTAAAATCTGTAGAAATTTACAAAGCAGTTCTCAGAGGGAAATATTTAATCCTAACTTAATTTACTGGGAAACAAGAAAGATTGAAGAAAATGAATACACACAGATATCCAAAATTCCCACCCCACCCAAGAAATGATAAAAGGAGTGAATTAATAAAGTTAAAGGCACAAATTAATAAAATGGTACACAAAATTTTGACTTAAAACACCAAAATCTGTTTTTTTTTTTTAAGACTAATAACACAGATGAACTGTCTAGAGTAATTAGAAAAAAAGAAGGCAGCATAAACAAACAATCAATATCCACTCAACAACATCAAGAATGAAAAGATGGGCATAGCAACAAATACAAATTGGAACCCGCAAGTGTTGCATAATTCCAATTTTAGTGAGGTGTACTCTTGGTAGACGCGAAAAGTTCTGGGGGGAATACCGGTTGTTAGGACTGGGGTTTCCAAAAGGTTTGTTGAGATTTTTCAGAGCAGAGATGTGAAGAAATTGCTGCTTTTAGAATAGAGAGTAGAAAAGGGATCAAAACTAGAGTTTTAACTTCTTGGGTAACTTTTCTCTTTGACTAATAATTTAGTGGAAAGCTTACAATTCTTCGCTGCATATATGAAACTCCATTTAGGGTTGGTAAATCCTGTGTTGTACATGGTATGAAGTTTCCCTTTCCTACCCCTGTGAAGGCTGATGTAGTACAACATCACGCGGAAGGTGATAAAAGGCCAGCAGCAAAGTGAGGTGTGGTCTCCTATGGAACCGAGGAGAAGGGACTGGCACAAGTAGGAAATTCAGCAGATGAGTGGAGAGCATAGGTGTATGTTTTATATAATAGACTATGTGAACCTATGTAACCTCCATATTTCATTATTTTTAGTATTTTTCTGTAAGAGGGACACACCCAAATTTAAGGCTTATTACCAGACTACCTTCCCAAAAGGCCATATTCATTCACACTTCCTTAGGCATTCCTATATCTTTACAAACATAGGGAATTTTATTTTAAACATTATTCAGTTTGATAGGTGAAAAATGATATCTTAATTTAGGAAGAATCTTTTCATGTCTGGTTTTATCTATGAAAAGTTTCTTAATATTAAAGTCTTTGAAAACATTGGAAAAAAATGTGGAAAGCAGAAAGAACCACTCCCAGTCATCCAAACAAATTACACATTTAAATAATTCATGGAGACAGATGAACTAACACAGCACAAACAAGAGTGGCCAAATGTCGCCACTCCAAAAACTGTGTTTCCTGGATTCCACGCAGGGGAATTGAGTGTCTTTACCTTGTGCCCTGCATAACATCATGGCAGCCAAGAACCAAATCAGTTGGAAGGTAGACGGATGACAGAAGAGCCTCCTCAACACCTGAAGACAGAAAGCAAAGTACAGAAATGGGCGTTTGGATGTGGACAAAGCTAAGGAAGCTTCAATCTAATCGCTGTTTCAGGAAATGTTGCAGCTAAAGTTTTAACCACCGGAAACCTTTGGTTTTGTGGAAGCAGAACCAGAGACGATAAATGGAAGAAATAACAGAGGGTGCTCAGGATATGGGAAGGGAAAAGCAGCAGTGTGGTTCCTTCATTATGGCCATCAATAAGCAATTTGAGGCCTTGCTTCCAAAGCCACCACTGTCAAGACTGCTGGGAAAACAAACTGCCATAAGTATACCCAGAAAACATAGAGACCGCAAATGCTGAAGAACATTCACTCCCCAAATAATCCACATCTGTTAATATTAAAAATGTAACTCAGGTTGTAACCACTTGGCAGAACATGTGACTGCTGAGGTAGATTTTCCTGCAAATTCCGCACAGTTTATGTACATTTTACCTTTTAAAAACCAGTAATGGCTTTATTTTTTGGTCATTGCTTTATTTTCATGTGTCTGGCAGAAATCCTTGGCCTTTTTACAAATCATGGTGGTATTTAAGGGAATATTATTCTGGGTATAATTTTGTTATAAAATGAGAGAGTAGAATGGAGACAGAATAACTGTACTCTGCAGCAGCCCCATGGCTGGCTTTGGTCTACGTTAGTGTGTTCACTGTAAGGGGGTACAAGCAAGGAATGTAAATTTTCCCTATATTTTTTCCTATATTCTATATTTTTCTATAATTGAGGTGTGTAAGAAATATAGGTTTCTCTGTATTTTTCTTTAACTGAACTTAATTTTTATTTCATGCTGCCATTCCAACTAGAGGTAGGGACTTAATTTCAGTCAATATCACATACTCTCTGTCAGTTTAGCCCACCAACACTTCACAATTGTCCCAAACTCTGGCACTGCATCCACAGTCCTGGGAATGGCAAACCGTGGGACAGGACCATTAACCCTTGGTTACAGCCATCTATCCATGCTGGCACTGTGTTCCCCTCAAGTCATCCTGGTCATCGGTTTGTGCAATTAAATCTTGTGCTTACAGGATGTTCTCTCATGTTTCCCGATTCTCCAGATTCTGTGCTCCTGGATTCTTCTGTGCTGAACAAAGGAGAATTCTACAAGGCTCTCTGACTAGACTCCCATGTGTCTGTCCATCTCTGTTTTACAGTTCCCTTGCCATGATGGGCAGGCTTTCCTCTTCCCACAGTTCCCCGCAAGAAAGCAAGGCACAGGTGTTTTCTGTTCTTTGATTTCAACACCTACCTGTAAGTTCTATTCACCACCCTCCTGGACTCCCTACTCCCGGGGGCCAGGCACAGAGCATCCTTTTCAGGACACAAACTGACACTATTCAGTCCCTCTTTGCTCTCCCAGCCTAGGGTTAAAGAAGCTGCTTCCTCCATCACTTTGTATTCTTCCCATCAACTTTTTCTGGGATGAAGGCCTGTCCTTGGTCTTTCAGCATTCAGGCTTTTAAAACTCAAATGCTTAGGCTCTTGCTATTTCAATACTTTGGCTTCTGAGTGTCCATCAACAGATGAATGGATAACGAAGATGTGGCACATATATACAATGGAATATTACTCAGCCATAAAAAGAAACGAAATTGAGTTATTTGTAGTGAGGTGGATGGACCTAGAGTCTGTCATACAGAGTGAAGCAAGTCAGAAAGAGAAAAACAAATACCGTATGCTAACACATATATATGGAATCTAAAAAAAAAAAAAAAAAAAAAAAGGTCATGAAGAACCTAGGGGCAGGACAGGAATAAAGATGCAGACGTAGAGAATGGACTTGAGGATACGGGGAGGGGGAAGGGTAAGCTGGGACAAAGTGAGAGAGTGGCATGGACATATATACACTACCAAACGTAAAATAGATAGCTAGTGGGAAGCAGCCGCATAGCACAGGGAGATCAGCTTGGTGCTTTGTGACCACCTAGAGGGGTGGGATAGGGAGGGTGGGAGGGAGGGAGACGCAAGAGGGAAGAGATATGGGGACATATGTATATGTATAACTGATTCACTTTGTTATAAAGCAGAAACTAACACACCATTGTAAAGAAATTACACTTCAATAAAGATGTTAAAAAAAAAAAAACTTTGGCTTCTGAAACTAAAAAGTTTTCTTTGGCATTCTAATTCCACACCATCATGCCACATGGAAATCCAGGCTCTAGCAAAGGCTGTGATGAGGAATGCAAATAGTTTGGCTTTCAGAGTAAAAATCTGTCTTTCAGGATAAGAGAGAAAGCAGACACACACCAAAACACAAGATGCACGAACTGGGGGCCAGCAATGTTTAAGAAACAGAAGCACAGTGATTGAGGCAAAGGGAATTAGAAAGAAAGCTTTGCTATTAATTATATACACATTTCCTCTGGCTGACTTGAGTTCAGGCTAGCACCAATACTAGATGTGTAAGCTAGGACAAATCATTTTACCTCTCTGAAATGCAGAAAAAAATAATAGTACCAACCCACTCTCTGTTAAAAAGACTAACTGAGATAGTATATGTAAAGCTCCTAGAACAGTGACTGATACAAATAAGCACTAAATCAATGTTGCTGTTATCTCTTTGGGTTACTATGAGAATTAATTAAGCATTTAAAGTATTTAATACAGTGCCTAAGGTATGGTAAAAGCCAATACGTGTTAGGTAGCTTAAAAAATTCATTAATCAGATCACACAATAATGGAAATAGAGAAGTCCATTTATAACCTTTGTCAAGAGGGCCAGGGTTCAGAGGCCTGGGTCTTACCTGACAGCTGCCCATCTACATTGCCCCTATACATACCTCTTCCCTGAAAATTTCTAGGTCCAAATCCTGACCCTGCCACATACAGTCACATGGACTTGGAAAACTTAACCTCTCTGCCTGTTTCTTTATTTGTAAAATTGGGTAATAACTCCTCCTTTGAAGGATAGTGGTGAAGATTAAGAGTACCTGGCACTCAGTAAACACTAGCTCTAAGGCCACCATTCTCCTTTGTTAAGGAAAAGAGTGAAATAACTGGCTGTGTGATCCTGCCAATAAACTATATACAAAAAAAAAATTACTTCAGGCATTACTTGTATTTAGATTTTATTTTTTATTATTTTTATCAATTACCAATGTAAATGAAAATCCTCTCCTTCCTTCATTTTGTCATATACACAGGTCCTGAATAAACAAAATGTCTGTCTCTCGCGGATACCCTGGGTTTTAACCCTGATTTATCCAATCCTTTATGGCTTCCCAAGGCAAAGGCCCAGAGGATGCAGAAAGAGGCTGGAGCATCACGGAGGGAGCCAGCTCTCCTGGAGAGCCTGAGCCTGAAATTCTGCAACCCCACCCCAGGTTTCAGGGCCAAAACGCAGCCAATACAGCACCCTCTATCCCCGCCGCCAGCGTCCGCCTCCCAGCCCGGTTCCTGTCTGAGGATGTCGAGGATCTTCGGAGAAGCGTCTCCGGAGCCTGCGCCTGGCAGCATCCTTTTCCCAGAGCACCGGGACAGAGCACCGGAACGCCAGGAATGGCCTGTAAACCACCCTTTGGAAGGCAAAATCCGCTTCTCAGCAAGGTTAAGGGCTGAGAGGAAAGCGCTAGCAGAAATCCCACCTCCGAACCAGACTGGGGAAAGCCGCAGCCCGGCGCTCTCAGCCCGCCACCGCCCCAGGGCCACCGGAGCGATGTCGCCCACCCTGCGCCCTCTTTCCCACGCCTGGCCCGGCTCACCAGCCCCTCCATCCTCGCTCCTGGCCGCGCGGGGTGTTTGGCTTCAGCTGGGAAGCCCGGAGGGATCTCACACCGGACCAGACAGAGCTCCTCCAGTTCTGTGGAGCAAGGATGCGCCCCGCCAGCGCCTGCGGAGAGCTGCCTCACTCCTCCTCCCACACAAATACCCCTCCTCCCCACCCCCGCCCCGCCCCCCAAGCAGAGGCGTGAAGGCCAGATTTTCCAGTTTACTTGTAGGGGATAAAATAAAATAAATAGTACTCCTCTTTTCCTATCTTCAAAACGATTCGCAGTTTTCAGAGGTGGCAACTGGGGAAACAGAAAATGTTTGAAAAAAATATACACCGTTTCCATTTTCATTGTGCAGACAGAGAAAGGAAACAGGGAGAGGTGGGAAGACATGAATTGTTTCACTGCGTTGGCGCTTGGAGGAATGGCAATCTACACTGTGGAGCTGGCAAGTACGAAATGATTTTTGAGAAATGTTACAGGTTCCACAATTACCACCTCGGAAAATCCAAATATTTTGAAGCTGAATTTAACCAATAGACACTTTACAAAACAAATGTATATTTTTATCCAGAACCAAATTATATATTGAAGCCATCAATGCTGTAATGATCTCTCCATTCATGATGTGACTGGGTTTTTTTCTCTATGTGAGGAGTTTTCTTTCATTTGTATTGATGATGAGGATTCTTCTCATTTTAACAAGTTCCGGAGTTCTTGGCTCTTAAACAAACAAAGAAAGACAAACAGATCAATGAAGTGTTCAATTCCTAAAGCCTTTTCTGTTTTCCTAACACCACCCCTATGACAAGGTGCTGGGACAGAGCTTTTACCTAAGGATCCATGGGACTGTAAATTCCAGGGCGGTAACTAAAATAATGACTGATTTTCAGAAAAACACAAACATATTGAAAGGACTAAAATATTCATGGAGTGCCAAACAGGATACATAAAAGAAAGCCAATTTATAGACATAGTGGAATTAAGATCAAATTAAGGAAATTGAAAGAAAATTCTTAAAGCTTCAAAAATGACAAGTAGAAACACCAAGAAAGAGAATCAAAGTGACTTTATTATTTTTTTTAAACAGCTGTGTTTTATTTAATTAATTAATTATTATTATTTTTATTTTTAGCTGCATTGTGTCTTCATTGCTGCGCACAGGCTTTCTCTAGTTGCCGTGAGCGGGGGCTACTCTTCGTTGTGATATGCGGGCTTCTCATTGCAGTGGCTTCTCTTGCGGAGCACGGGCTCTAGGCGTGCGGGCTTCAGTAGTTGCAGCATGCAGGCTCAGTAGTTGCAGCACACGGGCTCTAGGGCGTGCGGGCTTCAGTAGTTGTCGTGCATGGGCTCAGTAGTTGTGGCTCACGGGCTCTAGAGCACAGGCTCAGTAGTTGTGACTCACGGGCTTAGTTGCTCCGCAGCATGTGGGATCTTCCCAGACCAGGGATCGAACCCGTGTCCCCTGCATTGGCAGGCGGATTCTCAACAACTGTGCAACCAGGGAAGTCCCCAAAGAGACTTTAAATGTCACAAGGTAGTGCTGGATGCAAGAAGGCAATGAGTTAACTTTCAAAATATTGAAGAAAAATAACTTTGAATTCTACTTTATCTTTTATAAATATTGTTACAAAGGTATATTTAAAAAATACTTTGAATTTTTTGATTAAATGTGTTATTCATAGAGGAAAGTGCATACATCATAACTACCCAATATGAATCGTCATAGAGTAAGCATACTTGCATAGCCAGAAGCAGATAAAAAACTGACTATTCCCAGCTCACCAGAAACTGTCCTACTCTCTTTGCCTACCCTTCCTGTCACTGCCACCTTCCCACCACTCTTACTTTCAACATCATAGACTAGACTTGCCTGTTCGTAAACTTTGTATAAATGGCATCATAGAGTACGTCCTCACTTGTATCTGGGTTCTTTCACTCAACAGATTTGAAAAATTCATCCATGTTATTGTATGTAGTTGTGGTTCATTCATTCTCACTGCTGTATACTATCCCATTCTTTAAATGCCACATTTATTTATCTATTCTGCTGTTACTAGACATTTGTTTGTTTCCATTTTGGGGTTATTTTTAATAGTGGTGTTATAAACATTCTTATACATGGCTTTTCCTAAACACATGTACACCATGCTGTTAGATTATTTTTTGTTTTTGCCAGTTTTATCTTTTTCTATCACTTTACTTTAAAATTTTATCTATTGTTTTTCCCCCCCAAGTATATAGATGATATTTTGCAGATGATATTTTGACATTTTAATAAATCTACTGAAAGACTCTGTCCTAAATTTTATTAGCAAAATATTATAAAATGACAGGATAAAAAAAAGATTTTGTTAAGCATATAAATCTCAGAAACTTTATTACATCAAGACTCTCCTTGAAAATATTTTCAAAAGAAGTATTCTAGAAAAAAGAAAAATTAATCCAGGAGGATGCTACATAGAAAGATATGCAGAAAGGGTAAATAAACTCATCAAAACTTATAACTGCCTAGAAAAAGCAAGATCCCCAAAATTGTATGTTTATAATTCAATAATTCAAATGTGCATGGAAGGGGGTAAGAGGTTAGATAATAAGATTATGACAGGTAGGTGAGAATTATGCCAAGATGTGTATGTTTAAGAAATAAACATAAAAATATAAGTTCTTAGTAAGTTAAGGCAGAACGCCAGAAGAATAGCATAAAATATGATTCAAACTAGCAAAAGAATATTTAACCTAGTGAAAGACAGCATAGGAGAAAAGAGAAAAATGTTACCAGTATGAAATGTGAAAGTCAAAAATAAAATGGAAAAAATGTTCTATTATATTAGCATTTATGACATATACAAATAAGCTAAAAACACAAAAGATAGAGACTTGGGATGCAGAAGAGTGAACAAAAGAGGGGAAAAAAAAATCCCAGCCATCATGGAGCATAAACATTGTTCAAAAATTCTTTGGAAAAGAAGAAATGTGCTTATATAATTTAACACTTTGCAAGAAAGGAAAAATATGTTTAAAATTCTTGGACAAATTTAAAGGAGCACTCAGAGCTAATTTATCACCTGAAATATATATATCAGCTACCAATGTTGAGCAAAAGAAGCAAACAGTGAACTCAACAAAATAAGAAGGATAGATACAATAAAACTACAGGCAAAAATCAATAAAAAGGAACAAAATTGAATAAACATAAAAGGATTTTTTTCCTAGAGATTGATTGAACAAAACTATGGCAAAATTTACTATGAAAAATAGAAAATAAAAAGAAACAATATAGAATGAAAGTTAGAAATAATACTGGTATAACAAATAGAAAAAATAACAAGACAGTATTATAAACAATCATATCAATTAAAAAATTCTGAAAGTGACAGATGGATCATAAGAATTTTTACCATTTTAACTGACATTTAAACAACATAAAATCTTCCAATTCATGAACATGGAATGTCATTCCATTTGTTGTGTCTCCTCTAATTTCTTTCATTAATATTTTATAGTTTTCACTTTACAATTCTTTTTTTTAACATTTTTTAAAAATTGAACTAATTAGGACCTACTGTATAGCACAGGGAACTCTACTCAATACTCTGTAATGATCTATATGGGAAAATAATCTAAAAAAGAGTGGATATATGTATATGTATAACTGATTCACTTTGCTGTACAGCAGACACTAACACAACATTGTAAATCATCTATACGCCAATAAATTTTTTTTTAAAAATTGAAGTATAGTTAATTTACAATGTTGTGTTAGTTTCAGGTGTACAGCAAAGTGATTCATTTATACATATATATATATATATTCTTTTTCAGATTCTTTTTCATTATAGGTTATTACATGTTACTGAATATGGTTCCCTGTGTTGTATAGTAGATGGTGTATGAGCATTTTACTTATTTTTGTTTTGTTTATTTATATATTTAATTATTTCTTCCTGTTTTCTTGAGATATAATAGAATACAGCATGTATAAGTTTATGGTGTACAGAATAATGATTTGACTTACACACATCATGAAATAATTACTACAATAAATTTAGTGAAGATCCATCATCTCATATAGATACGATAAAATGAAAAGGAAAAAATTTTTCTCCTCATGATGAGAACTCTTAGGATTTACTCTCCTAACAACTTCCATATATAACATAGAGCAGTGTTAATTATATTTATCATGGTGTGCATGACATCCTTAGTACTTATTTATCTTATAACTGGAAATTTGTACCTCTTGACCAGCTTCATCCAATTCCCCCTCCCCCCATTCACTGCCTGTGGTAACCGCAAATCTGATCTCTTTTACTATGAACTTGTTTGTTTGTTTGCTTGTTTTTGAAGTAAAGTAGACCTACAATGCTATGTTTGTTCCCAGTGCACAACATAGTGATTCAATATTTCTATACATTACAAAATGGTCACCACAATAAGTCTAGTTACCTCCTAGACCTTAAAAAGATATTACATAGTTATTGACTATATTCTCTACACTATACCTTTCATACCTGTGGCTCATTTATTATGCAACTGGAAATTTGTACCTCCTAATTTCCCTCATCTATTTCTCTCATCCACCCACTCTATCCCCTCTGGCAACCATCTGTTCTCTGTATCTATGACTTTTTCTATTTTGTTATGTTTGTTCCTTTGTTTTGTTTTTTAGATTCCACATATAAGTGAAATCATATGGTATTTATATTTCTCTGTCTGACATTTCATTTAGCATAATACCGTCTAAGTTCATCTATGTTGTCACAAATGGCAAGATTTCATTCTGTTTTATGGTTGAGTAGTATTCCATGGTATATATATACAAAATCTGCTTTATCCATTCATCTATCAGTGGGACCTTAGGTTGCTTCCATATCTTGGCTATTGTAAATAATGCTGCAATGAACACAGGGGTGCATATATCTTTTTAAATTAGTGTTTTCATTTTCTTTGGATAAATACCCAGGAGTAGAATTTATGGATCATATGGTAGTTCTATTTTCCATTTTTTGAGGAACCTACATACTATTTTCCATAGTGGCTGCACCAATTTACATTTCCACAAGGGTTCTCTTTTCTCTACATCCTTGCCAACACTTGTTATTTGTTGTCTTTTGGATAACAGTCATTCTAACAAGTGTGAGGTGATATTTTATTGTGGTCTTGAGTTGCATTTCCCTGATGATTAGTGATGTTGATCCTGATGTCATGTGCCTGTTGGCCATCTGTATGTCTTCTTTGGAAAAAATGTCTATTCTGGTCCTATGCCCATTTTTTAATTGGTTTATTTGTTTTTTGATGGTGACTTATATGAGTTCTTTGTATATTTTGGATATTAACCCCTTATCAGATATATTGTTTGAAAATATCTTCTCCTAAACAGTAGATGGCCTTTCCATTTTGTTAGTTCCCCCTGTGTTCATTGCAGCATTATTTACAATATCCAGTTTTAGTTTGATGTAGTTCCATTTGTTCATTTGTTTGTTTGTTTGTTTCTCCTGCCTGAAGAGACAGAGCCAAAAAAATATTGCTAAGACTGATGACAAAGAGCTTACTGCCAATGTTTTCTTCTAGCAGTTTTATGGTTTCAAGTTTTACATTTACATCTTTAATCCATTTTGAGTTTATTTTTGTATATGGTGTGAGAAAGTAGTCCAGTTTCATTCTTTTGAACATAGCTGTCCAGCTTTCCCCAACATAATTATTGAAGAGTCTGTCTTTTCCCTATTGTATATTCTTGCCTCCTGTAGCATAGATTAACTGACCATATAAGTGTGGGCTCATTTCTGGGCTCTGACTCTGTTCCATTAATCTATGTACCTGTTTCTGTGCTAGTACCATATTGCATTCATGACTGTAGCTTCATAGTACTGTTTGAAATAAGGGAGTGTGATACCTCCAGCTTTGTTCTACTTTCTCAAGATGGATTTGGCTGTTTGGGGTCTTTTGTGTTTCCGTACAAATTTTAGAATTATTTGTCCTAGTTCTGTGAAAAATACTTTTTTCCATCCCCTTACTTTCAGGCTAGTGTATCTTTGGATCTGAAGTGAATCTCTTATAAAGAGCATATATATGGGTCTTGTTTTTTTTATTCATTCTGTCACTTTATATCTTTTGCTTTGAGCATTTAGTCTATTTACATTTAAAGTAATTATTGATAGGTATGTACTTATTGCCATTTTGTTAATTGTTTTCAGGTTGTTTTATAGTCCTTTTTTGTTCCTTTCTTCTTTTGCTCTCTTCTCTTGTGATATGGTGACTATTTTAATTTTATTTTTGGATTTCTTTCTCCATTTTGTGTGTGTATATATCATAATTTTTGGTTTGAGGTACAAATGTCATTTTGTGTGTGTATATATCATAATTTTAGGTTACCATGAGGTTTATATATAGCAATCTATATATAGATTATTTATATATACATGATTATTTTAAGTTGCTGATCTCTTAAGTTCAAACTCTTTTTAACAGCCTTACATTTTTACTCCTCCCACTAAGTTTACTGTTTTGACATTATGTTATTCATCTTTTTATTTTGTGTATCCCTTTACTACTTATTGTGAATATGGTTGATTTTAGTACCTTTGTCTTTTAACCTTTCTACTAAGTTTATTAGTTGACCTACTACCTTTACTGTATACTTGCCTTTACCAATGAGAGTTTTCCTTTCATAATTTTCATACCTCTAGTTTTTGTTCTTTTCTTTTCTGCTTAGAGAAATTCCTTTTACATTTCTTATGAAGCTGGTTTGGTGGTGAAGTCTTTTAGCTTTTGCTTGTCTATAAAACTTTTGATCTCTCCATTAAATCTGAATGAAGGTCTTGCTGAATAGAGTATTCTTGTTTGTAGGTTTTTTTCCTTTCATCACTTTAAATATATCGTGCCACTCCCTTCTGGAGTGCAGAGTTTCTGCTGTAAAGTCAGCTGACATGCTTATGGGAGTTCCCTTGCATATAACTTGTTACTTTTCCCTTGCTGCTTTTAAAATTCTCTCTTTATCTTTAATTTTTGCCATTTTAATTACAATGTGTCTTGGTGTGTTCCACTTTGGGTTGATCCTATTTGGGACTCTCTGTTCTTCTTGGACCTGGATGTCTGTTTCCTTTCTCAACTTAGGGAAGTTTTCAGCTAATATATCTTCATATATGTTCTCTGTCTCTTTCTCTCTTCTCCTTCAGGGCCCCTTATAATGACAATGTTAGTGCACTTGATGTTGTCCCAGAAGTCTCTTAAACTGTCCTCATTTTTTAAAATTCTTTTTTCTTTTTTTCTGTTCAGCTTGAGTGATTTCCACACTCTGTCTTTGAGTTCTCTGACCCATTCTTTGTATCATCTAATCTACTGTTGATTCCTTCTAGTGTATTTTTTTAAATTTCATTTATTGTATTCTTCAGCTTTGTTTGCTTCTTCTTTATATTTTCTAACTCTTTGTCAAACTTCTCACTGTGTCCATCCATTCTCCTTCCAAGTTCACTGATCATCTTTATGACTATTACCTTGTACTCTTTATTAGGTAGATTGCTTATCTCCACTTTCCACCTCTTCTTCTAAGGTTGTAACCTCTTCCTTTATTTTGAAAATATTCCTGAGTTATTTCATTTTGCCTGATACTCTGCTTTTATTTCTATGTATTAGGTAAACCTAATATTAGGTAGGTGGTTACATTTTCAAATCTTGGAGAAGAGGCCTTATGAGGAAGATGTCCTATGGAGCCCTGAAGCACAGTCCTCTCTGTTCAGCAGAGGTATATGCTCTAGGGGTTCCCCTGTGTGGACTGCATAGGCCCTTCTGTTGTTGTGGGACTGACTACTGTGGGTCTCTGATGAGCATGGCTAGTCCTTAGCATGGTTGGTTGTCAGGCCCTGCCTAGTACAGAAGTTGCTGGCCACTGGTGGGTGGAGCTAAGTCCCAGGGCTGGTGCCAGCTCACTGATTGTTGGGTCTCAATCTTGTTGCAGCTGGCTGTTGGGCTCAGGGGGTCCTGAGGCTGGTGCTGGCCCACTGGTGCACCAGACTGGAGCCCATGGGGTGCTGCGAATGGTGTCTCTCCACTGCTGCACCCCAGAGTTGGCGGGCTGCTCCTTGCCTACTTGTGGGCAGGACTGGGTTCTGGTATGGTTGACTGTGGTGGCCTAGGAGTCCCAGGGCTGGTGCCTGCCCACTGTTGGGTGAGGCCAAGTCCCAGGACTGGTGCTGGCCTGCTGGTGGGCAGGGCCATGTCCTGGTGCAGCTGGGGCCAGATTCCACCAACATCTATATCCTCAGGGTGAGACCAAGTTGTCTCCTGCCTCTTCATGAAGCTCTCCAAGATCAGCAAGCGGGTCTGACTCAGGACTTTTTAAATTACTGCTTCTGCCCTGGATCTCTGTTGTGTGAGATTTTTGTGTGCACCCTTTAACAGTGAAGTCTCTACTTCCTACAGCCCTCTGGCTCTCCTGAAAGCACACCCCACTGGCCTTCAAATCCAGATTTTCTAGGTGCTAATCTTCCTGGTGCAGGACCTCCAGCCTGGGTTGTTCAATATGGAACTTGGACCCCTCACTCCTGAAGCTCTGCAATTGTGATTATCCTCCCGTTTGCAGGTCTCCTACCTGGCAGTGTGGGTTTTGAATATACTGAGTCTCCATTCCCCCTTCCATCTTGTTGTGGTTCCATCTTTATATCTTTAGTTGTAGAAGATCTTTTCTGCTAGTCTTTGGGTTGTCCTCATTGATATTTGCTCTTAAAATGGTTGTAATTTTGGTGTGCCCATGGGAGGAGGTGAGCTCAGGGTCTTCTTCCTCCACCATCTTGGCCAAGTCCAAGCCTATATAAGCCTTTTAATGTGCCATTGAATTCAGTTTCCTGGCATTTTGTTGAGGACTTTTGCATACATATTTGTTACAGCTATTGTCCAGTAGTTTTTCTGTTCTTGTGTTGTCTTTGTCTGACTTTGGTATCAAGGTAAATCTAGCCTAATAAGATGGGTTTGGAACTGTTCCCTCCCTTTCAATTTCTTGAAAGAGTTTGCGAAGCATTGGCATTAAATCCTGTTTAAATGTTTGGTAGAATTCAGTAATGAAGCCATCTAGTCCTGGACTTTTCTTTATTGGAAGGTTTTTGGTTACTGATTCAACCTGCATACTAGTTATCAGTCTGTTCAGACTTTCTATTTCTTCATAATTTAGTTTTGATAAGTTGTATGTTTCTAAGAATTTATCGATTTCTTCTAGGTTATCTAGTTTTTTGATATATATCACAGTAGTCTCTTATGATCCTTTTTATTTCTGTGCATCAATCATAATGTCTCTTGTTTCATTTCTCATTTTATTTATTTGAGTCTTCTTTCTTTTCTTCTTAGTCTAGCTAATGGTTTGTCATTTTTTTATCTTTTCAAAAACCAACTTTTAGTTTTGTCGATTTTTTTCTATTATTTTTTAATTTTCTATTTCATTTAATCTTTGTAACTTCCTTCCTTCTGCTAACTTTGCGGTCAGTTTTTTCTTCTTTTTCTAGCTCCCTAAGGAGTAGAATTAGGTTTTTTTATGCAATGCCTATCAAAATTCCCATAGAATTTTTTTACATAAATAGAAAAAAACAAATCTATGATTCATATCGAACACAAAAAACCATCAATAGCTAAATCAATCTTGAGAAAGAAGAATGAAGCTGGAGGTATAACACTTCCTGATTTCAGAATATAGTACAAAGTTACATTAATCAAAACAGTATGGGGGCTTCCCTGGTGGCACAGTGGTTGAGAATCTGCCTGCCAATGCAGGGGACACGGGTTCGAGCCCTGGTCTGGGAGGATCCCACATGCCACAGAGCAACTGGGCCCGTGAGCCACAACTACTGAGCCTGCGCGTCTGGAGCCTGTGCTCCGCAACAAGAAAGGCTGCGATAGTGAGACGCCCGTGCACCGCAATGAAGAGTGGCCCCCGCTCGCCGCAACTAGAGAAAGCCCTCGCACAGAAATGAAGACCCAACACAGCTAAAAGTAAATAAATAAAATTAAAAAAAAACAGTATGGAACTGGGGTAATGACAGACATATGGATCAATGCAATAGAAGAGAGAACTCAGAAATAAATCCAAATGTATACAGTTGACTAATCTTTGACAAGGGTGCTTGACAAGGGAGGGTCCAAGAACACATGATGGGCAAAGGATTGTTTCTTGAACAAATGATGTTGTGAAAACTAGATATCCACATGCAAAAGACTGAAATTAGACCCTTATTTTACACCATACAGAAAAATCAAATCAAAATGAATTAAAGACTTAAATGTAAGATTTGAAACTGTTAAACTCCTAGAAGAAAACATAGAGGAAAAACTTCATGAAATTCGTCTTGGCAATGATTTCATGGATGTGACACCAAAAACACAGGCCACAAAAGCAAAAATAGACAGATGGAACTATATCAAGCTAAAAAGCTTCTGCCCAACAAAGGAAACAATGACAGCATGAAAGAGCAACCTAAAGAATATGAGAAATATTTTCAGGAGTCGTTAAGAGTCATAAAACCATCACAAGCATGCAAATGTTGGTTTCTCAGTGTCATTAATGACATTTAAAACCATAACTTACTCATGTAAGTTGCAGATATGGAACAGGAAACAATTACTCAGATACACAAGCAAGTAGCTCCAGGATAGGCAACGACATTTGGTCACTGTCAGGGTTTGTCCTCCATGTGAATCTTGGAGGTCTTGCTTCAACCCCAAAGTGCTTGCAACCCCAAACTATCTTGAGCCTCTGCACCTAATTTCTTCCAATTATAGTCACATCATCTGGCCTAATGAGTTTCTAAAAGTAGTTTTCATTTTATTTAGAGCATGTTTCCAGATGTGTTTTTAAATTAATCAGTGCTAGTAATAAAAGATAACATGACCCTGGGAAAAAAAATTTGTAGACCATATATCTGATGAGGTTAATCTCCAAAACATATACATATAAAGAGCTCCTATAACTCATAGCAAAAAAAAAAAAAAATACACACAACAACAACAATAAAAAACCCTAATAACCCAATGAACAAATAGACTTGAGAATTTGAACAGATATTTCTCCAAAGAAGATACAAACACCCAAGAGGTATATGCAAAAATAGTCAATGTCACTAATCATCAGGGAAATATGAATCAATCCACAGTGAGATATCACCTGACATCTGTCAGGATGGCTATTATTAAAAAACAAAAGACAACAAGTGTTAGTGAGGATGTGGTGAGTGACAGCACTTGCTTGCTATTGGTGGGAATGCAAAATGGTGCAGCTGCTATGGAAAAGAGTACAGAGGTTTCTTTAAAAATTTTAAATAGAACCACATATGTTCTAGTCTCACTTCTGGCTATTTATCCAAAAGAATGGAAATCAGGATCTCAAAGAGATATTAGCACTCCTGTATTCATTGCAGCACTATGCACATTAGCCAAGGTGTAGAAACAACCTACATATTCATCTGCAGATGAATGGATAATGACAATATGGTGTATGTGGTAGAATACTATTCAGCCTTAAAAAGAAATTCTGAAATATGTGACAACATAGATGAACCTCATGGGCATTATGCTAAGGGAAATAAACCAGTCACAAAAGACAGATCCTGCACCGTTCCACTTATGTGAGGTATCTAAAATAGTCAAATTCATAGAATCAGAGAGTGAAATGGTGGTTGCCAGGGGCTGGGGAGAGAGAGAAGTAGAGAGTTACTAGTCAGTGGGAGTAAGTTAAGCAACATGAATTAGTTCTAGAGATCTGCTCTACAACATTGTACCAATAATCAACAATATTATATTGTAGGCTTAAGATTTTTATTAAGAAGGTAATGTCATATTAAATGTTCTTACCACAATAAAATAAAATGTTATAAATAATATTATACAAATTATAGGAAATTTAAAATGGAATAATCCAATAATTTTGAAAGGAAATAACTGAAATCAAAGAATTCCCCTGCCAAAAAATCCATAGATCCGGATGGCTATTAAGGAACAGAAATCTCTATCTTATACATGTTTCTAAAAAGAGAAATACTGTATGACTAAGCTCTATCTTTGAGTGTTAATTTCAAAACCTTAATTTGAAACTTTTATTTCAAAGCAAGGAAAGATGATTCAAAAAAACTCAAAGTATAGTCCTGTTTTACTTATAAAGCTGCAAAAATTCCCAGAATGGTTTAGCATTTGCAAATCTGTCAATGTAACTTATCATGTTAGTGAACCACTTTGGAAAGTTCATGTCACTGTCTCAACAGGTACAAAAACATTACTTCTTAAGTTCAACAACCTATATATGTTAAAACCACAGAAACTGGAAATAATGAAACATCTCCTAAACTTGATAATATACTTAAAGACCAAACACGGCAGCAAATATCATACTTAGAGAAATTTTAGATATAGTTTTTAAATTCAGAAATGTTTTAAAGCAAAAATGTCATTATGTGCAAGGGAGATGGTTATCTATGTGGAAAATCATTAGATCAACAGAAAAACTTTGAATTAATAAAGAGTTTAGTAAGGTTTCCAGCTACAGGTTAAGTCACAAAATCCATAACAGTTCCTAAACCACTAATAACAAGCTAGAAGATTTCATTTAAAAAATAAGATACCATTCATTATAGCACACAAATAAAAAGTACCAAAGAATTAACTTAGCAAAAGTTCCACAAAACCTACAGAGAGAAAATTTTTAAACTTTCCTAAAAGACATTCAGAAAGATTTGAATAAATGGATAACATATTTATAGGTGGAGAAAATTACACTGTAAAGATACCAAACTTCCAAAATTAAATTAATCTATAAATTCAGTGTAGGACTAAGCAAAATTCCAGCTGTATTTTTTTAAGAACTTAATAAACTTATTTCTTGATACATGTGTGTTTGTGTATCCTTGAATTGAAATATCAAGTTAGAAAAGAAAAAAGGGGAACCTCTCCCTACCACATTTTAACACCTAACACAAGACCATAGTAATAAAAACTATGCATCCATGAAAAAAAAATTAAACAATGGAACACAATTTCCATCTGAGAGAGCTGGAAACAGAGCTCATCAGTAAGGAAAGGATAGATGGTATAGTAGCTGATGTTAGGAAATCTGGATCATTATATGATGAAAATTAACACTATATTATCAAGTCTACATTATGTATAAAGGTTTAGAGACCTAAATAGAAAATAGAAAAATAGAAAGCTAATAAATATGATTATATTTTTGTGAATTTAGGTGGATGAGGACTTCTTAAATAAGACCCCAAACTCAAAAGTAGGTAAAAAAGTGATGGATTTAACAACATTAAAGCATTAAAGACCTCTGTTCTTTTAATGATATAACTGAGAAATTTAATGGAGTGATGCCAAATAGGGAGAAGTAATCAATATCTAGTATTTACAGAATCTATGATATTCTACAATTTCTACAAATATAGTCCACCTACCCGAAGTCACATGAAGATGTAGATAAGAACTTCACAGAAGGGGAGTGCATAACAAATATATATAAAACAGGCTCATAATTATTAATAATCAGAAAAAAACACACCCCAAATCAGAGTAGCCATTCGATTGGTGACAGTAGGAAGGGTGAATAGACAGTGAATCAAGGAATGAATAGAAACATTCAAAGACACTAATATTAATATAACCTCATTTGAAATTACTAATTCATGAAGTTGGATATATAAACAAAATTTTTCCACTTATTTTTAAAATAATAATTGCTGCTACCAAATGGATGATTTAATATGGAAAGGTAAGTCTTAAATTTGAAGTATACACAATGACAGCAAAAATCACACATCTGCCAATTACCTGTGTTCACTAAGGTGTGTGGTTCATTAGGGTGTCCATGCCAGGCTGTCTCAGCTGGGGTGTGGTTTCAAGCACATTCTCAGACCTAGAAATATAAAGACATAAGATAAGGTAAGATACATAAGATGAATACAACCCAAACACTCCCCCTAATGGCGGTATATTGTAAGAGCATGCTATCAATAAAAAATTGGGAGATTAAAACTCTCTTGACAGATCAAAATAGTTTTTCTTTCTTTTTTTTTTTTGAATTTTATTTAATTTATTTTTTTACACAGCAGGTCCTTATTAGTCATCAATTTTATACACATCAGTGTATACATGTCAATCCCAATCTCCCAAATCATCACACCACCACCCCCACCGCCCCACCACTTTCCCACCTTGGTGCCCACACGTTTGTTCTCTACATCTGTGTCTCAGTTTCTGCCCTGCAAACCAGATCATCTGTACCATTTTTCTAGGTTCCACATATATGCATTAATATATGATATTTGTTTTTCTCTTTCTGACTTACTTCACTCTGTATGACAGTCTCTAGATCCATCCACGTCTCTACAAATGACCCAATTTCGTTCCTTTTTATAGCTAAGATTCCATTGTATATATGTACCACATCTTCTTTATCCATTCGTCTGTCGATGGGCATGTAGGTTGCTTCCATGACCTGGCTATTGTAAATACTACTGCAATGAACATTGGAGTGCATGTGTCTTTTTGAATTATGGTTTTCTCTGGGTATATGCCCAGTAGTGGGATTGCTGGGTCATATGGTAATTCTATTTTTAGTTTTTTAAGGAACCTCCATACTGTTCTCCATAGTGGCTGTATCAATTTACATTCCCACCAACAATGCAAGAGGGTTCCCTTTTCTCCACACCCTCTCCAGCATTTGTTGTTTGTAGATTTTCTGATGATGCCCATTCTAACTGGTGTGAGGTGATACCTCATTGTAGTTTTGATTTGCATTTCTCTAATAATTAGTGATGTTGAGCAGCTTTTCATGTGCTTCTTGGCAATCTGTATAACTTCTTTGGAAGTTAGTCATTGCAGCACTATTTAC
This sequence comes from Balaenoptera physalus, assembly GCF_965194825.1. Taxonomy (NCBI): domain Eukaryota; kingdom Metazoa; phylum Chordata; class Mammalia; order Artiodactyla; family Balaenopteridae; genus Balaenoptera; species Balaenoptera physalus. The sequence continues at coordinate 87,386,348 of NC_138891.1, forward strand.
AATAGCCAGGACATGGAAGCAACCTGAATGTCCATCGACAGATGAATGGATAAAGAAGATGTGGTACATATATACAATGGAATCTTACTCAGCTATAAAAAGGAACAAAATTGGGTCACTTGTTGAGACGTGGATGGATCTAGAGACTGTCATACAGAGTGAAGTAAGTCAGAAAGAGAAAAACAAATATCGTATATTAACGCATATATGTGGAACCTAGAAAAATGGTACAGATGAACCGTCTTGCAGGTCAGAAATAGAGACACAGATGTAGAGAAGAAACATACAGACACCAAGAGGGGAAAGCAGCTGGGGGTGGTGGTGGTGGTGTGATGAATTTGGAGATTGGGATTGACATGTATACACTGATGTGTATAAAATGGATGACTAATAAGAACCTGCTGTAGAAATAAATAAATAAAATAAAATTCAAAAAAAAATTTTTTAACATCAACACTTTTTACAGCAGGTATTTTGACCACAGTGTACTTAAATTGTACTATAAATGTCACTTCTTTCTACATAGTCTTCTGAATATAATTTATATTTTACATTGCAACTTCAATTCAAAAAATGGCCATCATTATGATTATCAATGATAGTTCTTAGGTGTAACATAAAAATGAACCTATACCTCGTGGATGGACCTTAAGGAAATTTGCACTTATATTAAGTGGCATGAACTACTGTGTATTTTGAATTCTTAGGTCTTCTTGTGATTGGTTGTTTTTGTCCTCTTTCTGATTATCAGATTGATGTCATTTCTCTGCTCATTGTATCCTCTCATTCCTTTTTTTTTTTTTCCTCTCATTCCTTTTTAATTTGCTGCTTTAATTTTCCATTATCGTTGAAGAAAAAGATAAGTTCTTGTTAGCAATTACTTATTCCCTGAAATAATATTAGAAAGTCCATATTTAGTTGAAAAACTTTGTGCCATTTATTTTTGACTGTTCAGATATCACTTTGCCTCAGTTTCTATTTTTAACTATGTTCTTTTTCAATGAGATACTACATAGCTCATTCAAAATGTGTGGAGGAAGTTGAATGGGAAGAATTTGGCACAAAAATGTGAACACAGCTCTGAAGTCAGTGGCAACAATAAAAGGCAGGAGGGAGCTCTATATAAGATTTCAGCAAAATCAGGGGTTTATATCCCAAATACTTGTTATGAAGCTAAGCAAGCAAGAATCCTCTTCTGAATTGATGTTACTTCTTTACAGACATTTGTATCTCAGTGATAAGTGAAATTAACCATAATAATCTACCCAATAGATTGAGGGGACACACATACACTATTCAATTGCCATAATTCAATCTCATGATTTGGGGGAACTTACCAGGGGAAAAAAGCTTATTAACTTCAGTTTTAAGAGATACATGTAACAGAAATACTTACCTCTATTCTTTCCTGAAACTCCATTAAAGTAACAGTAACAAAAATAAAATGATTAAATGAAAAATTACAAGTAGACAGAAGAGAGACCTTCATTAGCAAGAAGTTTAAACAAACTTATGAAAGGCGTAAAAAGGTTAGAAGAATGGCCTATGAAGGTGCAGGATGAAAGAAGCTGCAGGTTCATTTATGTACAAAGCAGACTATTCCTGCAGAGAGAGCCCTGCAGAACCTGGAGAGGCTCAGGATTCAGACAACAAAGGAAGGAATATTCTGAATCACAGAATAAAAGAGTCAAAAGCATCCACTTCCACGGACCTAGAGACTGTCATACAGAGTGAAGTAGGTCAGAAAGAGAAAAACAAATATCTTACATTAATATATATATGTGGAATCTAGAAAAATGGTACAGATGAACTGGTTTGTAAGGCAGAAATAGAGACACAGATGTAGAGAACAAACATATGGACACCAAGGGGGTGGGAAGCAGGGAGAGGGGCAGGTAGTGGTGGTGGGATGAATTGGGAGATTGGGATTGACAAATATACATTAATACATATAAAATAGGTAACTAAGAAGAACCTGCTGTATTAAAAAAATGAATAAATAAAATAAAATTCAATAAATAAATAAATAAGCATCCACTTCCGTAACCCAAAGCACAACTTTGGACAGCCAAGTGCTTTTGCCAACCACTCAGGCAAAAAACATGAGGTGGTAGTTCAAGTAATTTGTTAAACATATGAAATAACCAGGGTAGAGGGGGTCAGAGCACCACAGTAAAGGCCTCTGCCTTCTGCCTTTTAGACTCTCCTGGCTAATGGCTACCTACTCTCTACAAAAAAGTTTGTCTCTTCACAAGATGCAATAAACCAAATAAGGATTCTTTAAACTCTCAGTGAAGGCTCACTAGACTTTGAAGAAGCCTGTAATCAAAGTGAAAAATACTGAGTAAAAGAAATATAAAATTAAAATGATGGTAGTGGAGGTGAGCCAGGGACTGGTGAAGATAATTAAAGATAATTATAGCACCTCTAAATTATTATTCCTAGATAGATTTGAGAAGATACTATTTCCTTAAAATAAGAAGATAAGTGTATGAATTAAAGCAATTTTAATTTGTAAAGTTAATTTTAAATTGTAAAAGCAATTCAAAATTATAAACCTGATTATCAAAAGAAGGAAACATTTAATGAAAGAGTTTGAAGACAAATTTTAGAAACTCAGATAGTCTGAAAAAAAAGAAAAAGAAATGTGAATATTAAAGAAAAAATAAAATAAAATCCAATCTAAATATTTTAGTGACCACTTAATCAAAGTTTATCAAAAGAGAATGTTAGATGAACAAAGGGAAAAGTCTCAAAGAAATGAGAAGATAGTCAGAGTTGAAGGATTTGAGTCTCTAGATTGAATGAACTCACCAAATGCCCATCACATTAAAGGATTAAAAAGAAGACAACTAAAAATAGCACTAGGAAGTTTCAAAACTCTAATAATAAAGAGAAGATACTATGTTACCAATGAGAAATAATATTTCCTATTACAATTATCTGATTGACATTTGGCTTCTTATCAATAATAATAGATGGTCAGGGTAATGGAGAAATACTCTAGAAGTTCTGAGGGCAGAAGGATGATTAAACTAAAGTTGTATAACAAGCAAGATATCAATCACATGTGAAAGCATTCTAAGACCATAGGCTAGATCCTGTGGCCTGGTAGAATGACCACCGGAGTCACCAGAGAAATTGCTAGTTTCCCTATAGCACTGAGTTTTGAACTCTACTTGAACCAGGTTGTGTAGCCTGGAGAGACTGAAAATGACAGAAGAGGGTAGTTTTTGGTGGTCTGAGTGTATTATGTTTTACAACCATCTCATTTGGTGCTAGCCTTTATTTTGTGCTTTATTTAGATTAGCCCAGAGGTTAATTCAGAGATTGATGAGATTTCCTAAATGAGGTTATGTTTAGCCCATCTGGACTGCTTACTAGACTACTCATTCCAATACTCCTGTAGCTGGCTATGTACAAAAACTGTTATATTTCCAAAAGATGTGATGTCTCCTTCACTCATTCAAAATTTATGATTCAACATCACTGAAGGCTAGTGATGCTTTTTGTTTCTTGGATGAATGTGACAAATTATGGAGATACTTTAATCTTCTCATCGTTTTCCTGAGTTTATAAAAACCAAAAGTATAGATTATGTTAAAGATATCTTAATAAAATAGGATAAGTGGGCTGACTAACGTGACTTAATGTTCTCACCAACTCTGAACATAGCAATTTTATGAAAGCTGTCAAAATATAAGACTGGGAATTAAGATACCCTAAGTTCTACTGCAAGCTGTCCCATCAAATAAGATTCTGGAAAAGTCATTAGATTGTGCTTTCGGCAAAAGATATGCAGAGGTACTATAGTCTTGTTTCTAAAATGATCTGTAAGTAATGACTTGCCTTCTCAATGTGTATTTTGGAGAAAGAAAATATTTCACTCTCATTATAAAGTCTAGGATTTGAAGTATTACTATCTGAATAATAAGCACCTACAGTAGATATCTTCTGCAGGAAGAGATGGAAACTCCAGTTGGCATGTAAGCCAAGAGCTCTTCTCTATTTCTATAAAAAGTATTTAAGGCTATGTAATGAGGGCAAGAAACTGTGCTTTCTTGAATTTCTGAAAACTGGGTCAAAGCACATTAATTACTGAACACGGTGACAAGAGCCCTGTCGACAAGGAGGCTATGGAAATGCAGTTACAAAAGATGAAAAGATGGGACTTCCCTGGTGGTGCAGTGGTTAAGAATCTGCCTGCCAATGCAGGGGATACGGGTTCGAGCCCTGGTCCAGAAGATCTCACATGCTGTGGAGCAACTAAGCGCATGCACCACAACTACTGAGCCTGCGCTCTAGAGCCTGCAAGCCACAACTACTGAGCCCGCATGCCACAACCACTGAAGTCCGCATGCTTAGAGCCCGTGCTCTGCAACAAGAGAAGCCACCGCAACGAGAAGCCTGGGCACCGCAACAAAGAGTAGCCCCTGCTTGCTGCAACTAGAGAAAGCCCACGCACAGCGACAAAGACCCAATGCAGCCAATAAATAAATAAATAAATAAAAAAGATGAAAAGATAATAGCCAGTATAAAATTGGATAGTAAGAGAAGGTTTCAAGGATATATGTTATAATCTCCAAGTCAACCTCTTAAAGAGGGTATAGGAATGTATAATTAACAAACTATAGAGGAGGGAAATGAAATAAAAACAAATAATCTAAATGAATTGAGGAAGAGAGAGAAAGAGACATAAAACTGGTCAGATAATAAACAAATAATAAAGTGGTAGATTAAAACCGAAATACCTCAGTATATATACCGAATATATAGAGATTAAAAGTTCTAGTTTTAAAAGATTTTCAGGTGGAATATGAAAACAATTATTTAAATTATATAGAAAATTATATTATTTAAATATACAAATATATTTAAATTATTATTTACATTCTTTAGGAAAATTAGACTGCTTAATTATGGTTCTGAAACAGAAGATACAGTTGACAAAGCTTGAATGGAAGGTGGGCAAAAAGAGAAGTGGGTAGCTAAGAAAGACTTTCTATGGTAAATGAAGCAAAACAGGTTTAATCATGCTGTTGAAGGCTGCAGAGGTAAGTAGTAAAAGAACTGTACTGTGAGGAAAGGGACTATATTGGGAGGAACAAAAGTTGAAGGAGCCTAATCTTCATAGACTGTGGCAGAAATTCAGTGGAAAACATGTAAGGGAGATCAATTCAAAATTTGCCATGTAAGAACAGTTACCCCTGGAAGCAGGGCTTGAGTAGATCATAGCTTCATTATTTGATTCTTTTAACTGTGTGTGTGTATGACCCTGATTTAGATTTTTAAAAATTGATGACTATGCAAACACTTCTGGTAGTGAATTTTAATGATAAATAGTCCCCCTTGTTTTGATTATTACTTTTACTTACATTCTTGTTTGACTGACAGAGGAATGATCTTCTCTTCATTCCTTAGAGGATGATCCATGTGCACAATCAGGTGTCGGAGTCTTAGGGACCTCACAGTCTCCAAGGAGACGGTATACATTTCAGTGATAGTAACTGTGCCATTGGGGTTCAGAGCAAGGGATTCCTCTGGTGGATTAATTAAGACTTGTAATGGGAAAAGAGATATTTGAGGAGCAGGTTTTCCCACAGCCGAGTAAGTAAATCTAAGAAAATCTTCAGAGTCAAGATTGGACTGGAGTTCAGTTCTTAATTCAGATACAGCTGAGGCAAAATAAAAATAAAAATAAAGAGAGAGAGAGAGAAACAAAATTAAATTTAAAAATATGTCCCTCTAGATTCCTATGGTGTTAAAGATGGACTTTCCAAAACTTCTTTATGAAACCAAAATGTTGAAAACATGTCCGTCTCAAACACCTCTCCTCACATATTACAAAACCTCCTAATTCCATCTCCTATACTCACTATCTTCCAATTTGAGAGGAACAATTTGTATCTCCACTTCCGTTCAAACTTAAAATTACATTAAATAAACTCATAATACTTTAAATTTATAGAAACATAATGAGGGAACTCTATGACACTATCACTACCCCTTCAACGTTTTGTTAATTTGAAGACTGGGAAATTCTTATTCTCTTAGCATCGTCTTTCTTCTTCTCAACTGTCTCTTTTTCTTTTCCTCTCTTTTCCCAATGAAAACCCTGATGCCACTCATGAGATTTATCCAATGGATTGAAGCCAGTGCAGAGTAGTACAAAAAAGTTAGATGAGAGGGCAGAAGACCTTAATGCTATGCCTGGTCTTGCACTGTGTTAAAAAAAGGGAAATTATGTGACCATCATTGACTTCTGTTTTTTTTTTCTTCTATATAATAAAAGACTTCGGCTGAATGACCTCTATTATAGTCTTTCCTTCTCTAAAATTATTTCTCTGGATCTTAACCTTCAAAGACCACATCCCCATGATTTTGACTCCACATAAAAATTTATATACTTATAATGTTAAGGCAGATTTGTCCTCCGTGGCTTCCGTGTGGGAACACATTAAATAAACATTTGTAGCAGGTTTCGACTTCAAATGTCACCTCTCGGATAGTTATGAATGAGGAATTGGGTTCGATGGCCTCACAGTGTAGCCGATCTATGTATGGTGGAAGAGTCTTTTCTCCATATTTACTGCTATACGTGCCAATATTTTGTGGCAAAGAATCTTGGATCTTCTGCCAGGTAATTTGAACAACGTCTGCTGGAGTTGTTAAATTGCAGAAAATCGTCGTTTTCTCCCAATATAGCTGTCTCATTATTTTTGTGCTTTATCCTATGTCGATTATCTGAAAATAAAACCCAGTATGAATTAAGAGAAATGTACTTCATACTAACCTAGACTTACCCCTATCATAGCACTTATCTCTCTGTTTTATAATTATCTTTTTATTCTCTCTCTTCCCCCATTAGAAAATGAACTCTCCTATCTTCTTCACCACTGATAGTTCCTAGAAATGTTTTTATTGTATAATACCTAATTAATAAATATTTGTCAAGTCCAAAAGTTGCAACATAAATTAACCAACATAAAATGAGTAATTTTATTATGAGTAATTATAATTTTGATGACTTTCTGGAGGCTGAGTGTGACCTAAATCGAGGGTGATAAACTCCTCAGGGCCCCAGGCTTAGGGAGGACCCCACGTTCCATAGGTTTCACCAGCAGGAACTCCACCAGGTTCTCATGGTGAAGAGCCAAAAAAATCACCTCATATCTTTGGCAAGGGGAGGGGAAAGTTGCCATTTTGAAATAAACCCAGTGCATTTTCCATAAAAAGACCTACTGTCCAGGGTAAAAGACCTTACCAGGGCCTTAGCTCACGTGGGTGGAAGGACAATGACCTAATTTCAGTTTCCTTTAGCTTTCCTGACTGATCTAAGTGGGACGAAGGAGGAGAAAAATAGGTAAAAAAACTTGTAAAGGTCACAGCCAAGGGACACAGGCCTACTAAAACAGTGAGGTTTAGCCATAAGATATTTTAAAACTTCTCCTCCCTCTCTCTTTACCTCCACATCAACAAGGCTAAAATATGAGAGTGGATTAGAGCTGAAATGGCTAAAAGGCTCAGACTCCAATAAATAAGGCGTTCTTAGGGAAATTAAAAAACAACAGGGGAAAAAAACAAGGAAACTACAAGATTTTGAAGCCCTTGAAACCTAGACCTACAGTAAACAGTAAATACAATCCAACTTCTAGCCAGATTACCGTAAAACCCACACTAAATCTCCATTTACCTTAGTTCCTATTATTTGATGTATCACATCTGGATTTCAACAAAAAATTACAAGGCATACTAAAAAAAAAAGCAGTCTGAAGAGACAAAGCAAGCATCTAAACCAGATTCAAACATAGGACTATAAAGTAAAAATTGTTGCCTGCCATCCCAGTTCTACAAGGATCAAGCCATTAGCCACTGCAGTCACCCACTGACAGTGAACCTGAGGGGAATTCAGGATGGAGAAAACAGGAAGCATTCTTTGCTTTGGATATACCAGACCCTAGATAGTTAAGATAAATGTCTAAGGAAAAATTTCAATGACCCCAGATTCTTGCATCTTCCCATTCATAGAAAAGTACTGAAATCATTAACCTGAGATGTCTGTCCTTGTGATTAGCAGTGATATTTTTATGCCTGACTGCATGTTTTCCCCAGCAAAAAAAAGTTTATATATATATATATATATATATATATATATATATATATATATTCCTATCTCTTCCCTTACCTCTTTAGAGCAGTTTCTCAGAACAATCTGAGAGGCTGTCTCCTGGGCTATAGTCCCTCAATAATGTCTTCCAAGAAAATTTAACTCACAGCTTTTATGTTGTGTGTTTCTCTTTCAGTTGACAGTTTAGAATTTGAAATTACCAGACAGGAAGTTGAAAATAACTATGATTAATATATTAAGAACTCTGGTGGAAAAGTTGAAACATGCAAGAACATGTGGATAATGTAAGCAGAGATATGGAAACTCTAAAAAGAATAAAAAGAAAATGCTAAAGACACTACAAGAACAGAAAACTATAGACCAATATCTCTTATGAACATAGATGGAAAAATCCTAAAGAAAATAGCAAACTGAATCCAAAAGTGTGTGAGAGGAATTATGCCCCACAAACAAGTGGGATTTATCCTAGGTATGCAAAGCTGGTTCAACATTTGAAAATCAATTAATGTAATCCATCACATCAACAGACTATAAAAGAAAAGTCACATGGAATCATATCAATAGATACAGAAAAAGCATTTAATAAAATCCAACACCAATTCATGATAAAAACTCTCAGTAAACTAGGAATAGAGGGAAACTTTCTCCACCTGATAAAGAATATCTACAAAAAGCTTACAGCTAGGGCTTCCCTGGTGGCGCAGTGGTTGAGAATCTGCCTGCCAATGCAGGGGACACGGCTTCGAGCCCTGGTCTGGGAAGATCCCACATGCCACAGAGCGACTAGGCCCGTGAGCCACAACTACTGAGCCTGCGCGTCTGGAGCCTGTGCTCCGCAACAAGAGAGGCCGCGATAGTGAGAGGCCCGCGCACCGCAATGAAGAGTGGCTCCCACTTGCCACAACTAGAGAAAGCCCTCGCACAGAAACGAAGACCCAACACAGCCATAAATAAATAAATAAATAAATAAATAATTAAAAAAAAAAAAAAAAAAGCTTACAGCTAGTATCATATTTTAATAGTGACAAACTTGAAGCTTTCTCCCTAAGATCAGGTACAATACAAAGATGTCCCCTCTTGCCACTCTTTTTCAACATCATATTGAAAGTTCTCCCTATTGCAATAAAGCAAGAAAAAGAAATAAAAGATATATGGATTTGAAAGAAAGACATAAAACTATCTTTTTTCTCAGGTGGTATGGTTGTGTATGCAGAAAATTAGAAAGAATCAACTAAAGAAACTCTTGGAACTAATAAGAGATTATAAGAAGGTTGTAGAATTGCAAGGTTAATATACAAAAGTCAATAACTTTCCTGTATATCAGCAAAGAACAAGTGGAATTTGAAATTAAAAACACAATACCATTTACATTAGCAGCCCCAGAATGAAATACTTAGATATAAATCTAACAAAATATGTACAAGATCTATATGAGGGAAACTACAAAACTTTGATGAATGAAATCAAAGAACAAAATAAATGAGAGATATTCCATATTCATGGACAGGAAGACACAGTATTGTTAAGGTATGAGTTCTTCCCAACTTGATCTGTCAATTAAATGCAATTCCAATCAAAATTACAGCAAGTTATTTTATGGATATTGACAAACTGATTCTAAAGTTTATATGGAGAGGTAAAAGACCCAGAATAAAGCACTACTGAAAGAGAAGAAAAAAGTTGGGGAAGTGACACTACCCGACTTCAAGACATACTATAAAATTGCAGTAATCAGTACAGTGTGGTATTGGCCAAAGAATAAAAAATAGATCAATGGAACAGAATAGAAAGTCCAGATATGGACCCATACAAATATAGTCAGCTGATTTTTGACCAAGTCACAAAGGCAATTCAATGGAGAAAGAACAGTCTTTTAAACAAATGATGTTGCTGGGACAATTGGATGTCTGATTACTTTCCTAGGGATGTCATAACAAACTATTACACACTTGGTAGCTTAAACCAATAGAGATTTATTTTTTCACAGATCTAGAAGTTAGAAGTCCTAAATCAAGGTGTCAGTAGTGTTGCCTGCTTCTCTCCAAGCTTCTGGTGGTTTCCAATAAACCTTGGCATTCCTTGATTTATAGATGCTTCGCTGTAGTATCTGCCTCTATCTTCATATGCTGTTCTACTCTGTCTCTGTGTGTCCTATCCTCTTCTTATAAGGACACCAGTCATTGGATTTAGGGCCCACCCTAACCCAGGATGATTTCATCCTGAGATCCTTACCTTAGTTTCATCTGCAAAGACCCTATTTCTAAATAAGATCACATTCTGAGGTTCCAAGTAGACATAAATTTGGGAGCAAGGGGGACGTTGTTCAACCTTTCACAACATTCATATGTTAAAAAAAAATTAATATAGGCATCTAACTAACTTTCACAAAAATTAACTCAAAATGGATTTATAGATCAATTAAAACATGGAAAACTATAAAACTTCTAGAAAAAAGCATAGGAGGAAATCTAGGTAACCTTGGGAGTGGTGATGAGTTATTAGATACAATACCAAAAGTATGATACATGAATGTAAAAAAAAATTTGATGAGTTGGACGTCATTAAAATTAAAAACTTTTGTTCTATGAAAGACAATGTTAAGAGAATATAAAGATAAGACAGATTGGAAGAAAGTATTTGTAAAGTACATACATCATACAGGACTTTTTCTTAGTCCTTTCAGTCTGCTACCACAGACTGAGTGGTTTATAAACAACAGAAATTTATTTCTCACAGTTCTGGAGGTTGGAAGTCCAAGATTAGGGTGCCAGCATGATTGGGTGAGAGCCCTCTTATGGTTTGTTGACTTCTCATTGTATCCTCACATGGTGACAGGGACTAAATTCTCTGTGGATCTTTCATATGAGCACTAATCCCATTCATCAGGGCTCTACCCTCATGACATAAACACCTCCCAAAGGCCTCACCTACTAATACCATAACCTTTGGGGGTTAGGATTTCAATATATGAATTTTCAGAGGGAGACATAAATATTTAGACTATAGCAGATTTGTATCCAAAATATACAAAAAACAATAAGAAAACAAACTTAATTAAAAATTAGGCAAAAGTCTGAACAGAAACCTCACCAAAGAAGATATATAAGTGGCAAGTAAGCACATGAAAAAATGCACAAACTCTCTTGTAATATGGAAATTGAAAATTAAAACAATAATGAGATTCTACTACAGACTTATTGGAGTGGTTAAAAAAAATTAAAATACTAAGTGCTGGTGAGAATGTGGCCAAAAACAGGAACTCTCATTCACTGCTGATGGGAATGCAAAATGGTATAGTTTCTCTGCATGGCATTTTGACAGTTTCTTACAAAACTAAACATATGCTTACCATATGATCAAGCAACTGTGTTCCTAGGTATTTACCCAACTTATTATAAAACTTACATCCACACAAAAATCTGCATGAAAATGTTTATAGCCTCCTTATCCATAATCACAAAAAACTGAAAGCAACAAAGATGACTTCAATAGGTAAATGAGTACACAAATGACATTTATACAACAGAATGTTTTTCAGCCATAAAAAGAAATGAGCTACCAGGTCACAAAAAGATGTGGAGAAACCTCAAATGCATATTGCTAAGTGAAAGTAACCAGTCTAAAAAGGTTACATACTGTATGATTCCAATTATATGCCATTCTGGAAAAGGTAAAACTTCAGACACAGTAAAAAATATCAGTGGTGGCCAGGGGTTCAGAGGTAGGGGGTAGGGTTGAATGGGTGAGGCACAGGAGAGTTTTAGGGTAATGAAACTATTCTGTGTGATACCATAGTGGTCAATAAGTGACATTATGCAGTTGTCAAGATGTATTGAGCTTTACAGCAAATGAACCTTAATGTATACAATTAAAAAAATAATTTAGAAAATTGAGGATCCCAAGGAGTGAAGATTGTAACCTGAAAATCTAACTTTATTGCAAATGTATCTTATGTAAACATAAGTTGATAGTAGATATACTTAACATGATATAATTAAAATGACATTTTACTTCTGTGGCCTTCCTCCCCAAAATTCACAACCCCAGTCTAATCATGAGAAAAACATCAGACAAATTTCGATAGAGGGTAATTCTACAAAATACTTGACCAGTACCCTGCAAGATAGTCAACATCATCAGAAATGAGGAAATTCTGAGAAACTGTCACAGTCAAGAGAAGCCTAAGGAAACACAACAAAGAAAAGTAATGTGGTATCCTGGATGGGATCCTTAAGCAGAAAGACTTTAGATAAAAACTAGGGAAATCTGAATGAACTGTGGACTTTATTTATGAACAATGTATCAGTTTGATTTACTAATTATTACAAATGTATCATAAGAATGCAAGATGTTAATAACAGGGAAAACTGGGTAAGGGACATACTCTGTACTATCTCCTCAACTTTTCTGTAAGCCTAAAACTGTTCTAAAAAATAAAATATTTTAAAGAAATCAATTAGAGTTATATATATATATATACACACACACATATGTATACATATATAGCTCCAATAATTAAATGGAAAAGAAAAACTTGAAGGTATGATTTGCAATACCCTCCCCAAATAAAAAGAAAAAAATTCATAGGAATAAATCAGTTGAAAGATATATAAGACTTTGCCACTAAAATCTACAAAACATTTGAAAAATTAAAGTGGAAAGATAGATTAGATTATAAATAGGAAAAAGTATAAAGATGTCAATTCTTTCCAAACTACTTCTTAGATTTAATACAAATTTGATAAAACTTAAAGCAGTTTTTTAAAAATTTTAATTCCTGAAATTGACAAGCTGTTTCTAAAAAAGCCGAAGCCATAAACTGAAGACTTGCTATCCAGACATAAAACTAAAGTAATACAATGTGATATTGATTCAAGGAAAAGCAAATGGATGAAAATGATGAAATAGAGAATCAGAAACTGACTCACACATATCAAGTTATCTGATATTTATGACAAATGGAACAGACAGTACATAGGATTGGGAAAAAGATGATCTTTCCAATAAATGATGAAGTGTAAACTGGATAACTATTTGGAAAAATTATATATGGACCCCCATCTAAGACCACAGACAAAAATCTATTTCAAATACACATTAAATATATGTGAAAGATAAAACACAGCTTTAAAAATAAAGTATTGTAGAACGTCTATTTGGCTGGAGTAGCCAACAATTTTTTAGATAGGACACACATCAACCGTTATTTGATGCCTTATTCCTCTCTTAGGAATATTAAATGATAAAGAATCCAAAGTGAAAACTGACCTTTTTTAAAGTTTAATAACTTTAGTCCAGCAAAAGATACATTTTCAGAAGTAAAAAGTCAACCCACACAGTGAGGGAAGATTTTGCTATATATAAAACAAAGGGCTTGTATTCTAATGTGTTTATAATTCTACAAATCAATAAGACAAAGTCAAGCAACTCAATAGAAAATTGAGGGACTTCCATGGCAGTCCAGTGGCTAAGACTCCATGCTCTTACTGCAGGGAGCACATATTCAATCCCTGGTCAGGGAACTAAGGTCCTGCATGCTGCACGGTGCAGCCAAAAAAAAAAAAAAAAAAAAGGTTGAGCAAAATATTTGAGTATGCTCATCACAAAAGAGAATGTATAAATGCCCAATAAATATTAAAGATGCTCAACTTCTTTAGTCACCAAGGAAATGCAAATTAAAACCTGAACTACACATGCACAAGAATAATTAACATGAAAGTTAGACAATACCAAGTTTGGTGAGAGAGAGTTAATGACAGATAAAATGAATCTATGTTTTAAGAAGTTAAGATGGTGGTACTCTTAGGAGAGGACAGTAAAAGAAAGGGGGCATAAATAAGACCTTGGGATGCTGTTAATGTTCTGTTCTTGATTTGTGCTGGATATACTGGTGTTGTCACTATGAAAATTAATCAAACTATATACTTATGTTTATACACTTCATGTATGTCTGTTTTACTGAAATGCTAAAGTTAAAAAAAAATCTTCAAGAGGCTCCTTCAAGATGGTGGAGGAATAAAACGTGGAGATCACCTTCCTCCCCACAAATACATCAAAACTACACGTACATGGGGAACAACTCCTACAGGACACATACTGAATGCTGGCAGAAGACCTCAGACTTCCCAAAAGACACCCTCAGGCGACCTACACGCAGAGGCAGGGCGAAATCCAAAGCTGAACCACAGGAGATGTGTGAACAAAGAAGAGAAAGGGAAATTTCTCCCAGTAGCCTCAGGAGCAGCAGATTAAATCTCGACAATCAACTTGATGTACCCTGCATTCCTGGAATACCTGAATAAACAAGGAGACATCCCAAAATTGAGGCAGTGGACTTTGGGATCAACTGTAGACTTGGGGTTTGCTTTCTGCATCTAATTTGTTTCTGGTTTTATGTTTATCTTACTTTAGTATTTAGAGCTTATTATAATTGGTAGATTTGTTTACTGATTTGGTTGCTCTCTTCCTTTTTTAAAATATATATATATATTTTTTTCCTTTTTCTCTTTTTGTGAGAGTGTACATGTATGCTTCTTTGTGTGATTTTGTCTGTATAGTTTTGCTTTTGCCATTTGTCCTAGGGTTCTGACAGTCTGTTTATTTTTGTTTTGTTTTTCTTGTATACTTTTTAGCTCTTGTTGTCATTGGTGGATTTGTTTTTTCATTCTGTTCCTCTCTTCTTTCTTTCTCTCTTTCTTTTTTAAATTACTTTTAAATTTTTTATTTGTGATAATTTTTTTATTTTGATAACTTTATTTTCTTTCTCCCTTTCTTTCTTTCTTTCTTTCTTTCTTTCTTTCTTTCTTTCTTTCTTTCTTTCTTTCTTTCTTTCTTTCTTTCATTTCTCCCTTTTCTTATGAGTCATGTGGCTGACAGCATCTTGGTGCTCTGGCCAGGGGTCAGGCCTGAGCCCCTGAGGTGGGAGAGCCGAGTTCAGGATATTTGTTGAGCAGAGATCTCCTGGCCCCACGTAATATCAAATGGCGCAAGCTGTCTCAGAGATCTCGTCTCAATGCTAAGACCCATCACCACTCAACGACCAGCAAGCTACAGTGCTGGACACCCTATGCCAAACAACTAGCAAGACAGGAACACAACACCACCCATTAGCAGAGAGGCTGCTTAAAAACAAAATAAGTTCACAGACACCCCAAAACACACAACCACAAGAAAGACAAGATCCAGCCTCATCCACCAGAACACAGGCACCAGTCCCCTCCACCAGGAAGACTACACAACACATTGGACCAACCTTACCCACTGGGGGCAGACACCAAAAACAATGGGAACTACGAACCTGCAGCCTGAAAAAAGGAGACACCAAACACAGTAAGTTAAGCAAAATGAGAAGACAGAGAAATACACAGCAGATGAAGGAGCAAGGTAAAAACCCACCAGACCAAACAAATAAAGAGGAAATAAGCAGTCTACCTGAAAAAGAATTCAGAGTAATGATAGTAAAGATGATCCAAAATCTTGGAAATAGAAGAATTAAAAAGCAAACAAACAATGATGAACAACACAATAAATGAAATTTAAAATCCTCTAGAATGAATCAATAGCAGAATAACTGAGGTAGAAGAACGGATAACAGACCTGGAAGATAAGATAGTGGAAATAACTACTGCAGAGCAGGATAAAGAAAAAAGAATGAAAAGAATTGAGGACAATCTCAGAGACCTCTGGGACAACATTAAAAACACCAACATTCGAATTATAGGGGTCCCAGAAGAAGAAGAGAAAAAGAAAGGGACTGAGAAAATATTTGATTATAGGTAAAAACTTCCCCAGTATGGGAAATAGTCAGTCAAGTCCAGAAAGTGCAGAGAGTCCCATACAGGATAAATCCAAGGAGAAACATGCCAAGACACATACTAATCAAACTATCAAAAATTAAATACAAAGAAAAAATATTAAAGGCAGCAAGGGAAAAGCAACAATTAACATACAATGGAAGCCCCATAAGGTTTAAAGCTGATCTTTCAGCAGAAACGCTGCAAGCCAGAAGGGAGTGTCAGGACATATTTAAAGTGATGAAAGGGAAAAACCTACAACCAAGATTAATCTACCCAGCAAGGATCTCATTCAGATTCGATAGAGAAATTAAACCATTACAGACAAGCAAAAGCTAAGAGAATTCAGCACTACCAAACCAGCTTTACAACAAATGCTGAAGGAACTTCTCTAGGCAGGAAAGACAAGAGAAAGAAAAGATCTACAATAACAAACCCAAAACAATTAAGAAAAGTGTAATAGGAACATACATATCGATAATTATCTTAAATGTAAATGGATTAAATGCTCCCACCAAAAGACACAGACTGGCTGAATGGATACAAAAACAAGACCTGCATATATGCTGTCTACAAGAGACCCACTTCAAACCTAGGGACACATACAGACTGAAAATGAGGGGATGGAAAAAGATATTCCATGCAAATGGAAATCAAAAGGAAGCTGGAGTAGCAATTCTCATATTACACAAAATAGACTTTAAAATAAAGACTATTTCAAGAGACAAAGAAGGACACTGCATAATGATCAAGGGGTCAATCCAAGAAGAAGATAAAACAATTGTAAATATTTATGCACCCAACATAGGAGCACCTCAATACATAAGGAAAATGCTAACATCCATAAAAGGGGAAATCGACAGTAACACAATCATAGTAGGGGACTTTAACACCCCACATTCACCAATGGATAGATCATCGAAAATGAAAATAAATAAGGAAACACAAGCTTTAAATTATACATTACACAAGATGGACTTAATTGATATTTATAGGACATTCCATCCCAAAACAGCAGATTACACTTTCTTCTCAAGTGCTCATGGAACATTCTCCAGGATAGATCATATCTTGGGTCACTAATCAAGCTTTGGTAAATTTAAGAAAATTGAAATCATATCAAGTATCTTTTCCGACCACAATACTATGAGACTAGATATCAATTACAGGAAAAAAAATGTAAAAAAATAAAAACACATGGAGGCTAAGCATTACACTACTAAATAACCAAGAGATCACTGAAGACATCAAAGAGGAAATAAAAAAATAACCTAGAAACAAATGACAATGAAAACACGACGACCCAAAACCTATGGGATGCAGCAAAAGCAGTTCTAAGAGGGAAGTTTATAGCAATACAGTCTTACCTCAAGAAACAAGAAACATCTCAAATAAACAACCTAACCTTACACCTAAAGCAATTAGAGAAAGAAGAACAAAAACCCCAAAGTTAGCAGAAGGAGAGAAATCATAAAGATCAGATCAGAAATAAATGAAAAAGAAATGAAGGAAACAATAGCAAAGATCAATAAAACTAAAAGCTGGTTCTTTGAGAAGATAAACAAAATGGATAAACTGTTAACCAGACTCATCAAGAAAAATAGGGAGAAGACTCAAAGCAATAGAATTAGAAATGAAAAAGGAGAAGTACCAACTGCCACTTCAGAAATACAAAGGATCATGAGAGATGTCATGTTACTTCAAGCAACTATATGCCAATAAAATGGACAACCTGGAAGAAATGGACAAATTCTTAGAAAAGCACAACCTTCCAAGACTGAACCAGAAAGAAATAGAAAATATAAACAGACGAATCACAAGCACTGAAATTGAGACTGTGATTAAAAATCTTCCAACAAACAAAAGCCCAGGACCAGAAGGCTTCACAGGCGAATTCTATCAAACATTTAGAGAAGAGCTAACACCTATCCTTCTCAAACTCTTCCAAAATAAAGCAGAGGGAGGAACACTCCCAAACTCATTCTACGAGGCCACCATCACCCTGATAACAAAACCAGACAAGGATGTCACACAAAAAGAAAACTACAGGCTAATATCACTGATGAAAAAAGATGCAAAAATCCTCAACAAAATACTAGCAAACAGAATCCAACAACACATTAAAAGGATCATACACCATGATCAAGTGGGGTTTATCCCAGGAATGCAATGATTTTTCAATATATGCAAATCAATCAACGTGATACACCATATTAACAAATTGAAGGATAAAAACCATATGATCATCTCAATAGATGCAGAAAAAGCTTCTGACAAAATTCAACACTAATTTATGATAAAAACCCTCCAGAAAGTAGGCATACAGGGAACTTACCTCAACATAATAAAGGCCATATATGACAAACCCACAGCCAACATCATTCTGAATGGTGAAAAATTGAAACCATTTCCACTAAGATCAGGAAAAAGACAAGGTTGCCCACTCTCACCACTATTACTCAACATAGTTTTGGCAGTTTTAGCCACACAGTCAGAGACGAAAAAGATATAAAAGGAATCCAAATTGGAAAAGAAGAAATAAAGCTGTCACTATTTGCAGATGACATGATATTATACATAGAGAATCCTAAACATGCTACCAGAAAACTACTAGAGCTAATCAATGAATTTGGTAAAGTAGCAGGATACAAAATTAATGCACAGAAATCTCTTGCATTCCTATACACTAATGATGAAAAATCTGAAACAGAAATTAAGGAAACACTCCCATTTACCATTGCAACACAAAGAATCAATACCTAGGAATAAACCTACCTAAGG
Source organism: Balaenoptera physalus (assembly GCF_965194825.1). Taxonomy (NCBI): domain Eukaryota; kingdom Metazoa; phylum Chordata; class Mammalia; order Artiodactyla; family Balaenopteridae; genus Balaenoptera; species Balaenoptera physalus. The sequence goes on from NC_138891.1 coordinate 87,405,050, forward strand.
AGACAAAAGACCTGTATGTAGAAAACTATAAGACACTGAGGAAATAAATTAAAGATGATACCAACAGATGGAGAGATATACCATGTTCTTGGATTGGAAGAATCAACATTGTGAAAATGACTATACTACCCAAAGCAATCTACAGATTCAACGCAATCCCTATCAAACTACCAATGGCATTTTTCACAGAACTAGTGCCAAAAATTTCACAATTTGTATGGAAACACAAAAGACCCCAAATAGTCAAAGCAATCTTGAGAAAGAAAACTGGAGCTGGAGGAATCAGGCTCCTAGACTTCAGACTATACTACAAAGCTACAATAATCAAGACAGTATGGTACTGGCACAAAAACAGAAATATAGATCAATGGTACAGGATAGAATGCCCAGATATAAACGCACACACATATGGTCACCTTATCTTCGATAAAGGAGGCAAGAATATACAATGGAGAAAAGACAGCCTCTTCAATAAGTGGTGCTGGGAAAACTGGACAGCTACATGTAAAAGAATGAAATGAGAACACTCCCGAACACCATACACAAAAATAAACTCAAAATGGATTAAAGAGCTAAATGTAAGGCCAGACACTATAAAACTCTTAGAGGAAAACATAGGCAGAACACTCCATGACATAAATCACAGCAAGATCCTTTTTGACCCACTTCCTAGAGAAATGGAAATAAAAACAAAAATAAACAAATGAGACCTATTGAAACTTAAAAGCTTTTGCATAGCAAAGGAAGCAAGAAACAAGACGAAAAGACAACCCTCAGAATGGGAGAAAATATTTGCAAATGAAACAACTGACAAAGAATTAATCTCCAAAATTTATAAGCAGCTCATGCAGCTCAATATCAAAAAAAACAAACAACCCAATCCAAAATTGGGCAGAAGACCTAAACAGACATTTCTCCAAAGAAGTTATACAGATTGCCAACAAACACATGAAAGTATGCTCAACATCACTAATCATTAGAGAAATGCACATCAAAGCTACAATGAGGTATCACCACACACCAGTCAGAAGGGCCATCATCAAAAAATCTACAAACAGTAAATGCTGGAGAGGGTGTGGAGAAAAGGGAACCTTCTTGCACTGTTGGTGGGAATGTAAATTGATACAGCCACTATGGAGAACAGCATGGAGGTTCCTTAAAAAAGTAAAAAAAAAACTACCATACAACCCAGCAAACTACTGGGCATATACCCTGGGAAAACTATAATTCAAAAAGAGTCACGTACCACAGTGTTCATTCCAGCTCTATTTACAATAGCCAGGACATGGAAACAACCTAAGTATGCATAGACAGATGAATGGATAAAGCAGATGTGGCCCATATATACAATGGAATATTACTCAGCCATAAAAAGAAACGAAATTGAGTTATTCGTAGTGAGGTGGATGGACCTAGAGACTGTCATACAGAGTGAAGTAAGTCAGAAAGAGAAAAACAAATACTGTACGCTAACACATATATATGAAATCTAAAAAAAAAAAAGGGTTCTGAAGAACCTAGGGGCAGGACAGGAATAAAGACGCAGACATATAGAATGGACTTGAGGACACGGTGGGGTGGAAGGGTAAGCTGGGAAGAAGTGAGAGATTGTCATGGACTTATATACACTATCAAATGTAAAATAGATAGCTAGTGGGAAGCAGCCCCATAGCACAGGGAGATCAGCTAGGTTCTTGTGACCACCTAGAGGGGTGGGATACGGAAGGTGGTAAGGAGACTCAAGAGGGAGGAGATATGGGGATATGTATATGTATAGCTGTTTCACTTTGTTATAAAGCAGAAACTAACACCCCATGGTAAAGCAATTATACTCCAATAAAGATGTTAAAAAAAAAACTTCATGTACTTTACTTACCTCATGTTATGCTCTCTGCTTTTCATCCACTTCTCTTGATTTTCATGTTCAAATTATAAGCAAAACTTTTTTCAAATAATTTTCAAAAATTTCTTGGTCTGGAACTATGTACACAGTATTGTAGAATATTTAAATACATATCACAAGTTTGTTGCATACATAGTACTTCATTTGTCAACAAAAGACTGTGATGATGTCCTACCTGGGCTACTTTCAAGAGTGTGGTTTTGTAGGAATCCTTTACCTTCCTAAGCCTCAGGATTTTCATCTGAAAAATGGGCTTAGTGGTACCTGACTCACAGAATATTGTGAATATGAAAGGAGAACATATAGATGTAATGCTGGTTATAAATAACCATAGACATTTTAGTTATCATGGGTGATATAGTCCCTGCCCTCAAGGAAAAAGGGAAAAGTATTAAGGGAAGTCAAATGAGCAACACAAAAGAGTTACAAGCTAACGATTACTATTTCCATAACAATTTCTATAACTGGGTTTACCACACTCCTTCACTATTACTTGTTCACATGCGTGTGTCCCTTACTAGATTCTGAGTTACTTGGTGACAGTCTTCTCCATTTTGCATTTTAGATGCAGAAGTAAGTTAAGGAGAAAAAACCTGAACATAATGGTTTCCTGTACCTGTCACACTCTTTTTTTTCCTCAGCATAGGTCACCCCACATATAACTTTTGATTGAACCATCTAGCTAAATTCAAATGATATTTGCCCCATGAAAAAATCCTTAACTAGAAGTTATCATGATTTTTTTTCTCTGCTGTTCCTATAGAACATTAGTTATTGCCTTTACTGTGAACCAAACTGATTTTAGATGGATTTGAGTTAAATATCTTTAATCAAATTATTTTTTAATGACTAGAAAAAAGCAGGACTTGAATACTTATTAAATCTTTGATGTGTTTCAGGTGTACCTCATTTTGTAATGATAAGCAAACCCACAAAAAACCCCAACAGATATGACAACACAAAAATGAAAACTTCTTAATGACCAAGAAGAGCCTCAAAACAAGTCAAACTTAAAAGGCAAATGGGCTGCAAGGAATACTGCAAAACTAACTAACTTGCAAAGAGTTCATTTGCTTCCAGCAGGTTTCTGGCTCCCCTGTTTGAGCTACTTGGGCTCACTTCAGAAGCAGTGCTTATTATATTTCTTTCATTCTCTGTTTACTAAGTCACTGTTTCAAATATGCTCAACTTAAACTGTTTGCTAGTTGTCAACAACTTGGATAGCTACATGATTAACATGCAGACCCAAACATAATGTCCTCTTCACCTAACCTTATGAAAGTAAAAAGACTACAGCCTGGTATTTATTTGCCATTGATTTCCACCCAAATGCATTCAAGAGAAAAAGTAGAAATTTACCTGATCCTTGTACCCTGAGGGGTAGCATGAGGAGCTGGATAATAGGATGGCATGGAAAGCCCATGAAATTTGATGATAAAATCTTCACTAACATTTGCAGTATTTCATTTTCTAACTGAACTCTGGAACTGAAATGAAGCGTTTACAGCCAAATCTGTTACTCAGTAACCACTTGCTCCGAAAATCCGTTAAAACATTGTCTTGATTTTTAACTTCCTGTGTGCCAACCCTATTCAGAATCCTAGGTCTATGCATAAAATTTTACTTAAACCTATCTGCCTGCTATCCTGTAGCTGTCACATGATTCATACACAGGGCCTCAAAACTTACCTGCTGACTTGCAAGAAAATTTAATTAGCTCTTCTTTGGGTAGTGTTACTAACCTTTCCCAGTTTTTTATGTATGTCATGCATATCAAACTAGTTTACCCACAATGAGATCAGGTGAAAAGACCGCTTTCCACAGAGGTATGCTAAGTGTCTAAAAAATCATTCCTCTCAGGATCTAATCCCTAAAATCCATCTCCCCAAACAGCTGGACTGGGAAAATTAAAAAATAACTTTCCTGTAAAATCATTAAGCAGTTTCAAAGTAAATACTATTTATGTATTAAAATGAAAAAACAAACAAACAGGTCATTTTTACCTTCCTATAAACTCCTCTCTCTACATACAATTTTAAGTAGAGGGAAAGCACTCCTTGCTTGGTGCTTTTGGTTTCTATTTTTCTTCCTTCAGTTCCAACCCAGCCACCTGCTTATTGGTGTTTTATGCACATGAATTCATACCAGCTTCCCCAGAAGGTCTTCCTCCTGCTGGAATCCTGGAAAAGCTGTGTTCATTCTCTACCGGTTCACAGCATACTTTTTTAATGTGATCAATTCATTTGAAAATGAGGATTTTTTTTCCTCCTGCACTTCTGTTATTGCTGGTTAAATGATTAGTGTCTTCTGGACTGTATGTCCTCTCTTACAAGTTATGGTTGGTGATCTTTATCCAGAACCTCCTAGAATTACACTTAATTAGCCAAACAGACCAGGGGTGGGGCATTGAAACCAGGGCTAGGACTTGGGGAAATTAGTGTTCTCAGAGAAGTGCAGTTGGGCTTAGCTTCTCTGGAGTGAGATCATTAACCAGCCTCCAGTTAGTATACACATAGCCATACCCTCACCCCACCCCGCGTTAATGTGTGCACATACTGAACACGTTTTGGGCACTAAGCCTTTTCTTTTCTCTTTTTGTCACTCATAAATGCCTCTAAAAATTACCTTCTCCTCTCATAACTTTTTCCTCAGCTCCTGTCTCAGGAAAACAAAAGCCTCTATTGGCATAGATGGTCCCCACCCTCCCCCCACCTCATATACCAATATCCATCTCTTTCCTATGGCTCTAGGTATTGGAGGTCTTTCTTTCCTGACTTCCCTTAAGACAAAACTTCCCTCTATCTAAATTCCAGCTTCTAAACCCACACTTATAAGTCTACTACCCACCTGAGAGAGGTTGCCTTGGTAATGAGACAGAGAAAACTCAGTTTTCAAAGGGAAATGGAAACTGATGCTGAATAATGAATATATTACCTCTGGTTTGGGGAGCTCTTCCTGAGATAGAGAAAGAACTCATTGTGAGTAAAACGTATTAGGATTAAATGCCCAGCAGCCTCTGGGTCAGGGAGAAGCACTGCTGCTACGTTGGGGAACAGGAAGTTCTATTGCGGTGAAAACCCTGCCCCTGATTCTTTTCTTGTGAGTAATAAAGATGTGAACACAAGCATTATAACTTTGAAGAATGACTGGGATCCCAGCAAAGTACTCTAAAGGAAACCGTGTCTAAAAAATTAAAGGAAAGTGTATTAAGAATGATGTATCACCAAGTATAAAATATCGATAAAGAGATTAAAAGTTATAAAAAGGAATGTACAGAAATTCTGGATTAGAAAAATGTAACTGAAATGAAACATTCACTAGAAATGCTCAACGACTGGTTCAAGGAGGCAAAGGTTAGAATCAATAAACTTGGAGATAGATCTAGTCTGAGAAACAGAAAAAAGACTGAGGAAAAATGAACAGAACCTCAGAGATCTGTAGAACACTATCTGAGCACCACCATATTTGTAAGGAAAGTCCCAGAAGGAGAAGGGATACAGAAAGGGGATAGAAAGAATATTTTAAAAAATAATGCCTGAGGGCTTCCCTGGTGGCTCAGTGGTTAAGAATCCGCCTGCCAATGCAGGGGACACTGGTTCGAGCCCTGGTCCGGGAAGATCCCACATGCCGTGGAGCAACTAAGCCTGTGCACCACAACTACTGAGCCTGCACGCCTATGGCCCATGCTCTGCAACAAGAGAGGCCACCGCAATGAGAAGCCCGCTCACCACAACGAAGAGTAGCCCCCGCTCGCCGCAACTAGAGAAAGCCCGCACGCAGCAATGAAGACCCAATGCAGCCAAAAATAAATAAATAAAATAAATAAATTTTTTACAATGCCCGAAAACTTTCCAAATTTGATTTAAAAAACATTAGTCTACATATCCAAGAAGATCAGTAAATTCTATGTAGAATAAATATAAAAAGATCCACACCAAGGCACATCATAATCAAACATAATCAAAGACAAAGAGAACATTGAAAGTAGCACAGGATTTTCAATAACATTAACAGCTAATTTTTATCAAAAACCTTTGCAAGGCAGAAATAGAGACACAGATGTAGAGAACAAACATATGGACACCAAGGGGGGAAAGCTGGAGGTGGGATGAATTGGGAGATTGGGATTGACATATATACACCAATATGTATAAAATAAATAACTACTGAGAACCTGCTGTTAGAGCACAGGGAACTCTACTTCACTTTGCTGTACAGTAGAAACTAACACAACATTGTAAAACAACGATACCCCAATTAAAATTAAAAAGTGCTAAGAGGAGTGGCCAAGATGGAAGACTATGAAGACCCTGAGCTCACCTTCTCCCATGGGTACACCAAAATTACAACTATCCACACATAAATTATTGATGAGAAAAAACTGGAAGACTAGCAGAAGATATCTTGCACAACTAAAGATATAAAGAAGGAGCCACAATGAGACGGATAGGACAGGTGGAAATGTGGTACAGTCAAGACCCACACCCCTGGGTGGGTAACCCACAAAAGGGAGGATAATTACAATTGCAGAGGTTCTCCCAAAGAAGCAAGGGGTTTGAGACCCAAATTGGGCTCCCCAGCCTGGGGGTACTGCACCAGGAAGATGATTCCTCCAGAACATTTGGCTTTGAAGGCAGGCAGGGCTTGCTTTCAGGAGAGCCAGAGGGCTATAGGAGATAAAGACTCCACTCCCAAAGGGCACACACAGAATGTCACATGCTTCGGGAACCAGGGCAGAAGCAGTCATTTGAAAGAAGCCTGGATCAGAGCAACATGCTGATCTTGGAGAGCCTCCTGGAGAGGCAGAAGGCAGCAGGGGCTTGCCCCAGGGACATAGATACTGGTGGCAGCCATTTGGGGAGCTCATTCTGCCATGTGGCCCGGGTGCTGGCAAGACCCATTTTGGAATCCTGCCTCTAGCTTATAAGTGCCAGGACTCAGCCCCATCCATCAGCCTGTGGCCTGGGACACCTTAGGACAAGCAATGAGCTGAGTGGAGACACAGCTGTACCCACCAGTAGACTTGCTGCCCTAATACCGCAGAGCCCACACCTGCCTCAGGGCCTGGCCTTGTCCACCAGAGGACCCTGGACCCAGGGGTCCTCTGGCACTATCCCTGGGACCCACAGGGTCCTGCAGCCAGAGACCCTGGGATCCAGTTCCATCCACCAGTTAGCTGGCAGTAGCCCTAGGGCCAGCCTCACCCACCAGTGGGTAGGCACCAGCCCCAGGACCACGGCAGACCTTCAGTCAGCTACCCTGGGATCTGGAATCACCCACCAGCAGGGCAACACCAGCTCAGATCATACCAGACCTTGCAGCCAACCATGTCAAAAATCAGCCCCCCTTACCAGCAGGCCTACACAAGCTCTGAGACCTCCAGGGTCCTGTAGCTTGAGACTTGGGAACCTGACTCCACCACAAGTGTGGCAGCTCTAGCCCTGGGATCCTCTAGGCACCAGCCCCACCCAACAGAAGGTAAATACCAGATCTGAGACAACTTGGACACCTCAGCCAGCCACCATGGGATCTACCCCACTCACCAGTGGGCCAACACCAGCTTTGGGACAGCCCAAACCCAACAGCCAGCCATGTCAAAAGCCAATCCTACCCACCAGCAAGCCAACACTAGATCTGAGGCTGCCAGCCCCACATTCACCCACTGCAGCACACATCTCTGCCCACCAGTAGACCAGAACTACACCAGGACCTCCTGAGTCCATGTGGCCAGCAGCCTTGTGACCTGAGCCTGTCTTCCAGTGGCTGGGAGCCTCTTGCAAGGCAAGGCATGGCAACCAACCAAACCAGAGGCCAGAAGGACCCATATAGCCAAAGTAGGGAGCACCTCTAGAGCACAGAGACAAATAAGAATCTAGATTTCAAAATCATTACAAAATTCCTTCCCAAATATTTTATGATGAGAGTGGGAATATGAAATTCGGCTCTATGGTAGTATCACTAAGTAATTTCAATGAAAATATCCTTTTCATATTATGTTTAGAAAAAAGAAATGAGTCTATCATTATTCCAAAAAATTTCCCTAGATAAAGGACTCAGAAGATAAAGTCTGTCTTGCCTGTCTTGATTTCATTCTCCTACATGGTTAGAATAGCCATTGTCTCCCTCTCTCTCTTTTTTGTTTCCTAACCCAGCAATCTGCATCCTCATATTTCAAAATCTCTATCACTCTATCTTATCTAGGAGTCTCACTCCCACCAGAATTCTGGGAAAACAGTGTCTGTTGGCTCTTTGCCAGAAATCCACTGTTCCTAAGTTTTAAATTAATAGAACAATACAATTTCTGGAGGTTCCTTTTCACCCTTGTTTATTTTAATTTTTTAAAATAAACGGCCTTAAGTTTTCAAGGGTTGCCGTAGATGTGCAGGGGCAATGATGCTGTGTAGCGCCTTCTAGGACTGTATTTCGTCAGCCAATCAAGTCAGGGGCTGTGAAGCTGAAGCCAATGGGTGCAGACCAGGGGCGGGGCTTACAGCAAGTAACTGTCAGTGAGGTAGCAGTTAGTTGCGGCTGTTCTAGGGTGAACGGACTAGGTAGCCTCCACTTATCACCCACATACCACACGATACTCCTCCTGAGGCTCTAGATGGTGAGTCCTCCCTTGGCTTCCCCTTCAGGAAGTTGCCCTTCCCCTTGGGTACTTTCTTCCGCAAAGAAGAACAAATGATCCCACAGTGTTCCAGCTACAGATTCAGCCAGCCACTCCCTCTTGTAGTTTCCAACTTTCCTATGGCAGCCAATCAAACACTTTTCCGAAGATCAACCAGCCTTTCAGTGTGAATTTCTGTCCCTTAACCCCTGCCCGTCCTCCATTACACTTCCCATATCAACTTCCCGGACTTCTGCTCACCTGCCTGGTGATTGTACCCTTTGCCTTATGAGGCACCAAGAGGAAAACACACTGATGCCTTGGTGAATCTCCTCAGGTGTATGCAGCAGAGCCGAGAGGGAGGAAGGGCTCGTTCTGAGTGAAGAAGCCTTAGGAGGGCAACAGACTGCTCACCTTCAGAGTCTGTGAGTAAGGCCCCGCTGTACTGTGTGGAGAGTCTTCTGCAGAGACAACCCAACCCCAGTTCTGTATCTGTCATAAATCAATGAGAGCTTTACAGCTAATGAAGATTACTGGGATCCCACAGCTCTCTTTTCAGGATGATTTGGTCACCTAATTCCTGCAAAATGTGGTGATTAAAAGGAAGGAAGATTTCCCATTTTCAAGTACAGAGTGAATCAGTACGATTTCCACTCCATGAGAGAGAATTTCTCAAGGCTGAGTGATGTTGAGGACAAATCCACATGCCATTTTTGAGAGGACAGTTATTAACTCCATACAGAAAGAGATTTGAGGCATTATTTAATTTATTAATAAGTTAATATAGGAAACCTATGTGGCAATTTCAAGACAAATCAATATTTTTTACTTAATGAGACATTAACTCATAAACGTATTCAAAATTGTCAAAAGTCAAGTTAAGCTGAAGAAGAGTTTTAATTACATTGAAAAACTGTTTAATCTAAGCTGCTACTTCTTTACCCATATCCTTTAAAGTATCAAACTAGAATAATATTAGCATTTACATGCTAACTTAACATGAGATCATTTTGGTCAGGGGAAAAGTTTGTTAGGAGAATTTGGAGTAGAGGTTGAAGAAGCCAAATTGAGTATTTACAGCCAAACAGGAAAATTCTGTTGAACTTGATCATATATGTCCCTAAAGTTCGAGAATAATTAAGATTTGGAGTAATTTTATTCTTTTATGAAAGGGATTTATTAGGATTGAATGTATAAACACTTATTAAGGTTTCCTTTTTTTTTCTTTCTTTCTTTATTTTTTTTATTGGGGTATAGTTGTTTTACAATGCTGTGTTAGATTCTACGGTACAGCAAAGTGGAGTTCCCTGTGCTCTACAGTAGGTTCTCATTAGTAATCTATTTTTTACATATTAGTGTATATATGTCAATCCCAATCTCCCAATTCATCCCACCCCCCCTTTCCCCTCTTGGTGCCCATACGTTTGTTCTCTACACCTGTGTCTCTATTTCTGCCTTGCAAACAGGTTCATCTGTACCATTTTCCTAGATTCCACATATATGCGTTAATAATATATGATATTTGTTTTTCTCTTTCTGACTTACTTCACTCTGTATGACAGCCTCTAGGTCCATCCACATCTCTACAAATGACCCCATTTTGTTCCTTTTTATGGCTAATACTCCATTGTATGTATGTACCACATCTTCTTTATCAATTCATCTGTCGCTGGGCGTTTAGGTTGCTTCCATGACCTGGCTATCGTAAATAGTGCAGCAATGAACATTGGGGTACATGTGTCTTTTTGAGTTATGGTTATTAAGGTTTCAAATAAACAATTTTAGAAATGAGAAAATGCTTATGGGAACATGTATCCCTGCTTTTAGTTTGGAAAACAATACTTTCCTTAACTGTATTAAATTCTGAGAGCCTATAGGAATGTATAACTATGATGCAGAAAATATTTTTCCTTTTTTGGTCAAACCCGTTTGCTCCAGAATATTTAGTCCTGGAGTAATAGTGAGAAAATTAATAGGTGAAATTGACAAGATTTTCCTAAATAGTTTGATGCTGAGAGCAAATAGCATCAGTCTATCACAATGTTCTTCCCTAATGGCACGGATTTCTCCTAGAGCAGTGCTTCTAAATAATGGCTGATTATTAGAATCACTGGGAAGTTTTTAGGTTCCTAATACTCAGGCTGCACCTTAGACCGATTAAATTAACCTCTGTGGTGCCACCCAGGTATCTGTATTTTTAAAACTCTCTGATTCCAATATTCAGTCAAGATTGAAAATCTCTGTCTTAGAGGGATAACTGAGCTTGCTCTCCTCTATCACCTAAATTACTATCAAGATCCCTTGGTCTACTTTCAGTTCTTAACATGTTAAAGTGAGGTTAAGGAATTTAGAAATCCTTTGAGGAAAAATGAAACAAACCAAAAAAAAAGCAGCCCCAAACATCAGGGAACTGGTCTGGCACCCAGAGCTAGGTGTCACTTAGTGTTACTACAAGCTGGTCTGATGCTCACAGCTAGTCCATGTTGTTCTCCTGTTGGACATAATCTCACAGAACATCAAAATCAGATGAGTTCACTAGGAGACCGTAAATAGAGTTGGACAAAAAGAAGTCACCATGCAACCCATACAGTACCAAACATCCCCTCCCTCATCTAAAATGAGTGGCTGCTGCTTCTGTACTCATCACAGCTTTATCCCCATTCTAGTCTGCTTTCGCTATACATAAGATTTATCGCGATACCCAATCACAGAATTGTCCTTGCTTTCTGACAGCACCCAAGTTATAGTAAACTCTCACTTCCTTAGACCCTCTCCAAAATTACCCAGATCCACAATTAGTTCTTTCTAACATCCTTTTACTGAACCTCCCAACAGTTCCCCAGGGTGAATGGCCTCCCTCACTGAGACACATAATAATCCAAACTTGTCAACTACAAATGTGTTTCTGGGGTCTTCACCAGAAGGGCATTGATACCCTTTCTCAAAATACCTGACTCAAGAATATTGAAAATAAGCTGGCTTTGAGACTGAAAATTGAGCAATGCTGCCTTTGAGTTGGGTGAATCACAGTGGTTACTAACATTGGCTACACATTAAAATTGCCTGGGGAGCCCAAGCTGCCACCTAGACTGATTTAAATAGGAATCACTGAGGATAAGACTCAGGCAAAAGTATCGTTATAGCTCTCCAGGTGATTTCAAATAAAATTATAAATACAGGGAGAGGAATTACATAGACTGGGAAACTATACAGATTAGAAAACTGAGGCCAACAGCAAGTTGCCCAGAGTCTTTTACCTTGCAAGCAGCAGCCCATCAGATCTTTGTGTGCAGAGAGTCGCAATCTGACAGAGTCAGCACTTTTACATTGGTGCTAATATGGTACAACATTTGTAAACAGTGTTCACAAGGCCCTTTGATGCTGGTAATACAATACCATGTGGAAAGAAGCAGAAAGTATAATTATATAAGGATGAACAGAACTATGTAAATAAAATATATAAAAGCCACTAGATGACATGACTGTGCATATTTTTTTTTTCTGTTTTTGAAATGCTTCTTTACATATTTATTTCAAAAATATTCACAATAAGCATGTATTCATTTAATTTTCTTTCAAAAGTTTGTTTTTATAGTCAGTAAAGAGCATATTATAAAACATATGTATGTGAAATATGAAACTGAAAAAGACATTGCTGGATTGTGAGAGGAAGTTTAGTAATAACTAATTGATTGCTTAGCGAGGCAGCCAGATGAGATGCTAATAGACACTAGAAAAGGTTAAGCCAATATTATGAGAGAATTGGAAGAGTTCCCTGCATGAAGTTTAAGACCCCGATGTAAAACTTTCCTCACCATGGGAAGCAAGTGGGATTGGCAGACTGCAGCTATCACCTATTTCTTCAAACCAAGACACACCATGGCCCTTGTTCCTTTTCCAAGAAGTAACAATAGAAACATGTAACAACTCCCTTGTTTTAAATCATTTTGTTTTCAATATTTTTCTTAGGTCCTTGGTTGCTATAAAAATACTTAAAAGTTAGAGAAAACATGGCCCATCAATGTCTCAAAGGAGATAAAAGAAGGCTGTTATTGAACATCATCATGGTTTATTAATTTCTGTCTGGATAGAACAACAAAAGAGATCAGAATATTCTCACCACCACCACTTCCTACTTTGGAATAGCTGCCAGAACATGCTTCCAGAGGCTCAGATAAGCTGAGAGCAAACCCCTCAGTTGTCCATCCTCAGAACTAAGTAACCTGTACCAGCTTGTGGTCCTGGTGACTGGTTAGATGAAAAATCCTCTTTTCAGCTGGATAGATACAGGGCGAAAAATAGCTGAGTAGTGCTTGGCATCATAAGAACACAGGATGACACTGGCTCGTCTCTCTCACTTGGGGTTGTAATTCTTCTATCATTTAAATTGAAAACATCGTGGAAGAGGGAGGCATCCCTAATTTTGACACACCCTAAGAAATCACTAGAAATAACTAAAGAGAAATATAGGCTTTTTATTTATTTTTTAAGAAAAGCTGTAGAAAGCCACCAAGAAGGAAAATCTTATGTTCTTTTGGTCCTAGGTGAGTTTTGCAGAGAGTCCTAAGAGTTGGATTCAGACGGCCTATGAGAAACCACAGGATGAATGGCCTTGTTTCTAATTTCACTTTTCTTAACAAAGGATTTACCAACATATGGCTGGATTTTTTTAGGAATACATTCATGAAAAGTTCTCAGGAACTCCCTGAAATCATTCTAATATTGTCTTTGATCTGTACAATCGGAGGTAGGTGTAATTCTTTTTATTTAAGTGTGTCTTGTGGATGTATTTTGTTAATGTCACCAGAGAGAATTAAGAAAAGTAGCAATAATAGGAAATTAGATTTTTTTTCTAAATTCATACCTCTATACCAAGATTTTCAATCAAATGAATCCGACAGTAATCTGCCCTTGAGGAGAGACCATGTAGATCTGATCCACATTCTTCACCTCTATTGAGTTCAGAGTATTCATACCTTCTTACTTGCTAGGTTGTGGTTAGATTTAAGTGATGTGGGGAATTGAACCAGATAAGCAGAAAATCAAAGGTTAGGGATTTTATTGTTACCTGCATCATCATAAGCTAGAGTTTCATTCATATTTTAAAATTAGCTGTCCCACAGATTTCTTCACTTGGAAAAAGAATTTTCAAAGTGATAGGTCTTCTGAATGATTCAGTTACTTTTTAACCCCTTGGTAGGTGTTCCCTTAGGTTTTGTCCAAATGGTAAATTATGCCCAGCTTTTATGAGAAGAAAAGAACACTGTAGAAATCAAAAGAAAGCACATTTTTTGCATCCTTTGACCTGATTAGGAATTGTATTACAAAGAATTAGAAACATTAAACTGAAGGAAATGCTGTGATATTGCTTATTGCACTTTGAAAAAAATTATGAACAAAGTTAAATATTCATTATAGACTTTCTAATGGGTAGTAGGTAATTAGTAATAGGTAGTTAGTTTTTCTCATTATTAAATTATTATACTAATTCCTCATTGTTATCTTGGGAATCAGCCAGGATATTTCATTTAAGTTTAGTAGTTTATTAATCCCTCATTGCAAGATTGTTAAAGAAATGAATATCTGATTTATAGCATGTATATAAACTGCTATAAATATTTTAGTAGGAACACAAGAACCAATGATTACTAGCAATGTTTAGTAAAGATTCTAAGAAAATGGTAGACTTCGTAAAAGAAGTAAAGCATGAATTTAGTGGATGACCAATTATACTGATTCTATATGCTTAAGTGTGAGGGAGGGTTTCAGTTACAGGAATATAGCAAGTAAGGGGTGGTGCAGTATTTCATTGTCCTCAGTATTAAGAAGTCATATCAAATTAAAGTTCTATAAATGTGGTATTTCACTGCCTTTCAATAGACATATTTTTTTGCAGCATTTTTGAACCTACACTTGAAAGACTTTCCAATTCCTCTCCCTGTGATATTATTTTTATTTGGATGCAGTTTTGAAATGTTAAGTTTTACATCTGACCAGGTGTGTATAGTAAATATGAGTATTTTATACATCTGACTATATCTAAGATTCATATAAATACAAAGATGGCTTAAGAAAATTTGTAAACATATTTCTTCACTGCTCTGCCAGTTGACAGATGCTTATGATGTGGATAACATCATATCAGCTGTGTAGAAGAAGGAACCAGGCATGAAAGAGCTAAAATCCAGGTAACATAGTCAAAACAGAGACTAGGTCTGAAACTAGGTAGGCAATTCAGAATGAGTACACGTACAGCTGCTAAGAATGTGAGTAGCTGAGTATTTAATCATAATTCAAAACCTTAGACAAGAAATTGGTAAACAAGATAGAAGCCCAGAGAGACTTTGAGCTACTAATACAGGACTCTAGTAGCAAGAGAATTCTGACATTGAACCAATCTATTGCCTCAGGAATGTTTCATAGGGTTCCCATTAGAATAGAGGCTACTCTCTAAGTGCACCTGCCTTAGAATATTTCAAGAAACATACACTGAACCTCTTACATGGAGTTGGAAGTGAGGAACAAGACAAACTATATAGTCAAGGCATATACAGTATTACTAAATAGCTGGGAAGAGCTGGAGTCAGGTAAAGGAGAGACAATATGCTTACTACAAGGAATATAGAGTGCATTATTGACACATTAAATAGTCCTCTAGCCCAGGGGTTGGTGGCAGAGTGTTTTCTGTAAAAGGCCATATAGTGCATGTTTTAGACTATGAAGGCCATATGATCTCTGTCACAACTACTCAACTCTGCCATTGTAGTTTAAAAGCAGCCATAGACAATACATAAGTAAATTGGTATGGCTGTATTCCAATAATACTTTATTTACAAAAGCAGGCATTGAGCCAGATTTGTTCCCAGGGGCCATAGTTTGCCAACACCTGCCCTAGTTAATCAGTATATAAATACGAACGTGTGTGAAAATGATTGACTTTCCCAAACAAATTTAACCAGTGATGTTAAAAACCATAATGGAAACCATGTATCCATGCCAGAACCAGAAGCAGATTACTCCTTCATTTGTCATGAACAGGTTTTATAATCATCTGATTTTTGACATAAATGCAATTTTAAGTACTTCTATAAACTTTACTATTTGTCAACAACTCTTTAAAGGAAGGGACCATATGTTGAGAACTGTGAACGGTCTAAGATTTTACTCAACTTTCAATCTAATAATTTCGCTTGCCACAGTTTCACGGTCCTGGCAAAAGGCACGGGACAAAAGACTTTATTACTCATAGCAATAGCGGAAGCCAGAGTATCAGCATTTTCTTGTCCCTGTTCCATGAGCCCCACAGGGAGAAGTAAAGAGGGCAAGGTGAAACCTGCATACACAATGGGTTGCATTATAGGAGAAGAAATCTGAGCTTAGAGAACTTGAATATTTTATGATGGGCAGTGAGCTCATCTGCCCTCTTGCTCCAGAGAGAGATAATATCTTTATAACACTGGACAGTATAGTAAACCTGCCTTTTTCTCTGGAGGGAGACACTTGCTTTATCTTCCAAAGCTGTTAGCCATACAAATATTCTTGAAAGAAAATATTCCTGGAAGAAAAGCAGTCAGTGCCTCCATCCATAGAATACAGAGAAACACAAGAGCCCCATGAAGAGTCATCTCCCAAAATGCAAGGATAGCGCCTAAATAGCACCTAACACAGTAGGTACTCAGTATTTCCTTAATGAGTGAATGTTGAATGGATGTGTTAACGAACCAAACTGGCTCAGCTTGCCCATGGGCAATAAAGCCAATCAATCTACTGACAGTGGGTTGTGGTGAAGGAAAGTGCAGTGTTTATTGTAAGGTGCCATACAAGGAATACGGGACAGCTAGTGCTCAAAAAGCCTGAACTTCCCGATGGGTTTCAGCAAAGTATTTTTAAAAGCAAGGCAAAGGAAGGGAGTCCCAGGGTATGTGATGAGCTCATACACAATTCTCTGATTGGTTGATGGTGAAGTAAAGTAAAAAGATCAAAAATTGTTGCAAATATTTCCTGGTTCCAGCCAGCCTCCTGAAGGGATGTGTTAATTTCTTTCATTTGGTGGGGGTTTTAGCATTCGTAAAACAACTCAGGAAATGTGCATGAGATACTATTATCTAGGTACTTCAGAGAGGACCTAAAGCAGAGGATATAAGGGAGACATCTCTCTGGGGAAGGCCCCAGAGGGTCCTGCTTGGTTACAGATGCCCATGTAGGATTTAAAACTATCAACTAAATATTTTATGATAAACACCATTGATTGGTTATTTCATAATCTGCATTACCTTCCTAGTCTCTATCCCTGCTATTCTTCCATACACATCTTCTGTATAATCCATGGCTAATTATGTAGTTTCTGGAAATTGATATGATTGTTTACTCCTTTGTGGATTTTGTGCATGATGATCTATCTACCTGAAATCTCTTTCTTTCTCTTGAATGCCTGAAAATCTCCTACATACCCTTTAGTACTTTTGTCAAACTGTTTCCTATATCTATTCTTAAAAAAAAAAAAAATAGGCATAGAGATGTTCATTAACCTTTTGCTGTAGTTGGTAATGATCTGATGCAAAATTATGAAAATCCAAGAGTTAAGACTGTAGCACTTACTATGTTGTGAGTTATCTTTTTATCTTGTGCTAGGCATAGGAGTGCCTGGCATGTATTCCATGCTAATAGACCAATAGATAAATGAGAAAATAACATTTTTATATTATTAGGTCCAAAAATATGCAGAAGCCATACAGTGGATGGATCCACATTTATTTTTTGATATATTTACACCAGTAATTATCTTTAATGTTGCATTTGACATGGATGTTTACCTGCTCCACAAGTTATTTTGGCAGGTAAGAAGTGTTATTTTCAATAATATTATTCACTCATGAACTACTACATGTTATCTATGTTCAGATTTTTTTACATTTTTAAAAATCAACTATATTTAGGTATAATTTATATGCAGTAGTATGCATACATTTTGAGAGTACAGTTTGATGAGTTTTGGTAAATATCAACCTATCAAGATATAGAAATTTCCATTATCCTAGAAAATTCCCTCAGACATCTTTGAAGTCAATCCCTCATCAATGCCTCAGAGAGGTAAGTACTGATCCAACTTTCTCTTTTTTAATGATTCAATTTCATTTGATTTACCTTAGAAATTCTATCCAAATATTATGTAATTTTTGGTGCGCATAGTCATTTGCAAGGTCATGGGGTACAAGTGCAAAGACTAACTTTCTCATTACTTGTCATTTCCATATAGTATATTTCTTTTGAATATTAATTCAAAGAGAAAAGTAGAAAATCATTTCTATAGCCTTATTATTAAAGTCTCAAATAGATGCCAGGTGAAAAAATTTGCATAGTGACTATTACAGGCATTATTTTCAAAAGTCATTCCTAAGCAGGATAAATTATATTCAATTAAATTGATTTAAAAATCCATTACATATTGTTTTTAGCAGGTTCTTCAAGATTTACAAAACAGTTTCATTGTCTTCCATGTATGACTTAGATTCACAGTCAAAAATAAGTTTCCACTTTGATACCACTGTAGTTTTCTTTTTTCCAAAAGATTTTACTTTTGATGAAGTTCAATTCATCAATTTTTTCTTTTAGAATTTGTGTTTTTATGTCCTATTAAAAATTATTTGCCTAATCTAAGGTCACTAAGATCTTTTGCTATGTTTTCTTCTAGAAGTTTAATAGTTTTAGATTTCACATTTAGGTCTAAGATCCAATTTGAGTTAATTTTTTTTTTTTGAGTTAATTTTTTTATATGATGTGAGATGGGTGTTCTGTTTCATTTTTTTTTTCATATGGATGTTCAATTTTTACAAAATCATTTTTCTTCTTCCAGTTTTTTTTTTCTTTTTTTTCTTCTTCCAGTTTTATTGAGATATAATCAATATAGAGCACCATATAAATTTAAGGGGTACAGCATGATTTGACTTGTATACATCATGAAATGATTATCATAATAAATTTAGTGAACATCCATCATCTCATACAGATACAAAATTAAAGAAATAGAAAAAAATATTTTTCTTTGTAATGAGAACCCTTAGGATTTACTCTCTTAACAACTTTTGTATGTAATATACAGCAGTGTTCATTATATTTATCATACTGTTGTACATCACATCCCTACTACTTATTTATTTTATAATTGAAAGTTTGTACCTCTGGACTGCCTTCATCCAATTCTCCCTCTCACACCCCCTCCCACGCTGCCTCTGGTAACCACAAATCTGATCTCCTTTTCAATGAGTTTGGTTGCTTGTTTGTTTATTTTTGAAGTATAATTGACCTATACCACTGTGTTAGTTCCTGTTATACAACACAGTGATTTGATATTTATATACTTTTCAAAATGATCATCACGATGTCTAGTTACAATATGTCACCATACAAAGATATTAAATAGTTATTGCTTATATTACCCACACTGTACATTTCATACCTGTGAATCATTTATTTTGCAACTGGAAGTTTGTATTTCTTAATCTCCCTCATCTATTTCTTTCCTTCTCCCAACCCCCTCTCCAGGTGGCTACTTGTTTGTTCTCTATATCTATAAATCTATTTCTGTTTTGTTACATTTGTTCAGTTAGTATAATACCCTCTAGGTCCATCTATGTTGCCACAAATGGCAAGATTTCATTCTTTTGTGGTTGAGTAATATTCCATTGTGTGTCTGTGTGTGTTTGTGTATATATATATATATATACACATACATAAACCACATCTTCTTTATCCATCTATCGATGAACATTTAGGTTGCTTCCATACCTTGGCTATTGTAAATAATGCTGCAATGAACATAGAGTGCACATATCTTTTCGAATGAGCATTTTCATTTGCTTTGTATAAATACCTAAAAGTGGAATTGCTGGATGATATGGTAGTTCTATTTTTAATTTTTTGAGGAATCTCCATACCGTTTTCCATAGTGACTGCACCAATTTACATTCCCATGAATGGTGTGTGAGGTTTCCCTTTTCTCTACATCCTCTCTAAGACTTATTTGTTGTCTTTTTGATAATAGCCATTCTGACAGATGTGAGGCGATATCTCATTGTCGAAATCAGGGATTTGCATTTCCCTGATGATTAGTGATGTTGAGCACATTTTCATATGCCTTTGGCCATTTGTCTGTCTTCTTTGGAAAAATGTCTATTCAGATCCTCTGCCCATTACTTAATGGGGTTGTTTGTTTGTTTTTGATGTTAAGTAGTATGAGCTCTTTGTACATTTTGGATCTTAACCCCTTATTCGATATACTGTTTGCAAATATCTTCTCCCATTCAGTAGGTGATCTTTTTGTTTTGTTGATAGTTTCCTTCACTATGCAAAAGCTTTCTAGTTTCATGTAGTCCCATTTGTTTATTTTTGCTTTTGTTTCCCTTGCCTGAAGAGACATAGCCAAAAAAATCTTTACTAAGTCTGATAACAAAGATCTTACTACCTGTGTTTTCTTCTAGAAGTTTTTCAGGTCTTACATTTAAGTCTTTAATCCATTTTGAATTTATTTTTGTGCAGGATGTGAGAGAGTAGTACAGTTTAATTATTTTGCATGTAGCTATTCAGTTTTCTCAACACCATTTATTGAAGAGGCTGCCTTTCCCCCATCGTATATTTCTCCCTCCTTTGCCATCGATTAATTGCCTATATAAATGTGGGTTCATTTCTGGGCTTTCCATTCTGTTCCATTGATGCATGTTGCTGATCTCTTAAGCTCACATGCATTTTAACAACCCTGCATTTTTATTACCCCCTCACATTTACTGTTTTTGACATTATATTTTACATATTTTTGCTTTATGTATCCCTTTACTACTTATTGTTGATATAGATGATTTTACTACTTTGGTATTTTTACCTTCCTACTAGCTTTTAAGTGGTTGATCTACTACCTTTACTGTATATTTGCCTTTACCAATGAGATTTTTCCTTTCATAATTTTCATATTTCTAGTTGTAGCCTTTTCCTTTTCACTTAGAGAAGTATATTTAACATTTCCTGGAAAGCTGGTTTGGTGGTGCTGGACTCTTTTAGCTTTTGCTTTTCTATAAAACTTTTCATCTCTCCATCAAATCTGAATTAAAGCCTTGCTGGGTAGAGTAGTCTTGTTTCTAGGTTTTTCCCTCTTATCACTTTAAATATATCATGCCACTCCTTTCTGGCCTGCAGAGTTTCTGTTGAAAAGTCTGCTGACCATCTTTTGGGAATTCCCTTGTATGTAACTTGTTGCTTTTCCCTTGCTGTTTTTAATATTCTTGCTTTAACTTTATGATCATTACCTTGAACTCTTTATCAGGTAGATTGCTTATCTCCACTTCTTGTTATCTTGTTCTTCTGGGGTTTTATCTTCTTCCTTCATTTGGAACATATTCCTCTGCTGCTTCATTCTGCCTAATTTGCTGTTTTATTTATATGTATCTGGTAAGTTAGTTACATTTTCCAACCTTGGAGAAGTGGTCTTTTATAGAAGTCCTCTGCGACCCAGCAACACACTCTCCTCTCATCACCAGAGCTGTATCCTCTAGGAGTTCTTCCTATGCGGGCTTTGTGGGTCCTTCTGTTGAAGGAGGACGGCTACTATGTGTATTCTGGTAGATGTGGCTGACCCCCAGTCTGGTTGGTTGCCAGGTCCTGCCTTGCGTGGATGCTGCCAGCTGCTGGTGGGCAGGGCCAGGCCACAAGGCAGCTGCCTGCAGAGCCCTGGGTGGTCCTGGGGCTAGGGCTGGCCCACTGGTGGGCAGAGCTGGGCTCTGGAGTGGGTGGTTATGGGACCTGGTATCCTGGGTCTAGTGTCTGCTGCTGGTGGGTGGGCCCAGTTCCTGACACAGCTGATTACAGGGTCTGGAGTACCCCAAAGTTCATGTTGGCCTGTTGGTGAGTAGGGCTGAACCCGGAGGTGGGGAGCTGAGGGGTCAAAGATGTCTCAGAGCTGGTGTCAGCTTGCTGACGGGCTTGGTGGTTGGGTACCAGGGCTGGTGTTGGCCTGCTGATGGGCAGGGCCATGGTCCAGGGGGTCCTGGAGCAAGTGCTGTCCTGCTGATCTGGATGGCTTTGGTGCTCTGGTGGTCCCTGGGCTCATGTCCACCCACTGGTGGGTGAGGATGAGTCCTGGGGCTAGTGCCAGCCCACTGGTGAGTGGAGCTATGGCCTAGGTTCTCTGGCTGCAGGGCCCTGAGGGTCCTGGAATTTGTGTGTTGGCCTGCTAGTGGGCAGAGCCGGGGCCTAGGTGGTCCTGGGACCAGCCCGTTGGTGGGTGAGGCTTGTCCAGGGGCTAGTGCCAGCTTGATGGTGGGCAGAGCCAGGTCCCTACAGATGGCTGTGGATATGCAGGGGATCCCAGGACTAGAGCCAGTACAATGGTGTGTTGGGTTGGATCCTAGGCCTTTTGATGGACAGGGCTGTGTCCCAGGATAGTTGTACACTCAGACAGTGTTAAGGCAATTGGCCTGCTGGTGGATGGGGCTATGTTCTCACAGGTAGCTGCTTGGCCTGAGGCGTCCCAGTACTTTTGCCAACGGGCTGGTGGGCAGGGCCAGGTCCTGGCACTAATAAGCTAGAGGGAGGATTCCAAAATGGCACTTGCTTAGCACCAGTGCTCATGTGATAGAACAAGGTCCCCCCAAAATGGCTGCCACCAGTGTCTATGTCTCCAAGGTGAGTTCCTGTTGCATCCTTCCTCTCTGAGAGGCTCCCCGAGATCAGCAGGTGGTTCTGACCCAGACTCTTTTCAAATCACTGCTTCTGCCCTGGGTCCCAGAGCATCTGAGATTTTGTGTGTGCCCTGTAAGAGTGGAGTATCTATTTCCCACAGCCATCTGGCTCTCCCAAAAGCAAACCCTGCTGGCCTTCAAAGCCAAATGTTCTAGAGGAATCATCTTAATGGTTCAGTACCCCCAGGCTGGGGAGCCTGATGCAGGGCCTGGACCCCTTGCTCCTTAGGGAGAGCCTCTGCAATTGTAATTATCCTTCTAGTTGTGGCTCACTCACTGTGGGTATGGATCTTGGCTATACCGTGTCTCTGGCCCTTCTACACATCTCATGATTTGTTTTTTTGGGGGGTTTTTTAAAGTATAGTTGATTTAAAATATTATATTAGTTTAAGGTTTACAATGTAGTGTGATTCAGTATTTTGGGAGAACATACTCCATTATAAGTTATTATAAGATAATGACTATAATTCCCTGTACTATACAATATATCCTTGTTGCTTATCTATTTTATACATGCTAGTTTGTGTCTGTTGATCCCATACACTTAATTTGACCCTTCTCCCTTTGGTAACCACTAATTTGTTTTCTATGTCTATGAGTCTGTTTCTGTTTTGTGTATACATTCATTTGTATTAATTTTTTAGATTCCACATATAAATGATACCATATAGTATTGGTCTTTCTCTGTCCGGCTTATTTCACTAAGCATAATATTTTCTAAGTCCATCCACATTGCTGCAAATGGCAGAATTTCATTCTTTTTGCATTGGTTGTATAGTGGTGAGCATAGGTGCCGTCCATTCTTTTTATGGCTGAGTAATAGTCTATGGAATACATATACCACATCTTCTTTATCCATTTATCTGTTGATGGGCACTTGGGTTGTCATGGTTTGTTCTTTATATAGTTAGTTGTAGAAGATCTTTTCTGCTAGTCTTCTGGTCTTTCTCAACAAAAGCTACTCTGTAAATAGTTGTCATTTTGATGTGCCAGTGGGAGGAGGTGAGCTCGAGGTCTTTCTACGCACCCCCCCGTCTTTGCCACTGCCCTCTATATTCAAAAATTTTAAAACTTTGCTCCAAATTGTAAAACACAGAAAACAAGAAAAAAGTATAAAGTGTGGGAAAAGTAAATTCAGCTCTATATTTTAGTGAATAAACTGTATCTTTTCAATTGTCTAGCATGTTGAAGACTCAAGAAAGAAATTATGGAGGAAAAAAGTAACTCAAAAATATCTGACTGGCAGAACTTAATGCCACTTAAGATTTTAACTCTGAGATACTATAAGAAAGCTAGCATTAAATATGTTAGGTCCAGTAAAAGGAAATTACTGATAAAAGTTGTGTTTCAAATACCCACCTTCTAAAATTTCCCACACCCACACGTAAAAGAACAACACAGAGAAGACTACTCACAGAAACAGCAATAATCCTAATTCACAAACTATTATGATTATTTTCTAATCATGTGATATTTGAACCCCTCCAGGAAAGACCTTGAGGAAAAATACTCTAGATTATAAACAGGATGTACATTTCTTTCAAAGTAATCAATACAGTTTTGTAAGTATAAGGCCGTTACCTAACATACATTAGAATCAAAACTATTAAAATAATTTACACTTGAAACAGAGTCCAGGCAAATGAAATTCAGTCAAATTACCAAAAAATGAAATTGAAAATAATAGAGATATAATAGTAGTTTGAGCTGGTTCTAGTGTTCCCTGTCAAGCCATCTCCTGAGTCTCTGTTCAACTGGTGGGTCAACTGAGGTAGGATGAGCTAGATGGCTCTGCTCATATGTCTTTTGGTTGGTACTGTTAATATTGGCTATAGGCAATGAGTGTCACTGTACATGTATCTCATCCAGGCAATTATTCCAGGCTTCTTCACATGGTGATTTCAGAGTCTCAAACATCAGCGGGAGAGGGCAAACTTGAATTTACTAGTACTTTTTTTTTTTTTTTTTTTTTTATTTATTTATTTATGGCTGTGTTGGGTCTTCGTTTCTGTGCGAGGGCTTTCTCTAGTTGTGGCAAGTGGGGGCCACTCTTCATCGCGGTGCGCAGGCCTCCCATTATCGCGGCCTCTCCTGTTGCGGAGCACAGGCTCCAGACGCGCAGGCTCAGTAATTGTGGCTCACGGGCCTAGTTGCTCCGTGGCATGTGGGATCTTCCCAGACCAGGGCTCGAACCTGTGTCCCCTGCATTGGCAGGCAGATTCTCAACCACTGCGCCACCAGGGAAGCCCTACTAGTACTTTTTAAGAAAAAATTTTTATTGAAGTATAGTTGATATATAACATTTTATAAGTTACTGGTATACAATATAGTGATTCACAACTTTTTAAAGTTATACTCCATTTATAGTTATTATAAAATATTGGCTATATTCCCTGTGTTGTACGATATATCACTGTAGCTTATTTTATGCATAATAGTTTGTATCTTTTGATCTTCTACCCCTATATTGCCCCTCCCCACTTCCCCTCCCCACTTTTTAATTTTTATTTATTTATTTATTTATGGTTGTGTTGGGTCTTTGTTTCTGTGCGAGGGCTTTCTCTAGCGGCAAGTGGGGGCCACTCTTCATCGCGGTGCGCGGGCCTCTCACTATCGCGGCCTCTCCTGTTGCGGAGCACAGGCTCCAGACGCGCAGGCTCAGTAATTGTGGCTCACGGGCCCAGTCGCTCTGCGGCATGTGGGATCTTCCCAGACCAGGGCTCGAACCTGTGTTCCCTGCATTGGCAGGCAGATTCTCAACCACTGCGCCACCAGGGAAGCCCTCCACTTTTTAAGTCTTTAGTTATATCACGTTTGCTCTTGTTCAGTCAGTATGGAAGATAGCTACCCAATGGTGTGGAATCAGGGAGCAGAATTACTGCAGCCATTTTTGCAAACAATATACCATGTGATTTACTGAGGTTTCAACAGCTATTTGGTGAAAGAACAAGGATTTGGGTATCCTGACCCTCAATCCTCTTGTCTCCAAGCCTCATTTTAATTTGTTCCTTTGAACAGGAGTTAGTAATACAACTCCCTTTACCACCAAAACCTTAAACTGAGACTTCAGCCACCCTAGAGGTAAATTACCTAGGGGACCTTGATTTTCTTTCACCATTCTGATGCTGTTATCAAGCTTTATCCACCAAAGACCCCCTCTCAATAGTGTCAGGCCTCAGTAATGCCATATAAGCACTCTGTCATTGTTCTGTCAATTTTAAGATTGGGTTAGAAATGTCTGATTAAGTGACTTAACCAAAATCACTCAGGACTAGCACCCAGGCCTCCTGAGTCAGAGTTCAGTTATTCCCCAACTGTACCCTAACTCCGCAAGAATGTCCCTGTACAAACAAAAGACTAAAATAATCAGAAGGAAGATAGCTTTTAATATTTTATCTCTTCTGAATTCTCTTTTTCATTAACTGCATTAGGTATGTCTTTCTCCAGTGCTTATTGCAATGCCTCATTGCATAGTAGGTAGTGAATAAATGTATAATAAATAAGGGGCTAAGAACTTGTGCTTTTTCATTTTTCTTGATGTAGCAAAAGCTGAGACAGGAACCTGGGGATTTTATTTGATTTTACTTCTTTGGAGAATTGTTTTAAATGGGAATGATTAATACACTGCTGGTGGCTGTGTTTGTTGGTAAAACTTATTGGAGGATATATTAGTAATCTCTATGGAAAGTCCCAAAATGATGCATGTCTCTAATTTTACTCATTGAAATTCTAAGGATATAATTAAGGATGTATGATATTGCTGTTTTTAATTTTATATTGGCAGTAAGAGCATTTTTCAACATCATTATGAAATTCTTAGTTATTCATTTTTATTTTACTTTATTTTTAAATTGAGATATAATTGACATATAACATTATGTTAGTTTCAGGTGTGCAACATAATGATTTGATATTTGTATATATTTCAGAATGATCACCAAAATAAGTCTAGTTAACATCCATCACCACACATAGTTACAAATCATTTTTCTTGTGATAAGAACTTTTAAGACCTACCCTCTTAGCAAATTTCGAATATGAAATACACTATTGTTGTTAACTATAGTCACCATACTATATATTGCATCCCTATGCTTTATTTGTTTTATAACTGGAAACTGGTATCTTTTGACCCCTTTTACCCATTTCACACCTCCAACCCCCAACCCCACCCCACTGCCCGCCTCTGTTCTCCGTATCTATGAATTTAGTTTTTTTGTTTTTTTAGATTCCACATATAAGTAAGTGAGATCATATGTTATTTGTCTTTCTCTGTATGACTTATTTCACTTAGTATATGCCCTCAAGATCCACCCATATTGTGGCAAATGGCAAGGTTTCTTTCTTTTTCTTATGGCTGAATAATATTCTATATAGATACCACATTTTCCTTATCCATTCTTCCATAGATGGACATTTAGCTTGCTTCCATGTTTTGGCTATTGTAAATAATGCTACAGTGAACATGAGGGTGTAGTTGTGAATTCTCATAGATACTTTAAGGCACAATCACCACATTTTCCCAAGCGCATTTGGTAATAAAATCTTGCTAGATAACCACCGCAAGTAGAATAAGAGAAAGTAGAAGGCAATGGTGGGAAGGCAGAAGGCCAGGATCCAGTCCTAGAATAACAGAATGTCCCTTCCCATCTTTTCTCTGGTCCTCTGCCCTTTCTATACATTCCTTCTATTATTTCGTTTTCTCTTTTTTCCCCTCTTTTGTAACTTCTTTCTAAATTTGTGTTCTTTTTTCTATGTTAATAAGCTATGCCTCAGTTTTTATGCATTGTTAAATGTGTGTATATATATATATATATATATATATGCATGTATATATATATATATATATATATATATATATATATATATGGTATGTATGTATATACCTTCACACATATACATCTATATTCAGTGGCCTTATCAAGAAAATTAAAAGTTCATTTTTCTTCCATTATGGTTTATTACAGGATATTGAATATAGTTCCCTGTGCTTTATAGTAGGACCTTGTTGTTTATCTATTTTATATGTAGTAGATTGTATAAAAGTTCCTTTTTAACTATAATATGGTATTTCCTGTAACTGGTATTTCTTAGGTCCTAAGACTCTCATTGCAATATTTATTCCTTATTTCCAGAGTTGCAATCACATAGTTGTTAAGTAAGATAATTTAAAATTTCCCTTTAATGGATTGAATGTGATTCTACATCTCCAGTATCCTGATTATCTGCATTTAAAAATGGAATACAAATGCCATCTGATTTTTCTATCTATAAAATTTCTTTGCAGATACTTTTAATTACAATTCCTGGCTTTTTGATTAATTATACCTTAATTCTTTGGTATTTGGCATCTGTGAATAAATTAACTTTGAAAACCACCACATGGTTATTATTTTCAGCTATCCTTGTGAGTTCAGATCCTATGCTGACTTCATCTGCTATAAAAGACTTGGGTAAGTATATTTTTCTCTTTTCCTATATTTAAAATATATTCCATGCTTAAACTGTCTAGTTTTAAGATCTTTTGTTCACTATAGTTTTTCACTATGTGAAGTGGGGTGCTGGGACATTGGGGATTGAATGTAAAGATTCAGGTGGTGTTGCTTAGAACAGAAGGAAATGCCAGTGATGGGCTTACTTAGTATTTTAAGTCTGACATTCAGTTGTGGAATAGGGCAGGGGATTATTTTTAATTCTTGACTTTATACATGCTTCTACCCTGAGCCAAAAGAGTAGTTCTGGGGGAATCGCCATATTGCATGTACATTGCGGTGACATTTCTATTGCCCAAAACCTCTTTTCTGTTGAAAACACTGTCGTTAAGATAAGGCTACTTGTAAAAAAAGAAAAAGGAAAACAAAGTCTTTGGAGTGTTTGTCACCATTAAGACCAAAAGCCTAAAAAGTCAAAAACAATAAAATCAATAATGATACAGTGTGTACTATTATAGGAGAAAGAAATCTATATTTAAAAGTATAAAATACCAAGGCAATGTAACCCAGAAAAACATCCAAGAGCCTCATTCAAAAGAAAAAATAACCTAATTTGTATTCCCTCAGCTATTTTTTAATGAGAACAAAAACATTTGCTTTAAAGTAGAATTAAAGTAGAATTTTAATATGGCACATACATGCACATACACACACACACTTTTTATGGCCACTTGAAAAGGAAAGAGCTCTCTGAGGCAAGTAGAAACAGAGTAGTGCAGAAACTTCAAGTGTACCTATGTGAATAAAGAAAAGCCAGATCTTTAAGACAAGGAGATTTGTCTGTCCTGCAACCCTGCTTCTATGAAACTCTGTCAATGTCAGGCCCTTTCCTACTCAAAAGATTTGGAAGAGTTCTATGCTACCTGAGAGAATTCCATACTCCTCTTAACTGAAATCTAGTTACTTATTCCACTGACTTCCTGGCTTACCATTGTTGAATTTAACTAATTTCTTTGGGTTAAGTTACAAGGTTGTTCTCATAAACTTTGGCCAACTTGCCATTACTTTTGGAATTTTATTTTTCTCCTCAATTTGCATCTTTAAAAAAATTTTTTTAAAAATAAAGTATCTTTCTCTTGGCAACATTTTTGTCTGAGTTTTCAAAGCAAAACTTTTATATATTTTTTACTTTATTCTCAAAAATAAAATTTGCCCAGGCCAATGTTTGGAGTACATGAATACATTCACATTGTCTTGGGCTTTTTAGGGTCCACTGACTTCTCTTATGTTCCTTGTCTGTTATTTATTCCCAAATACTCACATTTTGTTATAGCCCCATTTTCTAAAATGGAATAGTTATACAACAGTGTCAGTTAGGGTTTGTCTTTGTCCTTGTCTTTGACTAAAAAAACACCACCAAAACATAGTGGCTTCAAACTACAATTATATTTTATTTCTCATGAGTCTGGCAGTTCTGATGGCATGGGCTGGGCTCCACTGATCGTGGCTAGGCTCACTAATGAATCCCCAGTCAGCTGGAGGGTCATCTGGGGACTAAGTGATCTAGGATGGCCTCAACTAGGAAGATCCACCTTTCTTCCATGTATTTCTCACATTCCTCCAGAAGGGTAGCCAGGGAATGCTGCCATGGTGGTGGCAGGGATCCAAGAGAGAGGAAGCAGAAATCTTCCTCAAGCCTCTGCTTGCATCAAGTCTCATTAAAAAAAAAAATAATAATATTTTTTTTAAATTTAAAAAACAGATCTCTTTGGTGAGAGAAACTGCAACGTCTTACCGCAGAGGGCCTGGATGCAGGGAGAGGTGAAGAATTGGACCATCAAGGCAATTGAACTTCCACAGGAACAGACTGCCTTGGCTTTTCTTCTCTTCCAACAGCATACTTACTGTATTAGATTGTGATCACAACTGTAGAGTGGTTGGTTCACAAGGAGGGCTTTTACCATTTCCTTAATAATATTTCCTTTCTATGGACATTTTGAAAATCATTAAAGAGGCTCAAAGTTATAGTTTTGCCCCTACAGGCACATTGAATAGCAAAGAAAAAATGATAACTGATGGATATCTGAACGTAGAATATCATCATAAATAGAGGAGAATTAGGTTGAAAGTAGATTATATCAGGGTGCTCTCCATTAATGGAGCTTGATTTCTAAAACCCTTGAAAGTGATGTATGGGAAAGTCAGACAATTTCTAATTATAGTGTGATTATCAGGACAATTGCCTTAATACTTTGGTTAGTATTTATACCGTGGTGTAAAGCCTTGGTTTATAAATATACTTTATTCCTCCACCATCATTTTTTTCTTGTCTTAAATGCATGATGTATGTATTTATATAAGCCAAGTCTCAGAATTAAAAATAATAAATTTCATGTTTTCATTTGTGCTTTGAAACAAGGAATGAGAGCTCTAGTTGATTATCTTACTTACATAAACTATAATCAACCACAATTAATTTGGTAATTAATCATGGTGATCTAGACTTAACTTGTAGTTGATACATAATGAAATTTCCTTGAAGGGAGTTTACAAACATGACTAAAGTACACTTAAGTATGTAGGGAAAGTATGCGATATAAATACATAGCTAAGAATATCCTTCTAATTGCTGATAAAATTTTATTCTTCAACGTTGATGAAGTTTTTCCCACCTTAAACAAATATTTTTCCTTCTGCAGGTCTTTCTAGAGGCCTCGTCAATTTAATTAATGGAGAAAGTCTGATGACCTCTATAGTGTCTTTAATAGTGTTTACTAGTATTATGGATATTAACTTTGGCTTGCAAAAAAAGATAAACTATTCCTTAGGTAAGGACTTATTTTTTTCTTAATTTCTTAAAATTAGAATCCTGTATTTTCTGAAAGCTGACATGGATTTTGTAACACCTTACCATAAGTTATGCTTATACAAACATAATCGTATTAGTATAATGATTTACGCTTTACAAAGCACTACCACACATCCCTTATTTAATATCTGTTGCAGTTTTGTTGTGAGGCTGAGTTGGGACTTTTCACAAGGATGCATATAGAAGCAACACTCCACAGGCCTAGGCTGAACCAGAACGCTTGATAACAAGAATGAGAGATGTTGTTTTTTATGCGTTGAAGATGAACTCAAAAGATAAGCCAGGTAGTGCATCCACCAGTGGCGAGAGGAGGTGGCTTCCCTTCCCTTCGCCCTGGGACTATCTCCCTGCAGGCAATACAGAAAGCTGTCAGCTCAGTGAGGAAATGTGAGTTATATACAGCCATCTACAGGACCTGAGCACAGTGCTTGTAAGCAAAGAGACTGTAATATGCCTGGAAGCTCATTTACCACATTCAGATAGCCCTGAACAATAAGTATTTTATTTCCTTTATCATATGTGTATGTGTGCATGTGTGTGTTGAAATAAATGATATATGCACACTATAATGAGTGATTATAAAGTATTTATAAAGTATACAGATGAGTAATTATCACTCAGGACCAGAAATACAGTTACCAGCACTCCCATGAGCATCTTATATGTCCCTTCCCCATGCTTTCAGTGGTTCTCAGAGTGTAGTCTCAATAAAATTAGAAATGAAAAAGGAGAAGTTACAACCAACACCACAGAAATACAAAGGACCATAGGAGGCTACTATAGGCAACTATATGCCACTAAAATGGACAACCTAGAAGAAATGGACAATTTTTTAGAAAGGTACAATCTCCCCAGACCGAATCAGGAAGAAATAGAAAATATGAACAGACTAATTACAAGCACTGAAATTGAATCTGTGATTTCAAAAACTCCCAACAAACAAAAGACCAGGACCAGATGGCTTCACAGGTGAATTCTACCAAACATTTAGAGAAGAATTAACACCTATTCATTTGAAACTATTCCAAAAAATTGCAGAGGAAAGAACACTTCCAAACTCATTCTATGAGGTCACTATCACTCTCATACCCAAACCAGACAAAGATACCAAAAAAAAAAAAGAAAATTACAGGCCAATATCACTGATGAACGTAGATGCAAAAATCCTCCACAAAACACTAACAATCCAAATCCAGCAATACAGTAAAAGGATCATACACCATGATCAAGTGAGATTTATTCCAGGGATGCAAGGATTTTTCAGTATCTGCAAATCAATCCATGTGATACACCACATTAACAAATTGAAGAATAAAAACCATATGATCATCTCAATAGATGTAGAAAAAGCTTTTGATAAAATTCAACATCCATTTATGATAAAATCTTTCCAGAAAGTGGGTGTATAGGGAACCTACCTCAACATAATCAAGGCCATATATGACAAACACACAACTAACATCACATTTAATAGTGAAAAACTGAAAGCATTTCCTCTGTGATCAGGAACAAGACAAGGATGTCTGCTCTCCCCACTTTTATTCATCATGATTTTGGAAGACCTAGCCACAGAAATCAGAGGGGGGAAAAAAAAAGAATTAAAAGGGATCCAAATTGGAAAAGAAGAAGTAAAACTGTCACTGTTTGCAGATGACATGATACTATACACAGAAAATTCTAAAGACACTACCATAAAACTACTAGAGCTCATCAATGAATTTGGTAAAGTTGCAGCATACAAAACTAATACACAGAAATCTGTTGAATTTCTATACACTAACAATGAAAGATCAAAAAGGAAAATTAAGAAAACAATCCCATTTACCACCACATCAAAAAAGATAAAATACCTAGGAATAAACCTACCTAAGGTGACAAAATACCTGTGCTCTGAAAACTGTAAGACGCTGATGAAAGAAATCAAAGATGACACAAACAGATGGAAAGATATACATGTTCTTGGATTGGAAGAATCAATATTGTCAAAATGACTATACTACCCAAGGCAATCTACAGAGTCAAGGCAATTCCTATCAAATTACCAATGGCATTTTTCACAGAACTAGAACAAAAAATTTTTTAATTTGTATGGAAACACAAAAGACCTCGAAAGCAAACTTGAGAAAGAAAAACAGAGCTGGAGGAATCAGGCTCCCTGACCTCAGACTATACTACAAAGCTACAGTAATCAAAACGGTATGGTACTTGTATACCATACCGTTTTGATTACTGACTATTCTTTTCCAAAAAGAATCACCCCTCTCATGTCTTCCTCTAGGGAGCTGGTTCAGGTGGTGGACAATTACCCTACTTGGGCATAAGAAGCACTTGCTTTCAGCATTGTTCTGTATCCAATTATTTTACCCAGGCCATGGCAGCTTGGAACATCAACTGGAACCCCAGTTTAGCACAGGAAGGTACATCCTCTTTAAATGCTTCATATATGCCATCTGTGGTGTATAAGAAAACCAAACCAACTACCTACCTACAACCTTTTCCAAAATCCAGATTACAAAATGAGGTAACACCATACAGCACTTAGAGAGTTTTTACCATAAAACTTGCTGCAGATAAGGCCTTCCTGAAGATGAATAAGGTGAACAAAAAAGAAATGTTTATATTCAGAAGCATCTTAAAAACTCAAGAGCCACCCTTGGGGGAAACTGAAAAATGTAAAATGTAGTCATACATGCTGGTCAGAAGGATCCAAGCCCAGCCCCTATACCTGATCTAGTATTCTACTAGGTCCCATTTAAGATAGTAAATACTGATCACAGAATTTCAGGGAACTTGATCAGAGGCGACATCTACAATCTAATCAAAAGAACTTTCTTGATATTCACTGAGAAGCAAAAAAAAAGGAAAAAAGAAAACTACTGATGTAGAAGTTAATTCATTCATTAATCCAACAGTTACTTGTTGATATGTACTATGTGATAGCTCCTATTCTAGGCTCCTATTCAGCCAGGAACATAATAGTCCTGCTTTCATGGAGCTTGCCTCAAAATTTTGACTATAATTAATGGAATAGAATTTTGTTTTTGATTAGATTTCAGAGGAGTAAAAACTTTTAAATAATCACTGTTAAAATGATAATAGTAACAACATTTTATTACAAATGTCTGCTGTAGGAAGAAGAGAAGAGTGAACTTATTTTCTTTGGCATCAGGACTTTCTCTGAATTTTTTTGTTTTTTTTTTAATAAGTATTTTAATTAATTAATTTATTT
Source organism: Balaenoptera physalus (assembly GCF_965194825.1). NCBI lineage: Eukaryota > Metazoa > Chordata > Mammalia > Artiodactyla > Balaenopteridae > Balaenoptera > Balaenoptera physalus. The sequence goes on from NC_138891.1 coordinate 87,438,817, forward strand.
TATTTTTGGCTGTGTTGGGTCTTCGTTTCTGTGCAAGGGCTTTCTCTAGTTGTGGCAAGTGGGGGCCACTCTTCATCACGGTGCGCGGGCCTCTCACTATCGTGGCTTCTCCCATTGCGGAGCACAGGCTCCAGACGCGCACGCTCAGTAGTTGTGGCTCACGGGCCCAGTTGCTCCGCGGCATGTGGGATCCTCCCAGACCAGGGCTCGAACCCGTGTCCCCTGCATTGGCAGGCAGACTCTCAACCACTGCGCCACCAGGGAAGCCCCTCTCTGAATTTTTAATAGGAGAATTTCCCTTAAGAAAGGTTCTTGATAAGATTTACTGGTATTTCATTTTTATCAGTTAACACAACTGTGAAACAGTAATTTTCGTAGTAATCATTATTTTATAACATGTAATTATTTAAACAGTATTGCTCTATTTTTGAAGTGAACACATATTTCATAATAGGGAAAACCAAGAAGTTATTGCACTCAGAGGTTCTTACCTTTTCCAATTTGTATATTAGAAGTTTAAGAACATTGTAAGAAATAATGGATCTGCTTTGAGACTTTTCCTGACCTAATAAATCCATTCAGCACATATTGTACTCATTAAGAGCTATTTTTCTTTCTTAAAGGGGAAAGCAACTTTTAAACTAGGTCTTTTAACTCCAGTTCCCTGCATCCTTCTGAAACCAGAGTCGGCCTCCAGCCTATGTTTCATTTACAGGAGGTGCTGGATTCCCAAAATTATCATCATGGTCAGCTCCATACCTAGAATGGATGTGACTTAGAGGGTCATTCATGAAATTCTCCTCCCAAATTCACACTATCCCTACGGATGTTAAATCTTTCTGCTTGGCATATCTAGAAACCGTGGCTCCCTTTCAGCCATAGGAATGAGACTAGGTAGAGAAGGAATCTAAATAGCCTCAGTACTCTTAACAGTGCCCTCTCCACCAGCAGACATGATTAAGGATTCATAAATGGATTCTTTCTCCTTCATTTTACTATCTCAAAGCATAGTTCTAGGATTTACTTCCCCAAATTTAGCCTTGTTTTTTGATGTGGTTGCTGTTGCTGTTTTCTGTTGGCCATTCTTTGTTTCGATTTTGTTCTTGCTCTTCACATATTCTGTTGAAGTTGACCCTTCAGGCTTTCCTGACCCCAAGACCCATTCTCATCTATAATTCAAACTTTGCTCCTCTGTTCCTCACCCTGTAAAGGTGGGAAGGACTTCCTCACCCACTGAAAATGCCTGATTCCAGCAATCAAGGCTATCAAGGGCTTAGGTTTCCTGTTTTCCTGGGAAGGGCATCATGACTGTAGAAAGCAATTTGGCAAGATATAATAATATCGATAAAGGATCAACTATCCTTTAGAGCAGTAATTCCACTTCTGGGGCCTAAGGAAGTAATCAGAGAATTACAAAATAATTATGTACAGAAATATACACTGCAACATTGCTTATCAGGGAAAAAAACTGGAAACAATGAAATGCCCAACAATAAGGAACCAATTGGTTCAGTTTGGCAGGCCAAGACAATACAGGAAATTCACTCAGCTGGGACTCAGAGGCATTCCTTTTTTTGTATTTCTTTGTGTGTATTATGTTAGACCTGGAAAATAAGTTCCATGGGTTTAGAGACTTTCTACTTCTTGTTCACTACTGTTTTTCCAAAATGTATTACAATTTTTGGCACTGAATAAATATATATTCCCTAATGGGGACTGAAAAAAGCTCTTACACTAAACTGATCAAATTTTACAAATTTGCATCTGACTTTTAACATTTGAAAAGAAATGCTTTCAATTTAGGAATAAGAAAATACCCTACATCTACCCCAAAGACTATGAGCTATTTTTAAAGATAATAACAAAAAGAAAATTTGACCCAAGTTATCACTTAAAATTAAGAGCAAGTAAGTTCTATTAATTATTTTCTGTTTACTCCCCTTTCTTGCAGCCTATAGCATCATGGATAAAATTTGGTCATATTGTATAGCAAGTCTCTTGTTTGGAATTCTAACTTCAAAACTGGTACAATTGTGGATGTCTACTGTTTTGGGAGATGATGTGAATCATATAAGTCTCAGCATTTCAATTCTGTACCTCATCTTTTATATTTGTAAGTAAGAGGGCTATGCCTAAAATTAAATGATGTAGAAAAATTGAAAATAAAGATGTGGGAAATATTTAGGCCAAAAAAAAAAAAAACCCATTCAACTGATCTAGAAGGAATATTTTTGAAAATAATGTATCAAAGGAGATTAAAAATATTAATACGTATACAATGGGAAACAATGTACCAAGATATATAAAGACAATTATAAAAGACAAGAGAAATTTGACAAACTCATAATTACAATGAGATACTTTAACATGCCTTTCCTAGATAATTTCATAACCAACTGGACAAAAAAATGACTATGGCTATAAAAAGATTTAAATAAAAACTCAAATACTTGGCTCACAAGATATATAAAGAGTTTTATCTTCCAAAACAGAATGCTTATCCTTTATATATACCTACAGACATTAACAGAAATAAACTAGACTAGAAGAACATTACAATAAAATTTCAAACATTGTTCAACTACAATGCAATTAAATGCTAACTACAGAAGGAGGGTCTTTAAAAATAAACATTCTAACTGCCTGAAATTTAAAAAAACTTTCCTTGGTAATTCTTCAATCAGAAAGGAAATAAAAATAGAAGTTACAGATCAAGGAAGGCTAAACATTAGAAACTCTATCAACATTACTAATCCATTTACCACAACTCCCTTCTCACAGAAGTATGGCAAGCAATGATAATTAGCCATATCACTGTTCCCTGACAGAGCCTCAGAATGACTTTCAACCCAGCCCTTTAGACAGCTCCACAAATGATTTGGAGTTGGCATGTGTGATAATACCTACTTCCCAAATTACACTATGTCTTTCCATTACATTTAGGAATAAGAGTGTTGCCTAGCCTCATATCCGTGATTAAACACAAACGTAGAGAATGGACTTGAGGACACAGGGAAGGGGAAGGGGAAGCTGGGACGAAGTGAGAGAGTGCATAGACTTATATATACTACCAAATGTAAAATAGATAGCTAGTGGGAAGCAGCCGCATAGCACAGGGAGATCAGCTCAGTGCTTTGTGACCGCCTAGAGGGGTGCGATAGGGAGGGTGGGAGGGAGACGCAAGAGGGAGGAGATATGGGGATATAAGTATATGTGTAGCTGATTCACTTTGTTATAAAGCAGAAACTAACACAACATTGTAAAGCAATTATGCTCCAATAAAGAGGTTAAAAAAAAAAAGTTCTGGAAGCTCTAGCTAATATAATAAGAAAAACAGAAAGATGTTTATACATATTTTAAAAGAGAAAATGGTTACATTAGTCACAACATTTTAGATTATATAGAAACACCCAAGAGAATTAATTAATAAACTAAGACAAGGTTTTTTAATAGTTTGATATAAGGTAAATATACAAAAATTAATAAATCGAATAGCATTCTTATAAAACAGCAGTAACTAGTTATAAAATATAATGAAAATTGATTCTCTTTACATTAGCAAAAAGTTATAAAATATCAAGGAATAAACTTAACAAGAAGTTTGGACTTGAACAGAAAGCTACACAAGTTTTCTGAGAAGTATAAAATTTAAATAGACACAAAGAAAAGCTTCTTTTTAGAAATGCTAGAGTAACAGGATTCATTACTTTCATGTCTGAGGAAGGAAAGGCAGAACAGGGATTTGAGGTTTCCTAACTAATCTGGATTTAAACCAATTATAATCTAGTGAGGTTGCAGAATCATTAATGAATTAATAGACAGTCAGAGAATGATGAGTCAGTACAAGTACATTCGTTACATACTACTTTAATGGTGTATTCCTAACCCTACAAAATTTATATTCCAGCAAATATAATTTCCTCTAACATCATTAAGTAATCTTGAGGCTATCCTCAAGATTAAGAGTTACGCTCAAGGAAATAATTTTATCTATTTATTTAATTTTAAAAATTGAATTATCGTTGATTTACAATTTTATGTTAGTTTCAGGCATATAATATAGTGACTCGGTATTTTTATAGATTATACTCCCTTTGAAGTTATTACAAAATAATGGCTATATTTCCTTGCACTTCCTTGTTGTGTATTTATTTTATACATGATAATTTGTATCTCATAATCCCCTACCCCATCTCCAAGAAAATTATTTTAAATTTTTAGAGTCAAGATGTCTCAATAAACATTTTAGCAAAGACAAATCCTAGGACAGAATTTCATGAAAATAGATAATGAGTAAATATAAATCTAATGTAAAAGAACTTTTACCCTGACCTGGCTTATTATTTTTTTGTTTGTTTGTTTTTAACATCTTTATTGGAGTATAATTGCTTTACAATGGTGTGTTAGTTTCTGCTTTATAACAAAGTAAATCAGTTATACATATATATATGTTCCCATATCTCTTCCCTCTTGCATCTCCCTCCCTCCCATCCTCCCTATCCCACCCCTCTAGGTGGTCACAAAGCACAGAGCTGATCTCCCTGTGCTATGCGGTTGCTTCCCACTAGCTATTTATTTTACGTTTGGTAGTGTATACATGTCCATGCCACTCTCTCACTTTGTCACAGCTTACCCTTCCCCCTCCCCATATCCTCAGGTCCATTCTCTAGTAGGTCTGTGTGTTTATTCCTGTCTTGCCACTAGGTTCTTCATGACCTCTTTTAGTTTTGTTTTGTTTTGTTTTTCCTTAGATTCCATATATATGTGTTAGCATACTGTATTTGTTTTTCTCTTTCTGACTTACTTCACTCTGTATGTCAGACTCTAACTCCATCCACCTCACTACAAATAACTCAATTTCGTTTCTTTTTATGGCTGAGTAATATTCCATTGTATATATGGGCCACATCTTCTTTATCCATTCATCTGATGATGGACACTTAGGTTGCTTCCATGTCCTGGCTATTGTAAATAGAGCTGCAATGAACATTTTGGTACATGACTCTTTTTGAATTATGGTTTTCTCAGGGTAGGCTTATTGTTTATATTAATATCTTCAAGGTAGTCATCATAAATATTTTCCAAATTTTACCATTACTTAACAAGTTATAAAGAGTAGTCCAGGATTTGATCTCCTCAAAGCACATACATCCACAGTTTCCTCTTCTTTCACGATTCAAAAATCACTAAGTAAAGTGTTCGTTTCTGGCTTAGGTATCATTCCTAGCCAGAACTAAAATGAAGATTATAAAACTTGTAATTTTCCATCTCTAGAAGGGAAGACTCAATAGTGTGATAATGATGTTCATTTCATCAAATTAAGATTATCACAATCTGAATCAAATAATGATAGAATTTTGGAGGGAGGTGAAATTTTACAAAATAATTTAAAAAATTCATCTGGAAATATAAACTGTGAGACTATGCATGATAATTTTTTTAAAGTGAAGAATTTTACTATTAGGTAGGTATTAAACATTTAATAAGCCTATAGTAATTAAAATACAACTGCTGTTAACAGAGGAATACAAAGTAAACCAAAAAAACAGAAGGGGCACAAAACGGATCCATGTATGACAATTTGATAAACATGGCAATAATGATCAAAGTGGCATATCCACAATATTCTTCAATATTAAAACAAAATTTTAATTTGTGCTTGTTAACTAGAACAATGTCTGCTAAACATTAAGAGAAAAAAAAATAAGCCCATTACAGAACTGTATTGCTGTATAATCCCTCTGTAGTTTTTCTTAACGTGTGACTGTGTATATGTATGTTGGAAGCAAGCCTCTGTGAGTGTTCACAGGGTACTCCACTCCTCTCTAAGATCTTGATCCAATTATCTTAAGCTTCCAATTCTATAGTCTATGAAAACCCAAAGATATCTCCTCATAATTTCTGAAAATATCTGGAGTTTTCTTCCTCATAATCTCTGCTGCCTCCCCATAAATATATAGCAATTTCTTCTTCTTAGTAAACTCTAGTGAAGATGGGGATAAGGGGCACTCACAGGGAAAATTACGTTGTGTAGTTCACAACTCTATGAGATCTAACAGTTACCCCTATCGCCTCACTTTTCGATGTTTCCCGCTTAATTTTTACCACTTGTCTCCAGTATAGAAATTCAGCAAGCAGCCTTTAATGCTTGGAGTTGCCTTCTGGGTCTCATTCTGTACTTTCAAGTAGCTTATCTTATGATTTTTTCTAGGCAAATATAGTCCTCTCCTCAATAGAAATTTCAATCAAAATTTTCTTTAAAACTATACCTGAAGTCCTGGGAGTGGAATTATGGGTATTCCCTTTTTCTAAAAAATATAATCTCTATACTGTACCATATTATTTGAATTTTTCACAGTGATATCACTTTCATAAGCTACTTTCAAAATTGTTTTTCCCTCTAGCTCATGAAAGCTAAGAGAATGTTTAAGAATATTCCACAGTTTTGAACACTTTTCAGTCCCTGACGGTAAATTCACCAAACCAAAATTAAACTGGGGAAGTAGAGCCATATTGGGTTTCTATTGGCTCCACTCCCTTAGTCTTGTCACAAGATCAAACCATTTCTATCTCCTACTGTCTTCCAAGAAAAAGTATGTGAAGTGGGCTAGTCCATAGAGAGCTCATCAGCTCACTTACATTTAATTCATCCAGAGCCCCTCTGAAAAAATTAGACCTGTGGAGGGCGCTCTAGCCTCACTAGGGCACACGAAGAGATTTGTGAGCTCCACATTGTTGCCAATGATCAGAAGCCAAAGCAGTGTAAGGATGTTCATTACAGACTTTTCTGCACAGTTGGGTATGAATCTGAGGAGGAAGAAGGACAATGGGTGGTGATAATAATTTGTGATATTATCCAGTTGAAACCAAGTGGGATAGCCTCTCTATATGAAGTCACTACTATCAGATATCTGATGTTTTCATCTCTGGCAAAATTTGTGCCACTGTTGATGTTAAATTAATACTTTATATTTGTTTCTTTAAAAAAATAGGTAAGCTAGTTGGAATGTCTGGAATATTTACCATCGTCATTATGGGACTTTTTTTAAATTCTACAAGTTTTAAACCAGGAGTTGAAGCACTTCTTCTTGAGTGAGTGGCTAGCATATTTTCACTTTGTTTCGTACATTAGAAGTTATAATATTGTAATAGTAAATACATCTACGTCTACATGGTCAAAATAAGAAACTGACTTGAAAACTAGCTAATTAAAAACCCGTTCTAAAAACTCTATTGCCTGTGTCCTCTAAACCTCTATCTTTAAGCAAAATTTGTAACCTCACTTTGAGTTCATGTTGACTCTATTTCACCACTAATTCCCTTAAGTCTCTGACCATATTACTTAGTAATGTTCAGTCTAATCCCCTAGACAGGGGCTAGGATTAAGGTAAGGCAACAGGCCTTCATCTCAGGCACAAAATTTAAGAGGGTGCCAAAACACTCAGTAATCAAAGTAAATATTTTAATGCAATATTTTAAAATTGAAATTAATACAAAAAATCCATGGTGCAAATACAAAATTTTAAAAGAAAGATCAATATTACTAACTGTTCCTTTTGCCTCAGGCTCCAATATGGGTCAGTTTGGCACTGCCACTAGAATAGAAGACCAATATTTTAAAGAGAGTGAAAAGAGGCCATGCAAAGCCAATTAAAAGATTAAGCTGGGGCATTTAAATACAATTGGCAGTGTTAAAAAAGAAAATAGAAGTGTACAAATTGTGCCTTGCTCAAGGGCACCCAGCTGAGGGGGTCAGTGGAATCTGTGTCAGTCTTGAAGAAGGGTACTTTCTGTAATGTTCCAATACATGGGATGGGAACTTGGCCTAAATCACACAATGGCAGCATATTAATATGTGTTAACAGAGGCCCTGAACATAATCAATGATTTTTTGGCGTTTGGGAGAACATTATGGAAGATGAAATGAGTTCAGAAGTCAGAAGCTGAAAAGTATAGGATTTTATAGGATTTGAGAGCATGCCACTAAAATTTCATGTCAATTACAATGGAAGCCAGTTGTACTAGCAGCTAGGCAGCATTAATTGGGCCACCCTTGTAGGAAGAATTTAAAATGTTATGCATGTATTTATATCTATGGGAAGTGATTCTGAAGGCTCCCTTCATTCTTGCTGTAACTGAAAGCTGGATCTCCCCTGAAGACATTATTTCCCTCGTGTTCCTTAAAGGTTATAGTGTCTTTCTCACCTGCATCCCTGATGCTATAAGCCTAGGGTTGAGGTGGGTGATTTTTCTGTACCTCAGTCATTTTTATATTATTTCTCTTATTCTTCCCCAGAGGAGCCCAATTCTGAAGCTCATGCCATCAGATTATACCATCGGCCACCCTCTTGGTTTTAGTTATCTCTAGAACTCTGAGTCACACTCTCCATTTTGTGAAGATCTTGGCCCCTGTCTCACTGCAACTCTCTCCAACATCATGCTATCACCATCCTTAGTGGCATCAATCAATATTCACACAGTTGGTCCTACTAGTCCCTTACCTTTCAATTCCGAGACTTCCTCTCCTCCTGTGAGCACATCTATCACTCTGCTTCAGCCACCCACTTTATGCTCATACAAATAATAACTTCATAATCTCAATTTCAAGAATCTTACTATCTAAAATATAATATGTAACAGCTCCTACTCTCCAAAACAGTAGAAATCTAAGATAATAATGGTAAATCCTAGTAAATCCTACAAGAGTCTACAGCAGGTCCGTGCTACTCTCTGAGAGGAGGCGCACCATCTCTCATCTTTTCAGCTTAACCCCATAGGCCTCCAATTCTAACAATTCTGTTGTCACACTGAGAATATAACGCATTGAATCTATGATGTTTTCTGACCCTCACCCACCTCACTTCCTCCTTACCCAGATCATTTCTTTTGTTTAAAACCATCTAATAACTTCTCATTTGGCTACAAGTCAAAGTTGTTTTAATGGCAAACAAATGATATGTTTGTCCCCCTGTTACTTCTGTGATTCATTTCTACCACTCTCACCCTCACCCACCCTGCTCTAGCCACACTTGTTTTTCCTCAAATATACCAAACAGGCTTCCTGTTTGGGCTTGTGTCCTTGTGCTTCTGCTCTTGAAATGTGCTTCCTTTACATATTGGCGTAAGTAGCTGCCAATTTCATGCTTCTATTTCATTCTTCTATTCATACATCACCTTGTTAGAAAGGAATTCCCCAAATAAGAGATACTTCCTTGTCAACCCATATAATTTTTTTTAAGTCATATAGTACTACTTGGTTTATTTTTATTTTTTTAATTTTATTTTAATTTTATTTATTTTTGGTTGCATTGGGTCTTTGTTGCCGTGTGCGGGCTTTCTCTAGTTGCAGCGAGTGGGAGATACTCTTCGTTGCGATGCAAGGGCTTCTCATTGCAGTGGCTTCTCTTGTTGCTGAGCACAGGTTCTAGGCATGTGGGCTTCAGTAGTTGTGGCACACGGGCTCAGTAGTTGTGGCTCACAGACTCTAGAGCGCAGGCTCAGTTGTGGCGCTCGGGGTTAGTTGCTCCGCAGCATGTGGGATCTTCCCGGACCAGGGATCGAACCCATGTCCTCTGCATTGGCAGGTGGATTCTTAACCACTGTGCCACCAGGGAAGTGCCAACCTGTATAATCTTTTATTCTTGGCAAATTGATGTCCCTAAAATGTCCAGGCCATAAGGTCTTATCACTCCTCTAGGCTAAGAGCTGTGCAACATTGAGATATAAAAATGCACAGATGCCTAAATCTATAGTATCAAAATCTATGAGGGTGAGAGCATGGGATGTCTGATTTTAAAAAACTCTTCCCAGATGATACTTATATACAGACAGGGTTGTGACCCTTTGCTGCCGTAAAAGGTCTAGATTTGTTAGGATAACTCATGATCACCAAATAAAGGAAACAGACTTTTTTTTTTTTAAGTATTTGTTTATTTATTTATTTATGGCTGTGTTGGGTCTTCGTTTCTGTGCGAGGGCTTTCTCTAGTTGCGGCAAGTGGGGGCCACTCTTCATCGCGGTGCGCGGGCCTCTCACTATCGCGGCCTCTCTTGTTGCGGAGCACAGACTCCAGACGCGCAGGCTCAGTAATTGTGGCTCACAGGCCCAGCTGCTCCGTGGCACGTGGGATCTTCCCAGACCAGGGCTCGAACCCGTGTGCCCTGCATTAGCAGGCAGATTCTCAACCACTGCGCCACCAGGGAAGCCCGGAAACAGACTTTTAAAAAAAATTCAGGGCTTCCCTGGTGGCGCAGTGGTTGGGAGTCTGCCTGCCGGTGCAGGGGACGCGGGTTTGAGCCCTGGTCTGGGAGGATCCCACATGCCGCGGAGCGACTAGGCCCGTGAGCCACAATTGCTGAGCCTGCGCGTCTGGAGCCTGTGTGCCGCAACGGGAGAGGCCGCGATAGCGAGAAGGCCCGCGCACCGCGATGAAGAGTGGCCCCCACTTGCCGCAGCTAGAGAAAGCCCTAGCACAGAAACGAAGACCCAACACAGCCATAAATAAATAAATAAATAAATAAAATTAAAAAAAAAAAGAATTCAGAAGCTTTTTTTCTGTGTGCCTGACTGATTGCACACATGCACACACACACGTTCATGGGCACGTCTATTAGATGGATTTGGAGCTTGGTTATTCAGCTCATATGCGCTCTGAATTTGGTGGGCATTGATTCCTTACAGAATCTGGTTTCCTCCTCATAAGATTTCTCCCGTTAATTTCTACCATACATGAAAGAGTCTTGATAACTCTTTAATATATGTCGCTTAATTGATTTGATTACATTTTGTGCTAATCTCAACAAGACTGAGATTTTTGATATTTGGAGGCATTTTCCCACAGTGTTTCATATTGAAATTTTCTCTGGTATTGCCGAGGTATTTGTGTTTCAGGGACAGAGTCTGGCAGCATATGGGTAAAACCAAGCTCTTTTTCCTCTCATAAAATGGTATTCATGTGCCCTTTTAATCTTTTCCATTTACTTTGCTATACATATAATGTCAACATTAAAGACATGAAATATACAGAAAGATAACAAGAAGTTTTAAATAGCTATGGTCCCAACACCCAAAAATGACAAATAATTGTGTCTGAGTGTACTTTTTCAAACTGCTTTGCCTGCAGCTGATGAGAACGTGAGCTTTGGGAATGATGCAGAGTTTTCCTGGGCTCTGGAGTACTTGAATAAGTGCAGACTCAGAAATCACAAAAGGAGAACCTACAAAGCGGCATTCATGTGAATAAAAGATTCATTCACATATCCTGAGTGCTAGCTAGATTTTGGGCAAAGGCTTAATTCTATCACTATGTAAATCAGGCTAGTAGTTCAGTATTTCCTTTTAAAATAAACAATTTTAGATCTTCCTAATGATACAAGGACTTCACAATCAGTATTTTCCAGCTACTTGAACCATAGTGCCTGAATGAGTTCTGTCAAATAGCATAGCTACAACCTAACATGTCTTTCAGAGTCAACCCAAATAGAAAGACACTAATTTACATTCAGTGTAAGCTGGTTAAAGTTGCTTTAGAATTATTTGTTTACTTGCCTTAGTGCTCCTTTCTCTGCAGTTAAATTATAAGCCCCTTGAGTGTTGGTGAATGCCTTATTCATCTTTATTTTCTTTATAATGCCTAGCACAATGCCTTACATAGATAAGTCTTGCATTGAATATGTTAGATTAATTAACTATATTTAAATTTTTTTCTAAAAATGCAGATTCTGGAATTGTCTATCATTTGTTGCTTTTCTTATGGTGTTCACTTTCATTGGACTTCTAATTCCTGCACATACATATTTATATATATCATTTTCTGATATATATTATTCATTAAATATCTGCTTAACACTTATTGTTTTCAGGTAAGAAAGTCATTTGAATTTTTCTATTTATAAGACATTGACTAAGCCTGAAGACATTCTTTAAATGACAGAAATGTTTCATTCCTTAGAATGAAAAATTCACTCAAACTTTCCAAGGAATCATCAGCAAATTAGCACTCAGTGTTTTATTCAATTTTTAACTACATTTCAAAGCAATGCAAGCATGTTGTAAAATTTTTGAAAATTAGAAAAAAGAAAAAAATTTCTCATAATCTTACTACCGAGAGGCAACCACTACTAACATTTCGTATATTTCCTCCAGTGTTTTTTACTGTTTTTTATTCTATGAGGTTTCATGAAGTTAAGCACCTATCATAAATAAAAATGTTATCTTGCTTTGTTCACTTAATATTATATAACAAATAACTTACTATTAATAAAGTATAGTTGGAAATAGCTTTTTAAAAATCAGGGAGGGACAAATTGGGAGACTGGGATTGATATATACATGCTACTATGAATAAAATAGATAACTAATAAGGACCTACTGTATAGCACAAGGAAGTCTACTCAATACTCTGTAATGGCTTATATGGGAAAATAATCTAAAAAAGAGTGGATGTATGTATATGTATAATTGATTCACTTTGCTATACACCTGAAACTAATACAGCATTGTAAATCAACTCTACTCCAATAAAAATTTTAAAAAAAGAAAGATAAGCTTTCTTTCCTCCTAAATTATTATTCACTATTATTTGATACCTGCTCTGTTCGGTGTTCTGACGATTCTGGCATTCTGCCATGTTATGTTTTGTTATGCGATGTTATGTTATGTTACTTTTAGGTAACATTTTTCTAGCTTTGATTCAAAAAAAATTAAAAATAAATTAAATGATTACATGTCTAATAAATAAATAAATAAAAATAAAAATCATATGGAAGTCCTCCTTGTAAATGTCTTTTTTTGCCTAAATAATTTTTGTAGCCCCCTTTCCAGTGTTAAAAGGCAGAAAGCAGTCTGCTTATGTAACTGAAAAAGAGATGACATAGAGGAGGAAAACCACCATAACAATTCTTTAATCTCCATCACCCAAATTGTTAACATTCTACTTCCATCTAGGAAAATTAGTTGGGACTCAACATCAAGTCAGCCAGTGCCAAGTAAATGGAAATTAGTCCCAAATTATCAGATACAGTTAGTGTAATAAGAATGATCTGTGACTAAAAGAAGAAATAGAAATGAATTAACTGATACTGGGAAGATTCAGTAAGATTAAAATCTGCAAAGAAAAAACATTATTTTCTCTCATATTTATTAGATTTGCTTTTATTTGTTTTTGAGATCTAGAATAACGTATATCTACAAAATATCTCTAACACTTTCTTTTCCACCCGGAGAAGCACCACTCAAAGGTGATCTGGAATTACTCTACTACTTACCTAAGAGAAAGAAAGAAAAATAATAATACCATTCTCTTGGTATGGAATGCCCTTCTGCCTTCCTTTGGTGCCATGCCAACAGAGTGTGAAAGATGGTTCATTTGTCTGAGAGTTGGCAGTTGCACAGGGAATAGATTGGAATAGCATAGAATGGGATGGAAAGAAATTTCTATGACAAAAGTAACTTTTTAAAATCTGTTTTGTCTTTTAGACTTCTGGTCTTTCTATTATTGAGCCCTCTTTTGTCTCGACTTGGTCATGGTTTCAGCTGGCGCTGGGCATTCATTATGGTCTGGAGTGAAATGAAAGGGACTCCTAATATAAACATGGCTCTTCTGCTTGCCTACTCTGAATATTCTCTTGGATCTGAGAGGGAGAAATCTCAAGTAAAGAAAGATGTGTTTTTTTATTTGAATATTTTATGAAAACTGTTTCTGTGTACTAAAATATGCTTTTGTAGTGAGATTGCTCAACCCCACTTGGAATGTGGGAGTGATTTAGCTATGATGGTAAAACTGGGGAGGGGAAAAACAACTGGCAACTTTCCTCTTCTCCATTCTAGCTTAGGGATTCCTAAATCCCTTCATCACACTCTTAAAAGATAGGTTTATTGTACAAGTTAAGCGAATTAAAACTTATAAATCATTTAAAATATTACCTGATACAGAGTATGCACTTAATAAATGTTTCTATTTTTATTTACTTCTAACACTTACTCAAGAAAAGCAGATACCTACTTATAATTGGCTCTATTGCCTTCTGTAACTTTATGAGGCCACATTTAGTAATGCTAGGAACCAAAACATTTTGTTTATCAATGGAAGTTATCTCTAAGATAGAACCCCCAAACTCTGCCTAACAGAATATAATGGGTATGACTCTCCCTCTACCTCATCTCAAAATAAGATAATTTCAAGGAGCTCTTTAAGAAATTTTCTATGCAGACATCACAGCACATCTAATACTTCTGTCGTGACTTTTTTTTTTTTACATAAATTCCAAGAGTAAAGGGAACAGTGCAAAGGTCGCTATTATGTATAATCCAAACATTAAAAAACTAAATATTCAAGCACTGCTTTCTAAACCAAATTATCTAATATTACATGACCTCCTCCTTCCTTTTAACCTATCTCCACCTGCCTGAATAAAAATCAGTGTCATCATCATACATCCTGACCAGTATAATGGTGAACATTGCACATGGATATGGGTTCCGAAATTTTTAGTTGGTTGCTATTTACTGTGTGACCATCCACAAGTTATTTAATTCCCACCACCTCACCCAAAGTGTCAGTTTCCTCACTCCAAAACAGACTTAGTAATAATACCAATGGTTTGCTAATAAATATTTAACAAGTAACTTTCTCAGAGAGGGGGAGACCCTAAGTTGTAGTGTTTGCCAGTTTCTGTTGTGTAATCACTGGCACCAACGGGAACATCAATCTGCTCATAAACTTCCTGAAAATTTAATGATCAGCTCTCACAAACTTGTATGAGCCAGGTCTATCTGGCTATCTCACTATCTCCACTGTCTCAAAGGGTTATTATGATAAATTGAAAATATACCTAAAATGCTTAACACATTGTTTAGCATATAGTAAGTGTACAATAAATCTGAGCTGTGATGATGATGATGATGATGTTGCCATGTAGACTTGCTTTCAAATAAAACTTTGGTAAATAAAATCATTTGAGAGATGTCTTAGTAGTAGTTAACTAGTTGAGAAAAAAGTAGCACTCCTTACTTAATTTAATTTAGCTGAATCCTACAGCTAATTTATTAATACTCACAAAGAGGCACTACAATGAAAGCTTAAAATTTTAACTTAATCCTGTCTCTACTACTCACAAGTTCAATGACTGAACGGAATATGTTCCAAACAAGTGCATAAAAATATGTGAAGCGAAAACTGAGAACTAAGAGGAAAAATAGACAAACTATATTTGGAGACTTTGACACTCCTTTCTATAATTTGTTCAACAAAGTGTAGAACAACTAGATAAAAAATCAGCAAGGATATAGAAGAACTAAGCAACACCATCAACCAACAGGATCTAATTGACATTTATAGAATTGTATCAACTGATATAGAAAAAGCACTTAACAAAAATCAATATCTATTTATGACAAAATCTCTCAAAAAATAGAAATAGAAGGGAATTTCCTAATGTTGATAAAGAACAGCTACAAAATAATTTACAGGTAACATTATAACTAATAGTGAAAGACATTTTCACCCTATAATTGAGAACAATCCAAGAATGTCTACTCTTACTCTTTTTGTTAAACATCATGATGGAAGTTCTAGCTTGCTCCATAAGATAAAAAAATAAAATAAAATAAAGGAAAAAACCCCACATGAATATTGAAAAGGGAGAAATAAATTATCCCTATTTGCAGATAATATGATTATCTATATAAAAAATCCCAAGGGTCTTCAAAAAGAAGAGAAAAAAAAGCCCTTCTAGAACTAATAAGTGAGTTCAGCATGGTCTCAGGATACAAGATAAGTATAAAAAATCAAGTATTTCTATATACTAGCAATTGATACAAGGAAATGAAAATAAAGACACAATTCCACATACAATCATTCAAGAAATAAAAGCAAAGGAACTAAAATAATGAAAACAATTTTGAAAGAGAAGAAAAAGTGGGAAAAATCAGTATACCCAATTTTAAGGCATTATTACAGTTATAGTCATGGAGATTAGATAGTATTGTCAGAGAGACAGAGACATGTGGAACAGAATAGAGAACCCAGAGATAGAGCCACACAAACATCCCCAACTTTTTTGATAAAGGTGCAAAAGCAATTCAATAGAGGATGTCTTACAAATGGTGCTGAAGAATAGGACATTCATAAGCCAAAAAAAAGAACATTGACTCAAAGTCTCACATCTCTTGCAAAAATTAATTCATAGTGGGTCACAGAATTAAATATAAAATGTAAAACTAGAAAACTTTTTTTAACTTGGGATAAAATCTTTGGGACCTAGCATAAGGCAAAGACATCAAAGGCATAATCCATAAAAGAAAAAAAAAGAAGAAATTATACTTCATCAAAATTAAAAACTTTTAACAGTCCAATGGGCAGAATACAGGAAGAGACATACCACAGAAGAGGATATACAGATGACAAATAAGCATAAAAAATGGTCAACATCATTAGCCACTGGGGACATGCAAATTGAGACCACAAAAAGATATCTCTCTATTAGAAGGGCTAAAATGAAATATGGTGATGAAACTAAATGTTGGTGAGGATGCAAAGAACCTGGACCACTCATACATTGCTAGTAGGAATAACAAATAGTACAGTCACTCTGGAAAAGAATTTGGCAGTTACTTAAAAAAAAATTACATACACAAAGGAAGGGACCCAAAGGGCCTGGGGTAGCATGGGAGCTTCTGGCCCGGACAACTAGGGCTCCCATGCTAAGTCTGTCAAGGTCAAGGCTACAGCAACTTGACAAGACTTTCCACTATCCTCAGGTCAAGAAGTTTTTCCTGGGAGCTTGGAGGTATCAAAAATTCGTGCCAGAGAACAAACTGTACCTGTCCCTCAAACATTTGCCTTTAAGGGTAGCTTCAGGGCACTATGCTCTGTTTCTGAACCAGCCCATCTGGCAGCAGTCTGGTGAAGCTGCCTCCTCCACTCAATCTCCTCCATCAGGAACCATTTTCTTCTTTGAACACCATCAGGGACACCCGCAGCAGGGGCTGGGGCCTGGTCCAGCAAGAACCCAGGAACTCAGAGATTTTTCCTGATTATGTCACAGAGTGCCAAGGGGAGGACTAGAGCCATGTGGCTGACAGGGTCTTGGTGCTCCAACTGGGTGTCAGCCCTGAGCCTCTGAGGTGGGAGAGCCAAGTTCAGGACATTGGCCCACCAGAAAACTCTCAGCTCCTCATAATATCAATCGGCGAGAGCTCTCCCAGAGATGTCCATGTCAATGCTAAGACTCAGATCCACTCAACGACCAGCCAGCTCCAGTGCTGGACACCCCATGCCAAATAGCTTACAAGACAGGAACACACCCCACCCATTAGCAGAGAGGCTGCCTAAAATCAGAATAAGTTCACAGACACCCCAAAACACACCACCGGACATGGTCCTGCCCACCAAGAAGACAAGATCCAGCCTCATCCACCAGAACACAGGCACCAGTCCCCTCCACCAGGAAGCCTACACAACTCACTGAACCAAACTTACCCACTGGGGGCAGACACCACAAACAATGGGAACTACGAACCTACAGCCTGAAAAAAGGAGACACCAAACACAGTAAGTTAAGCAAAATGAGAAGACAGAGAAATACACAGCAGATAAACGAGCAAGGTAAAAACCCACGAGACCAAACAAATGAAGAGGAAATAGGCAGTCTACCCGAAAAAGAATTCAGAGTAATGATAGTAAAGATTATCCAAAATCTTGGAAATAAAATGGAGAAAATACAAGAAACGTGTAACAAGGATCTAGAAGAACTAAAGAGCAAAGGAACAATGATGAACAACACAATAAATGAAATTAAAAATTCTCTAGAAGGAATCAATAACAGAATAACTGAGGCAGAAGAACGGATAAGTGACCTGGAAGATAAAATAGTGGAAATAATTACCACACAGCAGAAGAAAGAAAAAAGAATGAAAAGAATTGAGGACAGCCTAAGAGACCTCTGGGACAACATTAAATGCACCAACATTTGAATTATAGGGGTCCCAGAAGAAGAGAAAAAGAAAGGGACTGAGAAAATATTTGAAGAGATTATAGGTGAAAACTTCCCTAATATGGGAAAGGAAATAGTCAGTCAACTCCAGGAAGCTCAGAGAGTCCCATAGAGGATAAATCCAAGGAGAAACATGCCAAGACACATACTAATCAAACTATCAAAAATTAAATACAAAGAAAAAAATATTAAAAGCAGCAAGAGAAAAGCAACAATTAACATACAAGGAAATCCCCATAAGGTTAACAGCTGATCTTTTTTTTTTTTTAAAATACTTTGTGATTTTTTAATTAATTAATTAATTTATTTATTTATGGCTGTGTTGGGTCCTTGTCTCTGTGCGAGGGCTCTCTCCAGCCGCGGCAAGTGAGGGCCACTCCCCACCACGGTGCGCGGGCCTCCCACCATCGAGGCCCCCCCCCCCGCGGAGCACAGGCCCCAGACGCACAGGCCCAGCAACCGTGGCCCACGGGCCTAGCCGCTCCGCGGCACACGGGCTCCTCCCAGACCAGGGCCCGAACCTGCGTCCCCTACACCAGCAGGCAGACTCTCAACCACTGTGCCACCAGGGAAGTCCCTAACAGCTGATCTTTCAGCAGAAACGCTGCAAGACAGAAGGGAGTGTCAGGACATATTTAAAGTGATGAAAGGGAAAAACCTACAACCAAGATTAATCTACCCAGCAAGGATCTCATTCAGATTCGATAAAGAAATTAAACCATTACAGACAAGCAAAAGCTAAGAGAATTCAGCACTACCAAACCAGCTTTATAACAAATGCTGAAGGAACTTCTCTAGGCAGGAAAGACAAGAGAAAGAAAAGACCTACAATAATAAACCCAAAGCAATTAAGAAAAGTGTAATAGGAACATACATATCGATAATTACCTTAAATGTAAATGGATTAAATGCTACAACCAAAAGACACAGACTGGCTGAATGGATACAAAAACAAGACCCATATATATGCTGTTTACACGAGACCTACTTCAGACCTAGGGACACATACAGTCTGAAAGTGAGGGGATGGAAAAAGATATTCCACGCAAATGGAAATCAGAAGAAAGCTGGAGTAGCAATTCTCATATAAGACAAAATAGACCTTAAAATAAAGACTATTACAAGATACAAAGAAGGACACTATATAATGATCAAGGATTCAGTCCAAGAAGAAGATATAACAACTGTAATTATTTATGCACGCAATATAGGAGCATCTCAGTACATAAGGCAAATGCTAACAGCCATAAAAGGGGAAATTGACAGTAACACAATCATAGTAGGGGACTTTAACATCCCACTTTCATCAATTGACAGATCATCCAAAATGAAAATAAATAAGGAAACACAAGCTTTAAATGATACATTAAACAAGATGGACTTAATTGATATTTACAGGACATTCCATCCAAAAACAACTGAATACACTTTCTTCTCAAGTGCTCATGAAACATTCTCCAGGATAGATCATATCTTGGGCCACAAATCAAGCCTTGGTAAATTTAAGAAAATTGAAATCGTATCAAGTATCTTTTCTGACCACAATACTATGAGACTAGATATCAATTACAGGAAAAAAAACTGTAAAAAAATACAAACACAAGGAGGCTAAACATTACAGTACTAAATAACCAAGAGATCACTGAAGAAATCAAAGAGGAAATCAAAAAATACCTAGAAAAAAATGACAATGAAAACACGACGAACCAAAACCTATGGGATGCAGGAAGAGCAGTTCTAAAAGGGAAGTTTATAGCAATACAATCCTACCCCAAGAAACAAGAAACATCTCAAATAAACAATCTAACCTTACACCTAAAGCAATTAGAGAAAGAAGAACAAACTTTGTTAGCAGAGTTAACAGAAGGAGAGAAAGTTGGCAGAAGGAGAGAAATCATAAAGATCAGATCAGAAATAAATGAAAAAGAAATGAAGGAAACAATAGCAAAGACCAATAAAACTAAAAGCTAGTTCTTTGAGAAGTTAAAGAAAACGGATAAACCGTTAGCCAGACTCATCAAGAAAGAAAGGGAGAAGACTCAAATCAATAGAATTAGAAATGAGGAAAGAGAAGTAACAACTGACATTGCAAAAATGTAAAGGATCATGAGAGATTACTACAAGCAACTATATGCCAATAAAATGGACAACCTGGAAGAAATGGACAAATTATTAGAAGAGCACAACCTTCCAAGACTGAACCAGGAAGAAATAGAAAATATAAACAGACCAATCACAAGCACTGAAATTGAGACTGTGATTAAAAATCTTCCAACAAACAAACGCCCAGGACCAGATGGCTTCACAGGTGAATTCTATCAAACATTTAGAGAAGAGTTAACACCTATCTTTCTCAAACTCTTCCAAAATATAGCAGAGAGAGGAACACTCCCAAACTCATTCTATGAGGCTACCGTCACCCTGATACCAAAACCAGACAAAGATGTCACAAAGAAAGAAAACTACAGGCCAATATCACTGATGAACATAGATGCAAAAATCCTGAACAAAATACTAGCAAACAGAATCCAACAGCACATTAAAAGGATCATACACCATAATCAAGTGGGGTTTATCCCAGGAATGCAATGATTCTTCAATATATGCAAATCAATCAATGTGATACACCATATTAACAAATTGAAGGAGAAAAACCATATGATCATCTCAATAGATGCAGAAAAAGCTTTTGACAAAATTCACACCCATTTATGATAAAGACCCTCCAGAAACTAGGTATAGAGGGAACTTACCTCAACATAATAAAGGCCGTATATGACAAACCCACAGCCAACATCGTTCTCAATGGTGAAAAATTGAAACCATTTCCACTAAGATCAGGAAAAAGACAAGGTTGTCCACTCTCACAACTATTATTCAACATAGTTTTGGAAGTTTTTGCCACAGCAATCAGAGATGAAAAAGAAATAAATGGAATCTAAATCGGAAAAGAAGAAGTAAAACTGTCACTGTTTACAGATGACATGATACTATACATAGAGAATCCCAAAGATGCTACCAGAAAACTGCTAGAGCTAATCAATGAATTTATTAAAGTAGCAGGATACAAAATTAATGCACAGAAATCTCTTGCATTCCTATACACTACTGATGAAAAATCTGAAAGAGAAATTAAGGAAACACTCCCATTTACCATTGCAACAAAAAGAACAAAATACCTAGGAATAAACCTACCTAAGGAGACGAAAGACCTGTACGCAGAAAACTATGACACTGTTGAAAGTAATTAAAGATGATACAAACAAATGGAGAGATATACCATGTTCTTGGATTGGAGAATCAACATTGTGAAAATGACTATACTACCCAAAGCAATCTACAGATTCAATGCAATCCTTATCAAACTCCCAATGGAATTTTTCACAGAACTAGAACAAAAAATTTCACAATTTGTATGGAAACACAAAAGAACCCGAATAGCCAAAGCAATTTTGGGAAAGAAAAATGAAGGTGGAGATCTCAGGCTCCCTGACTTCAGACAATACTACAAAGCTACAGTAATCAACACAGTACAGTACTGGCACAAAGACAGAAATATAGATCAATGGAACAGGACAGAAAGCCCAGAGATAAACCCACACACATATGGTCACCTTATCTTTGATAAAGGAGGCAAGAATATACAGTGGACAAAAGACAGCCTCTTCAATAAGTGGTGCTGGGAAAACTGGACAGCTACATGTAAAAGGATGAAATGAAAACACTCCCTAACATCATACACAAAAATAAACTCAAAATGGATTAAAGACCTAAGTGTAAGGCCAGACACTATAAAACTCTTAGAGGAAAACATAGGCAGAACGCTCTATGACATAAATCACAGCAAGATCCTTTTTGACCCACCTCCTAGAGAAATGGAAATAAAAACAAAAATAAATAAATGGGACCTAATGAAACTTAAAAGCTTTTTTACAGCAAAGGAAACCATAAACAAGACGAAAAGACAACCCTCAGAATGGGAGAAAATATTTACAAACGAAGCAACTGACAAAGGATTAATCTCCAAAATATACAAGCAGCTCATGCAGCTCAATATCAAAAAAACAAACAACCCAATCCAAAAATGGGCAGAAGACTTAAATAGACATTTCTCCAAGAAGATATACAGATTGCCAACAAACACATGAAAGGATGCTCAACATCATTTATCATTAGAAAAATGCAAATCAAAACTACAATGATGTATCACCTCACACCAGTCAGAATGGCCATCTTCAAAAAATCTACAAACAATAAATGCTGGAGAGGGTGTGGAGAAAAGGGAACCCTCTTGCACTGTTGGTGGGAATGTAAATTGATACAGCCACTATGGAGAACAGCATGGAGGTTTCTTAAAATACTGAAAATAGAACTACCATATGACCCAGCAATCCCACTACTGGGCATATACCCTGAGAAAACCATAATTCAAAAAGAGTCATGTACCACAATGTTCATTGCAGCTCTACTTACACTAGCCAGGACATGGAAGCAACCTAAGTGTCCATCAACAGATGAATGGATAAAGAAGATGTGGCACATATATACAATGGACTATTACTCAGCTATAAAAAGAAACTAAATTGAGTTATTTGTAGTGAGGTGGATGGAGTTAGAGTCTGTCATACAGAGTGAAGTAAGTCAGAAAGAGAAAAACAAATACCGTATGTTAACGTATATGTATGGAATCTAAAAAAAAAAAAAAAAAAAAGGTTCTGAAGAACCAAGGGCAGGACAGGAATAAAGATGCAGACATAGAGAATGGACTTGAGGACACAGTGAGGGGGAAGTGTAAGCTGGGATGAAGTGAGAGAGTGGCATGGACATATAGACACTACCAAATGTAAAGTAGATAGCTAGTGGAAAGCAGCTGTGTAACACAGGGAGATCAGCTCAGTGCTTTGTGACCACCTAGACGTGTGGGATAAGACACAAGAGGGAGGGGATATGGGGATATATGTATACGTATAGCTGATTCACTTTGTTATACAGCAGAAGCTAACACAACACAGTAAAGCAATTTTACTCTAATAAAGATGTTAAAAAAATAAAATAAATAAAATGTTAAACCTTAAAAAAGAGCAAGAGATGGAGACAGAGATAGGCAGAAAGAGATAGGGAAAAAATTACTGATATCAATATTGAAAAAGAGAACATGACTACAAATTATACAGCTATTAAAGGAGTAATAAATAGGAATTATGCATAACTTTTTGTCAGAATAATTCAATACCTTAGATGAAAATGGTTAAACTCCTCAAAAACACAACTTACCCAAACTGACACAAAAGAAAATAGAAAATCTGAATAGCCCTATATCTGTTAAAGAAATTGGGTATATAAATTAAAACTGTCTCACAAACTAGAAGCCCAGATGGCTTGACTGGCAAATTCTGCCAAACATTTAAGGAATAATTGATAACAATTCTACATAAACTCTCATAAAATAGAAAATGATGAAACACTTTCTTATTTTATGTGGCCAGCCCACTCTGATACTAAACCCCAACAAAGATAATTACAAACAAACAAAACCATTAATTAAACATGATGCAAAAATTCTTAGAAAATATATAGCCAATTAATTTTAAATATATAAAAAGTATAAGACATTATGACCAAATAGACTTTATCCAAAAAATATGTCCAGAAATATTAGTTTAACAATCAAAAAACTATTTGTGAAATCTAAAAAAACTGAACTCATAGAAACAGAGAACATATTGGTGATGGCCAGAGGTGGTGAGAGGAGATGGAGGAAATGGATGAAGGCAGCTTGAAAGTACAGACTCCCATTTATAAGGTAAATAAATTGCCAAAGAAAGTAAAACCTCCATTTTTACCTCACACCATATGTAAAAGTGCTTAGAGATGCATCATAGACATAAATATAAAATCAAAAGCCCTAAAATTTCTGAAGGAAACATAAGAGAATACCTTTGCAACCTTAGAATAGACAAAGGGTTTTTAGAACAAAAAAACAATAGTAATTGGAGTTCTCAACATTAAAAATGTTTGCTCATCAAAGATAGCTTTACATAAATGGATAATGTAAGTCACAAACTGAGAGGAAATATCTGTAACACATATATCTGATAATGCACTTTTTTCTGTATTTTTCTATTGAAATATAGCTAATTTGCAATGTTGTGTTAGTTTCAGGTGTACAGAAAAGTGATATTCTTTTCCAGATTCTTTTCCATTATAGGTTATTACAAGATATTGAATATAGTTCCACGTGCTATACAGCAGGTCCTGTTATTTACCTATTTTATATATAGTAGTGTGTATATGTTAATCCCAAAGTCCTAATTTATCTCCCCCCACCACTGCTAAACCCTTTGGTAACCATGGGTTTGCTTTCTATGTCTGTGAGTCTATTTCTGTTTTGTAAATAAGTTTATTTGTATCATTTTTTAGATTCCATACATAAGTGTATCCTATGATATTTGTCTTTCTCTGTCTGATTTACTTCACTTAGTATGATAATCTCTAGGCCCATCCAAGTTGCTGCAAATAGCATTACTTCACACTTTCTCATGGCTGAGTAATATTCCATTGTATATATATATACCACATCTTCTTTATCCATTCATCTGTGGATGAACATTTAGATTGCTTCCATGTATTGTAAATAGTGCTGCAGTGAAGATTGCTGCACATGTATCTTTTCGAATTAGAGTTTTCTCCAGATATATGCCCAGTAATAGGATCATATGGTAACTCTATTTTCAGTTTTTTAAGGAACCTCCATACTGTTTTCCATAGTGGCTGTGTCAATTTACATTCCCACCAACAGTGTAGGTGGGCTCCTTTTTCTCCACACCCTCTCCAGTATTTGCTACTTGTAGACTTTTTAATGATGGCCCTTCTGACTGGTGTAAGGTGATACCTCATTGTAGTTTTAATTTGCATTTCTCTAATAATTAGCTATTGAGCTTCTTTTCATGTGCCTGTTGGCTATCTGTATGACAATGCACTTTTATCCAGAATATATTTTTCAAAATTTCTACAATTTTATAATAAAAGAAAAACAACCCAATTTTAAAAATAGGCAAAAGAGTTAAACAAATGTTTCAAAAAGAAAGATATATACCACTAAGCACATTAAAATGCTCAACATCATTACTCTAGGGAAATGCAAATTAAAACTACAATGAGAAACATAATATTCAGTTTAAACGAAGGTTTTTGAACTGGCAAATCTCACCTATAGAAATAGAAATAGGAACAGTAGTTGCCTTGTGTCGGGTGGGGATTGATTGGAGCAGCACTGGAGAAATTTGGAGGGATATGAGAATATTCTACATCTTGATAGGACTGAGGGTTATATAGGTATATGCACTGTCAAAACTTATCAAATGATACATAAGTACATTTCAATGTGTGTAGATTATACCTTGGTTTTTCTAATTACCAGTGTTTGGACTGCATCCTTGAAGAATTAAATCAGAATATTCAGTGGGAACATCCTGGGCACCAATATTTTAAAGTTTCTCTGGTGATCCTAGTATGCAACCTTGAAAGGCTCTAGTGTGGTTTCATGCTCTGTCTCTAACCTCCATTTGTAGCCAAAGAATAGAGGACTGGCTAAGAGTTTAAAATAAGTTCTGGAAGTTAGAATTCCATAAATCAATGGAAGTATGTAGTATCAAATTGAAAAGTATCACTTCATCTGTCCATGGAGATTAACTTGGGATATAAGTGGAGAAAAAAAAACAGGTGGCACCAAAGGCATCAATTGCTCCTCCCTGCTGGCAATGAAAGGATGCCAGAGAAGCAAAATATGAGGTGGAGCAAACATACCAAGGCCTCTGAGTTGTTCTCTTCCTAGGTGGAGAGAATTATTTCATACAGATGTGTTGATAATGTTGAGCAGAGAACTGTGTGGCTGTGTACATGGAGGTGTGTATGGTGAGTGAGAATTGGTGAAGCACAGGTATATTTCCAGGGCTCAAGAAGTGCAGTTATGGAGTTTAAGAACAAGTATTTTCTCCTAATGTCTCCATATGTACATAAATATTTATCAAACCATGTGTCCTGATTTTTGGTTTGGTTCCAGAAATGTGAATGAAGCACATGCAAGAAGATAGAGAATCCCCAGAGTACTGTCATCATGCCTGACATCCAAATTCCCCTCTGCCATGAGTATCTATTGACATAGTACATCCTAGCTTAATTTACATTGGTAAATATAGAGTATATTATATGACATTGTGATGAAAACTTACTTTGTTTTTTTTTTTCTATTCCAGATATTATTTCATGGAGTGTCAGTATCCTTAGTTAGCCTGATTGTCAATAGATTTATTTTGCCAATGGCAGTTACTAAACTCGGTAAGCCCTGCAAACTCATATTCTGAGTGAAGAGAAAAATATTCCAAACATGCTAAAGAATTGTTAATAATGAAGAAAGAAGCCATATAAATACAAATCAATGGTGTCTAATTGAAGAGGAAATTGGATCTCTATGTAAAGTCATATGAATTGTTTAGGCCAATAAGCAATAATCTTGTACCCCAGTGTTCATTGCAGCACTATTTACAACAGCCAGGACATGGAAACAACCTAAATGTCCAATGATAGATGAATAGATAAAGAAGATGTGGTACATACATACAATGGAATATTACTCAGCCATAAAAAATGAATGAAATTGGGTCATTTGTAGAGATGTGGATGGATGTAGAGTCTGTCATACGGAGTGAAGTAAGCCAGAAAGAGAAAAACAAATATCATATATTATTAACGCATATATGTGAAATCTAGAAAAATGGTACAGATGAACCTGTTTGTAGGGCAGGAATAGAGACATAGACATAGAGAATGGACATGTGGACACAGAGGGGGAAGGGGAGGGTGCAACGAATTGGGAGATTAGGTTTGACATAAATACACTACCATGTGTAAAATAGATAGCTAGTGGGAACGTGCTGTATAGCACAGGGAGCTCAGCTCGGTGCTCTGTGATGACCTAGATGGGTGGGATGGGGGGGCGGGGTGGGAGGGAGGTCCAAGAGGGAGGGAATATAGGTATACATATAGCTGATTCACTTCATTGTACAGCAGAAACTAACATAACATTGTAAAGCAATTGTACTCCAATTAAAAAAAAAGATTACTTATTTACATTAGTCCAGTTTAAGTAAAATTATACAACTTTATTCAGTTATTTGACAAACTTTTTATTAAGAGCCTCTTTTATGCCAGTCACTATTTTAACTGATAGTGATGCATTATGAAGACAAAAAAGATTTCTGAGTTGATGGAGCTTATGTTGGGGAGAGGAGTAACAGGCAGTAAACAAGTCAAATAAGGTAATATCAGAGAGTCATTTTTGTATAAAAATAAACCACATATAAATAAAATAGAAAACACAACAGGTAATAGATTCCTGAGGAAATTAGAAAATGAGTGTGTTCAGGGAAAGAAGGTAAGGTGCTGGGACCTTCGAGAACAATGCCAATAGTGGAGGAAGTCCAGATGGGAGAGGTAGGGAAAGAGATAATGAAGGACCTTGAATTTTAAGATTTTATTCTAAGGGATAAATGGATTTCTTGGTTGGTTTTAAGCAAGTAAGTGTAATTTTATGAATAAGGTCCTTAAAAAGACAACTCTGGTTCTGTGGATAGCTGATTGGGAGCTATGAAGAGAGTAGAAACAGAAATAACAGTTTTAGGAGGCAACTGCATTATGCAATATGACTGTTTCAATCCCCTACTTTTCAACAATTGATAAATTGAAATCTAAAGAGTCAAAAGTTCTTGACTAAGGTCACACAGCTTGATAATGGCAGTTAAAGAACTAAAAACAAATTGCTCTAATGCTTTTAATCCATTGTATTCTTAACTGCTTTATCACCCTTTCTTGTTACACGCAGAGTTTTCATTCATATGGCATTTTGTAACCAATCTTAAATTTCATCTTTATGGATAATATTGCACCTTCATCCTCATATTTGCAGCAAAATCTTTTCTTCCATTTACTTTTTTCTCTGTTTTTATTTTCTGAGCCTTAACATAGTAAAATGGGAAAAACAGATTAAAGAGGTAAAATTTTGCAGTGTATCAGATGTTCTACTTAGTAGCTAAATAAACCTAAAATTTTTATTGTGGAGCATCTGTTCACTTGCACTGAGAGCAGTGAACATTTTCTCATGGAACATTATTGCTTTCCAAAGAAACTTCTATGGCTCAGAAAAAGGGAATTTGTGTCTGGTAGTAAGATTCCTTCAAACCTTATTGAGGTCTGGAGATATATATACGTACACACACACACACACACACACACACACACACAGTTGATCCTTGATCAACATGGATTTGAACTACGCCAATCCACTTATAAGTGGATGTGAATATTTTTTTAATTAAAAAAAATTTTTTAATATGTACTTCAGTATAACACAAACCTGCTGATTGAATCTGAGGATGCAGGACCGTGGATATGAAGGGCCAACTGTAAAGTTATATGCGTGGAGGGTTGGCACCCCTGACTCCTATGTTGTTCAAGGGTCAAATGTATATATCTGGAGATAAATAAATATATATCATAAATACTTATATATATGACCTTATGTATAGGTGGGAAATATGTGTATATATCTACACATACACTGTGTACATATATGTATATGTATATCTATACCTCCTGCATATATCTCCTACACATCTATATGTATATATGTATATTCTATATACATCATCAAAATGATGATGTCTACTATTTATAAAATGTGTTCTTTGTATCAAAGGTCTTCGTGATGTCACATCAACAAAGTATAAATCACTGTATTATACGTTTCAACACTTTCAAGAACTAACCGTATCTGCAGCCTCTGCACTCAAATTTGACAAAGATCTTGCTAACGCAGATTGGAACATGGTTGAGAAAGCAATTATACTGCAAAACCCATATGAAGTAAGCAAGTAATATCTTTTGTTTACTCCTTCAAAGTGGATATGATTGCCCTTAAATAAGTATAAATGTTATAAATATTAATTCACAATTCTTAGGGAATTTTGTGACCACTGTGGGGCAAAGTAGAAATGACAACCCCTTTGCGTATAGCAAGTATGTATTGTAAATTCAAAAGAAGGACTAGTGTATTGGAGCTGCCTTTAAAAGACAGCATAAAAAGAAGAGAGTGAGCCTTAGAAAATGGCTAGTTTTTTTACTAGACCGAGGATGGACAGCATTTATTCAGTGTTTATTTAGGCTATTATATAGCCAAGTACTTGCTAGGCCCTGGTTTATGATTAATATTACTTTTTAATATAAAATAGAATTCAAAGCCAGTGTCATACGATTAGATGTGGTGAAATGTCACCTCCTGCTTCTGAGATATGCTTTAGAATCTCCATGGTCAGACTTCTAATTCATATATGAGTTCATAATTCATCAGCAGTCATGAATGCCACAAGGAGAAATAATAAAAGTTGTCCTGGTATCTGCTCAATGCTTCTTCTGGGTTGCCATCTCCTATATTATGTCCAATTTTCATTGCAATGCTTTTCTGCATCACACAATATGAGGGGCCAACTTCTATGACTGTAGACATAGATAATTGGTTGCTATGAAATAGGATTTCTAAAGCTCCATTTTAAATCCTCTAACAGGTGCTTGAAGCTCCAGATGGGGGCCCAGAATCAAGCCTTGTGTCTGCAGGAATATTGCCAGGATTTCTGGATAAGAAAAGTACCAAGTCAAATCTAAGGATTTTTTATAGTAGCTCCCAATATCTGATTGTGGCCTTTTGTTAATCTGGCTGCATCAGAATCACCTGGAAAGCTTATTAAAAAATACGGATTGATTTCCCAGCCTCTACCCAGGAGATTCTGATGCAGATGGTCTGAGAAGGGTCCCAGGAATATATATCTTTAATCCATTTACCCAGCTAATTCTAATGCAAAGTCAGGGTTGAGGTCACCACTCTTGTATTTGATCTGTTTTAGAAGGCAGATAATTAAACAACTACATTCTCCTGTTTATGATGCTGACATGAGGGATATTCTAGTGTTATAGATAGAACTTTGGTTTTAGACTCAGAAAATCTGGGTTCATATCCTAGTTTTATCACTTAATAAATGCTTTGTGATCTTTTTATAAACCTTTTATTTTATCTAAGCTTCAACTTTTTTCATCTATAAAATGGAGTTATCCATATACCCATCTCCTAACAGCCATGTTCACTTTTTATTCTACCTTAAGTGATTAGTTTAAAGCAGTGGTTGTCACACTTTAGCTGTAGCAGAATCATGGAATGGTCCCATTGCTGTCCCATCTCCCCACAGTCTCTGATTCAGCAGGTCTATGGTGGGGTTTGAGAATGTGCATTTCTAACAATACCCAGGTGATGTTACTGGTGCTGGGGAAACATACGTTCAGAACCAGTGGTTTAAAGTGTGAACAGAAATGTAGTAGCTTTTATAAACTTTTACCAATGCCATGCAAAGGTAAAAATATGTTATAACTCCTTCCCCAAAAAACTGGCAATTATTTTACCTTCTAGATGACTGTGCAAGTGATGAGAAAACTCACCTGAACATTTTTCTGTATCTAGCAAAATTTCTATATTTTTTAAAACCAAAATGGTATGTGAATTGCTTGATGTTTATGCTAAACAATATGTTAATGTTCATGTATTGTTTTTTGGTTTTGATTTGTGTTTTATTTAGTTGGGCCAAGAAGAAACAACAGAACATCAAAAAGTGAAATGTCTACACTGTAACAAGGAAATAGATGAGACCCTTAACATTGAAGCAATGGAGCTGGCCAAGAGGCGTCTCCTGTCAGCACAGATAGTTAGTATTTTATTATACGCTTTTTAAATTATTGTCCTATCATTTATACCACTTGCAAATATTTTTTTCCCATTCAGTAGGTTGTCTTTTCGTTTTGTCAATGGTCTCCTTTGCTAAGTTTAATTAGGTCCCATTTGTTCATTTTTGCTTTTGTTTCCTTTGCCGTAGGAGACAGATCCCAAAAAATATTGCTACGATTTATGTCAAAGAGTGTTCTGCCTATGTTTTCTTCTAGGAGTTTTGTGGTTTCCAGTCTTACATTTAGGTCTTTAATTTTGAATTTATTTTGGTATATGAAGTGAGAAAATGTTGTAATCTCATTCTCCTACATGTAGCTGTCCAGCTTTCCCAGCACCTCTTACTAAAGAGACTGTCTTTTTCCATTGTAAATTCTTGCCCCCTTTGTCATAGATTAATTGACCATAGGTGCATGGGTTTATTTCTGGGCTCTCTATCCTGTTCCATTGATCTATGTGTCTGTTTTTGTGCCAGTACTATACTAAAAAAACTAAAATTAAAAAAATTAAATTATTGGCTAAAATTATACTGAAAAGTTTCTCCCTTGCTTAAGACATCTTGGTTATGCTCACCTGCACAGCTTAATAGATTGTTTACAAAGGCAAAGGGAAGTTTGGCATTGTCTTAGGAATATGCTTGACTGCAAAAAGAAAAAAGAAAAGGACAAAAAGAAAAAGAAATCCACTCAAATTAGCGTAAGTAGAAGGTGTTTTATTTTGAGGAACTTGGAATTTCACAGATCCCAATGGCAGGAATTACAGCTGAGCTCTACCACCAGATGCGTTATGCACTCAGTTCCATGACACTGCCTATCTCTGGACCAAACCAGTTTTTCCCGAAAGAATACCACCAAGTCCACTAGCAACTGCAGGTATAGGTTAGTATGTTTTCATATCAAATCTTGGGTAAAAATTAAAGAAATTCTGTAGCACAGCAGCATATAGGACTCTGTGAGGAAATGCTAATAGCCTAGTTACCAT
Source organism: Balaenoptera physalus (assembly GCF_965194825.1). Taxonomy (NCBI): domain Eukaryota; kingdom Metazoa; phylum Chordata; class Mammalia; order Artiodactyla; family Balaenopteridae; genus Balaenoptera; species Balaenoptera physalus. The sequence continues at coordinate 87,470,611 of NC_138891.1, forward strand.
TTTCTATCCAGGTCAGAATCTTGACCAGTTGCCATGACTCATCCTCTCAAAATGTTCATGTTGGGCCTTCCTCACTGCCTGTGGAACTGTCATGCATTTCTCAGCTGTTCCATGCATATAGGATTCTGCTTGCTCAGTCTAACTTGGGAAAAGGAAGATCTTTAGGGTATGATTATTCCCTCCTCAGCAGTAGTCCTGGCAGACAAGCTGAGTCTCAAAGACAGCTTTCCAAGGACCTAAATAACTTCTTTAAGCAATTGAGGCAGTGCCATGAAGGGTGAACTTATGCCCATATCATGCCTTGTTCCACCAGCAGATTTTATGAGATCATGTCTTTGAGTCACTTCCAGATTTTTAATTTATTTCAGGAAAATATAGTATTCAGGAACACTTAAAATCAATGCAGGAGACTCCATTTTGAGTCTTGCTTTTATTATTAATATGATATGTGACTCAGGACATATTCTTTTAAGTTGTTATTCTCCCCATCTGTAAAAGGGGAAATTATGCTACCTGAATGACCTCTTAGATTCCTTCCACTCATGATAGCTTATGTTTTCTGCAATGTATACTTCCTGTACCTTTTTGATTTATTGTTTTAAATGTTTTTTTTTTTCTACTATTGTATCTTCATTGATTTTGTGCTGTGTGTTAGGTCTTAATCCAGAAATCCTATTTTTCAAAGTATATTGGATCTCTCTGTTCTATTCTCCAGATCTTCATCTCACCTCGTACATTTTTAGTCTTTCTTTGTTCTAGACATATTTTCACGTGTATCTTAGCTTGTTGATTTGATTTCTGCAATCTCAATGTTAATGTTCACTGTTCCCAACAGTATTAATTGGTTATTGCAGTTTTCAAAGTTCTGAGAGTTTTTATTTAAATCTCAGCCAGCTCTTGTTAACGGGAGCAATATCTCCTCCCCTACTGTATGTTAGAAGAGGGGGACTTCCCTAGTGGTCCAGTGGTTAAGACTCCACGCTCCCAATGCAGGGGGCCCAGGTTTGATCCCTGGTCAGGGAACTAGATCCCGCATGCATGCCACAACTAAAGATCCCTCATGCCACAAGGAAGAACCCACACGCGGCAACGATGATTCTGCGTGAGGCAACTAAGACCCAGAGAAGACAAATAAATTAACTAATTAAAAAAAGAAAGAAGAGGAAGCACAGCATGGTGAGACAGTGGCACAGGAGAGCAGCACAACATAATGGGGGAAAAGAGAGGCAGGCTTTAAATTCAGAAAGAACTGAGTTTCCAATGTGATCTTGAGAAAACTGCTGAACTCCCTGAGGAGCCTCATCTTTCTCATCTATGCAGATTCGTATACCTTCCTCATAAAGCTGTTGCAAGAATTAAATAATTTTCTGTAAAACATGAATTATTATGTTAATTCAATAGTATATTAGAGAGCTCAGAGATGGCAGTTATTGTTAGGAATCAACCATTCTCTAAATTCTTCTTACATTTTGGTGTGAAGGATCATTTAAGAGTTAACATTTTTCTAGTATCTAACTGCTTTGTCATTTGTGTCGCTAAGCTTTCATGAGCTCCATATGACTTTCAGCTTTCTTATTTTCCCCACAAACTACAGTGTTTAGCTTTGAGGATACTGAAAATATTTTAATTTTACATTATTTTGCAAGTATTTTAATGAAGCTTAAGGAGAAAATGATACTCTATTGAATTCCTTTCATTACTGACAAATAACCTTTTGACCTTTCATCCTTAAATTTAGTTCTGTCCCTTTCTAGGATCCCCCAAGAGCAAAACCATGCTTCAATGTCCGTAAATAATTGTGCATAGGGACTTCCCTGGTGGCACAGTGGTTGAGAATCTGCCTGCCAATGCAGGGGACATGGGTTCGAGCCCTGGTCCAGGAAGATCCCACATGCCGCGGAGCAACTAAGCCCGTGTGCCGCAACTACTGAGCCTGTGCTCTAAGGCCCGTGAGCCACAAGTACTGAGTCTATGTGCCACAGCTACTGAAGCCCGCGTGGCTAGATCCCGTGCTCCGCAACAAGAGAGGCCACCGCAATGAGAAGCCCGTGCACCGCAACAAAGAGTAGCCCCAGCTCGCCACAACCAGGGAAAGCCTGCGCACAGCAATGAAGAACCAATGCAGCCAAAAATAATATTAATAAATAAATTTTTAAAAAAATAAAAATAATTGTGCAGACAGAATGTCTTCTATGGAACCAGGAATCTTCAGTCATATCACACATCCCAATTTAGGAAGTTGATTCTCAACAATGTTCAGCACACTGAAGCCAAGTTGGGCTCTCAGTATATGGACTGAATGAATGAATGTCTGTGTTCTGCACCACAGGAGCAGTTCATTTCATGCTGGGAATAGATTGGAGACAAGAGAGTTCTGTTGTCAAAATATTTGGGGAAGTGGAATTAAATAAAGATATAAATCAGAATCCCTTACTGTAGAATTTCTCAGAGTCTTTAATATTCTAATATAAACTTTTATATTTATATAAACTTTTAAGATGGGGATAGTTTGCAACAGTTGCCACACTTATTTGGCCACAGAACTCCACTTATTTTTGAAAACCTAATTAACATCTAGAGGAACCTAGTTTCCTGCATAACCATTTTTTTAAAATTATTTATTTATTTATTTTTGGCTGCGTTGGGTCTTCGTTTCTGTGCGAGGGCTTTCTCTAGTTGCGGCAAGCGGGGCCCACTCTTCATCGCGGTGCACGGGCCTCTCACTATCGCGGCCTCTCTTGTTGCGGAGCACAGGCTCCAGACGCGCAGGCTCAGTAGTTGTGGCTCACGGGCCTAGTTGCTCCGCGGCATGTGGGATCTTCCCAGACCAGGGCTCGAACCCGTGTCCCCTGCATTAGCAGGCAGATTCTCAACCACTGTGCCACCAGGGAAGCCCTGCATAACCATTTTCATTCCACCCAAAACTCAGACCTACCTTCTGCACTAACCTCATGGTCTGGACTCCATAGAAAGATTTTTTTTATATAAAGATACTAGATTATTTGGGGATTTTGACTTCTTTCTCACAGATTATTCTTCCATAAAGAAAATAATATATTGTCCCTGTTACCCATATTATAGAATGATTTGATTCAACATTTCTTTTAGGCAAGCTACCAGAGACAATACAGGAATGAGACTCTGTCCCAGAGTGCAGTCCAGGTGCTGGTAGGTGCAGCAGGAAGCTTTGGTGAGAAAGGAGAGTAAGTATATTTTCAGGAGAAAGCTTCCATCTTAAGCCACTGCATTTAGGAAATTGTGCAAATGAGTTTCTCGCTTTTGTCTGGTAACTTGAGATCATCCAGTATTATGTGCGCAAGCCACTGCCTGCTCTCCAGCCCACAACCAGGCCAAATCACCTGCTTCCAGTTTCCCAAACTTGCTCCACTCATTCACACCTCTGTGCATTTGAACCAGCTGCTGCTTCTGACTGAGATGCTCTTCCCTTTCTCTTTTTGCCCACCCTTGCAAAGCTAAGCTGTGGTAAACCACTCCTCTTTCTAGGCTACTCAGATACCTCACTGAGGTCAAAGACTTCCTTAGTCCTTCCAGGCACATCTTCCCAATGCACATCCTCTCCTGATATACTCGTAATGATTTCTTTAGCTGCAAGCCTCTAGAGTCAGCAATGAGTTCCTCAAAGTCAGCATGCTAGGGAGTACCCTCAGATCATCCCTTGTGGAGTGGAAGGATGAAGGATGTCTGATTGGGCAGAGGGATGAGTTAAACTGCAGTGCAGTTGCGACAGTGACCACCCAAAACCCAGACATACCTTCTTGTTCTAGATCTCACTTCTGGTACCACGGACACCAAAATATCCTGCTCAGGTGCTCCTAAGCTTATTTCTAGGATTGCTTGGGCCTTTTCCCTTATGTCATGATCTTACAAGCAAACTGGGCCCTTGGTGTGCACCCCTCAAAACCTAAGACCTGTGCCGGCCTGGTGTCCACTCATATGCACCGGCTTGAGGTACAGTGAGAGATAAAGCTGTGTGTGGGAAGAGAAGCAGCCTGACACTGGAGCATGCTCTCACTGAAGTGTGAGTACAGATTTTCAAAGAGTCTAAGAGTTTTAATTTCAAGCCTAGCCATGCAAATCATTATGACATTATCTTTCCATATATGGTACAAGTCCTCCACCTGCCCTCTGGCTCTAGGGCCCTCAGATGCTTAGGGGACCTGAGCAGTGTTAGTGAAGTAGAGGGAGAAGGCTGGGCAGATGTGATCAATTTAAAACAATATGATTCATACTTTTTAAAGACAGATGCACTATGTACAGCATAAGTTTTTAAATGAATGAACAAATGACATGCTGAAAAGTAGTATCACTGCATTGTCCAGGAGAGGTTAACATATGTAGAATACATATAAAACAGTACCTATTTAGAGCAATTCAGCCCAACACCTTGATTTTGCCTCTTAAAACCCACGAAGGCAGAAGCAACGTATGCCTCTGTGGACCCAGAGTAAATGGGGTTAAGGTTTGAAAGGACTCAGAGTGCGCAACAAAGGCAAATTTTGAAACGTTTATTACATTTTCATTCATACATGCAAGAGATAAATATTGATTACTAATGTGTGCAAAACTATATGCCAGCACTGGGGAATATCAAGATCAGTGAAATGGTGTTCAGATCAGAGGAGCACTTTCTCTTAATTACACTTGTGCTCAGTGCTTGCTGCTTTGCTGTGTTGCCTTGGAGTTGATTTCACCATCGGCTGATCATTCCTATCCATAGCCCCACCTGTTGGGGTACCCTGCGGCAAGAAAACAAGTCTAAAGATAACAACAGTAGGGGGTTAAATAGAGGTACCAGGACCTGTGCTAAGTGCCTGTGTAATTGCCTAAGAAGCAATACTTTGAATAGAGCTTATATTTATTGTCTTGTGTCAGACACAGTTTTAAACATATTACATGTATTACCCATTCAATGTCATAAAAATCCTATAAGTGCTATTATTATCTTTATTTTGCAGGTGGGGAAAGTGGGGCACAGAGAGATTAAATAATTTACCCAGGGTTATTTAACTAATGAATTATAGAGCACGGATTCAAAGCTATCCTACCTCACTATCCAGTTAGAGAGATCATACTCTTTTCCTAAATCAGGTCTAAACAGTGAACATGTTGATATAAAATAGGAACTCAGGAGCCAAAAAAACACAATAATTTGGCCTGTAAAATATCACACACATTGATATCACAGAATTTTAGGATTCATAGGAACTTGTGAAATGATCAAGTCTTAGCTTAGACATTAATTCCTTCAGGAAGGTTTCCTGATTCCCCAAGACTATATTCAACACCCCCCTTTGTGGGTCCAGAGTGTCCTCTTATTGTCTCTGCAGAACACTTAACTACACTTAACTGCAACTGTTGTTTGCATGTTTTACTCCACTAGTCTTCTGGATTCTTGAGGGCAGAGACCAGTATTTATGGTTTACCACATGCATTTATCAAGCATAAAAGGTGCTCGATCAAATATTTTAAAAATCAGAAATGAATCAAGTCATATATACATTCATGATTTTCTGTGTAATTACCACATTATTATATTGAATCACAGAGAACGGAATAACTTCCTTCTTTTTAATTATATCAGTATCCCTGTAACAGAGAAATTGCCCAAATTTTAGGGTGAGAACATCATAATCCATAGGAAGAACAAGGTCCACCTTTGAACTTAAGTCACCAATGCCCTTCCATTAAGCTGTATTTTAAGGTAGGGCCTCAGATCCAGGGATGGAACCCCATCCTCCTTCTGATGAAGACACTTAAAAATGGTTAGTGTAAGTATCTGGTCAGCAGCAGGTAAGTTCCTCATAAAACCAAGGGAATTTGCTGAGCAAGACCAAATGATAGCACATAGATCTGAACTGTCTCAACAAAAAACCCAGAAGAAACCTACAGGCAACTTGGGGCAAATGTCTTTTGGGGGTTTATGAGCACCAACTTCTCCAAGTAACCATTTTTACTCTTTCACTTCACCACTTGTATTTTCCCCATAAACTCCCTGATTACTTGCCCAGAAGGTGCAAGAAAAGAGATGAGCGAATGTGTGAGTTGGGCTGGATGCCTCATATATGCTTTCTCATTTAAGTTTCCCAGGCTGACGTAAGTACTTTTACTTCCATTCTGAGAGCAAACAGGTTAATGAGGTAATTTGTTCACTGCCATCCAGATAATGGAGGATCAAACACAAAAATCCACATATATTTGAATCCCAAATATTTGAATCATGGTATGCTTTCTCTCCCTGAAACTTGACTTCTCTATTTTGAACCATTTATCTCCATTTTTTCTTTTTTACTCTCTGTTTAATGATGAGCCCCACAATCTAACTTCATAATTATATATTCACCTTTATCTACATCTTCATGACTTGGACCTATGCCCATGAAAGTGTCTCATTTCCTGTCGTCACTGGACAAAATAGTTTTCCTGACTCCTGACAATACTGCATTAAACTTATCTCAAAACTTTTAAAATATGTTTAAAGGTTCTTCTTTTTTTTTTTTTTTTTTTTTAGATATATGAGTGCTGAGACAATAAAGAATTATTCTGAAAGCAAAAAAATTCTTGTCTTTACTAGAAAAGTATTGCTCAATTGGGTGTATAATACGAAAAAGGAAAAAGGGATCCCATCAAGGTAAGTGCTTTTAAACCTTACTAGAAATGCTATTATAATCATTTGAAATTTCCTTTTATTTATTTTTAAAATTTATATCCTGACTACTTTGTAAAATATTTTGAGTTGGTTTACAACTAAATTACTTATATACATACAAAAAGTTACTTAAAGAAAAAAAGATATAGTGTAATAACTTTTATTATAGAGGTAAATTTCATACAAGATTATACGTTAACCATTTTTAAGTGTACCATTCAGGGTTATTTAGTATATTCACGTTGGGCAACCATCTCCTCTGTCAAATTCCACAGCATTTTCATTGCCCCAAATGTAAATCCAGTACCCATTAAGCAGTCACTCCCCATTCTCTCTTCCCCCCAGCTCCTGGATAGCACTAGTCTGCTTTCTGTCTCTATGAATTTACCTATTCCAAATGTATTATATAGATAGAATCATACAACATATAGCCTTCTGTTTCTGGATTCTTTTTTTTTTTTAACATCTTTATTGGAGTATAATTGCTTTACAATGGTGTGTTAGTTTCTGCTTTATAAAGAAGTGAATCAGCTATACATATATATATATCCCCATATCTCTTCCCTCTGGCGTCTCCCTCCCTTCCACCCTCCCTATCCCACCCTGGAAGCAACCTAAGTGTCCATCGACAGATGAATGGATAAAGAAGATGTGGCACATATATACAATGGAATATTACTCAGCCATAAAAGGAAACAAAATTGAGTTATTTGTAGCGAGGTGGATGGACCTAGAGTCTGTCATACAGGGTGAAGTAAGTCAGTTTCTGGATTCTTTCACTCAGCATAATGTTTCTTCCACATTGTAGCATGTATCTGTAGCATAAGTTCATCTACTTTGTAGCATGTATGAATACTTTATTTCTTCTTATGGCTGAATAATAGTCCATTGTACAGACGTGCTGTATTTTCTTTATCCATTAATCGGTTGATGGGTATTTGAGTTGTTCTCACCTTTTGGCTATTGTAAACAGTGCTGCTATGAACATTTATGTACATGTATTTGTTTGAATTCCTGCTTTCCATTTTTGGGTATGCACCTACGAGTAAAACTGCTGGATCATATGAAAATAAAATTTATTTAATTTAATTAATTTATTTAATTTCTTGAGGAAACACCAAATTGTTTTCCACATCTGCTAGATAATTATGAAATCAGGAAATGTGAGTCCATCCATTTTACTTTTCTTTTTCAAGATTGGTATAGCTATTCAGGGTTCCTTGCAATTCCATATGAGTTTTAGGATTAGCTTGTCTATTTATGCACATAAAAAATGTCATTGAGATTTTCATAGGGATTACATTTAGTTTGTAAATTGCTTTGAGTAGTATTACTGTCTTAAAATATTAAACTTTCTGATTGATGAACATGGGATGTCTTTTCATTTATTTAGATCTTCTTTAATTCCTGTTAGGAATGTCTTATAGTTTTCAGTGTACATGTCTTTGGTAAAATTTAATCCTAAGTATTTTTATGCTATTTCAAATAAAATTGTGTTCCTGATTTCATTTTTGTAGTGTTTGTTTATTTCTAGTGTATAGAAATACAAGTTATTTCTGTAAATTGATCTTGTATCTTGAAGCTTTGCTGAATTCATTTATTAGCTCTAGTTGTTTTTTGTGAATTCTCTAGGATTTTCTGTATTTAAGAGCATATCACCTAGGGATAGAGATAATTTTACTTTTTCCTTTCCAACTGGGATGTCTTTTATTTCTTTTCTTAGATTCAAGGGAGGTCTCCCTCTTCTCAATAGGAGTATCAGTAAATACCAATGGATATTTTTGTACTATGGTTCTTTTAAAGCCTTCAATAGTGACTTAAGCTACAACTTTCTGAGTACTTATTTCTGTTGATGTAACAAAGAAATGGAGATTTGAAAAACTAGGATTTATAGTCAATCTACCTTTTAGGCTGTCTCTTACGTATCATTCATCTCACAGTAGGTAGTACAGATTCTGGAGTCAGATGGCTTAGTTTAGAATCCTAGTCTTTATCATTTATTAGCTGGATAAGTTTTACAGGTCTCAGTTTTCTCATTTGAAAAATGGATAAAGTAATATCTATGTCATATTCTGGAGACTGATATATGTAAAGCACTTGGCAAAATAACTGGCACATAGTAGGTACTAGTATATGCTAGTTGGGTTCACCTCTGCCTACATTATGGGATTGTTGTAAAGATTACATAAATAGCGTGTGTAGAGCACTTAGTCCAGAAACTAGCACTAAGTAAGCACTTAAATGTTAGCATTTATTACTAAGTGCTAAATAAAAATTGAGTTCTCTAACCAGTGGACGAAGTCACTATCAAAGATGAACAAACACAGAAGGAAGCAAATAATCGTAAGAGTGAATCAGCAGAAATAACAGCAGCAGATTTATATCCCTAATACTTCAGTTATTAAAATTATCCAATATGGACTATAAGTATTAATGAAAGGTTGAAATTAGTAAGTGATGGAATCACAAACATGAACAAGACCAATCACCAAAAGAAGATTTATACAATGAAAATGAAAAAATATATAATTTATATATAAATTATATAACATGGAAAATATATATAATAGTTTCTACCACCTTTTCATTGCTTCCAAGGTAATTACCCAGGTCAGGTCTCAACACAGCTGGAGGGGGAAATATAGTGGCTGCTTCAGGAGACTACAACTTGTCAGCTGACGGAACTACAGGACCTGGCATCAGCAAATACTAGTAGAACATATAAGGGGATAGATCTTGAGTATATGGGACCAGAGAGCTACAACATAAGGCCAGATTGGGGAGAAATTTATTGGCACAGAGGTCTTATCCATGATAATTCAGGATTCAGCATTCTATCTAAGACACTTGGAACTGGTGCTATTATATTCCTGAGATGGTTCTTTGAAGCTTGACCAGGCCAATAACCTACAATAAATGAAGTGCAGATGATAAAATTGGAATATTTAACTAGATTTATTATATTAGAATGAAGAACCAACCTCATGATCTTGTTCCCTGGGAAAGAATGGAGGATATTTCCCTTCACCAAGGCAACAATGAGAAACTCAATGATAGATGTCCTCTGCAGAACATGGTTAACCATCATTAAGTCTGCTGTGGAACTGGTCTCCCTAGTATCAAAAGGAAATGGGAATGGCAGAAGAGAGATGGCAACACTTAAATGTCAGAGGCAAGGTGGGCATACTTTATTTTGTGGACAGCAAACCTGGAGTAGCAATCAGAGTGTTTGACCTAAGGATGGGTAACAAATATTGTATATTAAAAGACAATATAGACAAACAGTTAACTATGGTATTACTTGACTTTTCTAAAGATAGAAAGGGAGAGCTGTTGAGCAAAGGGATGAAGTCAATTACTGCAAGATAACTAAGTCAATTCTCAGAACCAGAGTCCTTGAGAAAGAACTGCAACAACACCACAAATATGTAGGATAAATATTTCCTCAATCTTCTCTCAAATGGACATTTAATCATTTTACCAGAGTTCCTGTGCATTGGGAAAAGAAAATACTCAGACTCTTTTAGGACTTTGGGTTATGGCATTTTAAATGATACTGATACCAAAGGCTTGAAATACTATTGTGTTCCTCAAGTTAAACTGGGAGCTTTTAGGCCAGATAATTTATGGAGTTTCTGACCCAGTCTGTCTCATAGAAGTCCACCAGGTCCACTGTGTGGTTATTTCCCTAAGTCCCTAAGTGTATAATTGGGATGAATATACTTAGTGTCTAGCTGAACACTCACATTGTCTTGTTGACCTATATTGTAAGAATCATGGCAGAAATGGCCAAGTGACCAAGTTGAACCCTTGGCCAAAATAGTAATAAGAAGCAATATAGCATTCCAGGAGGAGTTTAAAAACTAACACCAACATTAAAGATTTAAAGGAATTGTAAGTAATTCCCATCATATCCCCTTTAACTTATCTATCTGACATAAACAATTCAGATTATAGTCAATTATCAATTTAAGCAAAAGGTAATCTCAAGTGTAATGCTGTGACAGATGTGATTTTATTGCTGGAAGAAATTTTAAAAAGCAGTCTGTGCTCTCATCCAAGATGGTGGCACTGAGGCTCCTGAACTCAATTCCTTCCATGGACACACCAAATCTACAGCTAAACATGGATGAGTTCTCCTTGAAAGAAATCCAGAAACTATCTGAGCAACTCCTAAACATCAGGCTAATGAGAAAATACCTACTTTGAAAGAGGTAGGAAAGGCTGAGACACACTTTCACCATAAAACTTACCCCCTTGGCACAGACATACAATCGGAAGGGAACACACAGCTCCCAGTATCTCCCGAGAAGCAAAGAGTTTGAGCCCAATATCTAGCACCCCAACTTTTAAGACTTCACCCTAGGGGATGGGCCCCCAAAATACCTAGTTCTGAAATTTAATGAGGCTTATAACCACAAAATACACAAGACTAGAGCAGACAAAGAAACAGTTCTTAATAGGTTCATGAGGATGTTGTCTCCTTGGAAGGAGCTTGTGCAAAATTTGGCACCCTGGCTTTTGTGGCTGCCACACAAAGGACACACCTCTTGATTGCCTGGCTCTAGTGGCCAAGGGGGCTTATATTTTAGGACCCACAGGACTGTAGCAAACAGAGAAACACTTCTTAATGGGCTACAGCCCCAGGGCTCAGTGCAGATGGAGCAGATAGAAATACCCATCTCCCAGTCTTTCCCTGAAAGAAGTCTATTTGCATACCTCAAAAGCTGCTACCTGAGGAGTCCAGTTCCAATCAGCTTGCATCTAGATGATGAATGATACTCTCCACAATGGGACACAAACAGGTCTTGGCACATCCTCAACTACTGGGAGCCACTAAGAGCAAATAAGGCAGCTTGGACAATCACAAAGGTTTGAGAGACAACCAAGAGCTCAGGCTAGGCTGAATGATAAGGTTTATCTACACAAGACCACTCCATCAAGACCGAAAGAGGTGGCTGTTTTATCTAACGTGCAGAAACCAACACAGAGCATGAAGGAAAATGAAGAAACAGAGGAATATGTTCTAAACAAAAGAACAATAAAACTCCAGAAACACCTTAATGAAATTTAGATAAGTGATTTATCTCTTAAAGAGATCTGTTAGAGTGATTTATCTGTTACAGAGATCAAAGATGCTCACTAGGGTCAGAAGAAGAATGTATAAACAAAGGGAAAAATTTAACAGAGATAAAAAATATAAAAATGTCCCAAACAGAAATCACAGAGCTGAAGAATAACTGAGCTGAAACATTCAATAGAGGGGTTTAACAGCAGACTAAATCAAGCAGAAAAAAGATAAGCAAACTCAAAGACAAGGCAGCAGAATTCATCCAATCTGAGGGGGGAAAAAAAGAATGAAAAGGAGTGAAGATAGCTTAAGTAACTCATGGGACACCATCAGGTGGACCAGTATTTACATTATAGGGGTCCCAGAAGGAGAAGAGAGAAAGAAAGGGACAGCAAACTTATTCAAAGAAATAATGGCTGGAAACTTTCTTTACATAGGGAAAGAAACAGACATCTAGATCCAGGAAACTCAGAAATTTCCAAATATGATTAATCCAAAGAGACCCACACCAAGACACATTAGGTAATTAAATTGTCAAAAGTTAAAGACAAGGAGAGAATATTAAAAGCAGCAAGAGAAAAACAACTTGTTATATACAAGGGACACACACACACCAAAAAGGCTATCAGCATATTTTTCAGCAGAAGCTTTGTAGATCAGAAGAGAGTAGCATGATATACTCAAAGTACTGAAAGAAAAAAAAAAAAAAAACTACCAACCAAGAATTCTCTACCCAGCAAAATTGTTCAGAATTGAAGAAGAGATAATGAGTTTTTCCAGGCAAGCAAAAGCTAAGGAATTCAGCACCCTCAAGACCAGCCTTACAAGAAATGTTAAAATGGACTTCTTCAAGCTAAAATGAAAGGGAATTTATTAATAACAGGAAAACATATCAAAGTATAAATTTCATAAGTAAATAAATATATAGTAAAATTCAGAGTACTCTAATGTTGTAATAATGGTGAGTAAGTCACTTATAAATCTAGTATGAAGGTTAAAAGACAGAAGTACTAAAAATAACTTAACTACAATAATTTGTTAATGGATACACAAGGTAAAAAGATGTAAATTGTAACCTCAAAAACATAAAATGTGGAGAGGAGGAGTAAAAATGTAAAGATTTTAGTATGCATTCAAAGTTAAGTTTATCTTAAAATAGACTGTTATAAATATAAATATGTTTTATGTAAGCCTCATGGTAACCACAAAGCAAAAAAACAATAGTAGATACACAAAAGATAAAGAGAAAGGAATCTAAGCATACCACTACTGAAAATCATCAGTAGATAGGTATGGATTTACTATTGCCATTTGATAATTGTTTTCTTGCTACTTTATAGTTCTTTGTTCATTTCACATTCTCTTATCTCTTAAATTGATGCAGCCACTATGGAAAACAGTATGGAGTCTCCTCAAAAAGTTAAAAATGGAACTACCACATGATCTAGCAATCCCACTTCTGAGTATATATCCAAAAGAAATAAAAACAAGATATCGAAGAGATATTTGCACTCCCATTTCACAGTAGCATTATTCACAATAGTTAAGATATAAAAATAAACTAAGCAAGAGGGAAGAGATATGGGAACGTATGTATATGTATAACTGATTCACTTTGTTATAAAGCAGAAACTAACACACCACTGTAAAGCAATTATACTCCAATAAAGATGTTTAAAAAAAAAAATAACCTAAGCGTCCATCAGTGGATGAATGGATAAAGAAAATACAAAGGAGTATTATTCAACCATGAGAAAGAAGGAATTCCTGCATTTGTGACAACATGGTTGGATCTTGAGAGCATTATGCTAAGTATAAGCCAGACTGAGAAAGACAAATACTGCATGGTATCACTTATATGCTAACTCTAAAAATAAGTAAAATGAAAAAAATGAAATAAAATAAAATAATAGATTTTAAAAAGTCAACTCATAGGGACTTCCCTGGTGGTGCAGTGGTTAAGAATCCATCTGCCAATGCAGGGGACATGGGTTCAAGCCCTGGTCCAGGAAGATCCCACATGCTGTGGAGCAACTAAGCCTGTGTGCCACAACTACTGAGCCTGCATGCTGCAACGACTGAAGCCTGTGTGCCTAGACCCCATGCTCTACAAACAAGAGAAGCCACCACAATGAGAAGCCCATGCACTGCAACAAAGACCCAACACAGCCAAAAATAAATTCATTCATTCATTCATTAAAAAAAAATAGTCAACTCATAGAAACAGAGAGTAGAAACCAGAGCTGAGGGTTTGGGGAAATAGGGATTGATAAAAGGTTACAAACTTTCAGCTATAAGGTGAATGATGCCTGAAGATCTAATGTAAGACATGGTGACTATAATTGAGAACACTGTACTTTATAACTGAAATTTGCTAGAGAGTAGAACTTAAATGGTCACACCCCCAAAAAAGAGTTATATGAGGTGATGGATGTGTTAATCAACTAGATGGGGGGAATCTTTTCACAATGTATATGTATATACATTGTATTGTACATATACATGTACATATGATGTACACTTTCAATATCTACAATTTTTAATGTCAGTTATACCTCAATATGGCTGCATTTTTTAAAAATAGAGAGAAATGAAAAACAGTCTGGAGAGAGGGCTGAGAAGGGCAGTGGCAGTGTTACCATAAACTTAACAAAACTTACACTCCATGGCTCCTCCCTCACACTGGCACTGCCTGAGGCCTTGGAGGATTTTTGCAATTTGATGGCAGCATCATAGATGTATTCATAATTTCATCTTCTTTTCCTTAAATAGGGCTCCAAATTGTAAAATTTCAGGTCCTGCGTAACACGGATCTACCTCTAAGAATAGCGAAGTAAATCCAGCACTTACCCACATTTCAGTCAATAATTTGATTAATAATTTCATTTGAGTTTTAGCAATAATAATGCATTATTATACTAGTTGAATAATTTAAAAATAAAATTAAAAATACATTAAGTAAATCATCTCACCCACAATTCTACTGACTAGCATACTCGGTATAAAAATTATTTTTCAAAGCATGTATGTTAACTTAAAGTTTTTGATAAAATGCAACCTAACCTGTTCCACTACCACACATGCTGGGATTTGTTCCAGATTATATGCCTTGACAAGGAAAAATGCTCATGATCCGTTGCTAAGAGAGAAATAAAACAGGTTACAGAACAATATGTATGATATAATTCCTTTTGTATTTATAAATATGATTATATAAACAAAAATATTGGAAAAATATTCAAACTGGTAATAGTAGCCATCTCTGAGAAGTGGAATTATTAGAAGGTGGGAGAGATTTGCTTTGTTCTTTTTTAATATTTCCAGTTTGAATTATCCCTGTCTTATGATCTGAAGTATTTCTACTAAAAGTATAAGTAAAAATGAATGAGAGGTGAGGAAAGTGAGAAAGAAAGAGGGGAAACCAGCCTGAAGACATTTAGCAGAGGAAGAAATTAAAGGAAAGTATCTGAAGTAAGATGCCAGAAAGTGTATGGTAGTGACAGCTACTTCTCAGAATTAAGATGGGCTTTGTAACTATTGATGATTAGAACAGAACTGAGCATATATTGAAATTAATTCAGTGTAATTATTTTATCAGATATAACTATCTTTTTTTTTTTTTTTTTTTACAGACATTGCTTTCTTCGTGTATGCCATAAAATAGTATTTACGGATGAATTTGAGTATGTCGGATACCTTGTGATACTAATGAATATGTTTCCTATTATAATTTCTTGGATATCTGTGTTAAACGATATCTATGAGCTTGAATTAACATATGCTAACTACTCTTTTCTTGCATTTTATATTGTGGAGGCACTACTTAAGGTAAGCTAAAATGTGATTGTGTGTGTGTGTGTGTGTGTGTGATATGTCTAACAGGGAGATTTCCTAATTTCATTTTCCAACACTAGCTACAGACAGTTTTCCAAAGGAGTGTATAAAATTCTTCTCAAACAAATTTATTTTTTAAAGGTGATTTTAGGGTGACAATAGAAAATATTCATACTTTAAGGATTGATTTTGTATTTGCAAATTTTTAATTAGTGTGTGTCAAAGGGATGCAGAGTGAGTTACAAAGGTATTGGCAAAGTTCTTTAACTTAGCAGAGAGGTGAGCACCTGGATGTTCATTTTATTATTTTTTTTTTAATGGAAGATATTTTCTTTCTTTCTTTCTTTCTTTCTCTTTCTTTCTTTCTTTTCTTTCCTTATTTTTGGCTGCTTTGGGTCTTCATTGCTGTGCACCAGCTTTGTCTAGTTGTGGCGAGCAGGGGCTACTCTTTGTTGCGGTGTGCGGGCTTCTCATTGCGGTGGCTTCTCTTGTTGCGGAACACGGGCTCTAGGTACACAGGCTTCAGTACTTGTGGCATGTGGGCTCAGTAGTTGTGGGCATGGGTTTAGTTGCTCCACGGCATGTGGGACCTTCCCGGACCAGGGCTTGAACCTGTGTCCCCTGAATTGGCAGGTGGATTCTTAACCACTGCGCCACTAGGGAAGTCCCATTTTACTGTTTTTATACTAGATAGATAAACAGATGGATAAGTAAATTGATAGAAATTCATTTATACTTGAAAAACATTTCATAATTTGATTTTTGAAATCCAGTATAAAGGTGGCTGTTAAATGATGGAAATGTATTGATGGGTCCACAAACTGGTAATAGTATTGTGTCATATGGATCAAGTTGTAATATAAAATATTTTTAACCAGACGATTTAAATAGAAGAATTATATATGACATTCAAACAAAGTGGATGAAATCTCAAATCATTACTGGAAAATTAAAATGCTACTGCAGAGCTGTGCTTGGGGGGGTGAGGGGAATGGCTTCACATTCAATCACATTGTATGTAATAAATTCCAATTAGTTGGAACGACCATAGGAGATGTCGCATAATTAAGAAGAAATAAAGCAATTAGGGTTAGGGTTAATACCAGGGTGAGGGTGAGAGTAAAGTGTTCCCTAAAATCACTTAATATGTACCATAGTGGAAAGAACACTGAGCTGGGATGCAGCAAACTTGGCTCTGGTTTTGGTTTTCTCTGACAAACAGTTAGCTGTTCACCAAGTCACTAAACTTTTCCCAACCTCAGTTTCTTCTTCTATAAAATATCAGGGTTGGCCTAAATGAGAGATAACGATCCCTCTAGCTCTGTGGTCTTTGTACTTTGCCAAGTTTAAGCTGCTGTCACAACTGTGCATAGCCATAGCTCCTTCAATCAGGTCCACTTAAGAGAGCAGAACAGGACTGCAGAGACATCGCTACACTTCATAGCTAAGAGGATACTCCCAAATGTGCAATCCTGTTCTTGTCTCTCCCTTCTATTTAACTCAGGATACATCTTCACCGCCCAATTTACAAGCTTCCCTTCACTTATCATTTTCTTTGCTGTCTTTTCTACACAAGTTCAGTTCTGCCCCCTTTGTACTATGCCTATTAAAATATTCATCATGTTAATAACAATAATAAATGATCACTAAGGTACCAGGTATCATTGCAATTATAACATTTCAAATCCTTAAGTTAACCCTTTAATGTAGATATATATTATGCCTTGCATTTTACAGATGAGGGACCTGAGTCTCTGAGAAGCTGCTTAAAGTCACATAGCTAATGATAGTAGAGTTGGGATCCAATCCCTCAAAGTTTGTGTTCTTTCTAATACACAATTCTGCCTTAAACTTTCCTTCTTGTATTTTCAAACTTTTCCCAAAACACTCCTCAACCTATTAGAGTAATGGATCTTTTGAAACTTTCTCAGAGGAAGGGTAATCACTCTTCTATATCTGAGTGCCGGAGGTTTCCATTACCTGAATTTCTAACCATTCTTTAACAACCTTATATTTAACAAACCCCTCTTCCTTTGAAGCCTACACTATCCTTTCATACCAAGCTCTTCCTCTCCTGTGGCTGTATTCTATTGACCTCCAAAAAACTCCTTCACGTTTCTGAATACTTGGTATCTGGATAAAGTCTTACTGTTTATACCAGTTCTTTCAAGTTCCTAAGAGAATGATCTAACCTATACTCTGTTTCAATAAGAAGGAAATGAGACATCTACAGTAGCTGAATGGTGCCTTGAGCAGGACCTCACAAGACCAGGATCTGGTCTTCTGATCCCTAGATTCAGACACTGAATTTCGTCAGCCCAGCCAAATGTGAGCAGACTCAAGGGAAATGACTCTCTACCATTAAACACACAACAGTCTGTTTACAAACAAGCATGACAATTTCTTAATTTGTAATCGAGCTTACGCTTTCCCTGGCGTAAATATGTCTGTCTCCTACAGTCTCTGAATCATAGTGAGTAGGGGGATCAGGCTGCTAAAAAAGACAAATTAATCAAAATTACAAATCAGTATCTTAAGTATTATGATAGAGACATACACAGGGTGCTATGGGAAAAAACCGGAGTTCCTTACACAGAATAGTAGGTTCAGAGAAGGAAGGCTATTAAGGAAAAGAGATGCTTGAGTTGAATTCTGAATAATGAATAGGAGTCAAAGTAGAGAGTGAGTATGTGAGTGGACAACAAGAACAAGGGAAAACTTAGAAGCAACAATGTGACACATACAGGGAACGTTATTCCTTCCTAATGACAGGAGCTTAGGGATGGGTTGGTCAGGATGGAGATTGGAGAGATGTTAAATCTGTGTGGAGGATATGGAAAATGAGACAGGAGACACAGACATGAATTAAATAATAAAGGGCCTCATGGGTCAGGCCATCTCAACCACTTCCCTGGCGTCAACTACCATTCATAGGCTAATGATTCCCAGACTCATGTTTCCAGCTCAGATTTTATTCCGAGCCTCAGATCATATAGACAACTGATGACTGGATCTCTGCAATAAAATACTGTGCAAACATCTCAAACAGCATATTCAAAACAAATGTATCATTTCTAAACCTACTCTTGCTTCAAAATTCCCCTGGAAACCTAATTTCCCAGGCTGGATTCCACAATCATTTTTGACCGCTCCTACTCTCTTAGTTATAGTAGGTTTTCAATAAATTTTTTTTTAATAAATAAAGAATGAATTAATAAGTTAGTAGGTATTTTGAACATTTTCTCTCTTGGAGTAGATGTTTCAATATTTTAACCATTTAATTTCAAGTTGATATGATCACTTACTAGTATTTTAGACAAGTAGAATCTTAAGGTAGATCAGAGAAAAACCTAACTAGTAATGTTTCAGTTATTATGGAAAATGGTGTAGTAAAAGCAAAAACAAATAAGAAAATACAATTTCTTTTTAAATCAACAGATAGCAGCAATGAAGAAGGAATATTTTTTACATGCCTGGAATCTATTTGAGTTAACAATTACGTTAATTGGCATCGTAGATGTAATGCTTATTGAGACAAATTCCATTAATTATTATACTTTTGATTTGACTCAAACAATGGTCTTTATAAAAGTTGTTCGATTTCTTCGCATTCTACGAATTTTGAAGGTAAAGGACTATTAAATCATGCAGTTTCAAACTTCTGACTGCTTCATGAAATATGGACTAAAATCAGTTTACTAGTTTTATGGTTTCCACTTTCTGTTGGGCTAATGTTTATATTTTAGATCCCTTTGACAAATTAAGTTTTATAACAGATTATATTATGAATATCCAAGTTATATTAGAAATTTGTTTAGCACATGAAAGTACAGAAATACTCATCACAGCTTCTCCTTTGAATAGAGAGCACATGAAAACTCCAAAGTAATGTTTATTCTTATGAATACCTGAAATAAATCATGGAACTCAACAAAACAAACCATGTAGCAACAAAGCAAATAGTATACATTCATACAAATTAAGAAACCGAAAAATACACATTTTGTGTTATATAAACTCATAATATTATAAAATCACAACATCAAAAATGACCTTTGACTGTCTAATTAATGTCTTCCTATAACAAGTATAATGAGTAGTTATTTATTTCTATATGAGTGTGGAGATTATGGAGCACGGACAAGAAAACTTAGGGATCAGCCAACTCTGCTGAAGTTAGGAGACTGTACAAGGGTAACAGATAACCTGGGGACTTAAACTCTCAGCAAAGAAACAACGAGAAGTTAATTGTGGGGTCAAACAGGGAGTATAGTTGTGGTAGACTCTCGCTCAAATGAACCATCTAGTGAAAAGTTTAGTGGGAGGTTTAGCAGGTAAAAGTGACAGTACTTTATAGACAGTCATTTTATGGCCTAAGCCCAGAGAATTAATCACATTGTTTTCCAAGAATTTAAACCAGTTGAAAATAGCATGCAATTCTCTCTAAGGGAAATAAGTAAAGAATAAAGTCTTAACTTCACAGAGACATCTAATATTATTAGTTATGGGGAAATAGCTCTAGCCATGAAATTATAGAGATACTATGAATAAAATAACCAAGAATCTTGACAAGTTACTATAGTTACCATTGAGAACATGTCATTTTTTATTAATACCTATTTTAAACTAACCAACATAAAATCAACTATAATTTGTACAATTTATATTACATAGTGGTCCTGTTTTTTTAGCTCGTAACACCAAAGTTGCTGCAGATATTAGACAAAAGGATGAGTCATCAGCTGTCCTTTAAGTATGCTATACTAAAAGGATATATCCAAGGCGAAGCAGACATAATGACTATAATTGATAAGATTGCAAGTTCTAAACAGGTTAAACAGGTGAGGAAAACTTTAAATACTAAGAAAATGGTTTATGTCCCTCACCCCTCAGTTTCCCTCACCCATCATGTCTTCTGTCTATATATGACCTTTGACTCCTGGTTTACTAAGAAATGTCTGTAAAAACTGAAACCGATCAACATTTAGATTACTCAAAAGTCTCCTTACTGAAGTGTCTATGCCATATTAACAAGTTATGAGGCTCTTGGAGCACATCTTTTTGTCCTTGTGGAGCTGTCATGAAACCCGTGTGCAACGGTCAGCTTCTCTCAATGCAAGTTACAGGATCTGTCAGGCTACAGATGCATTAAATAGGAAATATTGGAGGACGATAAGTGATGGCAGGGTTGAGCCAACAGACCTTCCTCATAATTCCCAAAGGCTCCTTCTATTTCTCTATATCCCTGATTTTCCCACAATAAATAATGAAAGAAGTAAAGGATGGGGATATGGCAAATGGAAAGACGTACCAATAACTTACTTAGAGGGAAACCACATCTAATTCTCTCATTATACAGATGAGAAAAATGAAGCCAAGAGAGGTTAAATGATTATGCCCAAAGTCACACACATAGCTAATAAACAGCAAAAAGAATGCTAGGGCCTAAGTTCTAGACCTTATTTTTCATTTTCTCAATTAGGCAGATTATATGTCCCCACAAATTTGCCAGCTATGTGGAATTAAACAGTCACCTTTCAAGATAATTTAGAACATTTGAATGCTGTATTCTATATGCTATATGCCCAAAGCTTTGTAGTTGAGAACACTGAACACTCAATATGTAGTTGAACACAAAGAGCTGTATCTTTTCTCTCTTCACCACCTGTAACTATAAAACTATTTTGCTGAACCTTGTTACCTTTTATAACCACTCATATCGAGGATACACAGTAGAAAATACAGAAGGACTTGAATCTCTAAGATATTGGCCAATTTCAGTCCTCATTTCTCCTCCCACATAGTTTGGTTAAAACTTCTATCTCATTTAAGGTTGAAAGCCACACCTGTTTCCCAAATTTGGAGGCTCTCAAAAATTGAATGGGAGAGTACCTAGCATGCCTGCATTTTTCAGAATCAATAGTATCCAAAAGTAAGTTACTTTAAGAAAAAATATACGACTTACCTTTAGGCTTCTCAAAATTAGCCTAGGTAATGCCGCTTCTTATCCTCTCCACCACTCTTGCTGGAGTAAAATAAAATTCATTGCACAAAATTCAAATCTAATTCCTGGAAAGTTCCCCATCATATTTTTCTTTAAAGTTATTTTTTAATTCATTTTATTTTTTTATTTTTGGCTGCGTTGGGTCTTCGTTGCTGCGTGCAGGCTTTCCCTAGTTGCAGTGAGTGGGGGCTACTCTTCGTTGCAGTGCACAGGCTTCTCATTGCAGTGGCTTCTCTTGTTGCGGAGCACGAGATCTTGGCACACGGGCTTCAGTAGTTGTGGCACGCGGGCTCAGTAGTTGTGGAGCATGGGCTTAATTGCTCCACGGCATGTGGGATCTTCCCAGACCAGGGCTCGAACCCATGTCCCCGGCATTGGCAGGTGGATTCTTAACCATTGCGCCACCAGGGAAGCCCTAAAGTTATTAATTTAGGTTAAAAATTCATCAGTTGCTAATGTAAAGACATTTTATAACAGTTTTGTCTCCCAAAACATTTCTTTTGTTCTGTAGATGTTATTAAGGAGGGTAACGAAGAATACAGGACATGCTATGAAAGAGCTAGGTAGGTACCTCTCACCTTAAAGATCTAGCATGACCATCTCTTATCATCATTTCTACAGAGAGGTAATGGTTTTGATAACTAAACTGATCTTTGAGGAGACCTACTTACTATCAATAATAAAGAGAATAACTTCAACAATCAACATGATCGTATCTTTGGCTGGATGAGAATAGTGTAATATTACCCCTCCACATTTGTTCTCTCTGCCTTATACCACAATGAAGGCCTTTTAATTTCTGTTTAAAGAAAACGCATTCGCATGCCATGGTTATGCATGTCTTTATCACCTTATAAATTCTATTTTCTTCCAAACATACCTTCCTGAGCAACACAAGGAAAGAAACTATTTTTTCCTCCATTTGCCACAGAGTTGCCATCTGAGGATTTAAGCTTTAAAACGAGTTGAAATCGGAACAGAGCCTCACAGATCGCTGATGTGACTGCTAGGAGGCTCAGTGCCCAAACATGACAACAGCCTGTTCTCTGAATCACGCCAGTTCATGGTCCTAGTGCAGCACAAATCCTGGGAGTGAGACAGACACATCCCTATAGCACAGTGTTTATGTGTATGGAGAAGAAGGGGGTTTGGTACCAGATGGTGGACAACAAAAGAACACAGCAAGCCTGGGAATGAGGCCAAGCATGAGAGATCTTGCATGGCAGATAGTTGTCAAGCCAGACAAGAGGTCATGACCAAGAAAAAGTCCTAAGTGGATTAAACTCTCATAGGCATCCAGGAATCCACATCAGACAGGCAGGAGAACATAGATAAATGAGTCATCTAGATGCCCAGGCAGGACGGGTGGAAATGACCCAGGAGGAGTGAGAGGACTTGATCAGAAGCCATATTTAAGCACACAGTCTGTAGTCAGAAATCTTCATTCAAACAGAATAAAAAATTGGGTCATAACTCCAGACCTAGAGCCCAGGAGAGCCTCTCAGTGTCCAGCATAGGTGCTTCAGTATAATTTTGATCCTAGGACTAGGGCTGCCTGTCCTTCATGGGCTTAGACACAGGTATGGGCTGCCGACAAGAAAATGTCAGGCAGAATTCTGCAACTACTGGTGAATGTTGATTGATTGTAGAGGCCTCTTCAGGGAGAGATACATTTCCCTGTGATGAGGGTTATACTCCATGGGTTTAAAGAAGAAGTATTAGCTTACTGTCCACATGAAATATTTAAGCAATGTCCTATTTCATCTGAAAATATTTTGTTATTTTTCAGGCTACTTAGAGTATGACCACCCAGAAATCGCTGTCACTATGAAAACAAAGGAGGAGATTAATGTCATGCTCAGTTTGGCTAGAGAAATTGTTAAAGTTTTCAGGTTAAAAGGAATTCTTCATAAAACTGAAGGTTTTGAAATTAATAAGGTATGGTAGAATATTTTCAAAGCAAATATACTTACTTGATATATAGTCATTTATGATCTTCAAACCTACTTTTGGCTCTTTCCAATATAGGCCATTCTTGCAATATAAATATATAACTTAAAACAGTTGTCTGAAGAAAAGCACCTACCAGAGAGAGTTTCCTTCCTGCAATTCTATTGGTCAACTTCCTTTTCCTTTCTTGCCATAGTGAGGGACAACCTCTTTCTATGCTTTACACCCAGACTAAAGGTATACTGAAACTATTCCTCATCCTAGGCTAGACTGGGTATCAATATGTTCCTGGGAGTTACCTGTGACACTGAAACAACTTTTTCCGTAAAAACTATGATTTATAAGAGCACTCAATTATAGGGTAAGAATTAATTACATTTCCTTTCTCTAAGTTATTTAAATGGTACCGTGACATGTAAAAAGTTAGAGAGGGTCCCAACTCATTCTGTAAGTATAAAATTTATTCCCGAAATCGGGAATAGTATAAGGGGAAAAAAGCTATTATACTTGTGAATACATATATAAAACTTTTTAACATAATAGTAGCTAGTTGAATCTGGCGTAATACACTATGACTAAGAAGGTTTTGTCTCCCAAAATAGCTATATAACTCATTTATTAAGAGATCAAAGAAGAAAAGTCATTTGATAAAATCCAACTCTCATTCAGAACGTTCAAAGGCTAATAAAAGAAGTAACATCCTTAACTGGATAAAAAGTATCTATTAAAAATCTGAAGCAAACATTGTATTAGATGGCAAAACATTTAGAATTATTCCCATTAAAGTCAGGAAAAAAGAAGAACAGTATCATTCCAAGTAGTGAATGCTGTGCTTATAAGTCTTAGCCAGATCAAGAAGAAAAATAAAAGGAACTTGAGAGATGGAGGTTTTGGAAAAAGGATAAAACTGTTATTGCTTATTGATTGTTTAATCTAAAACCCTAGAGAATTAACTTAAAATTGATAATATAGGATCAATAAAGTAATTCAATAGGGTTTCCAGAAACAAGATCAACTTTCAAAATTATTCCACAACTAAAGAAAATGTGGAAAAATATTGTATTCACAATAGCAATTAAAAACTCTAAATCCTTAAGAATGAACCTAAGGTAAAATATGTATAACACCACGTGGCAAGAACTAAAAGGCATAAAAAAAAAATAAGTCTCCTTGAAAACAGGACCATGGAAATTATAGCATCTGAGGAATAGAAAGTAAAAGATTGAAAAGTGAGCAGAGTCTAAGGGACCTGTGAGATACCATCAAGTGGACCAACAGATGCAATGTAGATGTCCCAAGAAAACAAGAGAGAGAGAAAGGAACAGACAGGAAATTTAAAGAAATATTGGCTGAAAACTTTCTAAATTTGATGTAAGGCATGAATGTTAACATCCAGGAAGCTCAGTGAACTTCAAGTAGGTTGAACTCAAATAGATCCACATCAAGGCACATTGTAATCAAATTGCTGAAAGATAAAGAGAGAATTTTGAAGTCAGCAATAGAGAAGAAATTCTTCACATACAAGGGATCCTCAATAAGATTATCAGCAGATTTCTCATCAGAAACTTTGGAGACCAGAAGAAAGTGGGCTGATATATTCAAAGTACTAAAAGAAAAAATAATCAACTAAGAATCCTATATCCAGCAAAAATGTGGTTTAGAAGTGAGAGGGAAATTAAGACATTTTCAGGCAAACAAAAGCTGAGGGAGTTCATTACCACTATACCTGCCCTGAAAGAAATTCTAAAACATGTCATGAAGATTGAAAAGAAAGGACACTGGACAATAACTCAAACCCATATGAAGAAATAAAAATCTCAGTAAAGGTAAATACATGGGCAATTATTAATGCTAGTATTATTGTAATAATTGTGTCTGACTCCATTTTTTTTGTTTTCTACATGATTTAAGAGACTAATATGTTTTTTAAAGTAATTATTACTCTAAAAGCTAGAATTATTATAGCTTTGGCTTGTAATGTCATATTTAAGAGATGAATGCATTTAAAACTTTTTTTAGTTTGTGTTTTGGACAGACAACACATAAAGATGTAATTTTATGACATCAACTGCAAAGGGTGGGGATGGAGCTTTTAAAGGAGCAGAGTTTTGTATGTTATGGAAGTTAAACTGTTATAAATTCAAATTAGAGTGTTATATTCTAGGATGCTAAATGTAATCCCTATGGTAATAAAAAAGAAAATAACTAAAGAATTACATGTAAATAAATGAAAAATGAGTTTTAAATGTTTCACTACAGAAAATCAACTAAATACAAAAGAAGACAATGATGCAGGGCTTCCCTGGTGGCGCAGTGGTTGAGAATCTGCCTGCCAATGCAGGGGACACGGGTTCGAGCCCTGGTCTGGGAAGATCCCACATGCCACGGAGCAACTGGGCCCGTGCGCCACAGCCACTGAACCTGCGTGTCTGGAGCCTGTGCTCCGCAACAAGAGAGGCCACGATAGTGAGAGGCCCATGCACCACAATGAAGAGTGGCCCCTGCTTGCCACAACTAGAGAAAGCCCTCGCACGGAAACGAAGACCCAACACAGCCAAAAATAAAAAAATTAAAAAAAAAAAAAGAAGACAGTAATGCAGAAAATGAGAGACAAAAAAAGATACAAGATAATGAAAAGACAATCCACAAAAAGGTAGAGGAAATTTTCAAAATAAATATATCCAAAAAAGGGCTCATGTTCAGAATATATAAAAATATCTTACAAATCAATAAGAACAGGACAGAAAATTCATTTAAAAAAAAATCAACAAAAGATTTGAACAGGCACTTCCCAACAGAGAATATTCTAGAAGCCAATAAACATAAGAAATGTTATATCAACATCATAAGCTTAATGCAAATTAAAACCAAAAGTAAATACAAATACACAACCATCAGAATACTTAAAATTAAAAAAAAAAACAAAAAACCTGACAATACCAAGTATTGACAACTGGAACATTAGAGTGGGAGTATAAACTGATGCAATCACTTTGGAAAATTGTTTGGACATATACATATCTTAAGACCCAGAAATTAGATTACATAACCATATATACAACAGAAATGAGTACATATGTACAGCAAGCAAGTACTCACTGAAGCATTTCAAAAGTCCCAAACTGGAACAGCCCAAATGTCAATCAACAACAGATAAATAAAGCTGTGGTATATTCATAAAATATAATACTACACAACAGTGAAAATGAAATGAATGAATGTTTGCTCCTTGCAACATTATAGATGAATCTCAGAAACATAATGCTGAGCAAGTGAAACCAGACACAAATAAGTACATACTCATTGATTTCATGCAGATAAAGCTCAAAACCAGACAAAGCTAAACTATGGTAATAGAAAAAGAGTGATTAATTTGGGGTAGAAGTAATGACTAGAAGAGAACATAAGGGAGGATTCTAGGGTTCAATAAATGTTTTATTTTTTAATCTGGGTGCTGGTTACGCAGATATTTTCATGTGGTAAATGTTCTTTGAGTGGACATTTATGATTTGTGCACTTTTTGCATATGTGCTATACTTCGGTAAAAGATTTACTTTTTTTTTCTTAGTTTCTGCTTTATAACAAAGTGAATCAGCTATACATATACATATATCCCCATATCTCCTCCCTCTTGAGTCTCCCTCCCATCCTCCCTATCCCACCCCTCTAGGTGGTCACAAAGCACCAACCTGATCTCCCTGTGCTATGCGGCTGCTTCCCACTAGCTATCTATTTTACATTTGGTAGCTGAGACGAAGTGATAGAGTGGCATGGACATATAAGATTTACTTTTAAAAGTAACCTATGACTTCAGAATAATGATAACATAGAAAAATGCTATAACAGGAGAGAGGTTGAAGGTTTCCATAGAAGAACAAAAATGTCAGAAGAACAAGAAAAGGAAATAGTATAAAACCATAATTGTTTTAAACATTCTGTGAACACCAGTTTTGTTCATCTCCTTTCTTAACTTTTGTGGTTTTAGTTAATAACGGCCAGAAAAAGAGAGATACTTGATCTTCAACCTATGTACAAACCTCTTACTGTTGACAAAGCACTCTATCATATTCCGTGGCTGGATAAAGACCAAGACCATATAAGCTTTATTCAGGTAATATTTGTATTTGCTAGTAATAGTATCTCTAATGTATCAGCAAATGATATTTTAAAAAGTAAAGATTTAACCATGATACTTTTCAGTTTTAAATTATCTAAATGTCATTGATTACCTGTAGGATAAAATCAAAATCTCTTTGAATGACATGCAAAGTTCTCCCACAGTCTGCCTCCTGCTTACCTCTCCATCTTTACTTTCTGTTACCCATGTGTCATATACCCCATACTCTATTTAGACTGAACCACTCATGGTACCCCAAGAACTTTATACCGTTCTTTAATTCCATTCCTCTGTGAGGGCTATTTACTTATCTTGAAATGCTCTTTGCTTTCATTTTTTCCCCCCAAACCTCCTCTACTTATTGCTTCTCTGGAAACCCCCACCAAAGGTACTCTGAAAAGCAGGCTTTAGAGTCAAATACCCCACCAGTATAAGAACATCCTATGGTCCATCCAGAGTTTGGAGGACCAAAGGAATCACCACTGTAACTATATACCTTTATTATAGCATCATTACATTACATTACAATTATTATCTTTACATCTCTCTCCCCTACTATAATTTTTACCTCATCCAGCTTTTGAATACTCAACTCCTACCATGTAGCATCTCACATAGTGGGTGTTCAATAAGTGTTTGTGGGATGAACAAATAAAGAGATTTAACCTGTTCTATTAACATCTTTTTCTATATCAAATAAGTACCAAAAGACAAATTATATTTTTTTCACCTGCTTAAAATATTTTGAATGAATGAATTTTTTTTATTACTTCATCAGCTGTTTAGAGCACGAGTATATATAAGACACACATGTGCCATTAGCTTGCATCTGTCCTATTTTTCATCCAAATGAAATATTTTCATCCTTCTACTACATTCTTATTCCTAGATTAGATTGTTTTCTTATCTATGTATGAACACCCCATCTGAAATTACATATACCTGTGAATATCCACCTTCTCTTTGTTAGCTATAATTCCTATTTTCTCTTACAAATTTATTACTAACACAAAATCTCAGATATTTTGGAGTAACATTTACTTTAAAAATGTACAACTTTTAAAAAAATGTAAACTTCAATCACCACTAAAATATTATTTATAGCTTATGTATTTGGTGATATTTTTTAGGAAAGATCCAGAATTGTAACATTTGATTGTGGAAATGATATATTTGAAGAAGATGATGAGCCCCAAGGAATTTATGTAATTATTTCAGGCATGGTAAAGGTAAGGCAGAGACATTTATAAATGCACTTGTGAGCACTAGTTAAAAAGTTACATAATAGAGAATAAACACCTTTCAATGTTAAGAACTCTATTATTCCTTTTTTTGGACAGCAGCTGTTATCCAAACGACAATTTTCTTCCTCAGACACAATGATAATACCAGCCATCACCTTTAAGCCATACGTTCCTATAGATAACAAAAAACCTCAAAGGATCAGCATTAAGATGGAAAATTATAATATAAATTGTTATTTATCTTATGTTTGAGTTGGGCTTTTAGCCATTCTAAGACAGGTATAGGTTGGGTGAGTAAGTGGGATCAGAAAGATCAGAGTATTTAAAAATGTTTTTTTTCCAAGTCATTGCTAATTTAATAAATTCACTTTAAAAGTTATGAGTGATACATGTTGTCAAACAATATATGATATTAAAATTGTTAAAACCAAAGGGGGAAAAAGCCATAAATTAAATAGTTTTGGTAAATTAACTGGCATATGTATTTTTTTTCTTTCTTTGTTCCTGAACAGCTTCAAAGATCAAAGCCAGGTTTGGGAATTGACCAAATAATCTGGGAGTCAGAGGAGAAAGATTACCAAATAACTTACACAGACTTTGTGATCAGTGGGGCAATAATAGGAGAGCTAAACTGCTTGACTAATGAACCCATGAAATATTCCGCCACCTGCAAAACTGTAGTGGAGGTCAGAAAACATCACCTTATGTCTTACTGTTGTACCTTGTTAAATATCTAGTACAAAATTTAAGGTTATTTTTGTACTTGTATATGTTTACAGTCTAGTGACAATTTTTTTTAAAAATAGGGATGATAAAGAAATAAAACTTGTTATAAAATTTTATGAACACGGTATAATGTCCTAACAAAATGGTTTGTAAAAGTTAACCTACCATATTGAAACAAGGATTTAACCAGAAAAACTGGTTATATGAGATCTCTCATGGCAAAACTAGATGGGATATTTTAACTATCAATACCATAATTTGGAGGGTAAGGAAGGGAAAAAGTCAAAGAGCTGGGATTTATTACTAGAAAAGTTGAGCAAAGTGGATGGAAGTTTCCTGACACACAGTTGAGGACAAAATCCTCAAAGCAGCAGGGACTCCCACTGGCCTAACGTGAACTCACAAAGAATAATGATGTAAACAATTGAACCCCCAAAATATATAAAAAACCCAAAAGTTGATAATGACACCTATTTTTTTATTCCAAAAAGGTTGTTAAGATATCAACTTATGTCTCTGAAAATAGATTGCTTCTTTTTTTTTTTTAAAGGACAGTCTTTTATTTATTATGTTTTTACTTTTTTTTTTTTTTTGGCCATGCTACGCAGCTTGAGGGATCTTAGTTCCCCAACCAGGGATCAAACCCAGGCCCCTGGCAGTGGAAGCCCGGAGTCCTAACCACTGGACCACCAGGAAATTCTGTATTGCTTCTTTTAAAAAAGAAAAAATGAAACATTTATCCTGCCTTTCCTCTATGAACTCTTTCAAGGAAGCTAAGAAGAAAAAAAAAATGGTGAAAAATTCTTCTGTGTAGAAGAATTCCAGCTAACAAAATGTAGAATGACAGAATTAGAATATCTCCATTTTGCCAGCCTTAATGAAGTAATAAACCTATGCAACAATCACCAATTGATGCTAAAACTACTAAGCAGAATGTTAATGGGAAATTTTATAGTGAAAAACCAGGGTCACACCACCTAAGGATAATCTTAGCATCACTAAAGTAATGACTACTGGGGCATCACATACTTCATGATCTGATGCAACAGAAGGACTAGCACCATGGAGTCTTCTTGCACAAGAAAAGAGAAAACCTGAAGCTTCTAAATCCAACCAGTTTACAGAAAATGCAGGAAGGAGAGAAACAAGTTAACTGACACCAGGAGAGAATAATTAGCTAAACCTAGAATGTGGAAGGTCCTACAGGCCAAATGACCTGTTTCTTTTTTTTTTTTTTTTCAACAAATCAAAGGAATAAAAAGGGAGGGGAGGAGGAAGAAGGCAAGGGAAAATTTTTAAAGTCTCTATCATTCAGCAATGCATATTAGAATATTTACAAGTGAAATTACATGATACCAGGCATTCACATAAAAATACTCTAGCCTTTTGCTTCCGGATATAATGAAGTTACCGAGAACTTGGTAGCATACTCACCATAAATAACCATGGAACTTGACAAAATATATGAGACAAATATTTTCAGCCATTGGAAAACAGGCAGTGTTAAGTTTGGAAACCTCAAGAGAAGAGAAGCTCACAAGATAAGCCCCACATCCACCCTGACCCTCTCACTAGGACACTTTCTAACTACAGCACAATAAGAATCCAAGAGGAAGTCCATGATCCTGCTGAGCTGAGATGTGAGAGATAAGAAATTGTGGCAGCTAAAGTGGTTGGAATCTGTAGAACTGGGCATAGGAGCAGGAGTTTCACAGAGGGAGAACTGAGGAATCTGTGTGGTGGTTCTCCACAAGTCCTTGGTTGAGGGATAGGGTGCACATGCACAAGATGAGACAAAACTAAATTATCAGATTGCTAAGAATGAACCAGAGATATTAGAGGTCAAGGAGTGCCAAGGATTTGAGATGTTTAAGGTTCTATCTTGCCGGAAAGGATAGAACTTTTAAAACCTCAGGCATGGGGGTGAGAGGACAGAAGGAATAGACCTTAGGAGTAAATACCATGACTTAGTAAGGTTAGCTCTAGATTTACTATAACAAAGCCTGAGAGCAAGCCTTGGCAGGCTTCACAGTGGAGACAGAATTTGGAGGTTAAGTACCACTAAATTACAGAATCATGGAAAATACCTAGAGTTTTCTACTGATTAAACAAATCAACCTATACAAGCTCAAGGTTATCAGACAGTAAATGAAGGGCCTACTACAACAAAAATAAGCAGTGCTCAAAGGAAGATAACAGAATCTGGAATCTCTACAATTTATCATCAGCAATCATGAATTACTAAACAAGCAAAGAACCATGAACATGTGACCCATAGTGTGTGTGTGTGTGTGTGTTTGTGTGTTTGGGAGTGGGTGGGTTAATAAATAAAAAACCAACAGTGAGATTGCCCAGAATATGGATTAAATGAGGACATGAAAGCGCTATTCTTATAGTTCTTATTCCCTTTAGTTCTTATTCAAAGAACTAAAGGGAAATATGTTCAAGCAGCTAAAGGAAAATATAATCTTTATGAGAGAAGACATAGGAAATATTGAAAAATAGAAAAGAATCTAAAGGAAATTTTAGAACTTAAAAGAGTAGTTTGGAGATGGCAGTAAAAGAGTCAGGAAAGGAAAAAAGCCACTAATAAAGGCAAATATATAGTAAAAGTTGTGGATCAGTTAATTAAGCTATTACAAGATTAAAAGACAAAAAATTGTAAAATCAACTATAACTACAATAAATAGGGATAAAAATGAAGATGTAAAATATGACATCGAAAACACAAAACCTGAGACAAGGGAGTAAAAAAAGTAGATATTTTAGAATGTGTTTGAACTTAAATGACTATCTGTTTAAAATAAGTAGATATAGCTATAGGTCAACATATATGAACCCCATAGTAACCGCAAATCAAAAACTTACAATAGATACACAAAAACTAGAGAAAAAAGGAACACAAGCCTACCACTAAACAAAATCATCAAACCACAAGGGAAGAAACGAAAAACGGAGAAAGGAACAGATAACTACAAAAACAGCCAGAAAACAAGTAACAGATAGCAATAAGTATGTATGTATCAATAATCATTTTAAATGTCAATGGACTAAAGGCTCCAATCAAAAGACATAGGCTGGATGATTGGATAAAAAAAACAAAACCCATTTATATGCTGCTTACCAGAGACTCACTTCAGAGCT